>NC_039263.1:9665671-10865671 GCF_003368295.1 Carassius auratus | reverse complement strand
CCCAAATCCAAAGCCCAAATCATCTGCCAAAAATTTTAATTTAATTTAATTTAATTTAATTTAATTTAATTTAATTTAATTTAATTTAATTTAATTTAATTTAATTTAATTTAATTTAATTTAATTTAATTCAAAATATATAAATACTAATAAAGATAATCACTTAGTAAATACTATATTTTTTATTATATTTATATATTCCTGTGATGGCAAAGCCAACTTCATAAAGCATTTTGATATGCTGATATGGTATTTAAAAAAAAAAAAAAAAAAAACTTGGGAACAATATGCTAAAGTTGAATGTTTTGTGATTTGCTGGGACATTTGAAACACTTTATGTTTTTAGTGAGTCCGTAATAAACATACACACACACACACACACACACACACACACACACACATATATATATATATATATATATATATATATATATATATATATATATATATATATATATATATATATATATATATATATATATTTGATGGAATTTACAAATATTCTTCTGATGATTGCAGACTGTTAATGAAAATGTGCCACCTCACTCGTTTAAATCCACTTAAAGTAACATTAAAAGATCTCAGTCTTGGCGTCTGTGCATAACAACAGGGACCTCATGATCACCAGGTCATCACAGATTGGCTGATAAACCTGGCATGTGCCGCTCACACACACACACACACACACACACTCGCACACATCTGTAGACCATAGAGACCTCGCCCTCCCTTCATACACACGTTCCTTCATCTCCATTCACACACACACAATAGCTCCAGTGCTGTCTGGCCTTGTTGAGCTGTCTCTTGTAAGTGTGCCTTCTGTTTACTGACACATGCCACATCAATGGGCCAGTGTTGTTTGTAAACACAAGGCCCGATGGGGAGATAGATGGGAACAACTTGATGAAAGATGCCCATCGGCCCCGTCAAGGGCAGGTGTGGAGAAAACCTTCTGAGCAGATGTTTCTGAGGAGATGATCACGGTCAGTGTATAAATGACAACAGTGAAAAGTGAAAGCAAATGTAAGAAATGAAGCAACAAGCTTTTTAAATGCTGTCTGATAAACACAATTTAAACAGAAATTTGATGAACTGAAAGAAAGATTTCATTATCAAATGAATTTACACAAAGATGTTCATTTTAAAACAAATTGTTATAGCTTAGTTGAATTCAGTTTTCTGCGCCTTTATAAGGAATTATTGAAAGAGAGATGGTTAAAGGGCTTAAGGTGAATAAATAAATTATATTTATATAAGAAATGGTTTCACACTAAATAAACACATACATTACAGATATATTTTCATTTAAATACATGTGGAAAACAATCAAGTATTAATGATTCTTTAAAAAATAATAAAAAGTAAAAAATAATATATACATATATATACATATATTTATAAAGTACAGACCAAAAGTTTGGACACACCTTCTCATTCAAAGAGTTTTCTTTATTTTCATGACTATGAAAATTGTAGAGTCACATTGAAGGCATCAAGGGCTACTTGACCAAGAAGGAGAGTGATGGGGTGCTGCGTCAGATGACCTGGCCTCCACAGTCACCGGATCTGAACCCAATCGAGATGGTTTAGGGGTGAGCTGGACCGCAGACAGAAGGCAAAACGGCCAACAAGTGCTAAGCATCTCTCAGGGAACTCCTTCAAGACTGTTGGAAGACCATTTCAGGTGACTACCTCTTGAAGCTCATCAAGAGAATGCCAAGAGTGTGCAAAGCAGTAATCAAAAGCAAAAGGAGGCTACTTTGAAGAACCTACAATATGACATATTTTCAGTTGTTTCACACTTTTTTGTTATGTATATAATTCCATATATAATTCCACATGTGTTAATTCATAGTTTTGATGCCTAGTCATAAAAATAAAGAAAACTCTTTGAATGAGAAGATGTGTCCAAACTTTTGGTCTGTACTGTATATTAATATACATATATATATATATATATATATATATATATATATATATATATATATATATATATACAAAATTTAATTGAGAATGTTAATGTTTCTAAAATCAATTATGCTCATCAAGGTGGTATTTATTTTAGTGTAAAATAACTATTGTTAATTAATTTTAATGTATTTTAAAATGTAATTTATTCCCGTGTTGACAAAAAGGGCATTCATTACTCCAGTGTTCAGTGTCAGAATGGCAATTGCATAAAATAGATTGTTTTGTAACCTTATAAAATGTCTTCACTGTCACTTTTGATCTGTTAAATGCATTCTTGCTGAATAAAAGTGGTGTTAGTGTTTTTCAAAAAAAGAATTTGCTGACCCCAAACCTTTGAATACTATACATAATCAACTGAAATACAGTAATAAGAATGAATAAAAAACGTTACAATAAATTCATTATAGAAATGCTCTCATTATTTCACTTTATTCATATTTGCGAGTACATCTCAGTCACATGAAGTGATATTCACTGTTCTGAGTGTTTGTGAATGAGTGCGGGGTTGGGCTGTACATATTCAGTGAGCTTTTCTGGTTTCTATTGCTCATCCATTATCTGAAATGGTTTCTGTCACATCTACACGGTTGCTTGTTGTTCCTTATTCTGAGCAAAATCGCAGAAACCACCCAGTAATTCTTGGAAAATGTCATGTTTATTGATGAGCACACTTCCAGATTCAGTTACAGCTCATGTCTGTGCAAAACTGTTACATTCACCATGACGGTTTTCACGTGTCACAGCAAACCAATGCATGAGTTGCCTAAGGACACTGTGCAGTGTGTGTGTGTGTGTGCTTGATTTAGTATAAAGACTGGCAATTCTCACAGATATAAACTTTGTCTGACATGGCTAGTATTCCAGATTCTCTTATACAGTAATTAAAGTGGCAATTTGCATGTAATTATGGAGGGAAAATTGGTGCTGGAATGAAATCAGGAATGGGGAATTATAATCTTAATTGTCTGTCTAGCTTCACTGAACTCCTGCCAAAGAAGACAGCATTCTGGGGATTAAGACCACCTGAAGGAAATTATTAAAATTATAATATCAAAAATGCAATTCAATCTTAAAAACGTTATGCATTCAAATAATATATACATATTAAAAAGCAAAAAAGTTAACCTCTTTAATTTATTTATTGACAACTTGTGGCACAAATGCAATCAGCAGTCTTGCTTTTAAAGAATTTCCTTCAGGTCGTCTTGTTGCTTTTCACCTTTTATACGTTTAACACGTTTTATTTATTTATTACATTTTCACCTGATTTATGCCATAAACATTCATACAATCTTTACAAATCATACTAAACTCCATAAATTTCCAAAGCTATAAAAAAAAAAAAACTAAACCAAAAAAAGAAAAAAAAGCTGAGCCGATTTTTTTACACAATTTGTTTTAATGCAAAAACATTAAGCATCATAAGGGTTTCTAAAATGAGGAACAAGCTGGTTACATGCAAAGTCAACATAAAAGTAAATTCAAGGAAGGAAAAGTGCAAGCGAAACTATACAGAGAGCTCTTTCTTAGCGCAGATCATTGTGTAGGTAGTGAATTGAACATCAGTCCTAGATTACATTAGATATGAAGTAAAAACCACTGACTGTGGCACATGTCCTGCCCCAGCATGCCTCATTTTCGTTGATGGCTTGTCGGACCCCTATAACCCAGCTCTCTACCCCCATAGATCAGCACCAGTCCCACGGGTTTCCTTCAGGACGCCTGAGAGAGGCCGGGTACGAAAACAACCCACACTCTCACACCTTCAGACGCTTTTGGCGACTTTTGTGGAGAATCCCGGCTTGTCATCGTCTGGCCAGAATATTAGGTCTATCCAAAGCCAACAGATTTGTCTCAGTATCAATAGATATTCACACCCAAGTACAAAATCAGAAGAATTATGCAAACTCCCTCTATTGAAGCGCAAGGACTATTATTCAGATCTCCTAACTGTCTATGAAATGCGACACTGGAATATGTGCCTGAGAAACGTATTATTTCCCAGCACCAGTCCAAATGATTCCTAACTGGGGTCTTTACAAGTCTGTACAGGTGGACATGCAAACGTCTCATTTCCATACTTTCAGATCTTCAAGTCCTAAAGTACATCAAGAACCTGGAGTTACAGCTAAACTGGATCTCAGACATGCATCTACATCCGTTAATGCTGTATTTTCCCTCCTAATGGAGGACTGGGGTCTTCTGTTAAAGCCTGTGGCTACAGACGCAAGAGTGTGATAAATCAGAGCATCACTTTCTCTACCCATCTGTCATTCGGAGGCACCACCTACTCGGCTGGCCGCTTGCCATTGGCCTAACTTCCAAAACCATAAAACTCTATAAAAGACATGCCGCTTAATATTTGAAAGAGGGGAGCTGCGCTTTGCATGTCTGTGGGAAGTATTTCCATAAAACCCCCACTCATTTATTAGAGGAGTGGCTTGAAAGTTTTATACAGAACCAGTAATGAGGGTGTTGGAATAGAATGACATGAATTTGTTTTATATCCCTCTTGGGACATTCTGTATCGTACAGGGAGCTTCTGCACGTGTCACACAGATGCTTGTCACTTGCGGTTTCTCATTTGTCACCGGTGGCTTTCTCTCGTTCGACCCGTTAGATCTGAGCGCTGATCTCCAAATGGGCGGGTGTATGGTGCACTCAAGTGTGAGCTGGATGACAGGGCTGACAGGAGTTTATGAACTGCAAAGCTGTCAGAGGTGGAGAACATGCCTTCACAAGCCCCGGGTTGCCCCAAGGCTGTCCTGATGGCACACTGACACCCCAATAACCCGAAACACGCACACACACACACTCACGCAAACAAAGGCTTTGGGACATGAGCAAAAATGTCACTGTTATGCAAATGAGGGTCAAGCTGCTGCTTTTAAGAGTTGGAGATCTTAAGCCTGAAATGACATCTTGCTCTAAACCAGCTTCGAATCACTCAAGCATTATAATTCACTCCCCTCTGATCTTTCTATTATATGTCCATCTCTCTTCTCTTTTCATTCAATTAATATGATTATTGAAGCTGGACGATTGTGTGAAGGCCGCGCGTGCGGTTCAGAGAGAGTTCTTCTCGCAATACACTTTTCAAAGCAACGGTGAAGAAGCATCGGCTCTGAATTATGTGGGGGGGGGGGTATTTTTTTATTTTTTAAAAATTATAATAATAAAACATGGTGGGAAATTCAATCATATTGGTTGTGCAATATTTTTTGTGATTGGCCAATACCGGCAGACTGGAGCCAATAGAAATGCTTCTCCTTCCGTGCGCGTCTTATTCCTCTGAGAACTTCAAAGCAGACCGCTTAAGGTAAATTATCTGGAATGATTAATTGATTTACGATGCTAATGCATTCACCGTGAGACACACACAATTGACACTTTCCACACGCTCTTACGCCACACATCCAATTTCTCACGCACAGTAAAATCGCAAAGCAAAGAAGACACGGAGACCGACAGACAAGACAGAGCAAAATAATCTCAGCTCTCAGATTCTGTCAGTTTTATTACAAAATTCAAGCAATAGCTAAGTTTTGGTGCTTGTAAATGTGACGTGACAGATCCCTATAGTGGCACGTGAACCGATCATCTCTAGCTAATAGTAAATAAACACGAATGAACAATGAACAATTTTTTTCAATGCCCAAAGAGTTCAATAAAACTGCTGAAGAACAATTATATCACATAACATTTATCTTGGGAAAGCCATTTAATTACCATGTAGCACGTTAGTTGGCAAGAAAAAGAGAGCATATTTGGCTAATTATCTGTAGGCCTACCATATTACATATTTATTATATTTTTACTTATATCATTATGTACAGTTGTTATTATAATAATAAAAGCTATATATTTAATTTGAGTTATATGTAACCTAAAAATTACTACCAGCTGATAGGGTTGATTAGGTGATTTTTGAATTATTTTTATTATTTTTTTGTCCAGAGAAAAATGAATGCCTATATCTTGTGAAGACTACCTAAGATTTATCCAAATGAGTCAATATTGAATCAAATCACAAGCACTGAACTGAAATCATAAAATTTGTCAAGCACAAAGAACGTGGCTAACCAGAAATTGTACCATGTAAACAATATAACAACTACTGTATTTTCTGGACTATAAGTCACACTTTTTTTCATAGTTTGGCTGGTTCTGCGACTTACAGTCAGGTGTGACTTATCAAAATTAATTTGACATGAACAAAGAGAAAACATTCTCCAGCCGCGAGAGGGCGCTCTATGCTGCTCAGTGCTCCTGTAGTCTACGTACATTGAAAACATAGAGCACCCTCTCGCGGCTGGAGACGGTAATGTTTTCTCTTCGTTTTTGGTTCAAAATAAATGCGACTTATAGTCCAGTGCTACTTATATATGTTTTTTTCCTCTTCATGATGTATTTTTGGACTGATGCTAATTATACTTAGGTGCGACTTATAGTCCGAAAAATACGGTAAACATGTTGTTACTAAACCTAATACAGTTCTGCTTAGTTAGTAAAATATTTAGATTTTTTTTTACACAAATCTATTTGAAGTTGGATGTACATACATCTAATGAATGAAATTGAAGTGTTTAGTCATTGACAAAGCTTTAAAAAAAAAAAAGGTGTTTGAGTGTTTTTATGTCAGGCGGTACAATCAAGTAGTGAGTATGGGCCGAAAAGAGCAGGAGAGACGGAAGAGAAAGCAGGCAGCAGCATCATTGTCACAGATTATTGAACTTATGTGCAAAAAAACTGGCAAACAGGGTAAGGTTGTTATATTTACTACATAACCTATAACATTGGATAGCTAACAGTCGTCAACCCCACTGGAGCAGAAGGTAGCTGAGGTTGTTCCTGATATAGCTACAGTGAAGATCTATAAACCACAAAATTATAAAAAAAAAACACCAAATATTTTTAATTTATGTTATAAGCTAGGCTAAACTGCTTCTAATCATACATATAAATCATGTGAAACTATGATTATTGTTTTGTTATTAATATATATTTTTTTCTTTTAAAGACTTTGTCTTCCAAAAAGTATGAAGCCAACTGTTACTGGATAACAGGAACATATAACTTTGCAAGTAAACTATACAAGTGTATTTCAGATAATGAAACGGTTGGATTCACTTGACCAATGCATTTACTGTATATTTACAGATATTTAAATATTTTAGGTGCATTAAAAAGCATGCTCGTTAAAATACCAGCAGATAAACTAATCCAGCACAAATTAGTGCAGAAAAGGTTACCAAAATGAAGTATTTGAACCTCATGATTAAATACAAAAGGTGGAGAAAAACTGCAAAAAGGTCCACTTTTTGAAAAAAAAAACCTGTAACCCTAGTTTTCTATGCAAACACTTTGACTTAAACTGAGCAGTTAGACCTTTTTTCACAAAACCCATATGATCAGTCCCTGAGATATTCGGTGTTAACTTTTGAATAAACATAATAAATTCATCTTAGTCACAAAATTGTAACACTGCTCTTTTATATATTTTCTTTAGTAATTAGTAAAATTATACATAAAATAAATTAAATATAAATAGTATTTAATATTTTACAGTACTATGTATATTAATTATAATTTGGTTATATAATATATTAATAAAAATTACAATTAAAACTCTATTTAAATACTACATAACATACGTAATATAATTTATATTAAATCAGTTGGAAATATACATTTTATAAATACATATAAAATGTACTTTATATATTTTAATTTATCATGTAAATATAATACAATAATATTGTATTTTATTTTTATTTTTTTTAAGATAGATATTTCTATCTTTTAAATATTTTATAATTTAAAAAAAAATAATAATAATACTTTCATTAATATTCTACAAACTGAATCAAAAGTGATTTCGAACAGTTTTCAACATTGATAATGAGAAGAAATGTTTCTAGGTCAAGGTGCAAATTATTAAGCTTTGCCATCACAAAATTTCACAAGAGATAATATTTCATAATATTCCTGATTCATTTTTTAACAAGTGAATGCAGCTTTAACGAGTGTCAGAGACTAAATTCTTAACAATCCCAAACATTTTGAAAGGTAGTACAAATAGAATTTCATTTGGAAACTAAATATTAAATATAACTGAAACTGGAAATGGAATTTCTATCCCAAGGCAGAAAAATGTATGAAGTTTCTCCACTCTCTCTACGGTGGGCCATTACTCTTGTCTGTCACTCCTCTGTTGAAGGAGTCAGTGGGTGCAGGCGGTCGGAGGGTTTACCTGCCTCATGCCCCAGGCTCAGAATTATTGCTCAACAGAATACGATGAAATCAGTAAATCTCCTGCTACACCTGCTTTATCACCAGCACCTGTCGGGAATAGAAACTGTCCCAGACTTTAGAGAGGGGAAGGAAAGATGGGCCGCATAAGCACAGAATTGGAGTTCCAGTAATGCTACAGTTGTACACACAACAGTGAGTCCGACGTGTTGATTAATAAGAATGATATAAGACATGAACCGTTATAGCTGGCAGGGTGAAGCAGAGTGAAGTGGGTGAGAGGTGAGGGGGTGTCACGGTGGCGCGTGCTGGTGTTCGAGAGGGGACGGCAGGCAGCAGGTGCATTGTTGACACCCTAAACATGTGCGAGGACAGTGCCAAGCCCTGAAAAGTCATTTAGGCTAAGATACTGAGAAAAGTAGATGAGCCGAGACCTGCAGTCTCCTGCATTTCCATTTCAAACAGCCAACTTTGTACGTTAAACATGTCAACAGAGAAATGATAGAAGAAAAAAAATGTGTGAAGATTTATGAGATTAAGATAAAAAGAAATGATAGACAAGGGTATGAAATAAAACAAATGTACTTTGGCTTTCTCTGTCTTTCAGTTATTGTTGTCTCATAAAAGGCCAACAATAACAGTGCCTTTTTTCTGTGCTGTTTAATAGCTGGACAGTAGAGGTTAAATTAAACTCAAAATCTAGAATTAAATGCACAATCATGCGAACATCTTAATGTATGTAACAAAGTTCGTAGTGGGAAGAAGGAAGTGACAAGGGTTGGCGTTAGGAGAATCGGTTAATTTTTTTCACAACTTCACAAAACAAAAGTAGCGCATCCAGTGCGTTCACAAAACGTTAAAGGCACAGCTTCAATTCTCCCAGTTCTGTCTCTCCGAGCAGAGCAGTGTCCAAGTCTCCGTCCCGTCTCTCTCTGCCACCATATTGTCCAGCCTGTGTTTTAACCGCTCTCTTCAGGCCAATTACTGCAACCAGACACAGGTGTTCATCATTTTGCACTTAAACCACTTACAGTTGAATGGTCAGGTCCAGTGGTCCCACTGTGCTGATTTCTTTGGCAACCGCGTGCTGAACTGTTCCAGCACCACATGATCGATGATTTGGTCGACACCGCTACCCCCGGCCATCAGCCATTTGTGGCACTTGGCCATCAGCCACTTGTGGCTTCTGGATCATCCTGTGAGCCTGACTTATTCCACGCCATGTGGGCTGGCAGGGCCGGGGCAGATGGACTTCCTCCGGCCCGAACCTCCCGGTCGATCCAGCTCCAGAACAGCTCATGATCCTCTTGCTGCGTCTGGACAAGGGCCTGGAACCGACCGTCCAGCAGTGACCAGGACAACTAGATGAGCCCCCTGCACAATCTAACATTGCTGCAGCATGGGTCAACCTGCTGGATTGTCTGGCCTGAGGAAAACTGGCCCCCAACTAAGCCTGGTTTCTCCCAAGGATTTTTTCTCCAGTTTTGGCTCCTTGCCGCTGTCGCCTCAAGCTTGCTTAGCTGGGGACACTTCATTTCCTGCGATATCGTCAACTTGAGCGCACAGATACTATTTAAACTGAACAGAGCTGGACAATGACATCACTGAATTCAATGATGAACTGTCTTTAACAGAAAATTGAGTGTTTACTAATGTTCTTTTACATTGACACACATTCTGATCATTTAAAGCTGCTTTGACACAATCTGTATTCTTAAAAGCGCTATATAAATAAAGGTGATTTTGACTGTGACATTCAAATTTGTGTTTGTTACTTTGTTTTTGTTTTCCAGCAGGGCAATCCAAATCTAAAATCTTAATGACATTTCATCTTGTTTTGTTTTGCTCTCAATGACATTCTGCTTAGATATGGCTGACTACATATATAGAAATGTAACAGCTCACCTCTCCTCAGCATCTCACATGACTTGCGAAACCGTTTGTGCCCATTATACAATGCGTTTTGTGCTGAAGTTTAATACTTATGCCAGGTTTGTTCAAACTGTAAGAGTAAAACTTACCTCAGCAAGAACCCCTAATTAGTGGAAGTACAATGCAAGCAATCTCTGTACTTAAAAAAAGAATTAATTACTTGAATTTAATTTTCCATTCCTTTGTGTTGTTTATCCTCCAGTGCCCATATTAAACACTGACCACACTCTGAAGTGTGTACACTGAAACATGGCTGAACTCTAAAGCTTGTTTGGTAAACTCATGGCACTGGCTGTGTCACCATCCCCCTGGACACAGGTGACTCACGTCAGACCCCGTCCCGCTGTTGGGAGTAAATACGGCAAACACATGGCTCACAGGAAGGACATATGCATGTCCTTGTCACATTTTATCTCTACTAATCCAGTTTCTTTGCCGCTAAGATCTGTATCCATTAAGAACGAATATGCAGTTCAGTAGCTAACGCCTGTGTCCGATTACACAATTTTTATAAACATCAGTGTGTATCCCAGGTACCAAAACATTTCTAAAAATCCAATCCAAATTAATTAGCATTTACCACAATGACTGTGAAAGAAAAAAAGAATCTGTGTTGTTTATCGTTGTTCTTCCAGCATATAGGTTCCTCCAAGTGTCTCCTCAGACCTGGTGGACTAATTGTGCTCCTGGTCCCTCAAAAGACAAGAAAAATGTATAATCCAATACAATGATGAAATGTGAAGCAGAAGAAGCTGTATTATCCGTGTCGTCCATGCTTGGAGTGTTTATTTGTCTTCATCATGGAAGCATTGGTGGTTGTCTGAAGCATCAACCATCCAGTTCTCAGGTTTTGACAAACTGAGGGACTCAAACCACTCTCTTGTGCTTTTATACATGATTAGGGAGTAATAAGTGCCAAAAAAAAACAACAAACATCATGGGAGTAAGAGCATTTCAGTATTAAATATTTAAGATGTCAACACAGCCTGAAGAAGCAGCAGGACTCTGGTCCCAGAGAGACAAGCAGTGGAGTCTGTTTATCAGTTTCAACACCTAACACACACCGTGTTGATTCACCAAACACAGATTCTCTACTCTACTTACGACCATATTCTATTACAGTCATGAGCTGTAAACAAATGAGCTTGTTGAGGTATGTCTATTATGTCATGATACAATATAGAGCATACAAACAATGAACTTCAGTGAGGAGCGTGTAAAGGGGTTGGTGGATGCTAGAAGTAACCTCGAATGGAAGGAGTTTCTGGAAGGACTATACTGCCATCACGTGGCTTGTTGGTAAAACCACTGTTATGTAGAGCTTTCTCGTACATTATTTTGCCAAACGTTTCAATTCATTACTCAGCCGAATTTATGTTCTACTTTATGGGAAGATTATTCACGTTTCCATAAGAGGAAAACAATGCCTCTACAATTTAAAGTAGGCATTATATGTACATAAAGGAAAAAGACAGACAGACAAGACAGATAGATTTCATAGAATTCTATGCAGAGTGCATTCTAATTTGTGCATTTTATATTTTTCCAAATTCATAGCACTGTATTTTAAAATTAAACATGCCCAACTTTATGAAGAGAAATTGCAAAACCAGTTAAATCAGGACCAAAGAAACCAGATGATGTGAGACGGTACAAAAAAAAGATACGTTTATTTTGACATCTCTTGGAGCTCTCTGGGGTCCACTGTCCCGAAGCAGTTATGAAAAATGAAAAGCAAATCAATCAATACGTGAAGCATAACAAAGATCAAGAGTGTCAAAAATTGAGAACCACAACAGGCTGAACAAACAGCTCCATCCACTGTCCAGTGACATGAACTTTACACAACATCACAATAACTTCTATTATAATGTGCTTCTTTCTGCATATGAAGTCCACAAAGAATCCAGAATTGGTTTCAGTCTCTAAATGATATGACAGATGCACTGGTGAACATGAACACAATGCAAAGTCACTCACAGCCATTCTAACTTGATTTGAAATATTCACTCATTCTTTTAAAAATTCAAATAAAATATTCAAGTGTCCTCAGATTGGTTTGGGCAGGGACGTGACTTCCTCCAGGCACTCGTCATAGGCTTCTTTATATTCATCATGAGGTTTGATCAGGATGACACAGGTGGGACGCTTTGATCCAGCGGATGAGCCCAAATCCTACCGGAAGAGAAAACAAACACGAGTATTATAACACTTTACTGTATTTGATTTAGAAATATTGTATGGAGTTCTGATGAACTTACCACTTTAGATGGCACGTAAGCATAGGGCAGGTTTCTGTCTTCACACATGATTGGTAAGTGACAGTACACTTCGATGGGGAGAGTGTCTCCAGCAAACACCACAATACTACAAGCAACAGAAAACAACGTGTTCAAATAAACATTCGTGTGGACTGAAACATGAGGAAAAGAAACATCGCCTTACCCCTTCTCTCCTTTGTTGATAAATTTCTGGACTTCTTTTACTCCTCGTCGGATCTGTTTGTTTTTAGCCGCTTTGTAAAATAATGAAGAACATAATAATGAATATCTGACTGTAACCACGTGGCTGTTTCTTTAACGATAAAACGGTCATATTTTATTAAGATTCAAATATTGTATAGCCAAGTTACAGAAAATAGTTTTTTGAAACACATTTACCTTTTTTGACGCACTTGTAGAGCTTTTTGCTTAATTTACGCGATGCAAGCGGGTTTGCGATTGGGTTTACATTAGCTATTAATTCTTGGTAGGATTTCTCGGTTCCCCCGGTCTCCTCTTCGACACCTTTCTCCTTCTTTACCTTCGTCATGTTTCGTTACAATATAATGTGAAACAAACTTTGAGTTTAACTTGAGGGCGATTTTTCTATTGCTGAAGAACACACGTGCAGAAACTCTTAACGGTACTTCCGGTGTTTTTTCCCTATTTCGCGGCACGAACAGAGCGCAACATTTGCAAACACTGACCCCTTGTGCACAGAATGAACAAATTGTGAGATTTTATTCAGCCATAACATCTGCCTTGCACACATACACTCAAAACGAATCGTCTGAAACATTTACAAAGAATACTTCTGTAAAAACCTTAAAGAAAATAGCTTACAGTTTTCTTCTCAACTACAAAAAAAAAAAAAATCAGGGAAACCTATTACAAATCAAATAAATACATATAAATACTTTTTATGTTCATTATATCTCCCAAATAACATTGTTCAATTCCACTTTGGATACATGTAAATCTTATGTGCATTCCTCCCCTCAAAGAGAAATCTCTTAGCATTAGTTTTGGGTACTGGTGGCCTATAAAACTTGACATTTCACAACAGACAGACTTTCTGGTAACGTTAAAATAACACTATGCATTAACATTAGTTTAATGTTAAAACAAATTAATATGAAGTAGTAGTATTCTTAAATTAACATTAATCAAGACCAGAGAATGCTGTAAACATGGCTGTTCATTGTTAAATCATGATACCTACTTCATTAACTAGTGTTAAACATGTAGAATCTCATTATAAAGTGTTACTTTCGTATAAAAGTCATTACTGCTTTATCCCTTAAGCTCCGAAACTAATAATCACTCACACAAACCACCATGACAAAGGTGTAAAGTGCATTTTCGGGGGCATTTTGACACTACGATTCCTATTACACCACAAATAGTTCCTTTAACACACAAAAGAAAATAATGACTCTTTCCAAACATTTAACTGCATTGGACATTCTGTAAATCTGGGGTTCAAAACAAAAAAAAGTGACAAAAAAGCCTGATTAATGTGTAAATTACACATTAGGGAAAAAAAAATTATAAATACATATAAATAACCATTACTTCAAAGAGTAAGTCAAACATGTAGTTGTCTAGAGATGTAAGAACAATACATATTAAGAGAGAGAGTGTAAAAAAACCTAAGCATGAGAGGACTGAACTAAGGCCCTGTCACTGCTCCTGTGTCTTCACAGCGATGCCCACGAGGGCATGACGGATGGTACGTCCGTGCAGCATGTAACCGTCTTGTTTCACCACAGCTATGGAGCCGGGCTCCACTCCCTCTGCTGGAGTATGACAGACTATTTCATGCTGATATGGGTCATAGGTGGACCCCACAGGCCTCATCTTCTCCAGTCCATGCTTGGTAAAGATGTCCTGCAGCCGTCCCTGTATGTGTGCCATGTATTGTGTCAGCTGCTGTACTCCATCTCCCTCCTCAACCTTCTCCAACAGGTCTGCCACCTCCACAATGTCACGGCAGAAACTCTGAATCCCTATAGGAGGAGCGTAATGCTTCATGTAACGCTGCTTTGATAATGCAATGCGAACAGCTATAATGTGTAGCTAAATTAAAGTAGGTTACCAAATAGTTTGGCGTCCTCAACATATTTCTGTGTTCTTCTTCTGACACTGTCCGAGTCAGCGAGGGCTCGTTTGTATCTCTCCTGTGAAAAGAACAAAACGGGATTAATAATTACCATGAGAAAAAAAAAAGGACAACCAAATTACAAATATAAGACTGATTATAACAATTGGCCATTATTATAGAAATTAAAGGGGTAGAACACAAATTAAGATATTTTTGATGGAATCTGAGAGCTTTCTGATCCTCCATAGACAGCAAGCATCCTTACATGATCAAGGTCTAGAACATAGTAAAGACATCATTAAAATTACCTGTGTGACATCAGTGGTTCTTACAGTGGACAACTTAGCTCCTCTGAAAAATGGATACGTGGATACGGATCCATTGTTTATGCTTTGATCTGAATGTAAACAGCGTGTCTGCATACAGTGCAGCTGACACAGAACAGCATCAGTGTTTTTGTATGTGATACTCTCCAAAATGGCGCTAAAGGGTGTTGTGGAGGAGACGGATTGTTGAATAAAGGCTTTATTTTTGTTTTCTTGATGCACAAAGTATTCTTAAAGCTTCGTAAAATTTTGGTTGAACCACTGATGTCACATGGATTATTTTAACTTTGTCTTTACTATGTTTCTGGACCTTGATCACGTTAGGATCCTTGCTGACTACGAAGGATCAGAGAGCTCATCAAAAATATCTTAATTTGTATTCCGAAGATGAACTTACAACAACATGAGGGTAAGTAAATAATGACAGAATTTTCATTTTTGGGTGATTAAACCTGTGTAATCACAAAGTATATGTGTACGATGCATACTTAATATTCACCAAAACGGTGCACTACCAATAAATCAATGAAATTGACCATTGAAAGTGATCTCTAAATGACCAAATACTGACCGGGCCAATGTAGCAGTTGATACTTATCCCTTATTAATGCTGCATCTACTCCAGAAGGCCATATAAACATATTAAAACTCTAAATGAGTGTTGTTGTGATTTTTCTTCCCGCCAATAAATGTGTTTGGTTTCTTACAAAGCTACTATAGCTTACAAATAGCCTTTTTCCACCAGAACAGTCCAAGTTCTGAAGTCAGAGTCTGTTCTTGGCTTGAGGAAGGAATGATGATGCAATGCTGGTAACGTGTTGTTTACCTGACTATAACCAGTCAAAAAACAAACAGTGCTTGTCCTGCTGTGTGTGCGGGCAGTTCAACACTTCTGTTTTTATGTTCACAGTACTTGAAGTGATTCTAGCATACTGGCAGATTGCGTAAACTGCTGGTACTCTTATCTGTTCTTTTTGAAGATAAATTGAAACTGAAGGTTCAAATTAATTTGCTCTTTCACACGTCTCGCACATAGTGAAATAGCGCCATCATTATTACATTTCTCAACAAGAATGCCACAGGCAGTCCTTGCATTTCTCCACCCACGAGCAAATGTATAGGGCTTGAGTTGAAACTATCTTTCCAGCTCAGAACCCCCTTTCTCCAGTGGAAATGCACAGAGTGGTTTGAGAACAGACACAGGCTGGAAACCCACAGTGGAACCCTGTTGGTGATGGACAAGAGATAAAACGGTCCCAAATGCAAACTTACTGTGAGGTCGTGAACCTGCTCTTCTAGTTTTCTAGCTCTCGTCTCTAAGGTCCTGATATGTGTCACAGAGTGACTGTGGTCATCATCTCCATCGTCACCATGGCAGTCATCACCAGCACTATGATGTTCGGCTGCAGTGCTGAAGAGGCCTACGACGGACCTGGAGGAACCAAAAAACAAGAAAACTACTGTCAAAAGCTCAGTGTGATCAATGAGATTATTAAACAGCTGATTAAACTGTTACACAAGTAATTTACATAACTCAAATTCAATAATTAACATCTTGTGAAGTAAAAAGAACCTTATTCATCATTAAAGCATTTTAGCTTTAAACCTTCTGGCCAAAATGCAAGTCTATAATCCATAATAAATGCACTCTCCAATGAAAGTTAATCCCCTTTTGACCTCTCACATCAAAATCCACCAATAACATGCGTTTACATGTAAACAGCTCTTAATCTGTGCATTTTTCACTCCTGATTCAGAGGAGAATTATTTTTCTTTTTTTTTTTTATGTGTAGCTTTTTGCTTCACAACTGATGAACAGGAGTCATGTGGATTATTATTATTTTTATAATCTGTCTGGACTCACATAATTAAATATTACACCAACAGTGTGTATATAAAAAAAACCCCTGATTTGATCCTGATTTATTTTTATATTTTCAAAGCTTTAGTACTTCACACTTGCTGTTCTTTATGGAAGGATTAAATAGATATAAAAGGCTGATCGAGACAAAAGCCACCCTAAAACACTACAGTACTTGTAATGCCACCACAAATTGTACAGCAATTAAAAATTTGCTGCCTCGTTTTAGTTTTATCATAACCAAAACTTAAATAAAAAGGGAATGAATTAGCACATGTCCATAATTTACCTAAAACAAGCAAACATATTACTAAACCATAGGATGTATTAATTTGTGGCTGTATAATATTTTCATGTGCGGCCACACGTTTTATTCTACACAAAGTGTGTTAATAAATATTAAATACATAAATCATTTTAGAAGTAATTATATTTGGGTTACTCACTATATCCCAAACGAGAACAATTTTTAATGATTATTAATGTGGGTTAAATCTGATCCAAATGATCACAGATGGCTGCAGTTTCGTGGGACACATGGGGGGTTAATTTGACCCGTTTACATCGGTATGTGCCCCGAACAAAGAGAATCCACAGGAACGCAATAAAAGCCATTCATCATCACGAATAATTACACGCTTAGTCCGTTAAACATGTAACGTTAACCTTACAGTTGTTAACAGGATTGAGGAGTTAAATAACGGAAAGTAAAGTTTTGAAAACAAGAAACAACCCCTTAAATAGAAGAAAATACACCAGAGGGCTTGTCAATGTACTTTGATATCGGATACTGTTTTAATACAGGTTGTAAATAGTATTGTTACATTTAATAGCCCGTAACTACGAAAAGACGAAACATTAAAGCAAAACACAGGTGTGATATTAAAGCTGACAGATGTGATTGATGGACAATATTGCTTAACAATTTTAAACGCGATGTAAAGTACCAAACGACAGACGGTCGACGTGTTCGTCGTACTGGGTGGTGTTTATTGGTTAGATTGAGGTTTGAGTCCCTCTAAACCGTTAACTCGCTCTCTAGCCAGTTAGCAGCGACGCTAACCCCACAACACTTTAAACGGTTAAAATGGTGACAGTGTTAACAAAACCCTGTTTTCCTCTGGTTATTAGCAGATATGTCTGAATATTACGCTATAAATCCGGCTTTACCTGTTGACTGCACTTGGCGTTAACCTGCACAAATCGACGGGGTATCTTCTCGTTACGGACAGAAAGCGCACGGCCATTTCCTCAGTAGCTTGTGTGGTCGGGAGGGAGCGCGTGACCTGCTCTACGAGTCACTGCTTCGAATCACTGAGTCGATTCACTAAAACGACTCTGAATCTCGCCTTAACTCCTTCTGCAAATAATTCAAATTCTGCATATACTGCGAATGTATTTTTCTTTATAAAACCATCAGTTCAGACGGGTGTTTTTGTTCTTCTGTTCTGCATTTTATTGATTGAGCGTTGGAGTAAAGTCGATAATCTGCTTCGGTGGCTGTAAAGCTTTTGTGCCTCAGGCAAGGACCACCCAGCTAGACTCTCAGCCTGCTTAAAGACCCCCTAATATAAATGTTAACTATATTTGTATAAAAACAATTACTAACATTAACACACAAAAAAAGGAAAGAAAGAAAGAAAAAAAAACAATACTTAACATAATTCAGGTTGAGGAATCAATGGTAATTTTTTTGTTTTTGAATGAAAACTCCTCCCTGCATGAACCTATAGGGTCTATAGACCACCTGTTGAAAATCCTAGATCTGACTGATATATTATTGATTATTATATATTAATTAATGCTGGTAATTCAATTAATTTTTTCCCCAGTTCGGTTTTTAGAAGCAAAGCTCATTTTAGTTGTCATAATTACAGTGTAATTCACAATTAAATTGAAGAGAGAAAAAAAAAAAAACATTTGTTTAAACAAAGAGAACTCCAACAAAGCTATTTTGAACACATTTTTTATTACATACAAATACCTAGATGTTGCAAAGAAAAACAATGATAGACTGGATTTATGTACAAAATAGAAATAAATAAATCTGGTAAATTAAGTGCCCTAGTGTTAACAAAAGGGAAAATCATTTGAATGCAGTTCAGTTTCACATAACATGGAAAAGAGAGAGACATTAACACTGTATCTCAAAACAGCACAGCAGGAAGCCACATAAGTATCCTGTGGTTTTATACAGTAAGATGTGAAAAGACATAGAACACAATTTTCATATAATTCAGGCACCTATTTTAACTCTTGTATTAAACAAAGAGTGTCTATAAAAACACTTTTGTTTCCTGAACATTCCCTTATCCTTGGCATCTTCATGCAATTTTTTATTTTATTTGACATTCATTTTTATTTACAGACTACCTTCAAATACAGCTGTCCCGTGCATAAGTGCAGTGTAGTGGACAGACAGGATGATCACAGATGCAATCTCTTCTTTACTTAAATGAATAGTTTAACCAAAAATAAAAGCTGCAGACCATGGACTCATGCCCCTTGTGTTCTCGTGATGTTCATTGATGGACTGGAGTCTATGTCGATTACTTGTGGATTATTGTGATGTTTTTATCAGCTGTTTAAACTCTCATTCTGACGGCACCCATTCACTGCAAAGGATCCATTGGTGAGGAAGTGAGGTTAAAAGCTAAATTTCCTCAAATTTGTTATGATCAAGAAACAAACTTATCTACATCTTGGATGGTCTGAGAGTAAAAGTTAAGCATATTTTTATTTTTGGGTGAACTATTCCTTTAACACTCTAACCAAAGCCACGGATCCTCAACCTCCTCTGATGACAATGTTATAATTACTTCACTTTCTTTGACTCCCATTCCTAATAAAAAATAAAATAGAAAAACAGAATAAAAAAAGATTAAAATAACACATAAGAACGCAATACAACAGATATTATCACATTTATAAATCTCAATCATCACCATAAGTTTTGAACAGAGCTAGGGAAAGTTACTTTTAAAAGTCATGCATCACTCCCTAAAATGAAACGCGATAGTTACTTCAAAAGTAATGTGCTACAGTATTAACTTTTTCTTATCTGTACTGGCCTACTTGTTTGTTTTTAATATAAAAGGTAATATTTTTGGCAAATGTAACATCCCTTTTGCACTAAAAGTGCAACGAATAGGCCTCAGGCTGAACGAAATGTAAATTCACATGTGTATGTGGAGGGCGCTACTCAAACAAATCTTTCAGCTATGCTGCTATTCTAAACTGCATGAAGAATAAGATGCAGGAGAATAAGGTACAACACTCTTCAGCGATTAAAAAAAGGAAACAATGTTTTGGCTTATTTTTATGGTTGATTTGTATCATATAAGATCAGCATAGACACTGGTTAATAAAAAATTAGTGCAGGTTCACATCATATTCTGAGTTTACATGTATAAGTGAGATGAGAAAATGCATGTTCACATTTGAAACACGCCTCTGCACTTACTCCCAATATCTCTCAAGATAGGGACAGGAGAGCAGTCAGTCAATAAATTGGAAAACTAAGTAACCGGTGTTACTTGTTTGAAAAAGTAATGCAGTTTTTTATTTTCTTGTAAATGCATGACTTTAGTAGTAACTTGAAAAAAGTAATCTGATAACATAATTCACATTACTTTTAATGACTTACACCAAACACTGGTTTCAAATATTTCATTGAATATTTATGCAGTCATATACCTTGGCTTTCTGCATGACATTTCCTTTGGTGGATGCATATATCGACGGGGGGCGTTTCTTCATTTCAGATGCACAATTGACCGGCACAGTGGCACCATTGTAAATATCTTCCTTTTTTTTGCCTGGAACCTACAGGTATTAAGATATGAATGAATTTCATTGTAAAATCAGGTTCATCTGAGGGAAAAGCATATTACGAGTCAAGAATGCAGGTACCTTAATGGGGGGTATGCTTTCCACAGGCGCCCCCAGTATTCCTCCAGTAAGAGACTTCTTCAGTTTCTCCTTCACCTCCGTAAGTCGCAGCTCCAGGTCCACTCGCTCAGCTTCCCTCTGACGGCAGCTTTCCTCCAGCTGGGCCAGACGCTGCTCCTTGGCCTTTTGCTGTTTATCTGATGCACACATGAAAAAACATATCACATTAAATGAACAGCTCCCATTACTGAGAATATTGTCGGCAGGGGGCGCCAAATACTACAAAAAAACCACCTTGCATGTTAATAAGCACTCAAACAGGTCAGTTCTCTCACCTGTTGCCTTTTTCAGCTCTTCCTTCACCACCCTCTTTTCTGAGCGCAGTGACAGCAGACTCTTCCTGATCACTTCTTTTTCTTTCTCAAGCTGCTCTTTCTCAATGAGATACCGCCGTGCGTCTTCTTCTGCCCTCGTCTTTCCATATTTACCGTAGTGATTCACAGCTACAACACAAACGTAAGATAGAATTGGTCATAAATGGCAACTTACAAGAATTTAATCAGTAAAGCTACGACACATGATTTTTCCAGTGGAAACAACTTACAGGAACCGTGTCGCTTCACTGTGATCTGTGTGTCACCCTTGGCTGTGTCCACACTGGACATAGAGGAATAACGCTTCAGTTTAGACTGATTTTCTTCTACCTGCGGAGGGAAGAGAGACAGAGCAGAAGGAAAAATGAGGAGTAATTACAGTTTGTGTGGAAACACAAACACAATGCTTTCTGTAAACATCCAAAACCCTTGCCTTCCAGTATGATAGTATTTATTTCAGGATTACACAATGTGCCTATTTAAGGATTTCCTGAAAAGTTCCTTTTTATAAAGGGACATGCTTGCAAGGACCGAACATTTGTAGCTGACTAGACATAACAAAGTCAGTAGCACACCTTAACCTCTCAACAAAGAAAGTAATGGTGCTAGAAAAACATTTTAGGGAGAAAAGCAGAGAATAAAACGGCAGGACATGTTTGTTGCTGCCTTCCAGGATAATTAAAAAATGAACTAAAACTTTAAGAGAACTGTGGATAATTATGCCTTTAATTAATTATGCTTAAGTCCAGAAACAACAACCAAATGGACTGAAATGCTCTTTACAAATGTCATTTAATGCCAATTTTTATTATACTTTTGGATCATGAATGCCAAGAATGTATACTATTGTTTAAATGGTCACTATATATAGATATATTTTAAATATTTTTTTAATTAAGTTATTTATTTGATAAAATACAGTTAAAACAACTATATAGTTAAATGTCATTGCAAATAACTTTTACCTGAATATATTTTAAAATGTGATGTGTTGTAATGTCAAAGCTGAATTTTTTTTGCAGATATCACTCTAATGGAATAGTCTTTACTGTTGCTGAGGGGTATGGTTTTACAAAACACCCCCCCCCCCCAAAAAAAAGAAAGTAACTATGACTTTTGCCTCAATAACTTCCTAATTTGCTGCTTATTAATAAGTAAGGTCATTGTTAAGTTTAGGTATTGGTTAGGATTAGGAATGTAGAATGTGTGCTTTTTAAGTGCTAATAAACAGCAAATACGTTAATAATAGGCATGCTAATAAGCAACTAGTTAATAGTGAGAATTGGTGATGCATTTTTAACTTAACACCTTACCAATATGCTTTCATAGGGAACTTCGTCGTAAGTCCGTGGATCTGTGGAGGTGCTGCTAGAGGAGGTCGCCCACCTATGGCAGAAAAAGGTAATAAAACAATAATTAGCAAAAAAAATACTACAAATCTGAGTGAACGTCTTTACACATCCAAACTGGAGCAAGCGAAATATCCTCATCTCTACTCACAGAAAAGAGTGTCGTGCTGCGCTCTGGATGCTGCTGATGGTGTCCACATCCACATAGTCATAATGCAATGCCTCAGGGGTGGTGGCGCTGCCTGCTTCAGCCAACAAAACCCCCAGCCAGCGGCCCATCTCCACAGAACAGCTCGCCTGAGGTGGATTGTGTTACAAGATTACACTCTTTTTAATGACAGATCTCACAATGTAACTAAGATCCATTTTATTACCTCCAGGGCGGCTATTTCTGTGCTCGCTCGCATGATGCGGAAGGCAAAAGGATGTTTGGGTCCAAGACCGGGTAAGACGTCTACACCATTGAGGCCTAATGCACTAACATGCGTGTGAATGTCCCCTCTGTCCTTATGGAGATACAGAGTCCCATTTCGCACACAACACCAGCGCTCCTTCCAACACTGGTTGACCAGGACATTCAAGTAACCTAGCAAAAAAATAAGAACCTATCAGAGACTTGAAGGAATGTCTCAAAAGATCACCAGCTGATCACGAAGAGAGAAAAAAAGTGGATTTATGTCCCCTCACCACAACGGGGATTGTCATCCAGGGGGAAAAGCGTGCTGGTTTCGCCCGGTAGGGGTGGCTTTTTCTTGGAGAAACTGATGATGCGGTTGATTTTCTTGCCAGCGGCTCGACTCATCGATCCAGTCAGCTCAGAGAATGTCCCTTTTTTGCCCTTCCCTACAGGAAGGAGCACAGGAAGCACCGTGAGAGGAAGCATAAAGTGCAAGGACAAGACACGAAACAAACGTTTGGATTCTGTGAACGAAGATACCTTTGACTTCCTTTGTTTGCATTGTTGAGGAAAAAACAGCATACTGTACTTAAGTCTATAAGTGTTTCTTGAGGCAATGAGTTTTCAAGTGTTTTTACACCTAGTTTGAATCAAGATCCATGTGTAACACTTGAAAAGTGAACTAGATTAAACTAGCGATGTGCACTATTGAAATTCAGAATTTGAAAAAGGCCCGTACTTATTTTTAAGCCAATAATTATTTGAATGTGTTGGCCGATAACCGATAAAAGGCTGAATGGTTAATTCTATACTAATTTGTCTAAATAAGTCATTATTATACATTTAAAACATTGTTAAAACAATAAAACCAATCATTTGAAATGTTACAAGTGAAATCAGGCATCAAAAATACATTTCCATGCTTTCTGATGTGAATGAACTTCCATAATTTTTCTATTATTTACAAATATTAATACTAATAAAGTCACTATTAATATTTTTTGATGACCTTAAAAAAAACTAGGCGTCCACACTATTAAAAACCGAGATGACGCCAATAAACATAACTATTGTTATGTATTAGGTTAAAACTAGTAAATGTCTAGTATTAAAACTTTATACTATTTTGTATAAATACACAAAAAAATATAAATCAGTTCATTTAAATGCAACTGAATTTAGCCATCACAACATAATATACAGTTGAAAAAAAAAGTATAATTATTTTAACATTTGATCAAAAATTACATTTAACAGTTTTAATGAATTCTAAGTCATTGGTAGACAGAACATGAACAGGTAGTTTCAACACTGGTCCAATAATGATAAATAACTTTTCTAACATCAGCTGATATTACATAAAACTAACAATATAATGTGTATGCCAATACAAAACCCAAAGAAAAGAAAAGAAAAGAAGGATATGACATACCAAAAGGGATAAACTTTAACTTCATCAGAGACACAGGAAGTACTGCACAGGGCAGCCACATCCTTCCTGAGCTCCTAATGCCATTGTTTCAGCGTGACATCACAGAACTAACAAGAGGAAACGCTCTACACCTGGAACAGCGACTCTGACCCCAAAAACATTCGCTAAGCAAAGAAACTGATCGATTGTGTCCATACCGTTGTCACAGATCTCACGGGTGACATCTCCATTGGCTGCGCTGTCAGAATCAGAAGTATGTTTATCTGGCGACATCATCTGCAGTGACCAAGTAACAGACAGAGCAATTATAAGGATCACCGCTCTGGTTATGTTCATGTCAACACTGTAATCAGTATAGGTTAGCTGTGTAGCATACACTGGGCTACAGGATGCTAGTAAACTGTTCAGCCTTACCTTCTCCAGCTCTATTTTTCGCAGTATCATCGGCGAGGATGAACTCTCTTTTCCATTAATGCTGTTTGCCAGGTTACTGACTTCCTGAATGACCTACATAGAGTTAACAGAAGAGAGTCATTCAGCTAAAAAAAGAAAAGACAATCCGTCAGAACTAGATTTTATTCTGATACCATGACACTATGAAATCTGAAAACAGTCAAAACATTAAAGTGAATAAGTTTACAAGAATGACAGTGATATATATACAGTGATCAGTTTTAGTGTGATTACTCCTCAATCCTGATTGGTTTTGCATAATGAGCCCTAAACGCTGGATGATTGTCAGAGGAAAATAACTTCAAGAGTTCCCACACTTTGCACACAAATTAAATTCCACTTTTGATAACCAACTTGCTAATAAAAAGTGATTTTTTTTTTTTTTTTATTTCATAGATAATGTACTGTCAAAGATCAATTCCGTCGAGCACCAGTCGTATTGCTGCTAACCAAAACTAAACCTATAAAAAATATTTGTAATTAATTGACATAAAGCTAACTGAAAATTGTCAGGGAACTGAAAAAAAAGGAAAATATAAATAGATGAAAGGTAAATTATATACACATCCAAAATATTTATATATTTTTTACATAATATATATGTGTGTACTGTGTATATTTACTATGTATCTAAAAACACACATACAGTATATATTTAGAAAATATTAAAATGTATATTATATTTCAACTCATATAATTTAAATTAAATATAAATATATTTAATATATAAATGTAAAATTTTTCTTAATGTATACATGCATGGTTGTGTATTAATATAGGCATATTAAATAAACACAGTACACACAGATATATTAGTTAAACAAAAACTTTGATAGTTTTTTGGATGCAATTAATCTTATAATAGTTTGACAGCACAAATGCAGTATATATACATATATATATGTATATATATATATATATATATATATATATATATATATATATATATATATATATATATAAATAAATGACAAGAGCAACTTAAATTAAAATGAATCTATAAATAATCTATATAGAATCAATAAATAAAAGCTAAATAAAATTGGAATAAATGCTATAATAGTGATACTAAAATAAAACTTTTGAGCATTACATACACTATAAAATTTCTTTGGCTTTTTCAGGCCCGGAAATCACTATTTTTTCTGATATTTACAAGTTATCCACAACCACGGGAAACCTGGATTTCATGCATACCTGTGCATGACTTTCATCTCTTTCTTCTCACATAAAATAACGGAAACTTGTTTTAGTTTGCCATTAGCCGTTCTATTATGTCATGTATTGTGATGAAGCACCTTGAGCCAGCTCTCGGCCTGTTCTTTGCTCTGTACAGCCAGCACTAGCGCCTCTCCTCCTGGCATGGAGAAACGAAGCTCGTGCTTCTTGCGGCGTCCATCTTTAGGCACATAGATGACATTGCAGAGATTCAGAGGGAGGTCAACGTGTGGAGAACGATCTTTGGGATTCTTGAAGCACTGTGGAAAACAAATTCTATGTTTAGAGCTTGCCAAATTGACCTTTTTTTAACAGTTCCAGTGCAATTCACCTGAAGTCTGTTCTCGCGAATTATTGTTAGCTGCTTAGCCCATTGACCGAAGCGTTTCTTGCGAAGCAGGAATGCACATTTGCGGCAGTCTTTCATTTGACCATCTGGACTCTCCTCTGTAGGCCACTGGTGTCTCCTCTCTCTGCCTTTAGCTTCCTCATCCTCTTCATCGTAGGACTCATAAGAACTGCTGAGTGCATCTGAATCATTGTCTGTTCACATTAACAGATATTAAAACTAATGTAGCACATTCTGATAGGCACAAGCATAACAAACAGCACAGGTTCCTTACAGGAGTTTTTGCTGGCCCCATTCAGACGAGTTGTTGGGTAATTGTTGTCAGCATCTTCATAATAAGCATCCTCTATTGAGTTTGGAGGGCTGGAGTTATCTGATAAATAAGCACACTGTGTTAGTTTTCATAAATGGCTGTTATTGTGCATTCTTAGACTTGAATGTGTTTGCACTTACTGCGAGTAGTTATATACTGGGGCGCTGTGCCCGGTCCGAGCGGGACGGCTTCTTCATAGTAATCATCAGGAGGAGGTGTGGTAGGAAGAGGAGGAGGTGTGTCTGTGGGACTCTGAAAAAAAAAACAATTATTAATCATTTCAATTCTGCATGCTTTAAAATCTAAATTTAATTAAATTAAATTAAATATTACTTTTCTGTCTAAAAGACTATTATATTTTTTAATTATTCTCATTTGCATACATCGATTGTGAAAAGTGAATTTATTTTTTTGTAGTAATAAGTTTACTTCGAGCAAAGAAAATAAAAATAACAATACTACATATTAAGACACATACATAGAAAATTAGAACAGTTTATCTCAAATATATATATATATATATATATATATATATATATATATATATATATATATATATATATATATATATATATTATGTATCCTTACATATGTATATCTTATACATAATATCTACAGACAGATATGCACACATATATATTACATGCACATACATACACATACAAACACACACACACACACACATATATACATATGCAGCACACATACATGCATACATACACACATACCTACATACACATACACATTTATACACATTACAATTATGATACACATAACTATACACATAAGTCTATATATAATTTTCATATTTATTTTTAGTTAATGTAAAAAAAAAGCACTGTAGACTAGTGATCAAAACTTTTGGTCAGTAAGATTTTTTTAACATTTGCATTTTAAAGATTGCTTGTGCTTGATCAAAAATCCAGTAACAATAGTTGTGAAATATTATTATAATATATTTTCAAAATGTCATTTATTTCAGCAAGCCATGACTATAGTCTTCCGCATCACAGGAGCCTTCAGAAATCATTATTTGATGCTTAAGAAACATTACTTATTATTATCGATGTTGAAACCAGTTATGCTGCTTAATAATTATTTTTCAGGATTTTTTGATGAACAGAACAATTAAAAGAACAGCATTTATTTGCAATATTTCAAATGTCTTTCCTGTCAGTTTTGATCAATGTAACACATCTTTGCTGAATAAGATTACTAATTTCTAATAGTTTTTGTATTTCATACATATTCTTGTACCGATTTTGTGGGCGAGTGCTTGGACGCCTCCTCTTGCTCCACATCCTTCATCTCTTCAGGCGAGTCCCTGAGATCCTGCAGGTCACAATCTGAGAACAAACATCAAACCTGAACAATTACAACACATGCAATTCATATGACATCCTGGAAATACGATTATAACAAACAAAGCTGACATTCTTTCTGCTATTCTTAGCAGCGCCTATGGATAACAAAGTTCTAGGCACTGTTTCGCAAAAACTAAAGTCAGAAAAAAATTGGAATTAACGAACTTTGAGTAAACACAGCAATAAACTCACCAAATTCTTCGAACAAAGATTCAACAAAGCTGGTACCATTTCCATAGAGAGACGTGTTCATGTATATAAAGTCAGATCCATTCACTACGAAATAAATAAACATAACTGAATACATTTGCAATATTACAAATGTGATTTACCCTTCATACATAAATTCTTATATGAAATACAAAACAGAACTTCAATCATAACATACACTTTATTCCTATGAGTAACAGTTTTAGACTCTCATTGTTTGAATTTGTCTTTTTGAGTAACTGCACTCTCAGAAAAAAAGGTACAAAAGCTGTCACTGGGGCAGTACCTTTTCAAAAGGAACACTTTTTGCCTTTAAAGTATTAATATGTACACTTTAGGTACTAATATGGCTCTTTAAGACACCAAAATGGACTCTTTAGGTACAAAGGTGTGGATTTTGAAAAGGTACTGCCCCAGTTTTTGTACCTTTTCACAGCTTTTGTACCTTTTTTTCTGAGAGTGTGTTCTGTGCTGAAATATTCTGATGTTGCTATAATTCTGAATGTATGAATCTCTTCAGCGGGGCCTTGGCCGAGTGTTTCTGTTCAGCTGTTATGTATTTGCTGCTCGGTCTCACCGGATGGCTGCAGCTGTTTCATCAAGTTTCTGACCACACTCATCTTCTCCGCCGTGGCTGAACTCACACTCTCGTTCTCCAGCAGCTTGAGAAGCAAACTCAGCTCCTTCACCAGGTGCTCCATACCTGCAAGGACAGGATCAGTGATCAGAAACATGTTTGCAGAAGATTGCATGGGAAAACCACTAGACTTTTGGACCCTGTTGCATTTACATACATCAGATGATCTAAATACTTTCATTGTAACTTTCATGTATTTTCTAATCCTCTAACTAGAAATGACTGGGCATTTCCATTCAGCTCATTTGACCTTTTTTTAAATCTGTCATGAGACAGCCTCAGCTGTTGGGCATCTGATTTCTTTGGCTGTTTGTTGAGGAAACCTTGCCAAAATGCCAAACGTGATATCCTGAAGGTTAAATGCAATAAACAAGCAAAGATAGGGGTATGACCTGAATTGATTTCTTATGGTAGTGCACTTCCAAATCTGTCCATGGTGAACAATAGCTGCACTGTTATGAATGGCCTAACAAACACAGGAAACAAGAAACCCCCTAAAGAGAAACAACATTTTTAGAAAGTCATTCATGTGTATAGAGCTAGTCAATAATCCACCAACATTTATAATGGTTGTGTGTAGGTGCGGACATATATCTCATTATTCATTTTAGGAAGAAAACCAGAGGAAAAATAGTTTGAATTCCTGGCTCTGCAAAATATAGTTATTTTAACATTCAGAGAACGTTATTAAAGACCAGATAATGTTGAACAAAGGTTCTATCAACATAACTGAAAAAAGCTTGTTCATAACTTTAAGAAAACTTTGCCAAAGTCCTAAGAACGTTCCCTGTTCGCCGGGAAACAGATTAAAGAGATCAGTCACACATCTTTCATGGTATATAGGGAATAAAAAGCAGTGGTAAGTACCTGACAACTCATTTCTTTCATACAAAAACACATGTAAGCACTTCACACCACACCCGGACTCTGCTCACGAGAGAGGGATGGGAAAAGAAAAGCCCCTTTTCAAGGCTACCTGCCACGCATTTAGCTTTGCTGATCTAGGAATTATTATTCCTGGCCACAAGTAATTACTGCAATATGTGACCTTCCTTATGCATTTGCCCTGACAGAGTTTTTTTTTCTATCTGTCTGGGCCAGATCAAAAAAACTGTTGCATAGCTCATGATGTTTCTTTTCTAGACCCTCGCAGCTCCGAAAACAAACACTTCTTTGAAGCAGAGGTCGCGAAACCGCTGAGCAAACAGAGGGGATTCAAAATAAAGGATCTTTCCTGAGCTTGCACTTTTATTTTGAGGATCATCCTGTTCATTTAATATTTCGCGGTATGCAAATGTGCGACCTTACAGTACATGTAACAGAGTCCATGTTAAACATATTAATAATAATATAAATGGTAACTGAAAATAGGACATTTAAAAGCTCAATAATTAAGCTTAATATAAAACAATATAGTCTATATTAAATATTACATTTTAGAATTTCTCATTACTAATTTGTCCAGTGAGGATCAACGAAACAGTGAAGAATGTAATAGAACATGAGTCAGCATATTTACTTAAAGGGCTGTAAAAATGTGATGTAAAAACTGTGTACAATGATAGATTTATTTATAACAACACGCTTTTCTCTTCACAAGGCTTTAATTGATTGTTGATTATTATTGTGGTTTTTTATCAGCTGTTTGGACTCTGATTCGGACGGCACCCATTCACTGCAGAGGATCCACTGGTGAGAAAGTGCTAATGCTAAGTTTCTTCAAATCTGTTCTGATGAAGAAACAAACTTTGCTTCCCAATTTGCATACTTATATGCACAATTATATGCAGTCTTTTGTGTAATTAGTGTGTTCGCATTGAAAATTCAGCAAGAAAAAAGTGCATTTCAAATGTCTAGAATGATGCAATTAAGTTCCTGAAAAAAGTGTTGAAGACTCTGTTGGATGATAAAATAACCTTATATAATAAGGTTATAATGCTTCATTTGGGACACAACTAAACTCATCTACATCATTTATGTACAAAATTCTAATCATACCGAGTCTAATTAGTTTTCAAACAACAACAACAGCAATGACGAAAGTCCACAAATCTGATAATTCTAGAATAAATTAAAACATTTATTTCTGAATAAACACCTAAATGCATATTATTTAAAACATGCATTTTTAAAATATTAAGTGGTTCAATCAATGAAATATAATATTACTCTATAGGACTGGAACCATCCTGATTGTTTGTCAACAAAAGAGAAACCATGTAATTCACAGTTCTGTCAGCTGAGCACAAACACAAGAGCTGACAGACACAAAGAAAGCAAACCCATTATTTGCTCACTGGCTGAACGAGACGAGAAACCCACAATTTTCAGACTAAACCAAAACTGAGCTGTGATGTGCTGAGGAGGATTTTTGGGAGCTCTTACTTTCTCAGTTCATCCTCATTGGTGTGATCCCTTTATGGATGTCTGCACTGGATCAACACTCTCTCGCTCACTCATTTACTCTCTTCTCCATCCACTACATTACTCTCTACAGTCTATAGCTAAGAAAAAGACAAATTGTAAATAGAAATACATTTTAAATACTGTTTACAACTTTAAAGCTACAATGGGAACTTTTTCAGAATAATTAACTTCCATATTAAACGTAGGGGTGGGCGATATACCGGTAAACATGATTAACTGGGAGAAATTTGTTTGTTTCTATCGCGGTTACATGCTTACATGATGTTGCTGTTCTACATGTTCACAAAAACGTATTGGTTGCAAATGTTTTGTAAGCATTGTGGTTTAAAACCAAGTGATTTTAATCTGTTGAAATACAATCAGCAGCTAAACAAATACTTATTTCACTATATGCATGCGCTGTTTGAGAGACTGAGACTTTCTGAGTGTGGTCAAAGAAGCGCATGCATGTGAAGACAATGCTCACAGAGAGAGTTATAGTTGCCTCTCAGCAGGCCTTGAACGGCTAATTACACACACTTGCATGTGTCAAAATACCTCTTTGCAAGTATCCTTGTAAACACACAGTAATTTAGGTCTTAAGTGAAAGCAAACAGCTGAGAAATAAAACATATACAGGATCCGGGCAGCTCTTAAAGTGACAGCAGTCTAATGTTCATGCTGTCTGTCATTCATGTTAATCAAACAACCGAAGAGCGAAAATCTCTCACTGCTCTTGACTAAATCACTTTTGTAACTTTAATACAAAGGCATATATATTTAATTTATACAGTGAAGAATACGCTGTGTTTTATACATTTGATTAATTTATACAATGTAGAATTTTTATATATATTTATACTATTTTTGTCAGTTTCATTTAGTAAAAATAACATTTACTGTACACTTTATTTTTAAAAAATTCTACTAGTGCATGTTTTATTAAAAGCAAAAACTATATTGTGAGATATATTGTTACATAATTATATGATATGTTATTGTCATATAATGATATGATTTTAGTCATATCACCCACCCCTATTAAACATTTGTAAATTTGTGATCCTTCTTCCTCAAATCCAAAACAAACTAAATTTCCCTTTCAAATCTTAAATAGTGCAAGAGCTCCGAAAGGCATCACTTTAAATCGCACAGCCAATGATAAGCTATCTTTCAGTTGTCTTTCACTGAGTTTGCTTAGTGGCCAGTAAACTCCTCCTAAGAGCTTTCCTCTCTTTCAGAGAGCAGGAAGTGTGAATGTGTGTGTGTGTCCGTAAGGGGAAACAAGAAAAAGTGAGGGGCGGAAGAAGAGTAGGAGGCGGAAACTCAGAGAACAGAGAGTAGGATGACTCTATGTTATTGTACTGAGAGCAGCGCAATCGCAACTCCAGGGCCACAGCTCTCCAGTGGGCCATTGTCTGGGTGTGCACTCGTTGACATGGGTGAGGGAGCGACCCGTCCCCTTTCCGAACAACTCAAGTTCCCACACAACACCCTCTGTGCCTCTGTGTCTTCTGCTGGCCATGTTTCTCTCTGGAAACTGGGTCAAGTTTGTGGAACTAAGCACAGTCAGCTCAGTTACAGCTATTCTGAAGGCTCGCCTGTTTTTGCTGCCGTGCATCTCGTGTGTGTGGGAATGTGAGGCTGTTGAACCCATCTAACTGCTTCAGTGGCTCTTTTAATGCGTCTGTGCTCTCTGCTGGCTCTCACAAACCAAAGACACATTGTATTTAATTTAAAAGTGACAAAAGACAGACCAGCTGAAAATAAAGTCTTCTCTCATCAGCACTTTTATGAGTCATATACGCTTGTAATGAAGAAGATTAAGCTTAACCGTTCGACAAAAATACCTATTAAATAACAAGTAAACAAATGGGACTATAGTTCGCAAAACATCTTAAAGAAAAATAATAATGTGTATATTTAATTAATTATATTAACAAACTCAAATTTTTTTATGATTTTCAATTATTTTTAAAATGATTTTTTTTACAAATATAAATCAATGTATTCAAATAAAAATAATAATTATTTATCTATTATTATTCATTATTAGATTATTTAGAATTAACAAGAACAAACTATTAACGATATAACTAGTAATATATATAATAAATAGTTATATAATATCAAAAGTGTGTGTGTGTATATACTATATATTCATATATATATATATATATATATATATATATATATATATATATATATATATATATATATATATATATATATATGTGTGAAAGTGTAATTAAATTGAAAAATGTAAAATGATTAAAATAGATAAAACATGCATATACATATGATTATTTAAATATACTCTTATTTTATTTATAGTAGGCCTATATTTAGTATATATAGTATATTTTCATTTAATTATATTTTAATAATTTGTTTTACTGTTTCAATTGAATTATAACTGTGATATTATAATCAGAATTCTCAAAAAAAACAAAAAAAAAGAAACAGTATCTGCCAACCTAAAGATCAAACAACCAAGTTGAATCCACAATACAGCAATTTACATTCAAACAAAAATTTGAAAAAAGAACTTGCTTTGTATAGGTCTGGGCACATTCCAACTGAACTTTCATTGAGTAGCTCGGCAAAATAGCTAGACAATGTGGCATTGTGAGGTCCAAATTTACACAATGACATCACCTTTGAGGAAAAGAGGACAATGCAGCACATAGCATTTAGAAATGCAGTGCAAACATTCATTCACCCAAATACATCACTGAACACAATCACAAATACACTAACACTTACAAAACTAATTCTAGGGAAAGCAGCTGTGCGGTCTTGAGACAAGGGTATTGTCGGTAAGGGGATATGTCCTGCAGCTGTAGCTTCCTGTCTAGGCTGACGACAGCAGTTTCTATCATCCCTAACCTTCTGCTTCCTATTCCTCTCCTCCACACACCGCCAAAAATTACATACCATCAGTCCTCCGTTAACTAGCACACTCTCTCTCAGCTCAGGAACCTCCCATTTGGAGCGCTTACAACAAAACACTACAAAATTAATAGAACACATCACACCATGTTTAGTGGTCATAATCCTCAGACCATGCTGGGTTTCTCTTGTATCAGTGAGAAAAGAGAGTTCAGATCCTACAAGCCTCATATGCAGAGTAACGTGACCACACAATCCTTAAAAAAGCTCATCAGCTGTCTGATTAAGGGTGGGTGGAACGTCATGTGCCATAGCTATACAGGACGCACAAGCAAGGCTGATGCATAAAGGCAGCTATGATGAACACCAGTCAAGGTCACATGGAGGCCACATGGAAATAAGTGTGAGATGACTATAATTTAATGCTCAGTATTTTACTGGATGACAGCTCGCTGGGTGGGGTCAATTACAGAGGAACAACAGGCCACATAATTGAAAGGGAAGGGATGAAGGCTTTGAGGATGACAGCATGGTTATTGATGGCTTAATGAGCTTGGGAAAAAAATCCTCCTGCAACAAGTCACTGTACAATGCAGTTGTCTGAACACATGCTGAATGATGAATGATTAAATTCCATATCAAAGAATTGTATCAAACTGCAGTTTTTAACCAGAAAACGATGTTTGTTGAGAAGTGCTTTTATGTTATGAAGAGAGAGAATCACAGAATATTAAAAAGACAGACAGAAAGACAGATAGACAGTTATATAGACAGATAGACACAGACAGACAGATACACACAGACAAACACAGACAGACAAACACAGACAGAGAAAGAGACACAGACAGACAGACAAACACAGACAGAGACACAGACACAAACACAGACAGACAAACAAAGACAGAGAAAGAGACACAGACAGACAGACAAACACAGACAGAGACACAGACACAGACACAAACACAGACAGAGAAAGAGACACAGACAGACAGACAAACACAGACAGAGACACAGACACAAACACAGAGAGAGATAGAGACACAGACAGACAGACAGACAGAGACACAGACAGAAAGACAGACACAGACAGACAGACACATACACATACACATACACATACACATACACATACACACACAGACACAGACACAGACACAGACACAGACACAGACACAGACACAGACAGACAGACACAGACACAGACAGACAGAGACACAGACACAGACACAAACACAGACAGAGATAGACACAGACAGACAGACAGACAGAGACACAGACAGAAAGACAGACACAGACACAGACAGACAGACACAGACACAGACACAGACAGACAGACAGAGACACAGACACAGACAGACAGACAGAGACACAGACACAGACACAGACAGACAGATAGATAGATAGATAGATAGATAGATAGATAGATAGATAGATAGATAGATAGATAGATAGATAGATAGATAGATAGATAGATAGATAGATAGATAGATAGATTTCTCTCACATAAAACATTTGGAGGATTTAGTGTCTCTTCTAGATTTGCAACCAAGTATGCAGTTGCAGTAGCATTGCAACCAATCAGAAAATGAATGGCAGTCAAGACACTAACACCAACCTGCTCATCAGCCCAAATACATCAAAACAAATATGAAAATGCAAAAACAAGAGAAGTGTCAGCTCATTGTCATGTGGGATTCATGGTGAAGGAGCAGAGCAGCCTTTGGATATATCTTTTTCAATCTTCTCTGTTTCTGCACTGCAGTCATAAGACTTCAGGCACGCAGTCATGAGTGCTGAATTTGTACATTATACACAATAACAACCCCAGCTGTGAAATCTTTTATTTTCATTTCAGTGTTAGTAATTTTGTTATATGGTTTCAGCATTTTTCTATTTTGCTTTATACTATGTTCTAATCAGTTTTAGGTCTAGTAATTCAAGTACATCAAGTACATATTTAAATGTTGTCAATGCAAAATTTCCATAAAAAATCTCAAGTTGTTTCCATCTATTTTTTTCTTTTATTTCAATTTACAATTTTTTAAATAGTTTTAGTTTTAATTAGTTAATAACAACACTGATTTAGCAGGTGGAAGATTGGACAGAAAGCATCCTTCAATCACTGATGATGACTTTTTCCTTAAAGGGACAGTCCACCCAAAAATATATATATTGTCATCATTTCTGTCCATTATGATGCTCCAAATTTGTAGAATTTCTTTATACTGTGGATAACACAAGAAGTAATTCTAAAAAAAGTGCTTGTCCATGCACAATCAAATTCAATGGATTCTGATGTTGTTTGGGACAAAAACAGTTGAGACATGTTTAGAAAGACTCAGAAAGCTAAAACATATGCCAATCTTTCTTGAAATTCTTATCATTCAGTTATAATTAGTGCTCCTTCCCATATGTTGATTGCTACTTTGGATGACTAATGGGGCCGAGGAAGGTTGATTAGGAAAAGCTCTCTTCCAGCTTTAACCCAGACCTCAGCATCTGACCTTCTTTTATTAAGGGGTTAATACATTGGTCATCCACAGCAAGCCCCTGTGATGACTGCCTTTGATTTCCACTCTTTGAGGATATGAGTGTGGATGGGCCTACAGGGTCACACACAAGGACCTTTCCGGCCCCTGTGTATCGTAATAACTCTGTGTGATTTCTCTACAGACAAGAGCCGCCCTTGACGGCTGCGCTTGGGCCGAGGAATGCTGGAGTGAGAGACAGTGTCAGGCCTGTGTGGACCCATCAGGCTCAAAAGCTGCAGAAGAGAGAAGCCTTTGTCTCGTTGGCCGTGAGTATTTATAGATGTAAGCCATGTGCATAAGGAGCTGGAGGAATCAGTGCAATTCAGACCCCCCCCCCCCCCCTGCAAAGACTATATGAAGTCTTGTATTAAAGGAATTAAACATATTGTCATAACTAGAACTGTTGTTAATCAATTAATCAATTAATTAAGTATCAATTGGGAGAAAAAACACTAATTTAAATAAAGTGTCATGATCTCCGGGCCGTTCAAAAATTTGGGGTCAGTAAGATCTTTTAAAAAAGGAATACTACGCAAGGATGCATTTAAACTGAACAAGTGACAATTAAAACATTCATAATGTTTCCATTAAAATATCAATCAGCATGATCGCTTTCAACAAATGATTCTAGAGAAGCAAATCATCCTATTAGGATGATTTCTGAAGGATCATGTGACACTGATGACTGGAGTAATGATGCTGTAATTTCAGCTTTGCATCAACAGGAATCAATAACACATTAAATTATATTAAAATACAAAGGCTTTTGTAAATTGTAATAATAATAATTCACAATCCTGCAGTTAAATGCAGCCTTGTATTATAAATAATAATAGTAATAATAATAAAATATAACCCCCCCCCCCCCCCCCCAAACTTAGTATATAGCATTACAAATCACCAATAATTCATAGGGTTAGAACACACAAACCCTACAGTTTTCATAAAGTTTAAAGGTGTGAAGGTCACTGCTAATGCTCCTCACAAGAAGCAAGCAAAAACTTAAATGGCATTTCCAAAATCCCCCATAACTAAAAACAGCAACAAGTAGCTAATGGGCTGTTTTTTCCTGGCATCCATGCAAACAAACTCAGAGTTGAACACATTCTCAAGCGGATTTCCTGCATGAGGGGCAAGGAAGTCTTCTTTCGGATCATGAATAGCCATCATGCTGAACTGGCCTTCAACCAGCCCAGACCAGCAGGATGAAGGAGCTGATAGCTGGCTCCGTGGAAAGTGAGGGACATGGAGAATACAGGATGAGAGGATGAGATTTTTTTTCCTATATTTTATAAATGCACAATTTTTCAGCATGGTGGAGAAAGGTCTTGTTTTTTTTTCAATATAATGGGTATTAATATAACAGGAGTTTACTGTAATTATTTTTTATAAACAGTTTGCCTGTTTTCCTTACATTAGGCATATTAATTTGGGATTTTAACAAATCATTTTCAGGTAGACCAATTTGTAGTCAATATTATCAGACTTTAATTTTTTTTTAACTTGTATACATTATATATTTATAGTATGCATTTAAGATCAAATAGATTTTAGAAGTCATACATTTTAGGTTTTATTTTCTGTAGAAAATCATGACAACAGGGTTTACTATTCAAGATTGCACCCTACTTGAAGGGATCACATGCTGAAAGGGTGATGATGTAATTATGATGTCATTATGTTTTAAGGAATTGTAACAAACATAACAAAAGAGGAGTTATGATGCTAACAAAATTGGCACATGTTATTTGTCACAAACATTTATTATGCAAAGAAATTAAATATTATGTATAATATACATACACTAAACTGATTATAATTGCTCATTCTATATATAAGGCAATGCTAAATATAAATGCTAAAAAGGCATAGTAATTAATTAAATAATTATTTACACTAACGTTCATAAGACAAAGTCATCCTTTTCGTGAAATTACCCTAGTCTAACAAAGATGACGTTTTCATTCATCCATAAAGATATTAAGCCTCTATTGCATCACTTACAGACCTGTGCAACTGTGTATTGATAAAGTTTCCTTTTTATCCCAAAAATATTATTGTGTAATAACATCAGATTCACCTTCTAGCACAGGTACACTGGAAAAGGCTCGATTCACTTACTTTAGCAGTCTAATTAAAAAAACGTATTAATCGATTATTACTTATTTCGAAGACGATAACTGTAAAGCTAGTTTCGTATGAAAAACAGATCATACTCACAAGTGGAATCTGTGATCTCCATGTCGAAGAGAATTGTTTTCTTGAGTACTCCGTAACAGACTTCAGCAGCCCTTCACTGTAATGTACACCAGCATCTTGTGCAGCGCGCGTGTGGCCAACACTACACTTTTGACAGGGGCGCGTGCAGACCACTCCACATCTCTGCTCATCCGGGTCCTAGTGCTCGTCAGATAGGTACAGAAGTTCCAAGATGAAAAAACGTCTGCTGGTCTGTGTAATACGGTACCCGTGAGGTGTCATCAGAGATGTATAGTAACGAAGTAGAACTACTTCACTACTGTACTTAAGTACTAAAAGGCGGTATCTGTACTTAACTAGAGTATTATTTTTTTCTCCTACTTCCACTTTTACTTCGGTACATATTTTCGCTGAGTTTAATACTTTTACTCCGATATTTTTTTTATGTGCTGCATCGTTACTCGTTACGATTATGATGTTACGAATCATTCCATTACAAACCACTGCCAGAACTTTAGATGGCAGGTTTGATGAAGCTGGCACATCATTGAGCGAATCAAGCGATTAAGAAGACTGCGCATGCTGACTGAACTGCTGTCTGTGAAGAGAGAAATGAACACCGAACCGAGCTAGATAATGACTCGTTCACGAGTCAAGAACCGGTTGCATCGGTTTTCGGATGACCAGTAACGTTAGTTCTTTCTGACAGTTCGATTCAGTAAACCAGTTGAAGAAAACAGTTCACCGATTCTTTTGCGCTCGATGCAATGGCGTCATTGGCGTTGACTGCACATTGGCTCATAACATTAAGAATCAGTTCAGAATCAATCACCAAAAGAATCAGTTCGGTTCCAGACGCTCTGTGTGTCGGTTTGCTTCACGCTAAATCACACATGTGCAGTATCATCAGCTCAAGAATCGGACGCGTCTGACAGAAACGGTTCTTGACTCGTGAACGAGTCATTATCTGGCTCGGCTCGGTGTTCATCTTCATTTCTCTCTTCACATCAGTTCAGTCAGTGTACTGTTTGAGTCAATGAATTACTCCGGGATATTGGTTTGTTTTAACTCAGAGGGAGTGTCAGACACATTAAACAAGTTAAGCTTAATTCATCTGTGAATTAATGCGCATTGGAGACGCAAACTGTTTAAAACGATTCAGTTCGATTTGGTGAACTGTTTCAAAAAGATCCGGTTACATCGAATGATTCGTTCGCGAACCAGATATCACAAACTGCTTTGTTTTTAACTGTCTTACAACAGACACGGAAGAGAAGACAATGCTGAATAAAGTCGTAGTTTTTGCTATTTTTTGACCAAAATGTATTTTCGATGCTTCAAAAATTCTAAATGACCCTCTGATGTCTTACGGGTTTGAAACAACATGAGGGTAAGTTATCAATGACATCATTTTGCAAATTGGGCTAACTAACCCTAGCAACCGTTTTTTGTTTACAAGAAGTTACAGTCAAAGGAATTGTGATTGTCCTTTAGGTTAATCATTTGAAATAGTAAAAACAATATGTTCAAACTTTTGACTATTTTCTTTAATAGCTACATAACACAATACTTCTACTTTTACTTTCAGTACTTGAGTAGTACATTTTAAAATAGACTACTTGCAATACTTAAGTACAAAAAATGTTGAATACTTTAGTACTTCTACTTAAGTGTGGTGCTTAAAGCACTTCTACTTCTACTCAAGTCACTTTTTTGATAGAGCACTTGTACTTTTACTCAACTATGGTTCTCTAGTACTTTACACATCTCTGGGTGTCATGGTCGGTTTACATAGTTTTGTCATGGCCACTACATGATAACTCAAGGGAACATGCTAATATGTGGCCACGAGATATTAATTTGAGGAATGTCATATTAACTCGTGCAGAACGTGATATTATGTTACATGCAATAGTAGGCGTTTAAGTAAAGTTTATTATGTTACTTCAAGTACATAATATAAAATAGGCCTACAAGAAAACATTGTTATTCATCCTACAGTCTTGTAAGTCCATTAACTGATCGTCTTTTTCCCATAATATTTGTATATTATTATTAATAATATTATTATTCTTAGCCTATTATTATTTGTTATATTTTTATATTTATTTATATTCATTTCCCTCTTCATTTCAATCTCTTTACTTAATGTTCTGAATACTTCTGTAAATAATAGCCTACTGTAAATGCTCGACATGCCAGAAAAGCTTTGATTATGCTGAGTGGAATTTTTGTTGGAATGCAGTTTAAATGTAAAATATATTTCAGTTTATTTCGGCTAAGTAATAGACCATAATTATAAATACTATAGTGTCTTGTTGAGGAATTAATCATTGACGTAAAATAAATGAAAACAACAAGGTCATTTATCATCACACATGGGCATAAATACAATCATAAAGTCAAAACTTTATTGGCATAATTGTCAGGCATTTATTTACAAAATGTATGGTAGGCTAGCAAATGCTGACATAATTATATGAAACATTAACTAGGTAAAGCGATACACAAATTGAAAGGGGAAATATATAACAATTAATATAAAAATATAGCCCTAATAAGTTAATGTAATAATAATAATAATAATCTACAAATATTCAATTAAATGTTTAATTTGAATGAAAATGTTTTATTTATTTTTGATCATCCCTGGTTGCAGTGGTCACGCCGGTTTGTTTACACATTAAAGAGCCACACAGGTGGGAACTCAAAAATTACCTGTATTACAGTGTATGATGTAACTGTCCATCAGTGTAAACAATGTGCAAAGTAATTAAACCAAAAAGTACATGATTTATAAAGTTATTGGCTTCTAAAGTAAGGATTCGACTCTGAATCGCTGAAACGAGTCGTTATAGATTTCAAATCTTTTGCTCATCTCTATGTACATCACTAGAACACTTTGCATAATAATCTCCGCCTACCGTCAGTATGTCGTGCTTGCCCTATATGATTCACGCGGATACGTGTTATGAGTCATTTTCCTCTGATAACCCCGAAAAGAACTTAAATTACACTTTCAGTTTTAATCGTACAGATAAGAGCAATACATCAATCTAATCTGTAAAGGGTCTACTTTTTTTTGGATACAGACATAACTTTGTGCACTTATAAAATAAAGATAGCAAACAAGGTGTGCTGTCTGCAGCCTTTGTCTGCGCTGATCTTCATTTACAAACACGTCATTAAAATGAAGTGTAACTCCGTGAATACTCAACGAAGAGACATGAGAGAAATATCTATAGAAAGCTTGACATGTCTACTAAATAAGTGCTGCCGAAAACAGATATTCTGTGATAAAGTAATCCAAATGAAAACAACGTGATGTCCAATCTTTCACGTCTCCCTTCATTATATCTAATGTGACCACACCCCCGCGCTGAACGCTCTATTCAGATTCAAACTGAAGCGTGCGGCTTGAATACGCCCACACAGAAGAAAAAGCAGAGAGACTGTTCTTCAAGTTTTTTATTTCACTGTTTGCTTCGCGATGAGAGGAATAAGACATAATTCACCCCAAAAAGATGCTAATGCATTGTTTACCATGAAGTTGTGTGCGGAACAACCAATCAAAACTATGTCAGTTGACCAATCAAAACACAGTATGCTACCGAAAGGTGGGGTTTAAGGAAACTGAATCTTTTGAACAGCTTCGCGCGAACCGTTTGGGGATCTCTGAGAATTGAGGTAATTTTAAAATGATATTTTGACAAAATTACAATGTTTTTTTAACCTTGGATGGATTTAAACCTGTTGTACAGGACTTTTAAACAGTGATAGGAAGCTTAGAATTTTCATCTTACTGGCTCTTTAAATTCGTGGCCACGAGAGAAACATGTCAAAGTTGTGGCCATGAGAAATGGATGTCGTTCCCTCAACATAGCATCTTGAGACCACGACATAAGGATGTCCTTATCTCGCAAAATTATCTTGTGGTTATGACATAATATCATGTTCTTAAGAGTTAATATGTCGTGGCCAAGACAAAACTAAGTGAACAAAACCTGACACCTTACGGGGCACCGTACCTGGGCACCATTATATAAAGATATATAGTTCAAACATCAATGAGGCAGTCACACTTATGGGCTGAGGTCAAAGAAAGGCTAATCATTCAAGATGGTTGATTTAACACAGTCTACGATTAAACATCAACTTGGTTTTTTGATGCTAATGTTTGGCACCCTCCAGAGGTAGAGGAATGACAAGGTCTTTTATACAGTAAGTAAATATCATGTAATCATGTAATTGGCACTAAATAAACACGAGAAAAACAAATATTTAAATCATATTTTCATAAAAAGAAAAATTGCTGCAGATAGTGATTTCTAGCTTGTCTAATATTTAATTTACATCTAATTTACAATAGTAAAAAGTTTGGTAAAAATATGCCTTTTGGCTTTAATTCTTTTTGTGTGATTGATGATCTTACCCAAAATGTGCCACATAACAAAATAATGGAGAACACATTTATATATCATTAAAATGAAAGTTTCTGAATGCAAGTTTATGGCATGGTTTTAATAGTCAATTAACACTAAAATTAAATTACAACCAAAAAAATATGTTTGTTACTTAGATTACAAACCACACCTTAAACATATTTTAGATTAAACAATTTGTTGCACTATAACTAAAGCTAAAAATAAAATGAAAATGATACAGACATAAAATAACATCTAATAAAAATAAATAAAAGTAATCAAAATATATGAGCTGTTAAAATGGCAAAACATGCAACAAAATGACTAAAATGTTAACTAAAATTAAAATAATAGAGAAACAAAAAGTAAAAATAAAACTGATTCATTCAGAAGAGTAGGCTAACACAAGCGAAGCTATAAATTAACACTGGTTTATGTTCTGCTATGGATTCTTTTGGTACATTTGCATGTTTTAAAGCAGATCATTTAACCAAAGGGACTTTGGTTTAATAGCTATAAGCATAAGCATTTTCCTCTCATCATGATAAGATGCCACAACACTGAAATCAACAAAAATTCTAAATAGATTGTGCTAATAATGTTTCAATAATGAAAAAAATGCAATCTGAGAAATTTAATAACAGAAATTTAAAATTAAAATAAAAAATAAAAACATTTCTGGTTTTTCGAACCCACACCTTTCCAGTTTCTCCTCCAGTAAAGACATGTCATGGAACCCAGAAGAGCCCGCCCCATTCGCGGTCTTCTAAAATCTTATTGGTCAATTACGTGTCAGCCATCACAAAACAGAACGCCTATTGGCTAGCTATGAAAAAAAAGCTGGTTCATAAAAAACGTCCCCCAGAGTGCTGCACATATCATCGCATCGGGGGTGCGGGAAAAGCGCACGGTTTCCTGTGGGTTTGCTTAGCTGGGCACATCAAAGTTTTAGATCCGCAGGAGTACCTAGCTCATTTTAACCTCCATCGATTTAATGTCTTAATCAAAACCTTTTCATCTGTACGTGCCCTAGACTACACCTCCCCGTAGTTAGTCTGAATTAAGTCGTCAAAGATGTCCGAAGCCACGGTGGCCGATACTCGCCGGTTAAACTCTAAACCGCAGGACCTGACAGACGCCTACGGCCCTCCCAGCAACTTTCTGGAAATCGACGTCTACGACCCGCAGACTATAGGAGTCGGCCGAAACCGCTTCACCACTTATGAAGTCCGGATGAAGGTAGACTGTCCCAGTGAATGAAAGTGATTGTGTGTTTGTGTCAGAGAGGGCTGCGGCTCGGCTCGGCCTAGCTAACGTTAGCTTTCGCGCTAATGCTAACTAACGCCTCATATCGACGTGAAATAATCTTATCCCTCGGAAAGCTTCTAAATACGGGAGTTTATTGTATGAACTGGTGGGTTTTTGGTCTAAAATCGATTTTCTATTTGAGCAAGTTGGGTTAGAGCAGTTGGAATAACATCCACCATCTCTAGCCAGTTGCATCTTTAAGATAAACATTCGTGTGCGTTACTGCTTCAAATGCATCATTTTGTTGTTTTACTAATCTGTCAATTTGTGTTAGATTAATTCTCGAACATTCTGCATCGTGTACACAGCTTAGATATGTAGACTTAATTTAATAATCATGTGACTTATTCTGCTTTCTCCGGTGAAATCCAGACAAATCTTCCCATTTTTAAAATGAAGGAGTCGTGTGTTCGACGAAGATACAGCGACTTCGAGTGGCTGAAGAATGAGCTGGAAAGGGACAGCAAGGTAACATCTAGTGTCATAAAATAACATTTTGTTTACATAAAATAAAAATAATATATGCTTGTCTTTACATGTCCTTGCAGACATTATTTCGTTTATATTTCATTATTTCATTAGCGGCTTGTTTTAACTCTAAAGCCTGACATCTGAACTAATATAGGCAGAAAATTTGTTTCGTTTTTTAAAGCAATAGGACAGCTTGTTCAACCTTTAGCATATATATAATCTCTCTCACCTAAATGATTATTAGGAACACCTGTTCAATTTCTCATTATTGCAATTATCTAATCAACCAATCACATGGCAGTAGCTTCAATGCATTTAGGGGTGTTATTCCTGGTCAAGACAATCTCCTGAACTCCAAACTGAATGTCAGAATGGGAAAGAAAGGTGATTTAAGCAATTTTGAGTGTGGCATAGTTGTTTGTGCCAGACTGGCCGGTCTGAGTATTTCACAATCTGCTCAGTTACTGGGATTTTCATGCACAACCATTTCTAGGGTTTACAAAGAATGGTGTGAAAAGCGAAACGCATCCAGTATGCAGCAGTCCTGTGGGCGAAAATGCCTTGTTGATGCTGGAGGTCAGAGGAGAATGGGCCGACTGATTCAAGCTGATAGAAGAGCAACTTTGATTGAAATAACCATTCGTTATAACTGAGGTATGCAGCAAAGCATTTGTGAAGCCACAACATGCACAACCTTGAGGCGGATGGGCTACGACAGCAGAAGACCCCACCGGGTACCACTCATCTCCACTACAAATAGGAAAAAGAGGCTACAATTTGCACGAGCTCACCTAAATTGGACAGTTGAAGACTGGAAAAATGTTGCCTGGTCTGATGAGTCTCGATTTCTGTTGAGACATTCAGATGGTAGAGTCAGAATTTGGCGTAAACCGAATGAGAACATGGATCCATCATGCCTTGTTATCACTGCAGGCTGGTGGTGGTGGTTTAATGGTGTGGGAGATGTTTTCTTTAGGCCCCTTAGTGCCAATTGGGCATCATTTAAATGCCAAGGCCTACCTGAGCATTGTTTCTGACCATGTCCATCCCTTTATGACCACCATGTACCCATCCTCTGATGGCTACTTCCAGCAGGATAATGCACCATGTCACAAAGGTCAAATCATTTCAAATTGGTTTCTTGAACATGACAATGAGTTCACTATACTAAAATGGCCCCCACAGTCACCAGATCTCAACTCAATAGAGCAGGGATCCTCAAATCTGGACCTCGAGATCCACTTTCCTGCCGAGTTTGGCTCTAACCTTAATCGAACACACCTGAGCATGCTGATCAATGTCTCTGGGGTCATTAGAAAATCACAGGAAGGTGGCTTTGATCAGGGTTTGAGCCAAACTCTGCTGTGCATTGGACCTACAGGGCAAGATTTGAGGAAGGGGGCAATAGAGCATCTTTGGGATGTGGTGGAATGGGAGCTTCGTGCCCTGGATGTGCATCCAACAAATCTCCATCAACTGCAAGATGCTATCCTATCAATATGGGGCAACATTTCTAAAGAATGCTTTCAGCACCTTGTTGAATCAATGCCACATAGAATTTAGGCAGTTCTGAAGGTGAAAGGAGTTTCAACACAGTTATAGTATGGTGTTCCTAATAGTCCTTTAGGTGTGTGTGTGTGTGTGTGTGCGATGGAAAGATGATTGAGAGATTGACAAACAAACTTTTCTTAAAAGCCTGATGCAATTTTTTATTTACATATTTGGAATTATCCTAATAAACGTACTGAAAAAGTGTAATCTTATCAGTCGGGTGAAAGAAGACATGTAGTAGATTGTGTGCAACAGGTTTTTATCGTCTTGATCATCTAGAAGCCTTAGATTAATTTCTATCAAATATGATGCGGTATGCTTTATAGGGGTAGAATGGTTATTAAACTGTGAATTTCTTTTTCTAGATTGTTGTGCCTCCATTGCCTGGAAAGGCATTGAAGAGACAGCTTCCCTTCCGTGGAGATGAGGGCATTTTTGAGGAGTCCTTCATTGAGGAGAGACGAGCTGGGCTTGAACAGTTCATCAATAGGTTTGCCATTGAAATGATACCTGAAGGACACTTTAAATTATAAAGGAAGAGCAAGACAGTCAAGCTAATTATTAATGTTTGAGGGCCTGAAATGATTACACAAATATATTGTAAGATGTCGGTTCAGATTTCATGGATTTATTTTTTCTTCTATTACTTTACAGAATTGCAGGTCATCCTTTGGCCCAGAACGAACGCTGTCTTCACATGTTCCTGCAGGAAGAAAGTATTGACCGGAACTACATTCCTGGAAAAGTACGGCAGTAGGGTTTTCCGAACTGGGACAAGGGAGGGTCTTCTTTCTTCGCTTGTCAGCGTCTATTCCTATTCACCTGCATACATAGTGCAGATTAACATTTATTTTTACATCGAGTAAAAGCTAGATACTGGTTGAACCGCGCAGGACTTGGTTTTGTTTAAAAGATCATGTTTTGTACATGTGTCAGAGAGTTTCTCTTTACACACACATTGTATTTCTTTATCTACACAATGTAATTGTTAGTATATGTCTGTGTGTGTGTATTATTTAACTATACATTAAGCTGTAGCACTGTAAAGCAAAGAGGGTTGGCTCATAACTTTGTCCTCTCTGGCGTCCGTTGAAAGAACACGTGCTCTTCGAGTTCAAGAGTCAACATTTAGGGAGCAATGAAGAGCTGGATTTGCATCAGATTAGAAAAATGGCCATAAATGTAAAGCATTACACTGTTTGACAAAGAAGCAAGCTGTCATGTGACCATCGGCAAGACTGTTCAGTTCTAGCCAGTATTCATAATAACAAACTCCACTTGTATTCAGTGTTGCCTGATGCTCCCCTAACTTTTGCAGCTTGTTTCCTTCAAAATAAAAAGGGGAACTGCAACTTTTTAATCACATAATTCAGATCCCCTCCCCCATAATTTGAATAAAAGTTTAAAGTATTATCTTATAAAAATATGAAAGTTGCATTTCGATCTGAATTACGCATTTTATGTGGTTCTGAGGTTTTGTTGGAAGATTCAAGTTAATCTGTGTTAGCAAACAAACATTTTTCAAAAATAGAGTATATATCAGGCCTGTTTAGTATGTATTACTAATAATAGGCTTTGAGTAGTTGGAAGGTATGTTCTAAAAACTGATATTAGGGTTTAAGTCCTGTAATGTCCTTTTGTCAACCACTATGGAGTTCTCCAAAGTAACTAATAATCAAATGTACTTATTTTTGGTATGAAATAAGACCTGCATTGTATGTGAGTCCAAATTAAACTCTGACCGAGTCGACCGTGCGAAAGATCCAAAAACCGCTCCCTTAGAGGACAAAATATGTGCCAACTGTTTAAAGGTTGTCCTGCCAAAGTTCAGTCATTTTCCTCAGAATGACTCTATTTATGTTCTCTCCCGTTCATCGATTTGTGCCTGTGACGTTTGTCTGTAAATAAAGTAAAACAAAATATAGCACCGGCTGGAGATTATATAATATCCGAACTTTTCTCCTTATTCTGTTTATTCTCTCTTCCATTTTAGGTGTGAATGAAGTAAGTTTTGTTTTTTTACTCTCAGTATGTTGTAACTGATGTGGGATAAAGATGTCTGCATGAATGCTAATAATTCAAATCAATTACACGGGGGGAAATGCCGTCTGATGGTCATACTTACAAAACTCATTCTAACGTTGTCTTACATCCTGTTGCTTTGCTAATTAAATTTTGCATCTGCTTGTCATGTCCCTTAGAGTCAACGTGCACTTGTAAAATTACTATTGGCTGCATGTCCTGATTTGCATGCTTAAATTTTTTTTTTAAAGGAATTAATTGTTCACCTAAAAATTTAAACTTAGAAAATGTACTCTCCCTCCGGCCATCCAAGATGTAGATGAGTTTGTTTCTTCATCGGAAAAGATTTGGAGAAACTAAGCATTACATCACTAACTCACTACCAGTATCCTCTGTAGTGAATGGGTGCCGTCAGAATCAGAGTCCAAACAGCTGATGAAAAGCATCACCGTAATCAACATGACTCCAGTCCATCAGTTAATATTGTCTAGTGAAGTAAAATGCTGCATGTTTGTAAGAAACAAATCTAGAGGATGTTCTTAAAGCGATACTCCACCCCAAAATGAGGATTTTGTCATTAATCACTTACCCCAATGTCGTTCCAAACCTGTAAAAGTTGTTAATTTGTCTTCGGAACACATTTTAAGATATTTTGGATGAAAAACCGGGAGGCTTGTGACTGTCCCATAGACTGCCAAGTAAAGTATGAAAGACATTGTCTGAATGGTTCATCTGCCATCAGTGGTTCAACTGTAATGTTATGAAGCGACGCAAATACTTTTTGTAAGCGAAGGAAACAAAAATAGCGACTTTACCTCTCCACTTCACTGTAGCCCTATTTTGGAGAATGAGCTGAACGCAAACTGCGTAGATGTTTTCTACTTGTATTTGCGCTTTGATTTGAACGAAAACAACGCATCTGTGCAGAACAGCTGTCACAGAAGAGCGTGTTTACTGCTTTTGTTCAACGGATATTCTCTGAAATTACAAGAAAACAAAGCTTTTACAGGTGTGGAACGACATGGTGGTACGCGATTGATCTCAAAGTTTTCATTTTGGGGTGAAGTATGCCTTTAACTTCAAACCGTTGCTTCTGGCTGAAGTTCTCAATGCATAATATTGCTTTCTCTAGTGAAAAAATCATCTTGTCTGAACCAAGAGAGAAATATCCACATATCAAGCTTTGTTCACAAGGAAAATAGCTCTAAACAAATACTTTTGATTTAAGAGGACAACAGAGGATGGACTCTTTCACTGGATTAAGTGTTTTTTTTTTGGATTATGGACTTGTATTGGCCAGAAGCAACCTTTTTTTTAGACAAAACGCCTTAATGATGCCTTAATCTGTTACAATTAAGAAATAAACACATCTACATCTTGGGTGGCCTGTGGGTGAGTACATTTCATCATTATTTTTGTATTTTTGTGTGAACTTGCTGAATGGTATAGTTTATTTTATGTGAGACTCATATTGTTGTTGTCACAAAATTAGTTTTTTAGGTAAGCTTTCACCCCTAAACTAGTATGTTATAATGGAGGCAGCATAGTTTGCCCAGAGTGCATTAGAACTGTCAAGATCTCTAACCGTGTTGTTTCATGTCTCCTGGCTTGTGATCCAAAGGTTTTGGTAAACCCCCCTCCTTGTCCTGGACCCGTCTGCTCTACCAGCTCTTTCTGCACATCAGTCAAAGCCTTTCACAGCTGCTGTCCATCATATTCTGTATATATTTCTATTCTCTATTCAAACTCATATAAAAGCCGTATTTATACCTCATGCACTCTTTTTGTGGAAAGACACATTCTTTTTTGCTGATCTTTAAGCAAATATATTATTTTCTATATATTTTAATCTGGTTAAAATTCCTGGCATAAAACCTTTCTGGTAACCCACAGATTTTTCTCCAAATATAGAGAGAGAGAATTTGATCGGGCCCCATGACATTCCTCAGTGTATTTTTGATTTAAAGTTTAAGTCTTGAATTATTTCAATTTAAAGCAACATGCTTCCCCTATTGAAAAATAAATATATTTAAATGTAGTTGAAATAAATGTATTTCGTGCTAAGTATACTACAAACACATTTACATATTTCTAAACATATTAAAATACCCTGCAGTTGCACTTTTAGTGTAATAACTGTGTGGAAGTAGTCCAGAAGTCTTAACTGAAGATATAGTGAAGTTGGCCTATATTTGTGCTCAAGCAGAACTATTGCAAGTATACTTTAGGTATATAAAGAATTATGTTATTCAAAGATCAATACAATCGGCATCAATAGTGACAATAAAACACATTTTTGGCTTAATATTATGAAATGTGTGTTGTGCACCAAATAGTACTCCAAATAAAGTATAATTACAATTTGTATATCAGTAAGTATAGATTTGAACTATGCTTAGTATGAAATGAATACATTTTACCAGGGTTAAGAGAAGTTATCAAGAACTCATCAAATGTAGCACTTCAGAAGCTAAAACTAGGATTGCCTCTCGACAACGTCTTCCTTTACGTTCCATATTTCATTTGTATCTTTGACCTTTAAATCTGTTAAAACAAGGCTTTTGCAACCATGTTTAAATGTATTTTCGTTTGTTTAGTGTCCGTGTACCAGTAACGCTTCGGGAATGTACATATTCAATCACTGTGAAAAACTGAATTCCATTATGACAGAATGTGTCACATTTGCTGTTATGTTTCTATATGCCCTCTCTTAGAACGAGTTCTGTTCTTTTCTGGCTCTTTCTATTCTGGTTATTTTCAGGACTGTGTGTAAAAGGGCACTCGTTGATTTTTAAACAGATAGCCATCCTTTCTACCCATGAATAAACCCTCTCTGTCTCCTTCAGTGTATTTTCTCGTTTTGTTCTATGTTCTGTTTTCTTGAATGTAGCCACGAGGTGGCAGCGCTGCAGAAACTCAAGTGTGCAAGTTAACCCTTGTGGGGGTTAACAATAAACCTTTTATATATTATAGTATAGGCCTATTGGTCAAAATTGTGAAATAATTAGGATATATTTGGAACAGGTTTCTATGCTCGGCAAGGGTCCATATGATAAAAAATGGCTCAGGAAAAATTGTAATCTAATACTGTGAAAAAGTATTACAATTTCAAATAACTTCTATTTGTTTTTCCTATGGTTTGTTTTAAAATTTTGAAATGGTTATTTATTCTGTGATGGCAAAGCAGTACTTTCAGCATCATTTTCAATGTCTGTTAAATAATTCTGTGGAAACGGTTAGCTATAGGTTTTTTTTTTTTTTTTTTTCAGGAATAGAAAGGTCCCAAACTGCATTTATTTCCAAAACAAAATTTATTAAGCAGCAAAAGCCGTTTTAAACATTGGTTTTCTGAAGAAATTCTTGAGTAGCAAATCTTATTGAAATTATTTCTGAAGGATCATGTGACACTGAAGTAATGGCTTTGTCATCACAGGAATAAATTACATTTTAACATATTTTAAAAATTGTACTAACATTTCATAATATTACCATTTTTATACTGTTTATCTTTAATTTATAAAACAAATACAGCCTTTTAAGCATACTTTTTTTTCCCCTCCAACTAAAACATCATTAATCCAAACTTCTGACTGGTAGTGTAAATTCTATATTATTATGATTGTGCTACACAAATCTGGGTGTTTCCAGTTTATTTAAAGACCATTCTATTGAAGGCAACTGTGTTTTTTGAGGCCACTTGCCCTTGTGTAAATGGTTCTGGATTAAAGATGGGGAGGGAAGCATGGCGGGCAGGTAAAGTCTACCTGAATGAGCCTGTCATGTAAGCTGTGTAAGCGCTGCTTGAATGTGGATAAACTGACACCATTACTTCTTACAACTGCAAGAAGAAGCCTGTTAAGAGGATTACAATGTTCCTCATTTAGATCCCGGATACTGTTGGATATACTAATAGTCGAGTCTAATCGGCAGTGTGCGAGTCACTTGGACAAACGAGCTCAAAGGTGATTTTATTTTCACTGTATACATTTGATTGTAAGAATTTGTTTCCATAAATGCTTTATTTAAAGTTGATTTGTCCACAAGGTGTAAAAAGAGGTTTTGCCTTTATCAGCCATTCTCACAGACAAGAATAGGGATGAAGTAACACTTGCCATTCACTTTAAAGGGGTCATATGATGCTTTTTTTAAAGATCATTATTATGTGTATTTTGTGTAACAGAATATATTGACATGCTTTAATGTTCAAAAAACACATTATTTTTTCAAATACATTATTGTAGGTCCTCTATGCCCCGCCTCTCTCAAACACTGTTTTCTACAAAGGCCCTCCTTCCGACAAGCGCAGTCTGCTCTGATTGGCCAACTGACCCAGTGCATTGTGATTGGCAGAACACCACAAGCACTCGTCGGTAATATAAACCCTTTCCATAATCACGAGCTTCATCTTTCAAAATAAATGTGAAGGCAGTTAATAATGTCCTTAGTTCTACCATCAGTTCAAGACTGAAAGGGGAACAGAGTCATGTGACAGACACACTGATGAAGCTCGTATGTGTTTGCAGTACACACACACACGCTATGTGCAAAACTCAGCAGTTGAACATTCAGAAGCGCCAGATTGTCGTAGCAAAGTCAGAATTACCTCCTCTCCCAGGTTCACGAAACAGTCGTCTATAAAATGCGTTGGTATTTTGTTGCAAGTAATCTTAAAAATTCCTTAATTCATCTAATTTCAGAAGGCCATAGTGCTTTTGATTTTTCATAGATACACACAGCATCTCCCTGTCATGGCTGCTTCAACAATAACTGCAGTTTCTGAAACCACGCCTTCTATGCGTGAACATTTGGGCGGCATTCCACAAATATTTCCACATAGTGACGTAGAAATATGGGGGCGTTTGAATGAGCCGTTTTAGGGGAGCGTGGCAGAGACTTAACTTTGATAAAGAATATCTCTTTGGATTTGAGACTTTAGTCCTATCAACTTTACAGATCTTCTTCATGCACAAAGAGCTTGTAACAGTCCAAAGAGAAAGGAAAAATTCAAATCGCATCATAAGACCTCTTTAAAAGACTTCACCTGACTAGCAGCAGTAAATTTTACGTTTGTGCATAACGCATGATTGCAACATTACTCTGTGAAGTGGAAGCTAAATGAGATATTTTTGATGCATACACAATCTGACACAACATATCCACCGATGTCAAAGACCACAAGGCTTTCTTTGATGCACAGACTTTAAACCGCCCTATGAAAACATGCTAAAAAGGAGCAGCCACATGGACAGACGTGAGATTACATGTGCTTTGTTAACTCTGAAACTGCAGTGGATGAGATCACAGAATGCAAGGCTGTGACCTGGTTTCCATTGTTTTATGATGTTTCAGTCAACTTGACGGGATGGAAAAAGATTAAACAAGAATTGAGGATATGCACCAGACTTTTTGTCTGGACAGGAACCAACAAAACTAACTCTACACTCCTAAAAATGGAGTTTCTTTGCCATTTATGGCACTATGAAAAACCTTTATGTTACTTGATTGTGGAGGAAAGTTTTTTTTAATAATCTAAAGAATCTTTTGTTGAATGGAAAGGTTCCATGGATTTTAAAAGTTCTTCATGGGACCATCAATGCCAATAAAGGGTTTTCCATGGCATTGCTGCATAAACCCACCTTTTGGAACTCATTTTTAAGATAGTATGTATTAAAACCTGCCAATGCTTATTATGTTACATTGAATACAAAGATTTAAATTTGTCCTTAGGTGGTTGATGCTTGTCCAAGTTCATTTCTTGGAAAAGTTTGAGATTAAGTCTATGTTTCTGCGGATAATGGGCCCCCTGCTTGGGAGAGCGATCTGAACTTCACCAAGGCCAATGGGAGATTTATTTTATTACACCAGCAGATCCTCCCTCACACTACACCTCAGAAAGAGCCAGTATGAATCCCAAGTTAAAGTTTATTTTATTTCGCACCAAATGCTAAAGCGGAAACCATACTAAACCTGCTGGACTTGAACACTAACAGTGCGAAAATGTTGAAACTGATCAGTAAGCCACTTTTCTCTTCTTCTGGATCTCTGCCCAATACTTCTTTCTCATAAATAAGACACTGTGACTTCTGACACAGTCTAACTGATAAGAATAAGAATAACTCTTCACATGGGATCGCTTGATGCCCCTTTATGACCAGCCCTTCTGATTTACTCCACAAATAAATGTCTATAATTCTGAAAATAGACAGTCATATACATATACTAGTGCATTAAAATCAGATTAGAATCAACTTTATCGTCATTGTGCAGTGAACACAGAGCCATTGACTAAGCACAATGGGAAGTGTAATCGGATTTTAGCTGATTTTATAGTTGTTTCAAAGCTGCGGATAAATTGTCCGTTTCAGGTGACAAGTGTTAGGGTGTGTTCTTGAGCAGAAGGCTGCAAGTAAGCAGTAAATACCTCACCAACTAAAATTAATTGAATAAAACAATAAAATTATTAAAGTAAATAATACAAATAAAAATGATTTAGGAAAATGTATAATACATCTAATAGTTCAACATTAGCGAGCAGAAAAAAAACTAATAGAAAAAAATATATAATAATAATATTTTACACATTATAACGTAATACTTATTTGATCCTTTAAACATGAAAATATAAAGCTATCTTTAAAATGTTAATCTGGAGCTCCTGGTTGGTTGGAGAAATTGGGTGGAGACATTGGTGTGACGGTTTGTTTATACTACGTCACCTGCACTTCAGCCTCTAAACGTAGACTCACGAGCTGATGCGGACTTGTCTCGCGCACAGGCTGAGAAGGTAAATTACAACAGACTCAAGATATCGGTCCCTTCACATCAGAAACCAAGAGGTAATTTTTCACTATTTTATATTTATTCGACATCAATTTTTTTTTTTTTTGGTTACTAAGAATATCGTTTCATATTAGTCCATCTTGACTCTGTGATACAGCCTTGATCCATTATTGCACTATACGGGTAGCTATCTGATGCAATCGAACTCGTGCATTTTATCATCTTGTCAAATTAATTTACATCCACGACATTAACTATATAACATAAAATAATATTTTGATGCATGCATAAGCCGTAATGTTAGATTAGTGCACTCTTGTCATGAAACAATAATGTTCATGCATCACTTGTGAATAAATTAATTACAAGTACATTGTAATTGTAATTACAAGTAAAATGAGTAAACTGACATTTCATCCCACGAAATGTAATATATCATTAATGTTGCAAATATTCGTCTATCCTGTGCATAATATTTACCTTAATTTGTTACTTGTCTAATTATAAAATAACACACCTTCTGTGTTGTCGATCACAACTATTCGTCTTTCTCTTATTCTGTTATTTTGGAGGATTATTCATCAGTGAAATGAGACATATGTGTGTCCTAGCGAGCCAGGGAGAACGAACACCAGTGATTAAATATGCTATAATTCATCTGTCTGTTTAAATGTATTATCTGCTTCGTTTTTGTTCCACACATTTGCTTTAGCCTGTATTTTAAGATTTTCTCTTAACGTGACGGTTTTAGGTCTAGGCGCGTTTCATTCATTGAAGCGATTTCCCGCTCACACATTGGACCATAGACAGTAAAAGAAACATTGGACATTGTTCCCGGAAGTAGCATCTATTGTAACAGTTGCATCAGCCTAGAACTGACTGGGACCGGATCTCACTACTATCACTGTTACAAATGACGCTGTTTTATTTTGACGTCGGAGGGGTACATGATTCATCCCGTGACGTTCGTTGTGTTTTGTTTGTGTTGTCATGTATTTTACCCCTGCTGAAAAAATAATAATAATTTGAAGAGAATTTTCTGTGTTTTGACACATGGTGATCGTTTTTTTTTTTTTTTTTTTTTTTTTTTTGCTGGTTTATTTTACATCAGACCATTCATCTCCACCAACACACTGCTGTTTTTTATTACAGACCAACCAACCAGCATTGTTTTCAACCACCTATGTTTCAATATTTTTGATAACCAACTGATTAATAACAGAAAACATTTTATAATATCTATAATAATATTTATCATTACTAAATATTAGCCCTTTGAGAATTAATGATTGCAAAAGTATTCTACAAATAAATTATTTGTATAGATTATTTAAATACAAATATCAGAACATTATTCTTGCATAAACTGAATAGAATATTTTTCCTGTGAACACCATGTGGCATTTGGGTGCTATTCTTAAAAAGTACCTACCAACCATCCAACATTAGTAGTCCTGATATTAAAGAACTGATAAACAGTTAAGTGTGAATCTCAACCAATTCAAACTTTTCAATCTTAGATTAAGGGGGAAACTGTGGTAGATAGTCTCTTTTCTTGTTTAGTTTACTTATAAATGTTAATATTTTACGCAGTGGCATTGGTTGAACAATTTCACATTTGTTGTCAGTCAATCCCTGAAGTTTATTCAGTTTGTAGGATCTCTGGCTGGTATTTTGCACAATCTGTGGAGCCCTGTTAAGGGGCTGTGTGATGGCATTAAGCCAGCTATATGAGAGGTTGCCAGGTTCATTCACAGCAGTATGTGCCACCCCTGAGGTCTGAATGAGTCCGTTTCATAACCATGAATGGTTGAGTTCTTGAGGAATGAAGCTCTCATGCTGGTTTCTACTTGTAACGTGGCACCCGTGGCCAGTGAAACCTGTGGATTCCGAAACAGTGTTGTAGTATCTCCTTCTCTACGGCATTTCTCCTTGTTTGGTATAAGAAATATATATTCCCACGCTGTGTTTATATACACTGCATGTAGACTACTAAATGTCCATTTACCCACAGATATCATTTCGTACTTGTGTATATCAGTGTGCTAAATCAGTTATAAGGGTCATCTGAATGATCAAGAAGTAATACTGATCCTAATTTTTAATAAGAAGCAGAGCCTGGGAATGATTGTTCCTAGCAAATCCTGTCAAGAGCAGAAACTTTATTAAGACTGAATAGGTGTCTAATGTTTCTAAATGGGTCAAATATACCATATTTCATGTCTCAAATGGTTTATTACAGTATGTAATTGGCCAGTTTCATAGTTCCAGGGAAATTGTACTTATTAAACATTGAAAAGGGGGTTTGTGGTGTTTGTTTTGAAAGTTTAGATGTTGGACTAACACATTTACTGAGTTGCGATAATACAAAATCTGTTCTGCAGAACAGCGAACCAAAACAAAAACAACACCTAATGTAAACCAATGGAGTCCTCGCTCTCCTGTTAAGAAGGTTAACCAGTTGGCGAGTCTTTATGTAAGCCTCTTAGAATCCGTTGAGGTATTTATTTTGAGAAAAGCCCAGTGAGTCACTTCAAAACACTAACGTCTTACACTCATGTATGTGTTACTTGAACCATAGACATGACGAGTCCTGTAAGAGTATACATACTGTAGCCCATGTGTGTGTGTGTGTGTGTGTGTACTTTAACGTTCCTTCACGTCTAAGCCCGTACATTCAGCAATCATCATTGTTGCAACTAGCCTGCAATGATTTTTTTCCCCCAAATATTAATTTATTTTAAATACTTAAAAAATTACATAAATGCAAATATCATTAAAAAATAAATAATAATAATAATAATAATAAAAAAAAAAAAAAAATATATATATATATATATATATATATATATATATATATATATATATATATATATATATATATATATATATATATATATATATATATAAACATACAATTTGTGGGCCATCTAGTAAAAAATGTCAGGTGTTATCTTATTGTTTGTCAGAAACCAAAGTATTTCAACAATGCCTTATTAAAATTTGAAAAACATGTTGATTATTGTCATATGGTTGCAAACTCATGATACTAAACTATAAAACTATAAAAACTACAACTTTCAAAATTTATGTAAACTATAAAATTACTAAAACTAAAAGTAAATAAAATTAATAAAGATATAAAGTATGATAAAGAATAAAAAAATAAAAATGGAAGTACTTAATAATTGATAAATACTATTGTGATATATTAATAATAATAAAATAACAGTAAGTATAGGTCAATTACTGCATTTTACTTGATGGTTGCACCACATGACATTGCGTCTCAATGTTTCTTGAAAAATTGTATAAAAGTTTTGCGAAACCATATGAAACCAACATGAATAGAAAGAGTGATTTTCTTGCAACGTGTTTCAAACTAGATTTTGAGAAGATTTCATTTACCCAAGCTTAGCCAAATTGGAGAATGAAACTTAAATGTGTAGGTGTCGTTGGTGTGCCAGTTTCCACTGAATAACCCACGGCATGGGATTCGTGAATTTCTCAAGGCTAGATCAAAAGCCTTACGGATTTAATTTCACCTACGTGTCACTCAGCCATCCTCGTGGAGACCACAAGAAAGAGATTAGTGCTGCCGCCCTCGCTGTGGCCTATCACACATGTGTGTACTGTACGGCCCAAAAAGAAACTCCTGGTAGGGAACATTTTCAAGGCAACTGATATGGGTGCATGCCGCAAACCTCCTCGCCAGGTCGAGGCTCCAACCTGGTAAAAAGGAAGACATAATTGCAGACTTTCTCAACCGCTTGATAATATATCAGTGCCACATTTAATATGTTACATAGGCGTATTCATTTCATGATAAGGAGAAGCACAGAGTAGTGAAAGAAAGGAGCTATTGTATGCATTGTGTAAGACCACAACAGTGGCTTTAAAGTTCTGAGCTCTTGCCCGGACTGAGCGCGACTCAAACCGCTAAGAATCTTGCCAGCTGCTGTGCCAAGTGAAACAAACCACCTTACAGATAAAAAGAGTCTATTTCAGCCCCTCCATTGTCCGGTGAATTACAGGGATGTTTTTGTTTTCCCCCCTCCTCTGTCCTCTTTCTCAAACCTGACTTTGATCCGGCACATGGGGCTCTTTGCGAGCATTTCCACAACTTTCATGAAGCCATTTTTAGTGATTTCTTTGTTCTAGTTTTGTTGGTTTTGTGACAAGTTTTATTTATAAGTTTTAAATAATTGATCTCCGTCATGGGACGGGAAGGGGAATCGTCACGGCGGTTTGTGAAGAATGTAAGACGACAGAGTGCTCCACGTTCCAACTTTCTTCACTGTCGTTGCGTCAGTGTTTGTGTGGTTTTAATAGCTGTTGCTGCAACTCAAGTTTCAGTCGTGTCTTCATTTGCACGTTTCCAAATCCTTTCTGTTTGGATCGCTGTAAACGTCATCACCAGTAAGAATGTCGACATCAGTGTACTACTGCTTGCTCAGACATAAACATGACCATGTTACCTCATGAGCTAGCAGGAGTGCATGGAATCAGAAAGCTCCGATAAGGACTCAAACGGGTCAATAAGAAACTGAAACGTTCACACAGAACAAGCAAATCAGTTCAATCACATCAGCAGTTATAACTGCGCTACAGAAAGTTTTCACCCATTTGTCGAAATATGCCTATCTGAGAGAATTGGAAAAATAATATTTGCAGGATTTCAAGGTTTTTACACTTAAGAATTTATGATGACATTTTTTAAGGACTTAGTATCTTTTACCACGATTTAGAAATCATAGTTTTTAAGAATTATGAAATTGAAATCAGATTAAGTTGCATTCACAATAGGATTTTTTAAATGCGAAATTTCATCTATTGTCAAAACAAATTTATGTGGCCAACTTAAATCTGTTTCAAAATCTTCATTCGGATTCCTGTGGAAATTACTGGGATTTTTAAATTAATTTTCTCAATAGGAATTTCAAAAAATATCGTTAATAAACAGTTCTAAGCTAAATCACAGCAGTACTTTTTCACAGATCTTCATGTGATTGGGTGTTCACTGCTCATTGTTCTCGATTCTATGGAAACATTGACTTATTTAACTGGCATACCCAAACCATTTCGGGATTGTGGGTAGTGTAGTTCCTCGTTTTTTTTTTTTGTTTTTTTTTAATTCATCCTGCATTGTGGATTTTATGGAAGCTCTTGTCATTGCATTAAAACAATGCATTGAGATCTCAATGGAAGTCTGTCTTAACAAGTTTATACATTATCATTCAAAAGTCTGGGGTGAAAAAGAAATAAAATACAGATATTTAGCAAGTCGCATTAAAGGAATAGTTCACCCAAACATTAAAAATCTGGCATTAATTACTCACTATCATGTCGTTCCAAACCCATAAGACCACCGTTCATCTTCGAAACACAAATTGCGATTTTTTTTTTATGAATTCTGAGAGCTCTCTAACCCTCACGTGGACGGATAATATATTATACATATATAATATTACAAAAGATTTCTATTTTGAATAAATACTGTTCTTTTGAACTATCTACTCATCAGAATCACACAGTTTTTCAACAGTACTGTGTGTTATTTTTTTCTAATAATTGTGAATTTTCCTCTTTACTCTCTGTTGGGCTCCGTCACTCAATACTGTCTTTATCTGCCATATCTATTAATCAGATCAGATATAGTTTTGGTTGCCAGCAGCACAAAACTGGAGTTCCACATTCATGTCATGAAGTTTGTTGCCTGAGTTTTCCTCTGGGAATACTACTTTACTAGATCAGTGTGTAATTGATTCCATTTTTGTATCCGACCCTAACCGACTATTTAATTAGAGGGCAGAGATCCATAGATTTGGGACAAATCCTTCTTCCAAAGAACCTCTTGTACTTCGGGAATACTTAGTAATTCCTCATGCACTAGGAATTCTGAGAATCACAAAATGATGCATTCACTGAAATCTGGCAGTGAGCTGTGATGAACACAAAGTGTAGACATGTCCTGACTTAAACCAGTTTGATCAAACCTTGGCGTAGTGCCTTGGGCAACTGACAGTCACACCCAAATATGTCTAATTCTTCCTTCCTCTTCTGTGTGCTCTTCTAGGCGTATAAGTAACAGAACAAGCACAACAAAGAACCGGTCTCCTCATTCCGCATTAATCATGGTGGACAAAGTGGCATCTTTTGGACACGCACTACTGCGCCGTCGTGCGCTGGACTGCTCTGGGGAGGAAACGCGGTTCGCCCGGTGTCTGTCCACTCTAGATCTGGTGGCGCTCGGCGTGGGCTCCACACTTGGCGCTGGGGTCTATGTGCTGGCTGGGGAGGTTGCAAGAGAGAAGGCAGGTCCTGCTATCGTCTTATGCTTCCTTGTGGCCGCACTTTCCTCAATGCTGGCCGGACTGTGCTATGCAGAGTTCGGCGCACGAGTCCCTAAGACTGGGTCTGCGTACTTGTACAGCTATGTGACAGTGGGAGAAATCTGGGCCTTCATCACTGGTTGGAACCTCATCCTCTCTTACGTTATAGGTGAGTGAGTCCAGTACCAGTTGTTGATGCTGATTTTCAAGAAATCTGTTGTAGCTATAACTACACTAAAAAGCTGGTTCTTGTTTTCAGGTACAGCTAGTGTGGCGCGAGCGTGGAGCTCTACGTTCGATAACCTGGTCGAGCAGAAGATCTCTAACTTCTTCAGGGCATCTATGGCCATGAAGGTTCCTGGGAAAGTTCTTGCTGAATATCCGGACCTGTTTGCCCTCATTCTCATCCTGCTACTGACTGGTGAGAGAACTAAAAATAGAAATCATAATTAAAATATGGGATTTTAGGATTTACAGATATTTTTTGTTGTTGTTGTTGTGTCTTTAATTAATAACCAGAAATGTAGAGATGAACAGAACAAGCACTTGGTAAACAGTAAAATGTTAAAACTTTTTATAAATACATATTATTAGGCATCCACATGTATTTGTAGCTAAACCGATTTTTTTGGATGAACTAGTTGATAATTTAATAAATTTAAAAATGTAAGTTCTATATTATAGATGTTGTATAAATAAATAATAAATAAAAACCAACCATGTTAAAAGCATATTCAGGCATCACAAAAATATTCTAATGCATTTGGTTAAATTACAATTTGAAAAAATGAAAGTGTTAAATATTAACTCAGATGACACAGATGCAAAAATGGGAAATGAGCATTCATAATTAAATATTTGATGTTGGCAAAGCAGATTAAAAAAAAATCTAATATCGACACACTATTATATTGTGCTTATCAAGTAATAAATGTATGTAGTAAAAATTTATTACATTTAATTAAAAAAAATAAATAATAATTGTGACCTTATGAACATTTATCCTGAAGCATAAAGTTTAAACAGCGTAATCAGTACACATGTAGAATCTATACATTTTAAGAAAAAAAAAAACGAACCGAAATTGTTATAATCATCCTTATTAAAAAAACAAGCTGATTTCATAAAAGATCTGTTTCCTCCTCAGGACTGCTTGCTTTTGGTGTAAGTGAATCTGCTCTGGTGAACAAGATCTTCACTGGGATCAACCTGATCGTGCTGGGCTTTGTCATCATCTCTGGCTTCGTCAAAGGCAACACAGCCAACTGGAACCTCACATATGAGGACTTCGTCAATGATACGAACATCACCGAACCAGAGTACGTTTGACAGGAAAGAATCCTGCTCATCATTTTGAAGCAGAGCAAATGAGGATCTCTTCCAGCTGTGCAAATACATGCAAGAGATTTGACAAATCCATTTGTTCTCACAGATCGGTTGAAAGCACATTTGGAAGTGGAGGCTTCGCGCCGTTCGGCTTCGGCGGCGTCTTATCTGGCGCAGCCACCTGTTTCTATGCCTTTGTGGGCTTTGATTGCATTGCAACAACAAGTACGTCTTTTAAATGTCAGCAATACAGAGCACGAACACTGCTTGCTGAACATTTTGTTTTGGTTTCTTCTGAGTCAGAAAAATGTATGTGGTTCCCTTTAACCTTATTTCTTCCTGTAGGTGAGGAAGCCAAGAACCCCATGCGCTCCATCCCTGTGGGCATTGTGGCCTCTCTGCTCATTTGCTTCTTTGCTTACTTTGGTGTGTCGGCTGCTCTCACTCTCATGATGCCCTACTACAAACTCAACACCCAGAGTCCCCTGCCCGAGGCCTTCAGTTACGTAGGCTGGGGGCCGGCACGCTATATCGTAGCCGTTGGTTCACTCTGTGCCCTCTCGACAAGGTAACTCAAGGACTTTTTGTCCTGCAGTGTTTCCACCCATGTTTTCCATTTATCTGAATCTGTGTTTTATTTGTGTCTTAGCTTGTTAGGCTCCATGTTCCCCATGCCTCGAGTGATCTACGCTATGGCAGAGGACGGGCTGCTCTTCCGTTTCCTCTCGAAGATGAACAAGAAAAGCAAAACTCCACTGCTGGCGACTATTGTGTCTGGAATAGTGGCAGGTGAGGGAGTTTTTTATTTTTCGTTTGTTTGTTTTACAACATGTCTTATCTTTGCAGGCGTCACTTAATTTTTGTTCACACTGAAATCAGGAATGAGGCAGCCAATCAGATCACACTTGTTTGTTTAATATACAGTTATGTGGATTGTGGACCAATGAGATTTCACGGTGGGCGGAGCTACCCAGTGCAGCGCTGCAGAAATGAAAACAAATGTTTGTTTTTGAGGTTGCTAATGAAAAAAACATATTTACATGGTAGCGATAGATTGTATCGCTACGTGTCTGGATTAGATGTGGTGTTTCACATTTTAAAGGTGGTGATGTTATGTAAGTTTTGATATGAATGGATTTTCAGACATGATTGTTTTATCTTTTTTTTAGCTCTCATGGCGTTTCTGTTTGATTTGGCTGCTTTGGTGGATCTCATGTCTATTGGGACATTACTTGCGTACTCTCTGGTGGCCGTGTGCGTTCTCATCCTCAGGTAGGTTAAAACATCACGAACACTATGCAATGGGTCCGCTACTATAAACTCCCTAAATCGTTAAAAGAGGCTGTATTTTCGGGTCATGAATGTACGTGGTTTGACTCAACCGATCTTTATGTGTTTAGATATCAGCCAGGCAACCTAAACTCTTCCAGTCAGACTGAGAAACTGGTGGAGCTGGTCGGTGGGGAGAAGGTGGCCGTATGTGGAGATAGTGGAGATGAATATGGCATGGACCTGGATGACAATCCCCGCAAAGAGAAATTCTCCCTAAAACTCCTCCTGGTTCCTTCCAAGGACTCACCAACTGAAATTTCAGGAACTATTGTCTACGGCACAACCGCTGTCATCTGTAAGTGAAAATCCCCCCCTCCCCACACACACACACACACACAGACACACAGACACGAACACAAAAAAGAGAATTGTGTGAACTGTAAAAGGGTGAGTTTGGGATTTTGTCTAAATTTTAAAAAAAAAATAGCAGTGGATTGAGGCATCACAATGTTAGAATGTACAGTATGAAACCGATTCTCATTTATTATCTTTAAATGAGAGTTATTGTGTAACCCTAGTGTGAATTTTTGAAAAAATGAATTTTATACTGACTTTTAGTGTATATTTTTTTATACACTAAAAGTCAGTATAAAATTCATTTTTTGGGAGGGCAACAACTTTTATTCAGTGAGGATGCATTCATTGGATCAAAAGCAACAGAGAATATTTTGATAATGCTATAAAATATTTAGTAAAAATATTAAGTAAACATTGCTCTTTATTAAAGAATCCTGAAGCAAGTCTATCACAACAGTATTAAGCAATACATATTCAACTGTTTTCAACACTGATAATATTAAAAGAACAATATTATGCAATACATTTTCAACTGTTTTCAACACTGATAATATTAAAAGATTATTTGTTAACACCAAATAAACATATAAAAATGATTTTCTTAATGATTTACCATGATTTCCAGGCATGTATTTAAATTGAAAACAGTTATTTAAAATTGTTTCACAATATTACTGATTTAATGTTTTGATCAAATAAATTCTTGGTGAGCACAAAAGCTTAAACTATTGGATGGTGCTGCGGTGTATATGTAGTGTATGTACACTCTGCATAGACTCAGTTATTTATATTTATTTGATTGAGTGATATAGTTGGCAGTGATTTGACTCATCATGAATCTGTTGACTGTGGACTAATTCTAATATCCTGTTGTCTGTGTAGCTGTGCTGATCACCGTGCTGTGCATGGTTTTGGCTCTGCGTCTGGAAGCCATCCTGGATCTGGAGATCGTGTCGGTGACGGCGTGTGTCATTCTGGTCCTGCTGTGCATCCTGTGTGTCATAGTGATCTGGAGGCAGCCTGAGAGCAAAGAAGCTCTCACCTTCAAGGTACCAGATGTCCTCGTAATTTGACCTTTTATTATGCTATAAATCTTTGCCTCGGGCTTCACCGTAAGCACTGAAGTGATGTAAAAGGAAATGCGCTATTAGAACACAAATACTGACAGACTTAAAGGGACAGTTCACCTAAAAATGAGGGTTCTGTCTTCATTTACTCGGCCTCATGTCGTCTCAAACCTGTATGAATTTATTTTTTCTGTGTAACACCAAATAAAGGGCCCTTTGATTTCTGATTCAGAAAACGCAGATGGAATACAGTCATTAAAAGCTGAATTTACAATGTCTATTATCACACGCAAAAAAAGTTACATTTTCATTTGATTACATTTTAAAATATTCATTAAATTGATAATGAATTATGCATTAATTTGATTACGATAGATAACACATTTGTATAAAATCATAAATCATCAAAAAATGGATAATTTCTGGAAAAAATTTTTTTTTATAAATTACTAAATTGTCAAAAGTTCAGCAAATTCAACTGAATAGACATGCTTTTGATTACAAAAACAAAAATATTAAATCAATAAAATGGGGATGGAATGAAAAAATAAAAACCGGGGGGAAAAAAAACAATTAGGGGAAAAATTTAAGATTTTATAGGGACTTAAAAAATATATTTTGTTAATCTTAAATTGTTAGATAATAAAAGTTGAATTAATTCTTTTTTATTACCAAAAATTATTTTAACAATTAAAATAAAATAAAAAAAATAGAATAGAATAGAATAGAATTTGGGGAAAAAAATCTAATGGAATTTGGGGAGATAAAAAGCCAGCCCCAAACTTTGATTTCGTCCATGCTGAGGATTTTCACAGGTTTAATATTTTGAGTTGATTTTAGCACACAGTTTTTATGAAATAGAATAAATGTAATTTTGTTCAACTTTAAAAAAAATGTTTGTTCAATTTAAAGTTTTATTCATTAATTATAATTTTTTTAGTACCAAAATGTAATTTATCCATTAAAATGGAATCCAGACAATATGAAAATGGATTAAAAAAATGTAATTGAATTTGAGGGGAAAAAAGAAAATGCCTCCAAATTATGATTCCATCCAATCAGAGGATTTCAAACATGTTTAATATTTTAAGTTGATTTTAGCAAACAGTTTTCATTTGTCATGTTCCCATACAACAAGGTGCATTTCTACACAAGTTTGTGTTCAGAATGGCCTTAAAGTTGTTTAGTCTATGATGCTGATTTAGTCTGCGATGCCTGGTGCTTTAAATGTGCTCATATTTGAAAAGTCTTACATTGTTCTAACCATAAATCTAAATCATCCTGTGTGCAGGTGCCTCTGTTGCCCTGGCTGCCTCTGTTCAGTATCTTCGTCAACATCTATCTCATGATGCAGCTGGACATGGCCACCTGGTGCCGCTTCACCGTGTGGATGTGTCTCGGTGAGGACATCTGTTCATTTAGCTGCAGCCTGCGATAGCCTCCTGTTTGTTTCCTTCATAACAAACCACCCACTTCTTTTCTCATGTCCGTTCCCAGGTTTCGCAATCTACTTCGGCTACGGCATCCGGAACAGCACTGAAGCCATGAACAGCTCCCTCCGAAAATACGAGCCGGCCCTTAAGAACAAAAGCCCCATATACCTTGTCGGTGAGGAGAGTGAAGTGGATTGCATTTCTCCTTGATGAGGAGAAAACGACGGGCTGCCCTACGCCTTTTCAATGAAGTTGCAGATCCCCATTTTTGAAACAATGACTCATTTATTGTAGAAACTGCCCCAAACGGGTTTCTCTAAAAGAACCCGAAGTGTTTTCCGTTAGAGGTTGTTGTGCAGCCTTGGCCCTCCAGTACTGTAAATGCTGGGTTGAATGTCTTGCTGTAATCACTAGTACTGTAATGGAAATATTGTCTGGCAGACAATAAGCTGACTGTGTACAGTATTTTATTTTCGGGATCGCGCTCCAAGCGCATTGTTTGTGCACCTTTGGGTCCAAAATGGTCTGTTTTCACCTCCTGGTTTCCCAGAATAAGGTTGTGAAGTACAAAAGGGACCCCTAGTGTTCACAATGAGAAAATGGCAATACTGTTGGACAGTATTTGTGGTCATTGGTTACTGTTAAACAGAATAATTGAAGACAGGGTAATTGGGGGGTTACTGACCGAAAGCTTTTAGACATTTTTAGCTTTGCTAAAATCCCATGAGTTTGAGAGTTGTCCAAAGAGTGTATGGATAGAAAAATGGTTTCCATTTCCTAAGTATGATGACGGTGTGTTATTAGCACTGCTGTCTGCTGTGTGTTGGGATAATGTTATTGGCCAGTGTGTGTGTGTGTGTGTGCGTAAGAGAACGAGAGAGTTTTGAATGGATTGTATAAGGTTGTGCCAGAATCTGTTCCGTTTTACAAAATACTAAATTATTTTTTTGGAAAAAACTGTTTTATATGGACTTGTATAGTTTACCCATCCAACTCCTTAAACTTGATGATTTTACTTTGGCATACTGTATAACAGTGCTTCTACACAACATTTATGGAAAGTTGCCTTAGTAACTATTGTTTCTGCCAAAACTGCTTACACTACTGTTCAAAAATTATTATTATTATTATTATTTTTTTAAGAATTTATCTTATTCTGGAAGGATGCTTTAAATTGAAAAGTCACTGTAAAGACGTGTATAATATTTAAAAATAGTTTAATTCCAAATAACTGCAATCAAAGAATCTTAAAAAAAAAAAGTTTTTAGAGTTCTAATATTATTTTTTTTAAACAAATAAATGTATCCCTGATGATCATAAGAATCTTCTATCAAAAGCATTTACTTCTGAATGGTAGTGTATATATGGTCATCTGTACAAACTGGTAATTTGATAGTAACCACCGCTGACTTGTAAGATTCTGAAAGCTACTTCTATTGTTTGAAGGAAAAACTCATACTGAGCTTCCATTTTGAAGAGTATTAACTGTAATCTTTGAGCAGAAACTATGGTTACTGTGCTGACTTACTGTAAGAACTAACCCGCAGGTCAAGGGTAAAACCTAAACTTGCCTGAAGACTGAAGACCTAAAGAAACAGGCTTTCAACTGCCTTTCTTTCATTTCTGAAGGTGTAGATACTTGGCTGTCACTATTTTTGACCAGATTTAGGTTTTTGTTTTTTTTACTTTCCGTTGAAACTTGTTCCTGGCAGCTTGGCTGTGGGGCTCATGTACCTTTATCTGTTTTGTAGTTTATTGTAGAGAATTTGTAATGTAGTGGAATACTAGTTTACTCTCGCTCAAGCAAACCTATCTTGTGCTCTCATCGTAACTTTTTTTTGCATATTTAAGGATTCTGAAAATCAAGATACTCTGAGAGCAACGGAGGCTTGACTGTGCGACAGTATAGCGTCAAAGTTGTTTAAAACCACTATTATTTTTAAATCCATTTTGTCTGTAATACATTATCATTATGACTTTATTAGCTTATTTTTGTATAGCTTTCTCTGTTATATTTGTTCAGCTGAAAATGGTTTGTTTACATGTTCCAGAAATGTACCGTTTAGCGTGTAAGCGTGTGTGATGAAGCATTATTGTCTGATCCCTACGCATTACAAAGTTTTGATTCAGTTTGGAGATGTGCGTCTCCTGTAGATCAGTGCCTGATGTTTCAAATGTACCTCAAAGATGACTGGTAGATTTCAATACGTACCAAGTCCTATGCCTTTGAGATACACTTGTAGCGTTGCATGTGTTTATATGTTCTCTTTGGGTTTTTTAAACTGTAAATATTCATGCCATGAACTAAAAAAAAAATGTCCTGTATTATATACATTTCTGTTCATGTTTTTCTTTTTTTAAATAAAATGTTGTGCCAAACAACTGAGGTGGTTTGTTGTGCAAAATATATGAGAAGAAAATCATTTTTAGACAATCTTTTGTGTCACTTTTTATTGATAATTCATCTCATCTCTCACACAAGAGCAATAAATACACAGTTAATAGTCATTTTCGGTCAGCTAAATGACATTGTATTAGTCTGTAAGACAAAAAATGCACATCTCAGCAGCTACTAACCTCAAGTTAGACAGGCAACAGTTATAAGTGAACTTTATTAAGAAAAATCAGTGCTTTACAGATAGGTATGTTGGCAAAGTCTCTGGAAATGTGTCTTTAGTGACATCATGACCATGTTGAATGAGAAAAAAGGCGGGAAACTCAAATGTTGCTCCCCATGACTGAGCTTTTTCTGTTCATGACATCTCAGAGATATTTCATGTGGTGATTTAAAATGAATTTGCACATGTATTGGATCATTTAACAATCGTGAGGGAGTATACTGAAGGAAAAACAGACTTTTCATATTCCCTGTTATTGGGATGACCTCTGCAGGCGAAATTCGTCATCATCTCCTCATCAGGTGACGAAGTTTGACCATAAGAAACAGAAGTGCTTCCCCTACTGTTGAATTATTTAATCAGAAGTCCCAGCATAGAAATAATCAACATTCAAAACATTGGGGTTGGTAAGATTTTTTAATGTATCGAATGAACTGCTTTTATTTGATCAAAAATACAGTAATATTGTGTACAGTTTGAATGTTTTTTTTATTCCTGTAATAGCATAGTCATTACACCATTCTTCAGTACCTCATGGTGCTTCAGAAATCATTCTAATATGTTGATTTGGTTAAATTATCAGTGTGCTGCTTAATATCATTGAGGAAACCATGATATGTTTTTTTCAGGATTCTTTGATGAATAGAAAGTTGAAAGAACCACATACATTTGAACTTCTGTAATAATATTGAAGTCTTTACTGTCAACTTTGATCAGCTGAATGCATCCTTGCTAAAAATTCCATTCAAAAATAAATTACAGAAAAGTATTATTAATAAGCATCCTAAGTGAGCACATTAGGGGCTATTGATTCCAACGGGACATTTGGATTGGTGTGGTCCTCCTGTACATGCTCTCAAATGATCCATCATTTCTTGGTGAACTTTTGGTTTAAACTTCAGATCAGTCTTTGCTTCAAGGTATCAGTGTTTCTGCATTTTTTTTTTATTCTTAAACAGTTCCCACAACTCAGTTCTCCATGTTCCATCCTCCCAGATTGATTGAGACTTGCCAAAGCTCCAAGAAATTCACATTTGCTGATATTTGTGACCCTGGTCCACAAAATCAATCATAAGTTGCACATGTATATTTGTAGCAATATCAAACAATACATTTTATGGGTCAAAATGACAGATTTTTCTTTTATGCCCAACATCATCAGGATAATATAAGTAAAGATCATGTTCCATGAAATATTTTGTAAATTTCCTACCATAAATATATAAAAAAGTAATTTTTCATCAGTAATATGCATCGCTAGTAAGAACTTCATTTGGACAACTTTTTCTTTTTTTTGCACCCTCAGTTTCCAGATTTTCAAATAGGTGCTTCTCATCCAAATATTGTCCGATCCTAACAAACCACACATCAATGGAAAGCCTATTTATTAAGATGTACAAATCTCAATTTCCAAAATAATCGACCCTTATGACTGCTTTTGTGGTCCAGGGTCACATTAAGGTCATTATCTGAATTGGCTTTAAAGAGAATAGGAACTTTATTCGAATTAACTACGAAAGCAGGAAACATTGATCGAGGGGATGAGTATTTGTGGGTTGTCAAGCTAAGGGAGAACGACGGCACTGGTTTTGCAGTGAAGGAGCATGATACAGAAGTCACTTGATCAACAGAGGCAGCGGCGGTCGCTCTTGGTCACCTCCTCGGATGAGTGCACCACGTTGGGCACGAAACCGCTCTTAACACCCTCCCAGCCCTCCTGGATGGTGATCTCACCACTTTTGACTAAGTCGTAGATATCGCGCGTCAGCTCCGTGAAGGCCCTCTCTACGTTTATGGCGTCACGCGCCGAGGTCTCCACGTAGCGCATGCCGTAAGCGGCTGCCAGTTTCTCGGCCTCCTGCTGGCTCACCTGCCGCTGCTGCTCCAGGTCACACTTGTGGCCCACCAGTAAGAAGACAATGCTGTGCGGCTGCACATGACTGCGCGCTTCCTCCAGCCACTCGTGGACATTCTGGAAGGAGCGGCGGTTGGTGATGTCGAAAAGCAAAAGGCCACCCACTGAATTACGATAATAAGCCCTTGTGATAGATCTAGATCACATACAGAGAAAAGCAGACAATATCAGACAGATGGTGCAGCATGTTGCATGTTACATCATATAAATCAACGGCTGTGGATGAGCAGTAAAAAGGATGACTTAATTTGTATTCAATAACATGAAACTAGCATGTCAATACTTGATGGGAATAGATGCTAATAACCAATAAGAAAGCTATAAGCAGAAAATGATTACAGCCTGAAATCCAAGAATTTAGTGAGTGCTTTGAAATAGTTAATGAAATCTGTGGGATGCTTATTTTTTTGTCGCATCTTTTAATTTATTTAATGTAATACATATGTACAGTGACAGAAAAGTATTGCAGGTTGGGAACAAGATTGAATGTGAGGAAAATGTCAAAGTCTCTGTGTATATACTGTAGTTAAACTAATGTGTAATAAGAAGCATAAGTTTACATATGGATTTGACACTAAGAGAAAATATGTAACTGAGTAAATTGTAAAAAGAGAGATGAAAAACAAAGATAACTGGATTACATTTTACAAGATAATACTATTTAAGATATTCTACTTTAAAACTGATTTCATGTTTAATTCAGTGTGTTATTTGCCATTTTCTTTATTATTTGTGAAATTTAATAGCAATTTCTGAGTGAAAACTATTTCTACACCAATTTTTTTGTGTGTGTAATAAGTGCACAGTAATATTTCTTCTCTCAATGTACTAAAATGTTTTATTTGTGTTTAATGTCTAAGATTGCATGTATTGTCCTCTTACAAGGAAACTAACATGTAAGGCCATTCCAACAATTGGGGGGTTTTAAATAAAAAAATTAAATCATTTATTTATCTTCCTTCATTAAGTCATTAAGCAACCGTGTTAATGTGTGCCAATAGTGTTCAGCAGGGGAGGGACTTCCGCATTTTAGAGAGCATTTGATTGGTCAAAAAATCTGTGTAGTGCAGAATGAGGCATACATTTTTTGGGCTTGTTTTCCTGGAAGAGAAAGTCTATACATTTGAAATGCATTTATCTGCCAAAGAATTAATTTTGCCTATGTTTAAGTGTATGCTATTATATAGAAAGCCCAAACGCTAACAATTGACTAAAAGCCACAAATCTCTTGTTTTAAATGGTTTAGAATTACAGTTGGAGAATGCATGTAACTGTGATAGCTACATATAAATGTCATCAAATACCACAGATGTACCTGAATCTCTCTTGGCCTGCCGTGTCCCAGATCTGAAGCTTGATGCGTTTGCCCGGTTCAATCTCTACCAGACGGGAGAAGAAGTCTACGCCAACAGTAGGATCAGACACCTGTGCAAAACGTCCTTCTGTGAAGCGTCTGATCAAACAAGACTTCCCCACCGTCGAGTCGCCAATGACAATCAGCCGGAACTGGTACAGCCATATAGCTTCCATATCTTATTTGATCTGCCAATGAACAACAGGGATTTGTTAATGGATTACACAATAATACATGTTTCTGAGTAAATAATACAAATAAAAAAATAAAAACCATGACATTTGTTTATCCTTGAATTTTTATTTATGTGTAGGCTATTATTCAACTCAAATACATTATAAATATTATAAAAGTCATTTTTAGCGTTCAGATCGTGTAGATGAGAATTAGAATAGACTTCCAACTGAGCTTCGTTCTTTAAATGGACGACTATCATTCAAATAGGTGTTAGTATAATTACCTTAATCTATATATGATGCGAGACCCTTAATTTGTATGACAGTCCAAATTATACATTTATACAACGGAATTATGTTGAAAATTGTTATAACTGTGATCCAATTGACAACAATTCGTCAATAAAATCATTTTTGAGTAGGCCCATGTGAATCTCAGAGATTGTACCAGTCCTGATTTTTATTTTATTTTTTATGTTAAAATGTAATAGGTTTAACACGAGTTTTTCAGCTTTAGAATCCAAACGGCACAATTTAGCATCTCTCGATATAAGATTGTTTAAAGCTAAGTTAGCTAAAGCATTGTAGATACTTGCAGGCCTATGAGTGGAGCATCGCACTTGTTTAATGAAATCGCTCTATGAACACATATTATTGTATATTTCGTGTAGCCTAATTATTACCTTGGTTATGCTTCTCAGTGTCTGAGGATGGAAAGCCCCATATTCTTCGCTGTCTTTCAGGCAGAAAGCGTAGAACACCGTGGCGTTCCCAGGCAAGGCATCCGAGCACACCCGAATGTTTTTTTTTTTTTTTTTGAGGATAAATGTGCAACTAGTCCCGCACTAACTGACCAAACGAATGAATATAATCGACTGGGGCGTTTGCATTAAGACCTGTTAGTTTCAGAATGCCCATAAATTCTTTGTAAATTCATATTGACGATCTCGTGATTAGGGATAAAGTGATGTTTGTGAAAATGTGCTGTTAAAATGGCAGTATCATGAGCATCGTATAGCCTGACTCATCCCTCATCAGTACCATTACCGTAATAACTGATAGAGTGACGCACATGCTCCCTCATTCAACACTTCCAGGAGGCTTATAGATGTTTATACTGGCAGTTACAGTTGAGCCCTACCACTGACGCTTATCATTTGTGACTTTCAAATGGACTTTTTCAAAATAAGGAATATGTGACCCTGGACCACAAAATCAGTCATAAGAATCGCCTTTAAAAATGTCCAAATGAAGATCTTAGCAATATTACTAATCAAGAAGTAAGTTTTTATATATTTACAGTAGGAAATTTACTAAATATTTTATTTATCTTTACTTAATTTCCTAATGAAATTTGTCATAAAATAAAAATCAATAATTTTGCCCCAAACAGTGTAGCTTATTGTTGGATATTGCTACAAATATCCAAATATGCCAGCTCTAATCACTGGCCTTTATTCTGAGCATTTTAAATTAAATTCTTATTCTTGTATTTAAACATCAAACAGAGAGGAAACTAAATAGCCTACCGAACAAATGCATAAACCATAATTAAAATTTTTATATTGAAATTAAATATATATTTTATATAATAAATTATACATTTTATATAATAAATTATACATTTTATATAATAAATTACATTTTATATACAGACATTTATATAGACATTTTATCTACCCATCAACACAAACACAAACACAATAAATTAATAAAACAGCACGCACTGAAACAAATAACCCAAATCATAGCATAAATCAAATCAAATGGAATCAAAATTTCAGCTGCTTAATAAATACATTAAATTATAATTTTTTAAACGCCACAAAAACACGGAGGGAACTTTAACAAATCTCTATTTGTGTAAATAACACTTAGATATAATCAAAATATTATTGTTAGACCAGTCTGACAAATGTAAACACACCCACGTTGTGCAGTTTTATGGGTACATTGGGAGGTGCTGCAAATCTCACTTTTGATAATATTAAATAATCTTTAAAATATAAAATGTTTAAAATATATGATTATTACTTCTGTTACCACAAAGATAATCTAGTTATCTTTTTAAAAATTTTACAAATGCCCCAAACATTATCTTATGACAAACGTAACAAATGTTTTTAAATCAATCACTCAGATGGGGCGTGGCTATGAGGCAACGTGTGTTAATGGGCGTGGCGTTCTTGAGTTCCATTCCATTATTTTTCATCACTTCTGTACTTGACGAAGAAGAAGCAGAAATCATCTTGTGGCTTTTTTTTTGCGTCCACTTTGTTTTCTTTCTCATGTGGAGCTAATGGGAAGGTAAATTTTGTAACACAATCTGTGTTTTTATATAGTATGGGGGACGAGCAAAAAGTAACATTGACAGCGGTTTGACCTAACGTTGAGCATTAGGCCTATATAAACATTTTAAGAGCGCGTGCCTCTCACAAACTTTAATCCTACAACGATAAATGGATAAGCTGTAAAACATAAGATCACTCAAGTGCTACAAATGGTTGTTTATGTGCTATTTTTAAGTCGTCATGCAGAAAGAACATTTATTCAAAGTTCTAGTCATCGGAGACCTCGGAGTGGGAAAAACGTCGATAATCAAACGATACGTTCATCAAATATTTTCTCAACATTATCGCGCAACAATTGGAGTGGATTTTGCTCTTAAAGTCCTTCACTGGGACAGTCAGACGGTGGTCCGGTTGCAGTTATGGGACATAGCAGGTATTCTCCTATTAAACTCTTTAATATTTAATGTATATGTTAAACATATCCCGCTGGCTGTGATTTATTTTACTTTACGAGATGCTCAATTCACATGATCTAGTGCTAGTTCAAAGACAATTAAAGTAACAAGATATATTACACAACATTTGTATAGTGTTGGCGTTCCATGTTAAATCATTGTAAGTAGGCTGTTGCTTCTCTGAAATCTCCTCCTTGTGTGAATGTGAAGGAATGTGTCTTGTGTTGATCTCAGCTGGTCTCATACTCGTGCTAAAGTCACATGAGAGTTTGAGGTAAAGTCCATAAACACACACACACACAGAGAGAGAGAGAGAGACAGTGTAGATCAACACAGAGTTATTGTAGGATTTAAAAACATTAAAAGCTTGATGCTATTTATGTCTGAGTGATGTTTAACCTTAAATTTGCCATCACACGTTCATCATAGGACAGGAGCGCTATGGGAACATGACACGGGTTTACTATCGGGAGGCCGTGGGAGCCCTCATAGTATTTGATGTGACCAGAGCCTCCACGTTTGACGCAGTGCTGAAATGGAAAGACGACCTGGACTTAAAGGCCACTCTCAGCAACGGCAAACCTGTCCCAGCTGTACTTCTGGCCAACAAGTCTGACCAGTCACTTGAAGGTCTGCGTTCCCAGATTCCAAAGCTTGATACATTCTGCAAAGAGAACGGATTTGTGGGCTGGTTTGAGACCTCCGCAAAGGTGAGGGGTTTATTTTGTGACCCTGAGCAGGATAGTATCCGACCATATGAATTACTTAGTAGATTAATGGATGTTTATAATCATCCATCGGTTCTGCTCCATTTTCACAGATGTAGAGATACAGAATCAGGATCTGTGTGTGTGTGATTGTGTAGCTGTTTGCATTTAACACAAATACAGCAAGAATGCATTGTGCTTATTAGCAGGAAAGCCATTGTTTACCATCTACACCCCCACTTTAATGAGTTCCACGGTTGGGTGTGATAGGGTATAAAGTGGATCCTCAAATAAATTACAACACCATACTGTCTGAAACATTTTAACTCTGGATCAGCTTTATCACTTTATGACTGTGCTCTTTTTATATACTTTCGTTTCAACTTTTTAATACAATATAAAATTCAACCAGGCAGTTTAAAGCTGCCTTTGTGATTGGGAATTATGTGTGTTGATAAAATAATAATAAATTATATACAAATGAATGTTCAAATGTTTGGGTGTCAATAAAATTTGTATAAGTTATCTAATACTTTTATTCAGCAAAAATGCAATGCATTAATCAAAAGTGACAGCAAAGAGATACTCTTTCTAAAAACATCTATTGAAAATATTGATGTTGTTTTGATCAAAGAATCCTGAAAGAATATATCATGGTTTCTGAAAAAATATTAAACAGCTCATCTGTTTTCAGCATTGATACTTCAATGTCACCAAATCAGTCTCTAGAAGGATTTGTAATATTAATATTAGAATGATTTAATAAATTATGTTATAAAATGTTATAAAATGTTTTATGTTATAAAATATTAGAACAGTTTCTGAAGGATCACGTGACACTGAAGACTAATGATTCAGATGTGCCATAACAAGAACAAAATAAATTTTTAAATGTATTGAAATAAAAAAAGTTTAAATATTAATAATATTTTACAATATTTACTACCCCCAGACTTTTCAACGGAGATGTATGTGGCTGTAATATAGGGCTTTGTGATCTTATTGTCTGAATGACTCCCATATTCTTTGTGTTTTATTTTATGCCCACTGAAGGAAAACACAAACATTGAGGCGGCAGCTAAATGTCTGGTGGATCACATTTTAGCCCATGAGGAGAACATCACCAGCAACACAGAGCCAGACGTGGTGGCCCTCCCCGGGTACAACAACAACACAAAAGAACGGGTCCGAGCCAGATGCACGGCGTGTTCCAAATCTTGAGTACATGAGGATGAATATCAATGGATGTGATAAAACAAACAAAAAATATGTTGTTTGTTATAGATTTAAAGGGGCGTGGCCATTTAATGGTAATCCCAAAACAATGAGATTCATCTTCAAGACACAAGAAATGCAACAAAATGGCGGGGACTGTGAAGAAGGATTGTGCTGATTATATGTAGCGTGAAATCTCACATCATTAAGTGCACTGTGTTTGTGGTGCTGGAGTTTCAAGGATTTCACTCATCAGTGTTCTGTTTACGGATGAATACTCTGCTGTTTTAGCCAAATACCAAGTATTTTATAACACAATTCCAGGTCAATTATGCATTTCTTGCTGTTCAGTATGCGGACTCTTTGAGCATGCAAGATTTATTAAAAATGACCTCTTTTTGAGTTAGCCTATAAGATTAAAAAACTGTGATGTGCACACAAAATACCTTAATATTTGCACAGCTACAGTATCTAGAAATGTTATCCTGCAACGTCTTGCATTAACAAATAAAGCATACAATATTTTCCCAATACTTGCACAGCTACAGTATCTAGAAATGTTATCCTGCAACGTCGTGCATTAACAAATAAAGCATGCAATATTTTCCCTCATGCAAGCTCTTGAATATGATATTGTAGTCCTGCGTAATTCAGGCTTGTGCAAGGAAAAGAGGGAAGATGCACCATTAAAGACTCTGAAATGGCCGTCTGGTGCATTCTTATGAATGTACAGAGGGGGTTTAAAGCAGTGCGGAAATTCCACCTTAAGGTGCCCACCCCAGATATTCTGACACAGTCCAATCGCCCCCCTCTCCAGTCACCTGATTCTCACACTGCCATTTTGCGCGGAGCGTCCGACCGTTAACTATAGGAAATTGGAATTGTTGCTTCATCAAAGATGTCATCGAGGAGATGCCGAATTCTCACATTTAGGACCACTGCTGCAACTGTTCGACTGGGATAATAGCCACATAATATTTCGTATTCTCAGTAGCGCATGCATTTATATAACGCGTAAGGGCGCTCGCTGAAGGAATTTGGGAAATGATGCTTGGTATCAAATTCCGTGATGCACCGACTCCGCGCATGCAATGAAGCAGAGCGAGATTTCCGCTGCTAGACGTCGAGAACGCTCCGAATTTCATTTTCGTTCGCCGAGATCGTAGCTAGCTTCGTTCTTCAAACAGCAATCACATGGTTAACCGGCAACACCGGAGGCTAGCGAGTAACATAGTGTCATTTTTGCGCGTGGTGAACGGATAGGCCTATTTAAATAACGATCGGTCATTATATTGTCATCGTTTCAGCGCGCGGTGATTGCCGTTATCTGAATGTCAGAGCATCCTCGCCCGTGTCCGGTTCGTATCAGGCTAGCGCTCTCCGCAAGACCGACTAAGCCCACGGAGCGGGCTCCCACACACCCCTGCAGCGAATAGATTTGTTTGAGAGACGATTTATTGAAAATCGTAATATGTCGGGACAGTCCATCACGGACCGGATCGCCGCGGCTCAGCACAGCATGACCGGATCTGCCATCAGCAAAGCCGTGTGCAAGGCCACGACCCACGAAGTCAGCGCGCCCAAGAAGAAGCACCTTGATTGTAGGTTAAAGCAGAAAAAAATGCTGCTAAATGTCACCCGTTGTGCTTTGCACTGTGCTTCTGCTGTCATACATTCACTCTTTTCCAGCTGCTCAATTGCTGCCATTTACAACCTTATCGAGGACAATTAAATGATAATTCTACATGATGATTTCTGGACAGACATTATATAGTTCATTTCATCAATTAACTGAAGGTCACTGTGGCACGTTCACAGTCCCGTGGGGACGTAATGCAAATTAGACACACTGACCAATTTGCATACGACAGGGACCTCTTGACCATTTCACGTTACGTTCTTCATTTATTTGTTTATTCGAATCATTGTGATTCTATGCATGCCACATCGGAGATACCACAACTAGATTATTATTCAGTAATTCTGCAGATTCCTATGTAGACAACGTGTTCATGGTTAAATCCTATAGGAAACATACAATGTCAAGGGCATAGCATGATGAACACAGCTTGCGTACACAATGCAACGTGCAGATTGCGCGTGGTTTGTACCTTAATTCCTGTTTTCAGTGTTGGTGTTGCTGTTTGTATTTCTCCATTGTTGACTTGCACAGTTTGCCATCCTAGTCTGAGTCACTGAAGGTGACAGCGGTATAATGCAGTGGTGTTTGTAGCTTAAGGTGTTTCATATAGGACCTTATGCAACCTTAATCCGGTTTATTATATGCTGCATTGCATTTGTTAAATGAGCCATTTGTTTTTAATGTGTTAGGTTAATGCAAGAAGCATAGTGAAGTTATTTATGTTAAAAAATCCTGTTTACTGATATGAGTCACAATAACGATTGTGAAATCGAAATACCACCACTATCTTGGCAAGGTGATTGCTATGACCGATATTTGTATTTGCAGTTTGAGTTATTTATTTATTTTGATCCCACCTTTGTATGACTCAGAATGGAAACCTGACAGAAGACTTGAAGGTGCACCTTCCTTTACGTCAAGATGAGTTTTTCTTCAATTCAGTAATAAAAACTAAGCATAGTTGATTAATGAAGCGGGTTATCAATTAAGCTGTCAGTTAATGAGTCCAGAGCAGGTGTCCTGTGGGGGACATAAAGAAAGCAGCCTGCAGATCTAATAAACTGCCAGGCTCATTCAAAGTAATAAAGGTAGCAGGTGTTCTCTGAATATGTGCTAGCATTCACTGACACAGGTTCTCTATTATCAGTTAATTAGAGCGAAATCAAGTGTAACTTTTGAGTAACCTCTATTCAAGCAATGTCATGTTAGATAGCAGACCAGCATCAGTACGGATTGTTCTATTACAGTGAAACATCACATTTCTGGCAGTTCAGCTTATATAATTATGAACCACTGAAGTAGACGACAGATATTTTGAGAATGCACAGAATGTGGTTCGAATGATTTGTTGGCCAATTTATACAAAGCTATGGAACGACATCTAGATTAACTACAGTTTCATAACAACTATGTGACTGAAAGAATGTGGACCCCTGAACGAAACGACCTGATTATTGGACATTTGATTTCAAAAGCATTGGAAATATCAGTTAGTCCTTCCTAACCGCTCCCGTTCTCCTGGGAAGGCTTTCCTAGATGTTGGCACATGGATGCAGGGATTCATCCCCATTCACACAGAAAGCGCTCTGATTCACTGGAAAGGTGTTCAGGTCTGGGCTTTGTGCAGGCTATTCATAAACTCACTCACTCATAAATCATTTCTTTTTGGACTTCTCATTTGTTTACCCCCAAAGGGGTTCTGGGACACTCGTTTCTATTTAAAACGTTTAAGTAAATTGGACGACTATGTTCTTGATTGTATGCACCTGTTAGTGATGGGTGTAACTGAAATAGCTAACCCCGCTCATTATAACCTGTTTGTTGGCCATGTCATTTTTCAAATGCATAAAAACTGTATTTTTCTTTTAACAAACAAACTGTTCAAAATTTTGGGGTATGTAATTATTTGACAGAAGTCTTGTATTCTTACAAAAATTCAGTGCAACAGGGATGTGGTGAAATATTATTACAATTTAAAAGAGCTGGTTTCTGTTTTAATGCATTCTAAAATGTAATTTATTCCTGTAATGGCAAAGCTGAATTTTAAGCAGCCATTGCTCCAGTCTTCAGTGTCACATGATCCTTCAGAAATCAATGTGCTGATTTGGTGCTCAAGAAACATTTCTTATTATTATGAATTATTATTATTATTATTATTAATTCACTATTTTTAAGCTAATGTGACACTTTTTCAGGATTCTTTGATTAATAGAAGATTCTGATGAATTCAGATTGATTTACTAATCAATTAAAAGGACTCACCCAAAATAAAAATTCTGTCATCATTTACTTGTTCCAAACCTGTACAAGTTTTTTTTAATGCTGAACACATAAAAATATATTCTAAAGAATGCTAATAACCAAACAATGTATTTTTTTTCCATATTATGGAAGTCAGTGGCTGGCATCAGCTGTTTACTCACATTCTTCAGAATCTCTTCTTTTGTGCTCCACGGAAGAATGAAACTCATCCAGGTTTGGAACAACTTCAGAGTGTGTAAATGATGACAGATTTGTCATTTTTTGGGTGAACTATCCCTCTAATGCAATCCTAGTTTTTTTTTTAATCTTTAGGACCCCAGACTTTTGAACAGTACTGAACTAATAAGTAAGTCCACAGCCTTTTTCAACCACAATACAATAGTCCTGGATGATGTACAGTCATTGTTTTGCTCTGTTTTGCTCACCGTCCGCAGATCTAATGCACTGCACCAATGAGCTGAACGTGAATATACCTCACTTGGCTGACACATTGTTTGAGAGGACAGCGAATCAGAGCTGGGTGGTGGTCTTTAAAGCTCTCATCACTACACACCACCTCATGATGTACGGCAACGAGGTAAGAGTCACTGCTTGAATTCTTCTTGTCCTCGTCAGTTTCTCAATGAAATGTAGTGTGTCACAAAATCAATGCAAAAGTACTTGCCAGGACCATTCTGTCAGATTTCTGAAGCCTTAAATCTTTCAGGTAGCTGTGTAACATAATATTTCTTGTTTTTATGTTTTTCAGTAGATCTTTATTGTTGTTGTTCTGCTCGGTTTGCTCTAACCCTGCACTTGCTTTTTATCATCCAGAGGTTTATCCAGTACCTTGCATCAAGAAGCACACTGTTTAACTTGAATAATTTCGTAGATAAAGGCGCATTACAAGGTATGTTTTATGGTTAATAATTTTGTTTTTGAACATTCCCATCAGATTTATTGTGTATGCGATGCTTTAAGTGGCCTAAAGCACTGTATTATTGAACGTCTCTTCTAGGTTATGATATGTCCATCTACATTAGACGTTACAGCAGGTATCTGACTGAGAGGGCTCTGTCCTACAGACTCGTCGCAGCTGATTTCACCAAGATGAAGAGAGGGTGAGGCATCTGCTCTGGGGAAATATTCCTTAATGAGCCAAATAAGACAAATGGCATCATTACTGCAGAAAGAACGGCAGCCTTTGAAGGTGTACAGTTGTGGTCACACCTGTCAGTTAACTATGTATAACCTCACACTATTAATATCTTCTGCGCAGGACGGATGGAGTGATGCGCAGTATGAGCATAGAAAAGCTGATGAAGACTCTACCTGTCGTTCAGAATCAGCTGGATGCCCTTCTGGACTTTGAGGTACAGGATATAAAATATCTCAGATTCCAAAGCCAGACTTTTGTGTGGATAAAACAAATAAAATGAGCGATTTTTATTGGTACAATTATTTCACATCTGCTCTTCCATCTCGGCAGTTTTATGCAACACTGTATTTCACACAGTGTAATTTGATTTATTTATTTCTTTATTTTATTTTTTGATGAAATACTGTGCATTATTTAACACATGTGGATCCAATAGCAGGGAATCAAAGTATAGACCATTTTCGGCATTTCAGTGTTTTTGTGGGCGGAGCCTATCTGGTGGTAGAAAATGTCAATTTTAAAGTAGCAGTCTATGGAAGCCATGGAATAAAAGAATGAAAAAGGTAATTTTGAGTTAATATTTCAATATTTTTCTTCCAAATCCGAGATTATATGTCCCAATACTGATAAGAAAAAATCAACTCAGCATTTTCTATCCCACACTTCTGTTTTTTTCCCTCAGAATTGACAAACTTGCAGTTGTTGAGTTAAATCGAGTTATAAAGTCTGAACGAGGAGATATAAACTTGCATTTGCGAGAAATAAAAGTCAGAACTGTGAAATAAAATGGATGAATGTAAAATGTTATAGGTTTAAATAGAATGTGAATATAATGTAGACCTATTGTTTAAATCAAATTTATGCTTTTAAAATAGGCTAAGCACAGTAGGTTTTCATTCATAGTCTGTCCTTTTACACGTCTGCGTTGAGTTTCAGATGGCGTCTTTGACAACAGTACTCTATAAAAAATGATTTGCATTCCGATTCTGACATCCAAAGGCATTTTGGATCTCTTCTCTTATTCTCACATTCTTTTATTCCATGGAGTTTACCCCCAATTGCTACCAGTGTTTGTCTGCCACCACAATGTGCACACAGCTGCAAGTGACAGAACTGTGACGTCTATCCATAAATTGGTCTATATAGGGTTATTAGTTTTATATCAGCATGAGTGTGATTTGGCTGAAGGAAATTAGAGCCATGCTGATATAGAGAGATATCAGATGGCTACTCATGTGATATTGCATTTATACCAAAGTTAAACAGCACAAGTAAGTAAATAAAAATAAGTTGGTGAATTGAAAAAATGTGTTCCTTCAAGTTTTTTACGTTATTATAACACAATGATATATATAATGTGACATATATGACATATTAGGATTTTTGACAAATACAAAAATAAAATCTATTGCAATTGTTGCAATGTTGTGTGCACATAAATTCATTTTAGAATTTTAAAGTGATTTTAGTGCTTTTCTTTAAGTGTTTGTAAATTATAATTTTATATTTATCTTAATTCTAGAACAAAAATATATTTACAAAAACAAAACAAAAAAAACTGTAAATACTTTAATTATTGAGAACTTTAAAAAAAAAAGATGCATGTTAAGAAAATGAATTAATTTTGAGAAATCACGGTTGCACCACATTTTTAAAGCTGTGGCGAGTTCATCTAGATGAAAAAACACAAAAGAATCACTATTTAAAAGATTCATATGAATTTATGTGCAAACAACATTGTTAATGTTTAGGTAATTAGGTAATTGAGGTAATTATTAATGCAATAGGTATTATTTTTTGTATTTAAAAAAAATGTCAAGATTGCTTGTCCATATACGTCATCATTGTGTGTGTGTGTGTGTATATATATATATAATTCATAATGTACATTACATAATAAATTATATATATATATATATTTAAATATGTAGTATATATTATACATATACATTGTATTTATAGTTTTATATTTATAAAACTACAGCAAAAATATAAAATGATATAGGAATAAAATATTTGATATGGATAGTAAGGATATAATAAATACTGTTATTTTAGATTAAAAAATGAATGAAATGTAAAACACTTAAAACAAAAACTTTCAGTCTTCCCCTACCCAACGTTTATGAAAAATCTTCTTGAAAACATAGTTGAACCTTTGACTTAAGCGTACTGTTATTGAGATATAACTCTTGTAACAACTTACCCCTCTATGGTGCTTCAGATGCGGCTTCCCACACAAAGAGAAGTTTGAAAGCTTGATATTGTTTGATGATTTATAGATGCCTTGTAGACATGCAGAAATACATGTTTTGATGACATTTGTGACTCTGTGCTTCCCTGTAGGCCAGCTCTAATGAACTGACCAATGGGGTGATCAATTGTGCCTTCACGCTGCTCTTCAAGGACTCTATCCGCATATTTGCTGCTTACAATGAGGGTGTCATTAATCTGCTAGGTAATGCATTCACCTCAGAGCAAAGATCTGTGTAATTTCAGTAATTCAGTAGTCTGAGTATGCATATGAATATGTGCCGCAAAAGATGTTGGTCACAGCAACTTTTATATATGAATATATTATATGTCTTATAAATATCTTTTGTACTTCAAAGAGAAATGTTAACTTGCTTTTTTCTTCACTTCAAAGAGAAATATTTTAATATGAAGAAGAATCAATGCAAAGAGGCGCTGGAAATATACAAGAGGTTTCTTACCAGGATGACCAAGCTCTCAGAGTTTCTCAAGGTGGCAGAGGTAAAACGTCTCCAGATATAATCCATGCATGGGATGGTTGGGCTCATCTTGTTCAGGCCCTTTTTTGCTAAGTGTCCCTTTTAGTCCAAAAACCTGTATCAGAGGACCCCACCCCATGCTGCCTGTTCTGGTGCCTGCTCTGCATGCCTTAGCAGAAAGTCTCTCTATCTATCTGTCCCTCTCTACAACAGCAAGACCAGAGCTATGACACGACTGCAACGACAGTCCCTTAATGTGCGAACGATGACTTGAACCTTTGTTTTGCAGTTTGGATGCAGGCACAGTTGTCAATTTGGATCTATTGGATGAATAATTGCTTTAATGACTAGATGCAAAGATCAAGCTTTGATTCTGTATAGATGAATGAACACTGGGCAGCTTGATAAAGGACATGATATTTTTGACAACTGTGCCAGTGCGATGGTTGGAATTTAGTTGTTTACTTTTGTTTGTAAAGCCCATTATTTTGATGTGTATAGAGGCATATATTGGGGTAAAATGCTTAGCACATCCTTCTTGAGTTTTTTGTTTGGTTTCTTCTCTTTTTGGTTTCTCTCCTTTTCTTTTTTGCTTTCTGGCTGAATAATATGACTTCAGGAAAAGGGTGAAGTGCTATCCAAAAACTGACTAAAGTTGACTTTAAGAGCACATTTCTTTCTTTGTATAACAATGTGTGTATGCCATTTGTTTTTCTTGTCTTTTTTCAAAGTCAACATTAGTTGTGTGTTTCTTTTGGATGTTTCTCACCTAGTCATGTATATATCTCACCATTGACCTACAAGTGTCTTCTCACTCACCATCTCCGCCACCTCCACAACCTCAATGTCTGTGTGTGTCCATCCATCCAGTCGTCCATGCTTTCGTTTTTGGTTCTCATACACTGCATGGAGTAATGGCTCTTTTTCTCAATTCTTCTTTCTCCCTTCTCCACGTGCCTTGGTTTTTCTCTTTTTTACCGTTTGGTTTCACGTTTTGTTTTCCGTTCTCCCTCCCTTCCTTTTCTTTTGTGTCACAGCAAGTTGGAATTGATCAGGTTGACATCCCAGATCTCTCACAGGTTAGTGGTGCATTTCATCTCAGTTTCTCTCATGTGGCTTCACCCTGATCTCTCATTCACGTCTCACCCCATAGACCATCATCCCCTGCCCTGATTTCTTTTGATTTCCCCCTCATCTATCAGACTTTTAGGATAGGGGCCTCAAGAAACTTACTCCATACCCGCGCACTCCCAAGGAATCAGATGTGCTGTTTTGCATTTTCTGTTGTCGCCAGAGGTAAATGGGTACCAAAGCTAGTCTATGTGAATTTTTACAGGTGCTATCTCTGATAGCTGTTGCCTTGATCATAACCACATTTGATTAGCAATGAAAAGTCAGCTAAGGTCTCATTAAAGCTTAGTGCTTGCCCCTCGAGCCACTATTTCTTACTGGCATATACCCATGAGAAATTTGACTGCTTGTAATTCGAAAGCTGCGTCTTCGCTGTCTCCGACACTCACATACAACTGTCGGATGATTGTATTAACACCAAGAATAACGAATTAATTGATATTGATTCACAAAATGTATATATTATGAGTGTAAATAGTTGTTTTAATAATTATTAGATAACTATTTAGGACTTAAATATCATTGCCGCCAATTCTGCAAGAGTGTTTATTTAAGAATTTTAAAAAATTGGCGAAATGTCGCACTCATGGTTTGTAGATTGCAATACACAACATCTGTCGCATGTTGTCTGGTAACAGAAGTTGAAATGTTTCAACTCAACCGAAGCTCAAGTTCAGTCCACAAATCCAGTGCGCAAATTTCGAAATTTGCAATTCTCCATTGGCATGGAGCGACTTCTGGTCGGTCGTTTGTTGGAGACAGCGAAAAGGTGGCTTTACGCGGATTGATATATGGCTAAATGGTGCTTGTGTGACGATCTCCGCCACACCCTATGTGGCCAATCTGAAGTTGTGGGCACAGCTTCGCTTAATAAAGAACTCTCCTAACCTGTACGCACTCACCTTTGCCATATATCTCTGTACTGGTAGGGTATTCTGCTTGGATAGCTTCTTGGGAAGAATAGTGAATGTGCACTAAACTAAAAGAATGACTTAAAACTGGAGCTGGGGACTAAATTCTGCCTGGCACCTTATGAAGTTTTATAGTCAGCAGCACTGCCAAATATAGACCTGCTTTTCCAGCGTCTCTCAACAATTCTGCAAGGGTGCCACCGGACATTGACGTCCCCCTTCAGTTTGCCACCATTTGGCATATTTGACATTTTCATTTACATTGGACAGGGACTCCTGAAGGTGTTGGGCTGGCACACTACTACACAGTGGTACTTCAAACATGTCAACAAAACATTTTATTAGAAGGAGTGCCTTGTTTCCTTAAGCTGAAGCAGTATTCAGAAGGCCTGCGTTCTATTCTCAAGTACGCTATCATTAGCACCATTGATTAGGCTTATTTCATGAGTCCTATTTAAGTGCCTTTTCTTGTCTGTAAGCTAGATATTCATTATGGCCTTTTGTATACTCCTGCTTCTGTAGTACCCTTGTCTTAACTTCTCTTCCTTGTTTATCTCTCCTTTTATAGTGTGTTGTTTCGTTGCATATGTTTAAGATTTCTCAGTAGAATGCTCCCTCTATTGTCTTCCTTAAAATTACTCATCTGAGAAATCTGTGAAATTTCCTCCTTTGAATTGGCATGCGCGTGGCCAGAAGGCAAACATTGTATAAGAGCAAGTGCCCTTGTACTGAATCCTTTCGACCAGCGTTTCAATTCAATTGACGCTGCTCCTTCCGGATGAAAGTGCAATACGTGCATAAAATACTGGCAGCGTGGGCTCACTCAATGTTTGCCTTTCTTCGGTTAACCTGCTTTGGCTTCCAAGTGTTTTGGGAATCTATCAAACTGGTGATGCAGACATTACAATCGGGCCGAACATGCTACAGTTTTACTCCTTATTTATTTCCAAGAAATCCAAGTGGAATCCAAAGATTAGCAGGTTCTGCTGTGGCTTTTGATACCTGTGCAGTTATATCCTGTGCATGATTACAAAACCCCCTTTTGTAGGTCAGTTTGCTTTTTTTCATGGTTTTAATTATTCTCCAGTGATCTCAGTTGACCTCACAGGTCTTAGGAAACAGTCTGTCGGAGAACTTGCATGGGAAACAGATTTTTTTTTTTGCATGTGTAGCTTTTAAGCTTAAGTCCTCTCCACTTAAATTACTTCTGTTGTGTTTCCCCTTTGTTTTCAGAATCTCATAACCACTATTAGGTTCTCTTAGTTACGCAGCCTTTTTGTTGTGTGGAGGTATGAGTGATTGAGAGATGATAGAATATAAGTATACGTAGTTTTGGCATCAATTTCTTATTTTAGGATTCATAGATAGAAGTGCAAATGTCTGTGTATGAATGTGTGTTTTGATCATTCGCTGCTGCTGCTACTTTTAACGATTTTGTTGTGTTGCCTGATCCCTTTTCGCCCTCACCACCAGGCTCCCAGCAGTCTCTTAGAAGCTCTGGAACAACATCTGGCTTCTCTGGAGGGCAAGAGAATGAAAGAGGCCTCTACCGGCAGCAGGTACGCGAAATAATACTGGAATTCGGGATGCAGGTCAATGACAAATAAAAATGTCCAGCCTGATGAATAGGCAAAAAAATGATGATAATGTAGTTTATAAACATTTGCCAAGTTCTTGGAATTGTACTCTTTGTATTAATAATGATTTCACACATTAAAAAAAGTGTTCAGCCATTTTTCTTTGATTTAATCAATTGAGATCAGTGTTTCTCAAACTTGTGAACTCCAAGATCCCTTTTTTCCCCACAACATTATTAAAAAAATGTTTTGATGTAATGTAACAAATAAATTAGTAATAAAATAAATCAAAATTAAAATTAACAAATAAATAATTAAATAATGTCAAGTTATCTTGAGGCCCCCTTGGGCCCCCTTAATGATTTTATTGTCACATGATTTTTTCAAAGAAATAATACAATCTGAAAATCAATTTTTAATCAGAAATTGAAGATTTCTTCATCTCTGCCACAGCATTTTAGACACTTTTTATTACTTGCTATAATCACGCAAAACACCAAAACTTTCTTTTTTTCTCTGTTAGATGCATTCAAACTCCACTTGGCCCAAAATTAGGTGCCAGTTTGAATGGTCATTACAGTTCAGCTCATAACCATGTTGCCATAGTGATTCTGGTTCTCACAGTATGGTTTTCACAGATCCTCATAATGTACACACTGAAACTTGCCTAAATAGTGCAATTGATTTGTTTGTTTATGGATCCGTTGCTATCAGACGTTCCAGTAAATCATTCTATTTTTCCATTCATAGGGAGGTGGAGGGTGACAGACTACAGCCTGCAAAGGTATGAAATCTAATTCATTTATCGCTTCATATTTCTGTCAAATTGCTAATGAGTGCCAACTTCACAACAGCATGAAACATATTTTCAAAGCCCTTCCCTTTTGCATATTATTATCCAGACAATTACGTGTTCTCTGAAACATTCAGCGTCAGTGTCATCAAGTTGCTGTTATTTCTGTTCTGCAGGCTGTTCAGCTCAAAGACATTGGCATGCAAACCCCAACAATATCCCCCAGTGGCCAGTCTGTGGGCAGTGCCAACAGTAGCTGCACCAGCAGCGGTGCCACCGAGCTTCTGTCCAGTCCACCTGATCTCACCATCACAAACGGGTACATGAGGCCTGCTTTTCTGGAGTGTTGCTAGCGTAGTGGCACTTTATTATGAAATAACATTACTCTGTATTACTATATTTGAATTTATTCACATAGCAAGGAAAAAGTGAGACCAAAGTTTTAGAAGTGATTGTGTTTTCATTACAAGATTGAATTGAAATTTCCTGATTATCCCAAACAGAGTGCACAACTTCGCCACTGACCATTTTGATCTCCAACACAATTGCAGCACCCCTGCTCAGACACCCAGTAACAACAGCTGGGGAGGTAATGGAACTGGCACAAAGCTGTCTCTGGTCATTTTCTATACTGAATGTTGCGGCACTTTCTTTAATACAATGTTAATTTAGCCTTTTCTTCATTTCTTTGTTATATGGAACATTCTCTACTCAATCGGGTGAGTGTTTTACGTATTTTTATGATAAGTTTAAAGGCTCTCAAAAGGGAAGTGTGTCATTTTTTGAACTAATACAAAAATGATCATTTTCAGACAGGTTCCCCTCCATCTTCTTGAATGAGTCTGAAATACCACCCTGTAGTGCATTAAATCAAATTGAAATCTGACTTCAATTAAAGAGAGAAATTGATATGCATCTTTGTCTCTGCATTTTGAGCTTGACTTGTTTCCTCTGTCTTTTTTCTTCCAGATTGGTTTTCACACAGGTGCCCTTTTGAAGCCCGCCCTCTCCTCACAGGTCCAAAGTCAAGGCACACAGTTCTACAATGGAGGAAAATTACTTACTAATGATCTGGACTCGTCCTTGGCCAATCTCATGGGCAGTGAGTCTTTCAGCCGTCTCATTTATTTTGTTTCTATTGCAGTTTAATGTATCACTACAGACTGTAATACTTTCAATCTTACTATACATGTTGCATTTGTCATAGATTTACACTTTGGAGGACCCCCAGCCAAAAAGTAAGGTTTTTAGCATGTAAAGCTAATGATATTTTAGGTTTATTGACAACATAAACAATCGTCTTTGTTATATGAAGTACAGCTGTAACAGTCTGACGTAGGAATCCTTTCTTTTAAGGCCAGAAGTTCAGTGGACTCATTTTGAGAAGAAATCATCTGGAGGTTCCCACTGGCAGTCTAAAGCCATGAATGGCACGGCACCCTGGAGCCACACACACCTGGCCCCTGCTCCCATACCGATGCCACAGATGGTATGGAAATTGACTCATTGTTCAAGGCATGCTCCCATCAGGAAATTTCAATCTACTTCTTCGGTTCGATCTGTTTGAGTACAATATGTTTGCCAATCAAAATCTTTGTCTTTCTCTCTTCTGCATGTTTTTGTAATGATACAGAATGGGATGTTTTATACTGGCTATGTAAGTCCTGCTTGTACATAAACATGATTTAATCAGCTTAATTCAAATAACTATCAAAATAAACCAGTTACAATTATTTCTATGCTCTTTATTCTTACTTATTCAATATTTGCCTTTCTCAGGCACCAGCTCCAGTTGCATTTCCAATGACAACCCCCCAAGTGCCTGTGTATGGGATGGTACGTACTTCTTATCATGTCAAATTGATCATTTTGACATCTTTATAATATTCAGGGTTCAATATATATTAACTGTTTTATACGTCAGAAGTGTGACGTCACCGGCTGTATATATTTTAATGTTTTATTTAATCTACGTATATATTTAATAATATTTTTAATGCAAGGCTGCATTTATTTTATTAAAAATACAGTAAAAACACTAATTTTAAAAAAAACCTGAAAATAACTGTTTTCTATTTAATTATTTGTTACAATTGTATTTATTACAGTCTTCAGTGTTCCTCAGAAATCATTCTAATAAGATTATTTGGTGCTCAGGAAACATTTCTTTTAAATATGTGGCAAAATGGTACACTTTTGATTGATTTAATACATTATTAATTAATCTAAGTTTTTTTTATTTAAAATAAAATGAAATTTTTCATGTCACCAACCAATGAACAGTTACCTTTTTGACTGACCCGAATCTTTAAGAATGGCACGTTCAAGTAATGTTGGAAAGAATAGATTGACTTGTTGAACACACACAAATATCATCACAAATTCATAATTACCTGTCGAGAAGATATTCTTAAAGCCCAGAGTTTCCGAGTTAGTGAGAAAACATGTCTGTATTAATGCTAAATGTGTTCAAATTAATTAAATAACTGTTTTCATTTGCAGTAAATCTAAGTTGCATGTACAAAATACCATTGTATTGTACAATAACAATATAATATCTAAAAAATAAATTTAGAAAACATAATAAAGACACCCTATGCACCTTCTTTATTTATCATTTTGTAGATTTAAAATTTTGTTGATTTTACTAAAAGGTACATCATCATCTTCCTCCGACCATAGTTATGTGAATGCACCTGATTCGTAATTACTCCTTTCCAAATCTTCAAAGCATTTTTAAGGGTTAGTTCACCCAAACTGAAAATTACCCCTTGATTTACTCACCCTCAAGGCATCTTAGGTTTCTTCTTTCAGAGGAATTCAGTCGGAACTATACTAAAAATTATCCTTGCTCTTCCTAGCACTAGAAAGGGAGTAAGTGGGAATTTTTTTTCAACAGTCCAAAAAAAGACATCAAATATAGTGCATCCATTCATATTAAAACATGGCTCACATTACTTCAGGGGTTGAATAAAGGCTTCCTGTAGCGAATCGATGTGTTTTTGGAAGAGAACTATCCATATTTAAATGTTAGAAACACCTTTTTCTCACTTCCGCTGACTGTTATATGTGCAAGCCTTTCTGGGCAGACGACATTGGCGTAGCATATACGCCGGCGGTTCATGATAACATTTTTAATATGGATATTTTTCTTATAAAAACACAATGATTCACTCAGTAGGCGTTTATTCACCCCCTGGAGCTGTGTGAGGCATGTTTTAATATGGATGGATGCGCTTTATTTTATGTTTTTTGGACTGTTGAAAAAAACAACCGCCTACTCCCATTCCAATGCTTGGAAGAGCAAGGATAATTTTTTATATAACTGACTGGATTTGTCTGAAAGAAGAAAGTCATATACACCTAGAGGGTGCCTTGAAGGTGAGTAAAACATGGGCTAATTTTCATTTTTGGGTGAGCTAACCTTTTAAGAAGCCAGGACTTAAACCCTCAAGTACAACGCTCATGCTGAACATTTCATTGCTCTGTAGATTCCTCCCCCTGTGGGCCAGATGGGGTCAATGCCCTTAATGGCTCCCCAGCCTGTGATATATAACCAGCCCATCCTGCGCACCACCAATCCATTCACCCCAATGCCTGGAGCTCAGGTATGCTCGCTCAAGAGCTTCATTAAGATTATATTGACGGCTGTTTTTCAGTGCGTACCTGTACTTGTAACCTGTGATAAAATTGTTCCCTTTTTTCCAGATGCACTTCATGTAGCACTGAGGAGCATGATGAACTGACACATATGCCCAAGGAAAAACATCATCCAATCCAAAACCAAAAATGGCAAGGCAGACATGAGAAACGGTTCAACTGGGTCAAAGAGACTGAAGATGTTCATGTGGCATTTTCCCCTTTAGCCCGTGTGTTTGTAACATACCCCTCCATCCAGCAACATAACAGTCCTCCGTCATTTTACATGTTACCTTTAATTTCTAAGTGTCAAAATCTAGTGTTTTTAGGCAGCCCTCTTTGATGATGTCACTGGCTGATGCAAACGGAATGACAGTGTACAGTGAATTGCAGTGGAATGAAAAGTTGTCATGATGTCAAGCCCCTCCCCCCGTTTGGAAAAGTGATTGTTGTAATTGTGCACACTTAATTCAATGTTTATAATGTCTAAACCAAGCCACGGTTTTGTATGCACATTGCCTGAATAGTGTTTCGAATCAACCACTGTCAATGTTGATTGTGCCACAGTGGCTGGCATCCCAATTTCTTGAGTCTTGGAGAAATGTGTACAGGTCACTTTTCGTACATTTGTCTCGTCCCCAAACATTTTGGATTTCACCTTAAAAGTTTGATTCGTTTCTACATGACTTGTAATGCCTCATTCAGGTATGGTAAGGTATGGCTGTTTGGATTAAAGTAAAATACAGCATTATGTTTCTGTATGGAAATTATACAATTTATTACATATCTGTTGAAATGCACAGCAGATACCATGACGCTGAGTTACAGTTGTGTCTGAAAGCACACTCTCCACCCTTATATAGTGCACTATTAAAGGTAACAGCATTTGAGGTGGCAGTAGTGATGAGATGGCAGTAGTCCCATGATGCACAATCAAGGTACACTCAACAGCTAGCCACTAACGGATAGCCCCACAATGTTAACATAACTCTGAATGTATTCTTGCTTGTCAGTTTATGGATCAGTAGATTATATTAGAGGAGTAATGTAGGAAATATTAAATGAGGGTATAGAGTGCTGCAGGGATAATGTATTTTGTAGGCCAAAACCCAGAAACAATAAGCTAACTAATGTTTTTTGAATGGGTTTTTGGTTAAAAGCCTGATTAAGACAAGCTCAAGCTTAATGGTGGTGACGTTTTAAGTCATGTGACCATGGTGTAGTTTATAGCCTTTAGAGTTTTACTTCTGGTGATTGTATTTAGGTTTAAAAATTCTTAAATGAAAAAATTACAAACCAAGGACTATTTAGCTTCAGCTTAAATCCATCAAAATACAAAGGTACTTTTGAATAGCTAACAATCGAGAAAAATGCTTTTTTGCTTATTCGCTAATGCTAAACAACTGACCACTCGGTGCAGAATCTCATGTTTTGTGGGCAGGACTGCTTGGCCAACCAAAGACATTTTTGGTAAAGCTATTGTAGCAAAAGAAACACACTTCAAATTGAATATGCCTTTTTTGCAATAACAAGACAAAATGACTTTTTCCAATAATGTTTTCTCACACACATATCTACAAAGATCATTAATACTACCTACACTACATTTAAAATATCGTAATTAAGTTTGCAGCTTCACCGACTGGCACAAGCTCCACTGGGAAGTAAGTCCTCAAAATAGCCACTGCTTTAGAAAGATAGGTCATGCTGTCAAAACTACCATTGGGGGCGCTGTTGTTCATTAGCCTGCAAATACCAGACGTGATCTCTCTGCAGAAACAGAATTTGGTCAACGGTGCTACTGACTCCATGACAAATGCGGTTTCCTTTGCCACTGCTATTCAGCTTCATGTGAGAGGAATATTCTTATTTTAAAGATTATTTTATTGGACAAAAAAATGTCTTTAGTGCAGGATAAGTAAACAATTTTTGATCCATTTTCTCTGAATGGACAGATATTTTTAAAAAGGTGTATAAAACCCATGAACGTCCTCAAGAAGCTCACCTGATCATTGTAGAGCATGTCATATGGAAAACAATCAGATTAATTACACCTACGGAGAGCTTGGAAGATAAGGTTTGTTTGCCTGTGGCCCACTTACCCCCAATTCAATATTTCCAATATCCAGCGAATGAACTGATACAGCCTAAAGGATAGAGAAAAAGTGGCTAGTTTTTAACTACTGCCATCATATTGAAAATAATAACTATACTGAACCCAAGCAATATCTCACCAATTTGAAATCACCACCCCGTTTACTTGCAACTTTCACTTCAGCTTTGGTAGAGCTGGACTGGCTCATGTCTAGGAAATTGACAGCAGAGCTGACTACATTTCCTGTTGAGCGCACTGGTGCAAAAATATAAATATGCTCATAAATATGCACATTCACAGAGTATAATGCTGGCAATGTATGAATATACTGTACTCCTTTTTTGAATCCAAACTCCGCCACTGAAAATGTGTATATTATTTCTTTTGAAAGGTAGAATATATCAATAATTGTTGAGAAATTCCTTAAATTAAGGTAATTCAAAGATAATGTTTCAGCAGATGATTGAATAATTTAAAGTAGCTCAAGTCAATGTCATTTTATTTCCATATCATTGCACATTGAACCAGTCCAGTCCTAATAAAACATAATAAACTAAATAGTTAACTGCATGTCAAAGGTTAAATGGTTAAATATTTATTAAAGAAGTTTATGAAGCAGGAACTGAGACAGATGAACTGTAGAGGGACCAGGCGAGCTCTGACCTGAAGAATGAGGCCAATTCAGAAGCAAAAACATTCACTGAAGATATTAGTCTGGGTTAGAATATTCATAACCAGAAACACCATTATCTCCTGCCAGGAGCAGGAGCGTGTCAGTGGAATTAAAATGTACAAGACTGAGATGTGGATCTGACCCGTAGCTCTAACCTGAGTGAGAATGGCAATGGTGAGGTTGTTCTCGCTAGCCTCATCGATCAGCCATGCCAACTTATCTGGGGTGTGGGCTATATGGAGACAAAGATTGTAGTTTGAAAAGGTAAACTTGAATGTGAACATGTGTGTTACATACTCATTCTGAAATAGTTTTCTCTCTTGGTTCAGGAGGAAGGCCAACTGTTAGATGTTTCTGATGAATTAGTAAATCCAAGCAAGCCTGTTAATGGAAATAAATTATCTAATAACCCCATTCAGAGAAAATTTTGATTAATTTATATGCAGATACAGGAAAACTGCTACTCACAGCATCTAGCTCTTCTACTTTCTTGTGTAGTATCCCAGAGATCATCCGGATGAGGCCCCAGTGTTTTAGGTTTCCTGACTTTTCATATGAATCAATTAGTAGTCATCTTACCATCCTACCTTTCCCATGTGGCTTGGTGTTCCAATCTATTCCTCTTATAAAAGAAATCCCAACATTATTTTATTTCAAAACAATCCTCAACTTCCACAGTCACACAGTGCATCTCTTTTGTAGGACACAGATTTCAGTGGTACTGACTTGTCTTTGACTATAATGTAGAGAATATCAGCCTGAGCCCGCAAGTTCTGACTTTGTTGCAGGATCTGCACTAAGGCTGGGTATTCAATCCCACCATTGTTGTCTCTGGGCAAGTTCATGGGTTGAAGGGCCTTAGTCTCAGATGCCTTCACAGGAGAAAAAGTCATTACAGCTCTTTGTTGGATGTGGACACCTGCATTAAAGCCTTTTTTAACAGCTTCAGAGAGCAGTTTTTCTATTTATTTGATCCATATAGAGATTTCTCAGAAAATCAGAAAAAGTTATTAAATTGGAATTGTGAGATATAAACTCATAATTTCTGAGAACATCAGGTTTTATCGCAACTGCAAGTTTACAGTACATCTCGCAATTCTTTTTTTATAACTTTTTTATAAAAATTACATTTTAAAATGTAAAAAAGTTTACATCTTACAATTGTGAGAGGTGAGAGTCTACATTGTGCAATTCTGAGAAAGACAGAATTGAGAGAGGTTACTCCCAATTTGTAAGATAACTTGCAATTTACTTTTTTATTTTTTATTTTATGGTAGAAAGGGGCTTCAACAGAAAACAGTATTGCTGCTTATGTGATACTTTTTCCAGGATTTTTTGATAAACAAATTCAAAAGAACAATTTATTTTTAAATCTGAATCATTGAAGTCTTTACTGTCACTTTTGATCAATTCTCTCCATTATGTCTTTAATAAAAAAAGTAAAGAAAAATGTCACCAATACATCATCTGATTTTCTGCTGATTTGTTAGGAGGAAAAATACATAATGTACAGGTGTAAACCGTTGGGTTACTTGCGTAACCCATGTTGTCCGAGTAGGGAATGAGACACTGTGTAGCTATAACGCAGTGGGAACGCACTCTGAGTTTGCTGATTGTCTGAAGCCTGTATAGAATCATGGCAATTCATTGGCTGATAGGGCAGGTGCCACCTCAACTCTCTTATGTCACCATCCTTATACTAGCAAACGCGCCATATGCTCCTCAGTTTTCTCTGCCGATTAAGGCCTCTTGTCGGCAGTGCAAAAAGCTTGGCAGCAGACACAGCATCTCGTTTCTTAACAAGAGAGAACATAGGTTACACAAGTGACCTGAGACATTCTCTTTCATAGGTTCATTTGACGCTGCATAGCTATGACGCAATGGGAACAATATACCAAATATGTCAAGCTAAAGCACTGCCATATCTGGCCCGATGATGAACGAGATAGAATCCACAGCTGATTCAAGTGGATAAGACCTAGAAACCAGGAGCCGTGTCAAGATCTAAAAAGAGCCAGAGAGGAAGTCACACACCTGGTGGAATGTGCCTGAACGCTGAGAGGTGAAGACTACACACCTCTTAAGCAAGCGAAATAACTTCCATAACCCAAGGAGAAATTTTGATGAGGCAAACCCACGGTGGCCAGAATCAAAGCATACTAACAGCTAAAGAGATTTTCTCCAACTGCTACAGCGGCCCACATAGAGCTTCAAAGCTCGGACAGGGCAGAACATGTGAAGTCTCTCATCCTTGCCTGAAGGAAAAAGAGGAGGATGGAAAGAGTGAAGGGTGACCACCTGAGAGCAAAATGATGTGGACAAAACCTTGGGAACATAGCCTGGCCTGGGACGTAAGGTTGCTTTTACCCCACCCAGGCAAAGTCGATACACATCTCACTGACTGAGAGAGCTTGCAAATCCCTGAATCACTTTAAAGAAGTTAGCGCCAACAAAAGAGCAACAATGAGAGGACTAGAAGTCAAAGATTGTGACCTTTGATGGTCCATACCCACAGCTTTCAGATCTCAGGTTGAGGGTGCCAGATCTTGCCTTGAAGCTGAGATAGCAGATCTACTCTGATCGGAATCTCCTTCAGTGGGCGATCCATAATTGAAATCAACTCTAAAATCTGTGATGGCCAGAACAGGGCTATGAGCAGGAAATGGACCCCGCTGTCCTTCACCCTGCCCAAGACTGCCAGAATCAGCTTGACAGGCAGAAACGCATACAGTTCCAGGTTCAGCCACAGATGAGCAAAAGCATCTATGCCCTAAGGTGCTGGGGAATTCTGGGAGAACAAAAGGGTCCACTTCCAGCACTGGAAAGAGGTCTACCTCTGCCCTGCCGAACAAGCCACAAATCATTAAATAGCCAAGGAAAGCCTAAGATGTTTTAATTTCTTGGAAAGTTGATTACATAAAATGAGATAGCCTCTTGATGGAACAGGCCAACTTGGAGTTGAATGGGGTGAGTTTGTTCCGTTATGCCATCTCCAATGGGTGTGTTATCAACTACTCAGATCTTGGTTGGTGGTTTCCAAGATTTAGGGGTAATTTTGTATTTGATGATGATATCCTTGTGAATGAGGTTTAAGGCAGCTCCAGAGTTGATCAGTGCTGCTAACAAAATTGACTTCTCATCAGAAGCAAGTTGAACAGGAATGGTGAGCATTTTAAATGGCAGGAGAAAGAATTTATCAATATTTACCCGGGGTTTGGATTTGGAGAATATCAGAGTCTTGTGTGGGCACTTCAACCTATGATGTCCAGCCTCTCCACAATAGAAACACTTAAGTTGTGCTGTCGTCGTTGAACGCTCTCCTCCTCAGAGAGCCTTGAGAGACCCAGTTGCTAAGCTTCCTGATTGGTGACCAGGGGAACTGAGTGTGACTGGTAAAAAGTTGATGTGCTTGACAATAACCCATGAGCATTCCTTTTTGAGCATTCCTTATTAAGTTACCAATCCTTATGGCTAAATGCACTAACTCAAACTAAACTTGAAGTATCACCCATGTAGGCCAGTTCTGCTTGAAGTTCTTGAGTTAGGCTTTGCTGGAAAACTGCTTTCAGACATCATTCCATTCACTCTGTGCTGCCAGCGTTGTGTTGCCGAATGATTTCCTTAGGACATATGAAGTAAATGTGTTGAAAAATCCCTGCCCCCAGCAGGATGTTCAAACACATCAATTAGCTGTTGTTTAAAGTATTCATAAGAGGTACGAATTAGGGAATCGGATTTCCAAACAGCAGCTCAATTCAAGTCTTGGAGTATCTACTAATGAGCTAATGGTCTGAATCAGGTGTGTTTGATTGCTTTATGGCTGCCAAACAGGAAGTCACCAATGAGGCAGCAGAGGGAGCGTGACTTTCAATACTCAGGTGAGGACTCCCTTTGCTGGTCTGGCATTACAGTAATGGGAAATTGATTATATTTCATTTAGCTTTTTAAGTTCATTTAGAAAAATGCTTGGAGCATTCTTTTATGTGCTTTTGAAAGTTACAACAAAGTGGCAAGCGACAGTCAGTGAGTTGATCATATGTTTGATCAATTTAGTCTTTTCAAATCATCATTTGTCTAATATAAAATGTATAGATATAAAACAGTTAAAGTATTAACTGTAAACTTTTATTTGTGTGCATTCACAATATCAACAAAATATTGTGCTTTTATATAAATAAAGAAAAATAAGATACGCTTTCTGCCATCTCAGTCTTGAACAGGAGCGCTTCACCAAAACTCAGCGAATACTTGCCTCACATACTTGATAAACATTTCTATAGAAAGCTTAAAATTACTACTTTAAAATGAAATTATTCAAATCAAATTCTTCATTATAAAATCCATAAAGATGCATTTTTCTCTAAAGGTGCATCTAATGAGGAGATGGTGCATGACAAAAAGAACATAAGGGAAGGTGAGAAAGCCTGGTTCATCTCCGATGCCCCACTTTGAAAGACAAGGCTGAATTATTGCTGCACACGGAAACACGCTGGGCAGCGGATGTGACAGAACTGAATGAGAAGAGCATGTTAGAGGCGGGCAGAAATGTTTGAATGGTCTTGATCGGCCTCATAAGGTGAGGAGAGCTCTCTCCTCTTCCTGAAATGCGAGTCAGGAGTGACTCATTGGAGCTGAAGCCGCTTTGCAGGGTCACTGGGGAGGAAATGGATGGCTGCAGGATCCCCAGACCATGGGCGTTGGGGGATGAACCAGGTCACTGCTCCTACTGGCAGTCTACTTCCTGGGCAAGGAACAGAAGGGGTTAGAGGCCTCCTGCCCCCTTTTGGGCATAAACTGCTTGGGGATAGTTGACTGAGACTTGGCTGCTTGACATTTTTCAACCACAGAGTTGACTGTCTCCCCAAACAGCCCAGACTGAGAGATGGGGGTAACAAGGAGAAAAACATTCTCCTCCTCATGGATCTATTTGTGATTAAGCTGCAGGTGGTGCTCTGCAGCTACCGAGCCTGCCACAGAACACCCTATAGCAAGTACAGAAGTTCTTGGAAGACAGAACTTCCAGGAATTAGCCAAAGATGGCAAGAGGTGCATAGCCAGCAAATCCTTGATATCCTGAATGGCGTTAAAGCCCTACCTCATAGAACCCACTATTTTTTTTATGGGTGGGCACTTTTTATTTCATTTCTTTTGGACTGAAGCAATGCAACACCCACTGAGAGGCATTAAACAGCTTGAAAGATCAAAGACAATTTTTTATATAACTCTGACTGGATTCGTCTGAAAGAAGGAAGTCATATACACCTAGGATGGCTAGAGGGTGAGTAATTTATGTGCTAATTTCCATTTTTGGGTGAACTAAATCTTTAAGGATGGCAACATAAGTGCATCAAGGCAGCGCCAACACCATCAGCCAATGAATTGACATGATTCTATAAAGGCTTCAAACAACTGGCACACCCAGAAGTCATTCCCATTGCTGTACAGCGTCGAGTGAACCTATGAAAGAGAACATTAATATGCAATATTCAACCTTAAATATACAATATTCAACCTTCAATTTACATTATGCAATCACCTAACATCCTTTAAGATCACTGTAAGTCTATCTTGGAAGGTTAAAACTGTTTCTGTGTAGGAGTGAGTGGGATTTTTACTTATAGAACCTGGTAAAAAAAAATCAAGCATACAATTTGGAGTACAGAGGCAGCCAGATGATTTCAAATATTGCTCAGATGTTCACAGTGAAAGCCTGTAATTTTGTGCTATCTAACTTTTCTTTTTTATCCTTCAAATTAAGGTTTGGTGCCGGAGAACAGAAAAGTTTAGTTGGAAGGTACATATGTTCATCTGCAGAGAGGTTCAAATAAAATGAAATATGAAAAATTAATTATTTTTGAGCATTTGCAAAGGCGACTGTTCACTGAACAGCTTCAAAATTACTGACTAAAAACTTGCTGTGTATACTGAGCATTCTAGCTTTGTGCACAAGAGACACCATCTCCCGTGTCTTTTTGGCTGCTGCCCTGAAGCAGCTGAGGCCTCCTTTAATGGCACCAATGAGACTCTGCTGAGGAACTGCCAGCAGCTGGTCCAGATACACAGCCAGATACACAGTCCAGATACACATCCACCTCTGCACACACACACACAATTAAATAAAAACCTCAAAGGATTGAGCACGTTTTCTGTCACATTTGAGAAGCAATTGAGTATTTCACCACATGTCAATATATAAAACTGTCACAGCAGTTACTGCTCCATCACAGAATTGCCTCTCAAGCATCCATCCACCCATGCAGCTACGTAAACTGTCATAGTGACTGTCAACTGCAGGCACATTAAAAAAAAAAAAAAGTCAAGCAGAAACGGGAAAAACAGTAAGTTGTCCCAACCAACAACCCCTGGCAACTTGACTTAATTATCCAAATAAAAATGTTAGTTGGTAACTTTTTAATAAAATAAGAAAATTATTAAATCTTTAAAATGAAAGACATGATGTTCTGAATCGTTATTACATTCTTGTGTTTGACACAAAAGAAGATATTTTTTTCTGTTTTGAAAGTCAGCAGCCACAGTGGACTCTTCAGTGAAATTTTTCAAAACATCTTCTTTTGTGTTCCACAGTAGAAAGTAATTTTTCTAATTGAAAGAACTATCCCTTTATGAAATTGTTCTCAAACTCAATTCCTGGAGGGCCACAGCTCTGCACACTTTTGCTCCAACCCTAATCAAACACATTGCTCCAGCTAATCAAGGTCTTCAGGATTACAAGAAACTTACAAGCAGGTGTGATTTGGAGCTAAACTCTGCAGAGCTGTGGCCCTCCAGGAATTGAGTTCGAGACCACTACTTTATGGTTTTAGACTTTTCAAGAGAAAAGCTCCTTATTCGTGCTGCTAGCTGATGACTCACTCATCACAGTCCATAAATGTAAGATGTACACAACAGGAGGTGTCAATAAAAAAGGTAAAAGTTTCCCAGTGAAAGGTACTCCCGAGACTGTGCTCTACATCCCCCCCCCCCCTCTGGGGGGGACCGCTCACGGTGGCTGCGGGTACCTGGGGGTAGGACAAACAGATGAGACGAGAGAAAAGGAGATGGAAGGATGAGGAGTGACAGAGACGAGAGAGGGGAGAGAGGAGAAAAAAACTTCCGGTCCTCAGGGTACTGCACAACACTCCTCCGCCGCCCGGTGGACGGCGATGGCTCCTCTGGTTTTGGGCATCCGGCAGGAGTCCCCCTTTCCCTGCTCCTCCTCATTCTATGGGGTGGCAGCAGGTTCCGGCCCCCTGGCGAACGGCGCTGACTCCTCTGCTCCCTCACGGACGGCATCCGCCCCTCCACATTGCGGGCGGCTGGCAGCGAGTTCGTCCATCCCCGGCAACTCACTCCAGCCCACCGCCTCGAGCATCCATGGCGCCAGACTGCTACGCCCTGCTCGATGGCACATTTAACTCGATGGAGTCATTTAATTTCATGATATTGATATATATCACAATATAGTTATTTTAGCATAAATAAGGTCTTTATGATATCAAACACATACACATAAAAAAACTCAAGCTCACTGAAGACAAGTAAACTATAAATAAAAGATTCTACTTACATTGCACAAAGTAATCAAATTAATAACATCACTGCATATTCTTCACTGTGTAAATTAAATATGTTTCTTCTTATTAAAGTTACAAAAGTGATTTAGTCAAGAGCAGTGAGAGATTTTCTCTTTTCGGTTGTTTGATTAACATGAATGACAGATAGCTGCTGTCACTCTAACAGCTGCCCAGATCCAATATAGTGGAACAATATAGTGTTTTCTTTCTCCATGTAACACCAGTATCACCTGAATCTCTGAATTTACATTTTTCATAATTGACTAACATATAGTTATTGAACTGAACTGAATCAACACTGAACTGACAAATAATATTATCCCTTTTTTAGAAATACTTAACAGCAGAATTTGTCTCATATTTGAATAATTTTACATAATTTATTTTTTATTTCTGTTTATAAGTTGTTGTGAAACAATTTGCGATGTATTAAGGTGCCTGGAGTTCTTCCCTTGATTTCTACCCTGAGCTCACCTAGTTTGGCATAGATGTGACTGAGGACTCTGGAGGGCTGAACTCATATTGGGTGAACGTCCTCCAGGGTTTCTGCGTCAATGCCATGGCTCTGCAGGAGCTGTTTAATCTCATCGTTTTCTGCCAGGAGAGACACTGAAAATACAAGAATGGAAAACGGCCAGTGTAAATATGGTGAGATGGAATACTTATGTAATATGCAACATCAAACAGGTTTCTAAATAGTTTTTACCCAGATTAAGCTACTGTCAAACATAGGTCTTACCTTGAACCACAACATCAGGCTTGGGAACAGTGGAGAGGCATCTATTGAGAGGATCGATTTCTACAGATGCTAAAAACCCAAATTCAAAACAATCATGATTTCACATATACAGTACAGATACATGCTATTATCATTACATGTTTTCTCAGCTTCACAGCCACAAACAAATTGATGCATATGTCAGTATCAACATTCATGTGCAACAGAATTTATTCATTTAGCAAACATGTATATTCAAAGCAACCTACAAAATAAAATTCACAAGCAATGCCACAATAAACAATATCATCAAATACCATGCTCCTTCCCCAAACCATGGGAAAAACCGTTAAACAAATAGTTTTATGATGTATGAGTATGATTTATGAGTATAATTAATTGTAGCTATATACAAATGTATATGATCTATCTATGGAATTTAATAACATTATTTAAAAAAATATATTTTATTGTATTAATTATGTTAGTTATTTTTCAAAAGTATGGGGTTGGTAAGATTTATAAGGTTTCTGAATTAAGACATTTATGCTCACCAGGGCTGTATTTGATCAGTCAAAAATAACAATATTGTGAAATATTATTTCACTTTAAAATAATTGTTTTCCATTTTAATATATGTTAAAAATTTATTTTATTCCTGTAATGGCACAGCTGCAAAGCTCATTACTGCAGTCTTGAATGTTAAATGATTCCTAACAAATAATTTTTTATGATAATTTGACACTCAAGAAACTTTTCTTATTATTATCCATATTGAAAACAGTTGTACTGCTTAATATTTGTGGAGAAACCATTACTTTTTTAGGATTCTTTGACAACTGTAAAGATCATTATTATTTGAAATATTTTTAACATTATAATTGTCTTTACTGCCACTCTTGAGCAATTTAATGCACCTTAAAGGGTTAGTTCACCAAAAAATTAAAATTAAGCCAAAAATTTCTCATCTAGATGTATATGAGTTTATTCTTTCATACGAATCCAGTTATTAAAAAAATTGTCTTTGATCTTTAAAGCTGTTTGATGCCACTCAGAGGGTGTTGCATTGCATCAGTCCAAGATAATTTTAATAAAAAGCTAATCCATTTTTGTTTCGGTTTCCTTATTTGGTCCTTCCAGTTCCTGTCCTCATCATGTGGATTTGTGAATTTGTTTGGTTGATTAGTTTGTATTGTTCCCAGGTGTGTCTTGTAATTATCTTCGTTACCGTTACCCTTATAAGTTGCAGTCTGTTCAGTATTTGGTTGTCCGGTCTCATCGGCGTCGTGGCTGGAGGAGCCCTTGTCTCCGCCTCCAGCCTCTGTGTCCTTGGACTCTGCCTTGGCCCTTCAACCCAGCAGCTCCACCATGTCTCCTAGCTCCCTCCTCTCCACCGTGGCCCATCAGTCCACCTGCTCCGTTGGGCTCCGGTGTCCCTCCGGCTCCGCCTTGGTCTATCGTCAACCATCCACAGCCTCTGGACTTCACTCCTCTGGCTCTGCCTCGTTCCTCCATTCCTCAGGCTCCGTCAGGCTCCACCTTCCCTCCGGATCCACCTCAGTCCTTGGTCTCTCTGGCTCCACCACTGCCTTACGGATCCCCACCTTTGCTTCGGTCACCAGTGCCATCTGCTCCACCTTGGCCCTCTTGGCTCTCTGCCTCATAGCTTGTGGCCTGGGTCCCACCTGACTCCTCCTGCTCCAGGTTCCTCCTGGCTCCTCCCTCCGTGGTATCTGTCTGCTGGCCCCCTCCCCCTGTCTTCAGTTGTGTTTTATTAATTTGTTTGTATTGTTCCCAGTTGTGTCTTGTAATGATCTTCGTTACCATTCCCCTTATAAGCTGCAGTCTGTTCAGTGTTTGGTTGTGCGGTCTCATAGATTTATACGTGTATTTCTGCCTCCTGCCCTTGGATTACCCCTATGTGGATTATTAAAGACTTCGTATCATTATCTACCTCGTTTACGTGCTTCTCTCTGGCACCACACCATGACATAAATCGCTTAAAAGATCAAAGACAATTTTTAAAATAGCTTCAATTGGATTTGTCTGAAAGAAGAAAGTCATATACACCTAGGATGACTTCAGGGTTTGTAATTTATGGCTTAATTTAAATTTTTGGCTGAACTAACCCTTTAACTGAATACAATTTTTATTATATTTATTATGTATAATATTATATAAACTATAATAAAATTAGAAGAACTTCTTTGAAAATATCCTACCGACCCTACTTAGATGGTAGTGTATATATAAATAATATGGAGTGAAATATTGTTGCATGGCATTCTCTGATTTAAATTATTGCATTGAACTGTACTGAAGAGATGAACAGGATGAATGAGTGGAAACCGATGTATTTCATAAGAGAGACATAATTTGCAGCATGGCCTCAAGAAACAGATTGAGAAACACTGCAGTACAGCATTAGCATATAGATCGATTTTAGTGGAATTTACTGTACCTCTGCCAGCAGGTTACCCAATATGTACAGAGACTGGCCCCATTTCAGTGGACACTTGCCTACTGGCACCCTCTCCACGGTGTGAGGATTAACATACTCTTCATCAACCTAGTTGAAATGACACACACAGGGTGAAAGTCCATTTTTCCTTTGGAATAACCCACCAAGAATCACTCAACCAGGAATCTGGTTTCATCATAACAGTACAAAATCCAATGCTTTAGTGTCAAGAGCAAAATAACTAAGTGTGCTCAGACTGTACCTTATCTGGAGGAACATTATAAAGCTCAGGGACCAATCGTAATCCATTCTTCCCTCTGATGAGAATGCTGTCAAAAGCCTCTCTGTACTCGTGAGCCTAAATAAGAGAGGAACAAGCATAGCATTGTATTCTAAATTCAATAGCAGGTTTCATTTGATGTCTGTAGTGAGTTGTCTGTACCTGTTCTGGACTATTGATAAAAACACTATCCAGGATGAGGTATGTCCAGGAATCTGAAGGATGAGGTTCAGGAAGAGCTTCAGCTCTGATGACTTGTAGTACATTTGGATTCGGGTCCTTAGAAAATAATGACTGTGTGGCAATAAGCTCCAAACGCCAAATCAAAAGACAACCACACTCATAGAAGTAACATATATTGTGTGAACACCAGCATCTACTTCTTTAGACTATTGTAAAGGCTTCAAAAAGAGAAAAACATTCTGTTATTTATGGGAGGCATAAAGGATGCTGTCCTCTTATGTGTGAAATCATAAATGAGTTTGTTTCTTGGCAGTTCTGAAGGTCATCGGCTAAAGAGTGCACAACGGACTCTGGGCCGCCCTTGGCCCAGAAAAGGTTCAGTCCATCCAAGGCCCCCAGAGCTGCCTGAATAAATATGCCGCAAGAGGTCATATTATTTTATCACACAGAGATCATTATTTGACACTTGCTTGACATTTGAAACCAATTCTTAACTGATTATGCAATTTATCACTAAAAATATAAATATTTTACCTTTGCCATTCCAATAGAGCTGCCATTTATCTCAGGGATCCCTTTTTTCATCTTGTCTCCTCGTTCCCACATTCCAAAATCCTGAGAATCATTTACAGTCGTAATATTCATGGAAAACTTTCTGTATCATAACAGCATAATGGTGCTTACCGCCACTTTATAATCAGATTTAATGTAAAAGATCAGATTCTGGACATCATCGACCTCATTGGGGGTATATAAAATTTTCAGCCCTTTTCCACACAAGAACATGTTCAGACACTTCGGAAAAAAATGCACTCTGATTCCATAACACAATGCATTCGTTTGCATGTCAGAAACTTTACTTTAAAAGTGAGAAGTTAAAGTCAACCTGATAGGCCAGAAAGAGCATGGCATCGACCTATAGATGACCCCATTCCTGATCATCAACAACAGTTGCAGAAGTTCCTGTATGGTATTTAGCATGAAGGCAATCTTTGGTGCTTTTGCTGTACTTGAACTTCTCCACTTTATCCAGCTGAAAATGAAACAGGTTTAGAGTTACTGTACAAAAAGTCTTTGTTTCTATGACAAGGCTGGTTCACATGCCGCTTCATTCTTGAACAGAACTGTAAACCAGGCAACATGTGTAATTCTTGCATCTTATAATGACAACAAATATATATATATAGGTGCCACTCTTGAACAACAGACAGTGTCAGAAGTGTTTAAAGACAAAAAGGACTGGACTGCTGCTAAGTGGTCCAAAGTTATGTTCTCTGATGAAAGTAAATTTTGCATTTCTTTTGGAAAGCAGGGTCCCAGAGTCTGGAGGAAGAGTGGAGAGGCACACAATCCACGTTGCTTGAGGTCCAGTGTAAAGTTTCCTCAGTCAGTGATGGTTTGGGGTGCCATATCATCTGCTTGTGTTGGTCCATTGTGTTTTCTGAGGTCTAAGTTCAATGCAGCCGTATACCAGGATGTTTTAGAGCACTTCATGCTTCCTGCTGCTGACCAACTTTATGGAGATGCAGATTAAATTTTCCAACAAGACTTGGCACCTGCACACAGAGCTAAAGCAACAAGTACCTGGTTTAAAGGGGGGGTGAAATGCTCGTTTTCAATCAATATCCTGTTAATCTTGAGTACCTATAGAGTAGTACTGCATCCTTCATAACTCCAAAAAGTCTTTAGTTTTATTATATTCATAAGAGAAAGATAGTCTGTACCAATTTTTCCCAGAAAAACACGACCGGCTGGAGGCGTGACGTGTGGGCGGAGCTAAAGAATCACGAGCGTGAGTAAGCTTTTGCGTTGAGAGCGTTTGGAAGCTGTGACATTACCGTGAGGAAAAAAACATCATCCAAAACAAACCATGGCTAACAGTCAGATTCAGCCACTTATTTATGACCCAGAATCAGATCCCGAGGCTAAAACTGAACGAGAGCAGCAGCAGCAATGACTCGCTCCGAGCAGGGCTCGAACCCGGGTCTCCGGCATGGGAGGCGGACGCACTAACAAGGAGGCAGAGATATTTTAAGCAGTTTTACTCACTGCATGCAGTTCCAACACACAATCGTGACCCTTTTTCGTTGGGACTGCATTATCCTTAAGAAATAAACGATGTGCAAATCCGTCGTCAAACTGGGCCTTGTTTGTAAAACAAGCATCTTCGAAATGCAGGGAACAAACAAAAACACTTGCACAACTCCGTTGATGCTCTGTAAAAATAAACTCCATCCCCTGGTCCCTTAATGCTGTTTCTCTTTTGGTAATCTGTGCAGGGTTGTCTTGCCCTGGCAACCAAAAACACACTTCTTTTGTGACAATTTGAAGTGCTCTCGCTCTGATCAGTGAGTCTGTGCTCTGCCTCTCAGTCCTCTACTATACGGGAGCGCTCGCTCTTCCGGCAGACGTGCCCTTAGGACCCATATAAGGAAATTCCGCTCCATCTAACGTTGCACAGAGCAATACTCGAAAAAAACTTTCCGAAACTTGTGACAAACCGGAAGCATTATTTTTGGAACAAAAATACTCCTTCAAACGTACAACTTATTTTTTGAAACTTTGTCCATGTTTAGCATGGGAATCCAACTCTTTAACAGTGTAAAAAACTCAGTATGCATGAAATAGCATTTCACCCTCCCTTTAAGGACCATGGTATCCCTGTTCTTAATTGGCCAGCGAACTCGCCTGACCTTAATCCCATTGAAAATCTATGGGGTATTGTGAAGAGGAAGATGCGATATGCCATACCCAAGAATGAAGAAGAGCTAAAGGCCACTATCAGAGCAACCTGGGCTCTCATAACACCTGAGCAGTGCCACACACTGATCGACTCCATGCCACGCCGCATTGCTGCAGTTATTCAGGCAAAAGGAGCCCCAACTAAGTATTGAGTGCTTTACATGCTCATACTTTTTCATGTTCATACTTTTCAGTTGGCCAAGATTTCTAAAAATCCTTTCTTTGTATTGGTCTTAAGTAATATTCTGATTTTCAGAGATAACGAATTTGAGATTTTCCTTAGTTGTCAGTTATAATCATCAAAATTAAAAGAAAACATTTGAAATATATCAGTCTGTGTGTAATGAATGAATATAATATACAAGTTTCACTTTTTGAATGGAATTAGTGAAATAATCAACTTTTTGATGATATTCTAATTATATGACCAGCACCTGTATATAGGAACATGAGTGCCATTTTCTATTTGTTCCATGATTGGGTATATCAGGAGAACACAAGGAGAGGGTAGATCCAATAGCAAGGAATGATTTAATAACAAAAAGGGTTGTACAAAATAAACAGTCCAAGGAGACAAACAAAACAAAACAAAAGAGAGAACCGGATGAAACGGAATGGGAAACTCAGAGGAACGAGAAGGTAATGGGAAGTCTCGGGAGACGAGAACATAGTACACAAATGGTAAGGACTCCATACAAACAACAGGGAAGGACAGCTATTTATAAGGAGACTAACGACAATAGATTGCCTGCACCTGTGCGATTAACTGGAGTGCAATTACTGTGAAGACAGGACCAGACTAGAGGAATTACCGTGCCTATGGTGAAGTGCCTAAGGAGAAGTTAGCTCACTAGGGAACACCCAGGAAAACAGAGACTGACAGCGTGACACTAATAAAGTGTCACATTTCAGTAACATGGAGCCAACATATCTTCATTGATTAATAGTGTGTATGTGTACATTAATCTGTTTCCTAGGTTTATGAATACGTTAAACATTTTATTTAACTTACTTATACTATATAATATGTTTTGTTTATGAAAAAACGCACGCACACACACACAAATAATTATAAACAAGCTTTTGGAAGATTTTGAAACAGTCATCTGTACAATAGCTAACCACTGTGATGCATTTTAAAACTTAATAAGCTAATACATTCTGAGAGAAAATTAACTGGCACAAAGTAATTAAGTAATGCCTCACAAATATAATGTGTTGTCATGTGATAATGAGCGCAGACTGTCATTCAGATCGCAAATAAATTATATTTAAAAACTGTTTAGAGAACATTCTGACTGTATTCGTAATGGTATTGTTTTATTATATAATATGTCCTTATTTTATATTAAAAAGACTATAAATAATAATAATAATAATAGAAAGGAAGAAATGTATACTTTTATTCAGCAAACAAACATTAAATTAATCATAATGACATTTATAGTGTCACAAAACATTATATTTCAAATGAATGCTGTTCTTGCTAACTTTGTTTATTACATAATCCAAACTGGGGCAACGTCTGCTGAAAATAAAATAAAAATACTAAAAGACAAATACAAGCTGTTTTTATTTCACATAAAAAAGAAAAGAAAAATGAAGATCACAAAAGCACAATGGACTTGTTTGAAAAACATGAATAAATCTTGTTGACTTGTTGACATTTTGATCATTAGTGTATGTTCTTCTTCAAAGCAATTTCATTTGAAACGATCACCATAATGATGACTCAGTATTTACAGCAAAACATTATCTATTCAACACTGTATACTCTAGATACACTGAGCAAGATAAGCTGGTTTGGTCAGATTTAATCAGAATGTGTTCTGACAAGTTTGGAGAATTAACTAAAAGAAGTGTGGGAAAGCATGGGCTTATTAATGATTTCTACATAAGTATTTGCATATAACAGAATGGGATATGCTGTTTGTCTGTACCTGTCTGATTGTGCACTGCAGTAATCCTCACATTAGTTTGACCACACTCTACAGGATGAGAAGAGACACAGAACAAGAGAGAGAGAGATAGAGAGCAGTGAGCCTTGACCGTGACCGTGACATTAACTCTCCATCTGCTATGACCATGGAAAAAACATGACCCAAAAATTCACCCTCTGGCATTTACATGGTTACCCAGACACAAACACTAATGAGCAGAAAATACTAAATGTCTTTCACAGTCTTGGTCAGAAATGGTCTCTGACGCCCTTTGACAAAACTGTATGGTTTTGTTTGTCTCTCAAGTCACTTCATATGCATGAACCGACCTGATCCAGTTCATAGGCTTTGGCTTTGCCTTTGTCCTCATCGCTGTCTGCATTCTTCCTGTAGGCCAGACTTAGAGCCCACACAGACAGGATGCAGTACACATTGTCTCTAACCCAGGCGTGAGTTAATGTCTCATCTCCTGGAAGTAATCCTGTCACCAGATCCTGCAAAATATATACATTTATATATTTATATAAAATATAAATATAAACATATATGTGTCATTATCTTGAGGGTCTACCATAATCAAATGAAATATATTGTTTGCATATATGTGACAATCACCAATGGCCTGGCCTATGACATTTAAAGCATATGACACTTTAAAATCTATGCCTGTATTTTAAATCTTTATATTTTGTAATTGTCCATTAGCACAATCCTGTTGCATGATGGAAATAAATAACAAATAATGATCAATAACCAAAGTCAAACTGTAAACTATGAAGTGTGCATAAGTTGTATTGAATGTGCACTTGTAGAGTACTTCAAATCCTAAAAATATGTTTTTTTTAAACATGTAAATAAAAATGTGCTTAAAATGTACTTTTGAATGAAATAAAAGACCAGCTTAATCTACATAAAGAAGTGTATTTTTTGTGGAACACAAAAGGAAATATTTCAAAGAATGCTGATTACTAAAAATTTCCAATGACTTCCATTGTATGAACAAAAAATATCTTCTTTTGTGTTCAGCAGAGTAAATAAAAGCAAACAGGTTTGAAACACTTTCGGCGTCTGTAAATGATGAGAGAATTTTAGTAACCTGACCCTTTAAGTGTACTTGATGAACTCTGAATTATAATTCGGACTTTTCATTATATTTTAAATCACTGCTTTAATAATCTTTTGTCATTCTTTGAAGTACACTAATTTTCTGAATAAAATAACTAAAACACACTTAAAACTTAAAATCACACTTAGTGTTAATATATTTTGAAAGTACAAAATTACAACGTCATCATTACAACTGTGTAATTAGATATGTATTTAAATACATAACATACAGGTTTCAATAAAATGACACTGTATTATATTTTAGTTTGCCATGTCTGTCAGTATATTTACCAGTACATTTTAATCACATTTTAACGATAGTATTATAAGATCACATATAAAAATGCATTTAAGTCATACTTAATTGGCTAAAAGCAGTCTTGAATTCAACTAATTGTGCTTAAAATTAATATAAACTATATTAACATTACATTCAGTTTGCACTTTAAGTGTATTATTTGCTTACTTAAAAGTATGCGTGTAGGCCTTCTTTTCCACAAGGCTGTTTCATTGCCATTTCCATAGATGTCAACACAGCAAGTGTGTTTGTTTGTGTACCAAGAGCAACACAACTCGTGCTGTTCTGTTCCCATATAATCAGAGAAAGAGAGATAATAATAGTGGCTTTAGACTCACCTGGTGACAGAGGATTGTCTGCTCTGGCATAGTTGTGAGTTTCACTCCAGAATTACTGCAGTTTCTCATTATGGTTGCTTTCTATATGCAGTTTATCTCTACAATCTCACTAGCAGTGTGAGCTTAGTTTTGCTGCCGGTGGACAAGTATCAAGTGTGAAGTAGGCAAATGTCAAAGCCTTATGGACAAGGTGTTCTGTAGTATCTGTTACATCAGATGATTGATTGATTTCTGATAAAGTCTCCTTTCTCCTTCATATTGGGAGAAATCGGAAATATAGAGGCGTTGTGTGCGCTGTGTGAACATGATGTAGTTTTAGACTAAATGTGAATGAACTGTTTTATTTCTTATTTGGGTTTATGCTTTATTTTTTAAGATTAACTGTTTTGTTTTTTTCCAAAGGATTGTTATATGGCAGTGTTTTCTGGCATAGCTATGCAACGACTTAATTTCAAAGACAGTATCAAAGCTGTTAAACAATATTTTATTATTTTAAATCTGTATTTAACCTCAGAACGATCTCAAAGTAAAAAAAAATAGGTGTTTAAGTATGATTTTGTGGTGGCTGTGGTTTAATAATAAATTCCAGTGATGAAGTCTGACAGTCATTAGTGTTTAGTGCTTCTGTAAGGTTAATCCGGCCTGGTTTAAATAATTCAAAATGATTAACAGATGAAAACATTCATTTAACATTTAGAAAAGTATTTAAAAAGTAATCAAATGTAATCCGTTACATTAATAAACTACTTACTAAAGTAAACTAACTACTAATAGTTACACTACTTAAACTACACTGACAACAAGTTATAGTGAGTAACTTATATTTTAGACGCTATTTCCAGTTTGTCTATTTTTGCTGGAGAGAATGCAATGCAAGTCAGTTTAACACACAGGTGTCTGAATCAATTTGTTTGAACGAATCAAATGATGATTCAATGATTCTGTTAATCATAAACAGTCACTTGTTGCCACCTACTGGCAGTGTTACAAGCAAAAACGTTTAAAGACTAAATATGGTGAACTACCTTGCTGTATGTGATAATAGCCAAAATTTGCATATGTTCACTGTAAAAATCATACATTTTGAAGAGGACATTTTTGTTTATCCTATATTTTCACATCATACATTTTCTAAATAAAATATTTTAAATTATATTATAAAGTTATAAAAAAATGTTGTTAAGGCTTCAAAAAAAATGCATATTTAAGCATGAACTTAATCACGAATACACAATAATAAATAAACATTGAACCGTAACTGGAAATAATGAAACTGTCACAGAAATACTGGTATCTTTAGTGTTTTATTTGACTAACTTAAACTTTGCTCTTGTATCAGAAAAAAGAACATGCAATCTGGGTACATGTGGAGGTCGTTCACAGTACAATGACATCAGTCTGTTACAGTACATTCTTGTGCAAATACTCCTCTCACCAACATGTGGATACTGAGGGACTTCAGGGCCCTTTGCCATCAGAACTGGGTTTCTCTGAATATAGAGCATCCTGTGCGGCTGTGCACGTTCTCTCACTGGCCCTGTGCCTAGCCGAGTATAGATTTTAATTGACACTACTGAGGCCTTTTGTATAGGCATTGGCGTAGCTTAATACAGTACCTTTATACTATCAAATATAATTATATAATACATTTTAGCCTCAATATTTCCAGTGATTCTGCATTCTAAATTATGCACTTTTACAGCATTGTGATTCTCAATAACACATTACATAAATTAAAAATCCTGCTTACAGATTAATACAATCTAAGTATATTTACTATGCACTTACAGTTTTGTTAATTGTGTATTTTTTGCAATTAGTCAACCTCAACAAAAAGTCAAACACAAACCCCAAAATTCTTGTTTAACACAATTGTATTAATAACCAGTAATTATGGCTTGAACATAAATCATATACAGTGAAACCGATGTAACTTTTCAAGTCCGACTTCTCCACATGCTCTGCACTGTACATGTACAGCGCTTTATACAGTTCAGAAATTAAAGTGCTTGAAACAGAGCCTATGGCCATAATATATATATATCGGGTTGACTCATATAGTTTTCAGGCTTCCACTCCTCTAAGAATGAACAGGCTCATTAAATGAACAGTGACCTTTCCTGGGGGTGGAAAATGTAATCAGTTTTCAGATGTCAGGGCAGTTTTAGAACTTTCAGTGAAAGGAAATTTTGGCGGCAGTGACTCACCTGCATAAACCTGTGGTACACTCTATGTTGTCATGGCAATAGGCTCCATATGGTTTGAACCCCATGATTCGCCACAGAGGGGACATTCTTATCTTGCGGTGAAGTACATGTGATGACCGGAGATCTGATCGCACCTCAGGAGTCACTACTGGCAGAGTAGATACCTAACACACATTTCTCAGTCAGTTGGTTACAAATGCTTGCTGTTTACATATGGCATAATAATAATATGTTTATTTATGATTTTAATAAATGTGTTGAAATTAGCATCAACTCTCATTATGTATTGTCCAGTATTAGCTCAGGTTAACTTATGTAGCTAATGTTAACAAATTAAACCTTACTGTGAAGTGTCACCTAGTAATACAATAAATGTAAATGCATTTTTAACAAAAGAAATATCCTGGTATCTGATGTTCTTGATACCGTGAGGGGGAAAAAAATTGTTGCAAAGAGGTTTTAACTCACCTGGTGCATCAGCACTAGCAAGGATAATGTGCAAAATCCAAATTTTGCCAGGTTAAAGTGAAGCAGATGCATTTTTGGTGATGTTATTTCCCACAAAATGTCCAGATCCGGTATGTCCGGTATGTCCAGATGACTACTTAAGCTTTGCAATGACCATGTGTATATATAACCCTCCGACATTGACCTTTCCTCCCCACCCTCTCTGTCTATCCGTCTCTTCTGGGCTATTACTCTGCTAAAGGCCATGGCTAAGATAAAATCACATGTTTAGTAAATATTTGAGAGCTTACATAAGCTTTGGCATTACTTGTGGATCATCCAGCTTCTGGGATCGATGGGAGTAAAAAATTACAGTCTCTCAAAAGTGCTGCCATAAATGTTTTAGAGATTCAGAATAGAATACTTTTACATCATGATTAGACTGTTTTGTTTAAATAAATGAGTTGTAAAAAGAAAGAAATATTATAAATCATTTTATAAATGAAACATAAAAGCATGCACTGTTAAAATAACATGTTAATACATGTACCACATGTACCAAATGTCAGCTGTGGTTTTTAGAACTTTACCATTAAAATATGATAGAAATGTTTTAGGTTTTATGGACTTAACTTCAATTTTTCGTTCCATTTTTTTTACCTTCATACTGAAAATCACCATAAAAGCACAGCTGTGTTGAATTAGTGCATTAGCTTTCCCACAAGCTGAGATAAATAATATATGTAGAAGGTAAAATAAAAATATAATATTTACATTTGACAACACACAATGTAACCGACAACAAAATATCTAAAAAAAAAACATAATGAATAAAAAACTATGAGATGTGTGCTGTCAATATAAATGTATGTTTATTTCCCCCACTGACTTGTTCTTGTGTGGCCTTCTTTTCACTTGCAAAATCTGTACATTTAGCAGTATTTTACATTAAAATGACATGATATAAACCATTAAGTTTATTACAATATTCACCATCTACATAGAAATGGAACTTACACATTTTAACAATTAACCTTAGCATTTTATAATCCTTTACTGTTAAAACTGCAGTAACGTTTACAGTGCAAGATGGATTTTGCAGGGAAAGTTACCAGACAGCAGATAATACAAAGATGTTGCTTATCTCTTCTTCAAAATTTTAAAATAACTTCAAAGAGAAAAGTATGCTTTCATCTCTCTAAATCAATAGGTGATCAGGTTCACGCAGATAACATATGGCCTGTTCATACTAAGAATCTTGCGTGCCATTGCATCAGTCACGTTTTAATAAAATTCATATAGGCCTTAATGAATACATTATGAATACACAACATGGAACAGGCAGACTTATTTAACAGATAGCCTACTATTAAGACTGCAGCCGTATTTCACTTGGTCTTGAAGCTACCGTAATTAATTATTATACAGTAGTTTTTATGCATATCTTTATTATTATTTGTCACAATGCAGGACAATTTAAAATGAACTTAATGGTGGGAAAATTTAAAGTGAGGGCAGCTAAATATTTTAAACATTCATATAGGCTGCATTTTAAATTTAAATTCAATAAATCAATTTAATTTAATTCAGAAAAACTCAATTCATGCTTATCGTCATCACACTGGTGAAGGGTGAAAGTTAAGCATGCGCTCAAATGACAGAGCAGTGTGATCCAGTCCCATAGTCTATGTATTTAATCGGCACAAACTGGAAACAAATTATTTGTTTGGAAAATCTGTGGACTATCATTATTTGTGATGTTGGCTATGATTTCATGTTTTTTATGGGGAACAGTCTTGATGCAGTTTAAAGAGTTCAAAGAGATAAAGTCCATACGGTCCATGCAGTGGCGGCTCCAGACAGTTTTGATTAGGGGGGGCAATGGGGGGTCCTGGTCTTTTCAAGGGGGGTCTCATGAAAACCAACAAAAAATACAGTGGACATGGCTAATAACTGCATAGTTCTGCTACTAAACAACAAAAACACCTTTGCAATGTAAACAAATGACAGGCTACATTTGTTATTCATATCCTTCACACTGCACTTTCATGTCAGGTATATTATGCATTTTTATTGACATTGATATTTTTACATTTATTTCCAGATAGATATTATTGAGTTTACAGGCTAAAGTGGTCTTTCTGTTGTAAACACTGTTGCTACTGTAGAAAATTTTTTTTGCATCACATTTAAAATATAATTATATTTTAATTCATTTCTGAATTGTTTTTATTTTTATAATGATAATTGAGAGAATGAGAAAATCTGAATAAGCCTTACCAGTGTTGTGATAATTATTTTTACGTGTTAAAAATAAATAAGTACTGGAATATAATAAAAGTTTATTCAAATAACATAAAAAAGACCAGACCCCTCCATGCCTGTGAAACTTTTCACCCTCAAACAGCACGCTAGTGTTACTTCTACACTACAGGCTACAAACAGCAATATAAATAACATATCTGCATGTTCTCACATCACATTGTTCTTGTAAAATAATAATAAGTAAATAAACATCAAAATCACTTCGCTGAGAATGAAACACCACTTACCAGCTGCCGCGGTGTTGAAAATATCCTCTAGCAATTAAAAAATGGGCGTGCAGCCTGAGGAATCTTCCCGGTTGGATGAGGTCGTAGTCAGGTGAACGGTCATCATGTTGGTCATTTTATTTACGGCTAAATTATTATTAATAAATTGTACTAATATTATGATTGGGCGTGGGCAGGCATTCACAAAAGTTTGTTATTACAAAAAAGATTTGAGGAAATTTTGCTTTGACAAAAGGGCACTTAAGGGGCAAAGGAGCAGGTGCTCAAGTGAACCGGTTCTTTCGGACAATTCGATCAAGTAAACCAGCTGAAAAAAAAATGGTTCACCGGTTCTTTTGCGCTCGATGTAATGCCGTCATTGGCGATGATTGCCCTTCATTCAAGCCTTTGGTTTACCCGCACTTATAACATTAGCACAGAATCAGTTCAGAATCAATCACCAAAAGAATCAGGTCGGTTCAGATGCGCTCTGTGTCAGTCTGCTTCACGCTGAATCACGCATGCGCAGTTATCATCAGCTCATCGGTTCTCGAATCGGACGCGTCCGACAGAAACGGTTCTCGGTGTATGAATAAATGTCGAAATAATTATTATTTATTATTGTTCTGCGTAGTTTGAAGAGAAACATTTTTGGATCTTTATCCCGAATATATATATATTTTTTAATCAGGAAGAGGCTGGGGGGTCAAATGGGGGGGTCAAGGCATTTTTTGGCAGGGTCTTGAGACCCCCCAAGACCCCCCCTGGCGCCGCCGGTGGGTCCATGACAACACAAAGTCCGTAAAGTTCAGTAAAACGTAATTGTGGTAATGGAACCACACTTCCTGATCATCATCAGTATTATGTAGCCTACTGAAGGCTCAATATGTCGGCACTGTCATCTATAGATGGCAACATTGAGCCACTCATTGATCGCCTGTGTGTGTGAAACTCTCCTACTTATGGTAAAATATCGCCTGAATCAATTAAAAACATGTAGTACTTTTTTCTGTTTCAATAAATACACAGTAAAAGATGTGCAACTACTAATATGAGCTGTTTATTTTTTTCTTATTTTATTTTGCAGGGCTGAGTGTAGCCTACAGTCGGTTAAAGAAATCCTAAAATGATTTGTGTAATTTTTTAATTTAGCACTTCTTGCAATGACCACCCCTTATGAAAAGGAAGTATGCCATACTTTGCATCCTATTTATTAATGAGAAGTAAAAAAAAAAAAATAAAGTTGATGAACATACCACTTAATGTAAAGTTAGGCTACTGCATGCAAAGATTATTGCACACCTATTGCACAATTGAATAAAAATCTATTACAGTTTGTATTATATGCAATTAGCTGAACTTTAGAATGCTTTTTTGACCCACTTAGCAGGATCAGAATATCAAAGCACATTTTATAGCTTAATTACATAAGTGTTATTAGACTGTTGCTAAATGTAAAGCTGTTATAAGTGTGTTACGAAACCTTGTTATGAAGTAAACTCAAGAGGCCTTTTAGTCTACTGTATCTGCAAATAGCCTTTAAAGTTTTTAAAATATACTTTTAAGTACACTACAATTGTAGGCTATTCAATTCATTTAAGTGTGATTCTTTTCACGGGATTAAATACATATCCAAATTAAATGATAAAATGTAGCTACAGCCCACTATCACGAAAACAAAGAATAAAATAGCAAAATAATAAAAACGTACTAAAGAAAAGTTATAAAGAATAATTGGTCTGGGTCTGAGCCCAAGGTAGGTCTAAATAAATACAGATTTTGGACACAATATGAAATAGTACCTGTGAGAGGCATTCTTAATCGAATAAGTTACTGTTCTTGTAATCTCGGCTATCGGCTATTCATGTCTTCCGCAGATTGTGCTTCGGCGCTTGAGTGACACAAGATAACAAACAAGGTAAGTGTTTACTAGTTTCACTTTGATCTAAGTACAGTCAATGTACGGCATGTTAACATTATAACTTAAATACGTTTCGGAACAGTTCTCCTTGATGCCACGGCTGTTAAGTTTATGAAAATTACAGCTGGTTAGCATGCAACCCTTTAGCTATCCTGCTAACCAGCTCCATGAATATTCTTGTGAATTTGTCATAATAGTACATCATTGCTGACCTCTTCAAACATGTTACAGGCGCTTTTTCTATTCCATTTTGCCGCAATCCAATATATAGCTTATATTCTTTGCAAGCTAATTGGCTAAGCTACAATGGCCCATATCTGAAGTTTGCTGATGTCATTAGCTTTGGTTCAGTAACTCAACATGATAAACCATCAATCTTATCTGCTACTTTTATCAGCTAAATATAGTATACATAAATGTAAATATGTGAGGAATTCGTTTTTGTTTTTTATCTTTAAAGGCAGAAGTTCAACAATACCTATAAACAATTTTAAATTTGATTATAAAATATTTTGTTTGTAAAATAACTAATAACCTAAAATAACCTAATTTCTCATCTGGACAAATATTTATATTACAGTTAGAACGCTAAAGACACTTCATAGTTATGATGTGAATTATTTTTCTGCGGTCATGAAATTCTTATTGTGATGTTGTAAGTTCTGTATGTAAAGATAATTTTCTTTGTTATATGTAATCCAGAATCATAATGCAGTTAAAAGTCGTGGTGTAAATCATTGCTAGGTTGTGGTTCAATCTAGAAGTGCGTGGTAAACATTAATAGTTGGGTGGATCCTGTCAAGCTTTAACTCAAATGGAATCTCTTATGCTCAGGTCAAAGGACATTTCCATGTCCTCCAGATTCTGGAGGAAAGATGGACAACACAGGCTATTGTGGCGAGAGCTTCAACAGCCTGCAGAGCGGAACCAGCGATGAGGACATGGTGGAAATCGCAGGAGCCACGCTGGACTTCTCCAGCACCGATGACGTGCCTCCTCTGGACCGGGACTATGGCTCAGGTCAGTGGCTGATCTGTCCATATACACATGTGTTGCATCTGTAATGAGATGAGTCAAAGGGGATCGAAAACGACCTCAGTGGTGACAATAAAAGTCATATTATTTCCCCAGTGTAGCTGAAACCCAGTTCTATCCTTATTCACTTGTGTTCTTTTCTTCATTTTTATTGTCATTCACAAGATTCCCATAGATTTGTTCCTTTCTCTCATCATACGATATAGGTTTGGGGGCAAATTTGTAAAGTATAGGTCTCTGGCGTTTGTGTGTCTGTGAGAAAATAGTGGTGAGAATCCACTGAGGTCACAACTTTGGTATTTGCCGCCCCCCCTAACAGAAATCCTTTTATTACTGGGATCAAAGTGTCCCCTCTAGTTATTTCTAATGTAGCAATTTCATGATTTGAGCGGTGTCAGGTTTTCTCATCCATCTGTTTCCCTTGAACTTCCTCAGCGTTTGATATCAGTTGCTTTGTTTTGTGTTTGCTTTGTGACTAGGTATTTCCACACAGTATATGGGTTATTTTTATTTTTTTGCTTAATACAAACATTTTGTGTTTTTTTTTTCTTTCATAAACAACCTTTGCCTTGTATGCTTTGAATGATAATGACCACTATACGTTGTAAATAAAAGAAAGTAACTTATATATAATTAAATTCGGTTTTTAGAAGATTGTATAATTATTAACCATAGCTAGTTATATTGCTTTTTTGTGGTGTCATTTATTTCCTGTTCTTCGTACTGGTAAAATCTTTCTATGAAAGTCATGTGAAGTACTGTGAACACTGGAACAGGAATTTGTGCACTACCATAAATGTGGATTGACAACCTTTGTCCCATTAAACCTGACAACCTTTTCCATTAAAAGCCCACAAGAAGTATGTAATATATAATGCTTGTTATTAATAATATAATGCTAATATTAAATGTTGCTATATGTGTCCCTGGACCATAAAACCAGTCTTAAGTGTCAATTTTTCTAAATTGATGTGTGGTTTATTAGGAGCGGACAATATCTGGCCGAGATACAACTATTTTTAAATCTGCGGTGCAATAAAATCTTGTCCAAATAAATTATTGGCAATGCATATTACTCATCGAAAATTAAGTTTTAATATATATATATAATGTAGGAAATTTACAAAATATCTTCATGAAACATATACTATACATACAGCTAAAAATATACTCTAGTGATTTAAGACTGGTTTTGTGGTCCAGGGTCACATATATTTAATGATAATAAAAATAAATATTACAATATTACATTGCCTAAAATTAATCAAAAGTAACAGTATTTTATATTATAATATTTTCCATAAAAATATTAAGCAGCTGTACTGTTTTCAACATTGATAGTAATTAGAAATGTTTCTAAAATAAAAAAAAAGAGAGATTTCTTGAGCTTATTAGAAATATTTCTGAAGAATCATGTGACACTGAAGACTGGGATAATTCAGCTGAAAATGCTAGGAATTCAGCAGTGTTATAATATTTCATGATGCGGATCTCAGGCTTCTGAACAGTAGTTCATTTGCAGTTGATTTTGATGACTTTTTATTTATTTCCTAGTTCAAGAAAAGGGAAGTTTTAGTTCAGGTCTTCTGGCCTTTTTTGTTGGAAACGGTACCAGATTGGCCTCCAGCATCCTTTAGGTGGAAAAGGAGCTCTTGTGATCATTTTAGTATTCCACCTGAGGCCTTTAACTGTCACATCCGGTTATTTATTTTGTACTTTTAACCTGCATGCATAATATCTCTCTCTCTCTCTCTCTCTCTTGTCTGTACAGGTGGTTCATATGGAGTTAGTAATGGGCCTAATGGGATTCCTAAACTGATGGATTTACTAGATGAACCAGTGCCTGGGGTCGGCACTTATGAAGACTTCAACACCATCGACTGGGTCCGGGAGAAATCTAAGGACCGAGATCGCCACCGAGAGGTGACTTTTGAATCTTGTTCAGTTTTAAACAACATCTATGATCATGCATTCACTTCAGCTTGTTTTTATTTGGGATCTTTAATTTCTCTTCATGTTAGATTGCTACCAAGAGTAAAGAGTCCACCTTGGCTCTGATGAAGAGTATCAGTGATGCCTTCTCTGGCTGGCTTCTCATGCTGCTCGTGGGACTGATGGCAGGTTCGATTGCTTTTATAATATTAAAGCATAAGTATCATATAGAGTGTTTATAGAGCTCCAAGTTAATGGAAGAGTTCACCAAAAAAATGAAAATTCTGTCATTAATTACTTATTTTAATGTTGTCATCTTTGTTAACTTTGATGAAATCCGATAGCTTTCTGACCCTCAATTGACAGCAAGGGCACTATCACATCAAGGCACAGAAATGTAGTAAGGACATCATTAAAAATCGTCCATGTGACATCAGTGGTTCAACCTAATTTTATGAAGCTACAATAATACTTTTTGTGTGCAAAAAACAAAGTAACGACTTTATTTAATGTCAGTCTTTGACACACATTCATGACAGCACTATGAGGCGTGCATGTGTATTCCTCTGCCTGTAAACAATGTGATTCTACGTCAAAACACTGGCTCCTGCATCAATTATTGAATAAAGTCGTTATTTTTGTTTTCTTTGTGCACAAAAAGTATTCTCGTAGCTTTATAAAAGGTAGAGGTTCAGAAGCCTCTCAGATTTAATAAACGAGTTTGGAACAATATGAGGGTAACTAATTAATGACAGAATTGTTTTTTTTTTTTTTTGGGTGGGGGCGGGGGTGAACTATCACTTTAAAAGAGCATTACATTTCCTTTGAAATATCATCTGGCCTCTCCATGAAGTTTCATAGCATGTGCTGTTTTGTTTGACTTCAGGTGCCCTGGCTGGTGGCATCGACATCTCTGCCCATTGGATGACAGATCTGAAGGAGGGAGTGTGTCTGAACGGCTTCTGGTTTAATCATGAGCACTGCTGCTGGAACTCCAACGAGACAACCTTCCAGGAGAGAGACAAATGCCCTAACTGGAAAAGCTGGGCAGAGCTCATTGTCGGTACTAATGACGGTCCTTTTGCTTACATCATGAATTACCTGATGTATGTGTGCTGGGCTCTGCTGTTCTCCTTCCTGGCTGTGTCTTTAGTCAGGGCCTTTGCCCCGTATGCTTGTGGCTCTGGAATACCTGAGGTAAGCAAAAAAATGTAGTACCAGTATAATATTTAATCTTAGATTTCAACACACAGGTTGTTATGTTGCTATGTAGATGACTGTTATAAGGTCCTAGTTCTTGTATGGCATTCTAGATCAAGACCATCCTGAGTGGGTTTATCATCCGAGGCTACCTGGGTAAATGGACTCTCATGATTAAAACCATCACCCTGGTGCTGGCTGTGTCATCTGGACTCAGTCTGGGCAAAGAAGGGCCACTGGTCCATGTTGCTTGTTGCTGTGGCAACATCCTATGCCACTTGTTCACCAAGTACCGGAGGAATGAGGCAAAGAGACGAGAGGTACGATAAGTAAATAAAAATTAGATACTATCCACCATAAATTCACTGTATAATGTTAATACATTTTTGTGCACAAATAGAAATCAAAGTAATTATTAAGATTTTAGTTTTGCACTAAAAATAACATTTTCACCCCTTCTATGGCTCTGAAAAAACAAACACCCTTGTCTGTCATGTCCAATAAAATTAAAATTCCTCTTTAGAGTTTATAATTGTTTTTGCTGTATTTTTTTAATAAATGCAGCCTTGGTGAACACCTTTCCAAAACATTCAAAAATCCAACAACAACAAGTTTATAAAGGAGGTTAAGGTGTTTTTAATGAGCAAGGCTAGTCTATCTCCCGTCTCTCTCTTTCTAAAAATACAGCGGCATTCGTTGTGTTACATTTTTGCGGCTTTACCCTAAGGACATTCTGGTCGCCTGTTTTTGTGGTTTTATGTTTAAAACTTACTCATTGTGAGAATGTTTTTTATTGACATCATGAAGCTGAGACCAAACATAGGATCACGTTTTATTATTTTTTTGAGGCCTTTGTTGATCCAAGCCTTTCGTGTGATAAGCCTGGTCTATTGTTTCAGTTCTGTCTCTCTTCTGTTTGTATGTTGATTAGGTATTGTCTGCTGCAGCTGCTGTTGGTGTGTCAGTAGCTTTTGGTGCACCGATTGGTGGAGTTCTGTTCAGTCTGGAAGAGGCAAGCATATTTTTTATCATACAGTACTTATGATTTCATCCACTCTGCATTATCTAGTGTCATTTTAATAAGTAGAATCACTCTCACTTTATCCTGTAGGTGAGTTATTATTTCCCTCTGAAGACGCTGTGGCGCTCTTTCTTTGCTGCGTTGGTAGCGGCCTTCACCCTTCGGTCCATCAACCCGTTTGGTAACAGCAGGCTGGTGCTCTTCTACGTGGAGTTCCACTCCCCTTGGCACTTGCTGGAGCTCATACCCTTTATCCTGTTGGGTATTTTCGGGGGAATCTGGGGAGCTTTCTTCATCCGTGCAAACATTGCATGGTGTCGTCGGCGCAAGACCACGCGGCTGGGTCACTACCCTGTTTTGGAGGTGCTGGTTGTTACGGCGGTCACGGCTCTGCTGGCGTTCCCCAACAGCTACACGCGTATGAGCACCAGCGAGCTGATCTCTGAGCTGTTCAATGATTGTGGTCTGCTGGATTCCTCACAGCTGTGTAATTATGCCAATGTGAGCGTCACCAAGAGCAGCAGTGATGCTCTGCCTGATAGACCAGCAGGACATGATGTGTACACCGCCATGTGGCAGCTCTCACTGGCCCTGATCTTCAAGATGCTCATCACAGTGGTGACCTTTGGCATGAAGGTACAAGGTCAAAGCCCAAGATTATCTTCCTTTCTGTCATCTCCATCCAGTCCTTCTTTCTTTCCTCTATCCACTCATCCTCCCCTCTTTTGTCTTCCATCAATTCATCCATCCATCCTTCCTTTCTATCTTTATTACATCCATTCATCCTCCCCCTCTGCATCTATTAATGCTTTCATCCCTTATTTCCATCTGTCCATCCATCATCCTTTCATCCATTCTAACTCTGTATCCCATCCATTCCTCCCTCCACTATCATACATTCCTTTTTTCCATCATCCATCTTTTCTTCCATTTTGCTAGCTTTCCAATAATTTTATGTTCCTTTCTTCCATCCATCCTTCCATCCAATATCCCCTCCCTGCATCTATTCATGCTTCCATCTGTCCATCCATCATCCTTTCAATCATTCTATCTGTCTTTATCCTACCCATTCGTCCCTCCCTCCCATTTATCATATATTCCTTTTTTCCATCATTAATCTTTTCTTCCATTTCTCTATCTATCCTATCATGTTATGTTCCTTTCTTCCATCCTTCCGTCCATCCATTCTTCTCTCCCTGCATCTATCCATACTTCCATCTTTCTTTCCATCTGTCATCCATCATCCTTCCATCCATCCAGCTATTCTATCTTCCTTTATTCCATCCATTCTTCCCTACACCATCCATCCACCATATTCTATCCATCCTTTTCTTCAAGTTCTTCCATCCATATTTCAACTCAACTTACATTCACTGTCAAAATATCCACCATTCATGCATTTCTTTCTTTCTTTGTCTTTCTTTTTTCCATTCTTCCTTCCATCGATTCTATTTTCTCTTCTTTCACTGTCCATTATACTTTCCTTTATTACTCAATTTATCCATTCCTTTTTCCATCAATCATTCTATCTTGCTTTATTCAATCATCCATCCATCCATCCATCCATTGTTATTTTCATCCATAAATACATTCATCCATCCCATTTTGTTCTTTTCCATTCTACCTTCCTTTCATCATCCTTCCATTCATCCACTTTTCTTTCCTTCTTTCTGTCAGTCATCCGTATCTTCTTTTCATCCTTAAATCTATTCATCCATCCATCTCACTTTTTCTTTTTTCCTTTCTGTCTTCCTTTCATCATGCATCATTCTTTGTTCATTTGGTACCCATCGTTCTTTCTTTCTTATTTTTTTTCTTTCCCATTCTCTTTTTCTTTTCATCATCAGTCCATTCATTATTCCATTCTTCCATCTATCAGCACATTCTATCTCACATTTTGTCCATTCTATTTGACTTTTTCATCCCTCTCTCCATCTTAGAAAGACACCAGTTTCTTGACAAATCTTAACACTTTGAATTTTGTGTTTACGTGCCATTTTCTGCACTGTTGTGTCCTGTGTGTTCCTCCAGGTGCCCTCTGGCCTCTTCATCCCCAGTATGGCTGTGGGAGCGATTGCAGGCAGGCTGCTTGGTGTGGGTATGGAACAACTGGCATATTACCATCATGACTGGGCAATCTTCAGAGGCTGGTGCTCACCTGGAGCAGACTGCATCACCCCTGGCCTTTATGCCATGGTGGGCGCCGCCGCCTGTCTGGGTAAGAGTCTATTCAAATTGTCTACTATTATAAATGTGCAATTACTGGCTTGTCCAGGTACTGTTCATTCCTATCTCTCTTTCATAGGTGGTGTAACTCGTATGACCGTCTCTCTGGTGGTCATTATGTTTGAGCTAACAGGCGGCCTGGAATACATTGTGCCTCTCATGGCTGCCACCATGACTAGTAAATGGGTGGCAGATGCTCTGGGCCGAGAGGGTATTTATGAGGCTCACATCCGTCTCAACGGTTACCCCTTCCTGGAGTCTAAGGAGGAGTTCAGCCACAAGACGCTGGCCATGGACGTGATGCGACCCCGCCGCAGCGACCCCCCGCTCTCTGTCATCACTCAGGATGGGATGAGCGTGGAGGAAGTCGAGTCGCTCATTGCTGAAACCTCATACAGCGGTTTCCCTGTGGTGGTCTCACATGAGTCTCAGAGACTTGTGGGCTTTGTACAGCGCAGGGATCTGGTCATATCTATTGGTAAGAGAATTTGAGATTCTTTTTTTTATGTGCATCTTTCTTAGATCTTGGACTATGATTGCTGCTGATGAACATCTTGGTGGACTGAAGAAGCAGCTCGGCCAAAAATGAAAATTCTGACCTCATGTCATTTAAAATCTGCATGGCTTTCTGTCTTTTATTTGTCCATACAATAAAAGTTAATGGAGTTCAAAGGTATTTTGGACACCCTTGATTTTCATTGTATGGACAAAGAAGTTTCAACATTCCTTCTTATGAACTCATGTGAATTATACTGTAGGTCAATCATGAGAAGGTTTATTATTCTCTTTTTCGCTCTGGCAGAAAATGCTCGTCAGCGTCAGGAAGGTGTGGTTAGTGCCTCCCGAATCTTCTTCACTGAATACACACCTCCACAGCCACCCAACAGTCCTCCTCCATTGAAACTTCGTGGTATCATGGATCTCAGCCCATTTACTGTTACCGACCACACTGCCATGGACATTGTGGTGGACATCTTTCGCAAGCTGGGTCTGCGCCAGTGTCTCGTCACTCACAATGGGTAAAACCTTGGTTTGCTTAGCCTGTCAGTCTTCAAGTTCTCCACTAATATCATTGGTTTATTCCATCGTTTACACATGTCAGAATTATTACACATCACATATATTTGGATAAGCTCAATATAATCTTGTTCCTGTTTTTCCACAGGCGTTTACTAGGCATCATCACCAAAAAGGACATTCTGAAACATATGGCCCAAATGGCCAACCGAGACCCTGACTCTATTCTCTTCAACTGAAGTGCCAAACTGGCTGTTAGGAAACGCCAGTCAGTTTGAAACCACCCATTGGGCAGAGAACACCAGTCTAGCCAAAAGATTTGCACTACTGAACTGTCAGTACTGGATTAGCTTCCATTCACACTGTGAATCCATTTGTCGAGCCTCATTGGCGCAGGCGATACAACTGCAGGATGGAGGATCTTCAGCAGCATTCAATGCACTCTGGCAACTAGCTTAAAAGTGGGATTGAGTGCAACCAACTGTTGGTGTTCGAGGTAGTCAACCTATAACAACATATCAGTGCATCGAAACATATCACAATATATACCACACAAGCAAAACTGTAACATTTTGTAGCATAAATCTAAATATAGAAATTCACGTATCCGGCCTCTGTTGGATCGTATTACTCAAACCCAAAACACCTCTGGTGAAAAGACCACATTCTCATCTTTCAGGTTTTAAGAGACATTCTTGTGTATGTCAAGAGGAAGTCACAAGGAATCAGTAGCAGATGTGCATTGCATATTTCCCTAGAGTTCTCCCGCCTTCCACTACAGAATGGAAGTTAATCACAAGTTAAAACCATTATTTGTTGTTTACATTTTTTTTATTTTTACTCTGTTTAAATGAGCACTTGCAAGTATTTAAGCATCTGAAAGCTCACGGGACGAATGTTATTTAGTTTTAGCTGAATCTTAACGCTTTATGAGTCATTTATGTGTCATGGAGGGGATTTATAGTTTCCACATTTTGTCACGTCTATAACACGTTTCCAGACTTGTAATCGGTCATTAGAAGCACCGTGTAGTTTCTGCCAAGTAATGACACTTTAAAAGACTCACTGTCTACAGATTTTTCAGATTACATGCACTTTTTAAAAATACAGCTTCATTTTTACACTACCATTCAGAAGTTTGGGGTCAGTAACATTTATGTTTTTAGAATAAATTCTCTTATGCTCAACAAGGCTGCATTTATTTGATCTAAAACAGTAAAACTAATATTGTGAAATAATATTAGTTTAAAATAATGATGTATTTTAAAATGTAATTCACTCTTGTGATGGCAAAGATGAAAGTTCAGCATCATTACACCTCAAGTGTCACATAAATCTTCAGAAATCATTTTAAAAGCTGATTTACTGCTTAAGAAATGTTTCTCTTTTGAGGTTTCATTAAATATGAAGTTCAAAAGAACTGCATTTATTTATAATAGAAGTAAGATTATAAAAGTCTCTTTTGATCAATTGAATGCATCCTTGCTGGATAGAAGTATTAGTTTCTTTGAAAAAAACAAAAAAAAACAAAGTACTAACCTGAAACCTTTGATCAGTACACTATGTGGTTATCAAATGTTTTAATACCACTGTTAAAACTACACATTATGTAGCATCTCTCTATGCAAGTTAGGTTGGCATTATTTTTGGACTATGTTTGTGCAATCACATTATACTGTTAATTTAAGTCAGATTTTTACCTTCAAATTCTGAATTCTCTCTTAATTCTCTTATCACAATCTCTAATTATCCTATAATTAAAAAAAAAAGAAAAATCTGAATCTTGGCTGAATGGTACACGTTTTCTCCATCAACAAATGCTGCTTTTATGCATTGCCTGTATCATTTATATTCCTATCACATGCATGTCCAAATGTAACCTCAGCATGCAATATGTAGTCATCTGAATCATGTAATTATATTGTTCGCATATCAACCCAGATGTTTCCATTTTAGTGTTTAAGCCTGCATCTGTTTGGCTCAATCTTTTTTGGAATATTTTGCATTTCTCTGCTAGCACACCACTTTTATATGTATGAAACTCACAGTGGGACACTGAGTGAATGCTAATATCTCTGTAAGCAGTGCTTAAAACACCTGAAGTGGCACATTAGCTTGGTTTGTTCTCATTCCTTAGCTAACTTTCACAGTATTTCCATTTTTTTAATCAAAATGTCACTCATTTTGATAAATAAAGGGCCACTTTATTAAGAACATCCATACTAATTAATGTTCAGAAAATATGTAATTGTTGTGTGCTGTCATTTCTTGGGGTTCTTTATACTTATTGTTTAAAATGTGTAAATTTGTTTATGTCAGCATTATCCATTAGTGTTAAATATGAATGCCTCATTATCATTGTAATTTATTTGTAAGCACTACATGAAATATAATAACGTAACATGCCCTTTAAGGTGTGATATTTGTTGCTGTTCCTCGTGTTTCTCAAAATTATTTCAAGATGCCTGTCTGTCCTGGAGCTTCAGGAAAATGGCATTCTTTTGAAAAATGTTAGTTTAACTTTGGATTGTTTTGATAAATTGAGTCGTGCAAATTCTCACTCTTCATCCAACCCTATTTTTTGCTGGATTTTACTACAGATGTCAGTGAATGGCAGGTTTGACTCATAAAGCAGTATGTGTGGCAACAAAACAACTTGCTTTATTTAACTGGAGACTTTTAAGTCCATGATTAGTCACAATGCCCCAGACAGTCTTTTAAGGAAAGAATGAACAATACAAACAGTATAACATCAAAAGAAAGTGGGAAACTATTAGTCTTGTATGGTTTGCGTGCACAAATAGCAGCTTGCACAAAGTTTTGTGTATTTGTTGAAGGTGAAAGTCTTAATTTGAAGGAACTATTTTGGCTTTTTATGTGGTTAAATAGTGAAGGTCATTGTAGTTTTCAGAAATGTCTTTACAAGCCCTCACAGATTTGCTCATGATCTGCCCATTCAGATGGGATCCCAGAGTTTCTCACTCTACTGATTCTTAAAATTCAGCCTATGAATGTCAAACGGTCCTCAGACCACAATAACTTGATGGTTTTCTGAGTTATTTGGTCTTTTGAACCCCTCAGATGCTGGAGTATCTGTGCTTCCCTCTCTTCCTGGTTCCCATGTGGGGCCTTTTGACAGAAACCATTTCCTCTCCCTTAGAATGAGACCACAAGCCCCAACTGCGTCCCTCAGAGGTCAAACAGGAAGGCCCCAAAGTAGCTGGAGGAGTCTTCTGCATACACAGCTGTGGGAGAAGACACAGAGATGAAGATCTCGTCGCCTGCACGAAGTTCAAACAGGCCCCCCTGGTAGATGGAGTGAAGGGCGTTCTCGCTGTCTGGAGACCAACATTTGGTGCCCACACCCTTCAGGAGCTGAATAGGGCGGGCGTAGGCGGTCTTCTTGTAGACGCACTGCACCACCTGGTGGCTGTCAGAGCCCGAGTGGTGATCGTCGATGGAGAGGGTGAGATAACGGAAGTAGACTTGGCCGTAGAGGTAGTAGCGGCCTGCGCGAGGGATACGCAGGCGTCCGTTGGACACAGTCATGTTGTGCAGGTGGGAGCCGAAACTCTGGTTCCCCCAGGAACGAACGGGATGGCGACAGGACTGGTGAAGGTCAGTCTGAGGGGTTAAGGATGTCGTACCTGGTATAACAAGAAAGGTGCAACAAAATTTGATCACCTCAGTGTACAACAGCAGTTCTGCTTCAGCAGAACACTTCTCCATATCATTAATTAATGTGAACCTGAAATCCTTAAAGTGGTAGTTAGGGCTGTGCAAAAAATCGAATGCGATTTTCATGCACATCTCACCAGTAAAGACGTTCCTGTAATTAGAAATATATATCTCCAGCTCGTGCGTTCGGATCAGGGTTGCCAGGTTTTTACAACAAATCCTGCCCAGTTGCTTCTCAAAACCAGTCCAAAACTAGCCCAATCACGCTTCGAGGTGGTTCCCCGATAAAAATTGCTTCCCGGGGTTAAAATATATGTTTTGTAGCAGGGTTGCCATGGTAAAAAATCGCATTTTAGGGGCTAAATATCACGTTATTTGTATTGGGGTCGCTTCAACCTGCGGAAATGAAAAACAACCTCAGACTTGGCAACACTGGTTGGCATTTACTACACTGAGCCGAAATTCACTGACAATCTACACAAAATCGATGTTAAAATCGCAGGCAATTCTTTGTCGATTTTGAAAACGATTTTGTGTTAGTTTTCGGTAGACTACGGCTCTGTGTAGTAACTGCCTCTCCACCTGTAGCAGTGTTGCCAAGTCTGCGATTGTTTTTCATATCCGCGGTTAGAAGCAACCCCAATACCAATAACGTGATATTTAGCCCCTAAAATGAGAATTTTACCATGGCAACCCTTCCAAAAAATGTATATTTTAACCCTGAGAAGCAATTTTTTATCAGGGAACCTCCTGGAAATGTGATTGGGCTAGTTTTGGACTAGTTTTGAGAAGCAACTGGGAAGGATTTGTTGTGAAAAACTGAGATATACTTCTAATTACAGGAGCATCTTTACTGATGAGATGCACATGAAAATCGCATTCGATTTTTTTTTGCACAGCCCTAGTGGTAGTTTACCCAAAAACCAGATCTAGATCTTCGGAACACAAATTAAGATATTTTTGATAACTTCTGAGAGCTCTCTGACCCTCCATAGACAACAATGCAACTGCAATGTACCATTCAAGTGTATGTCAGAATGTAATCAATGTTGTTTACATTCAGTAGACAGCGGGCGCATGCTTAACGTAAACAACACTGATTACGTTGATTACGTTGTAGGGTACTCTCCAAAATGGCGGAAGACGGTATCTCAGGGAGAGGAATTGCTGAATTATGTTATTATTGTTTTCTTTGTGCACAAAAAGTATTCTTGTAGCTTCGTAAAATTATGGTTGAACCACTGATGTCACATGGACTATTTTAACAATGTCCTTGCTATGTTTTTGGACTTGGGAAATTAATTGAGTAATTAATGACTGCATTTTCATTTTTGGGTGAACTAACAGGATTTGTTGTCATTTGTGTACCCATGTCGTCCTACTGCTTTACTGCAATAAACGTGCATTTTTAATTAGTCATGGATTTTTTTTTTCAAATAGTCTCTTCGTATAATCAGATGTGCTTTTGGATATTTGGAGGTGAATCTCAAACTGATGAGCTGAAATAGTCCAAGGCACTTTTATAGTAAAAATAAAAAGCCTTTAATTAACTGAGCATTAAAACAGCTTAAAGTGTAGATCTACGCATCTCGGGTACACAGCCTTCTTCAGGGTATTATTACTTCATGTTAACTAATGTAGGTCACTAATGTTAACACATCAAACCTTATTGTATAGTGTTAACAATAAATGTTATGGTATAATTTAAGTTGACCTTTATTGGTAAACTATGCAAACCTTGTTTTCCCATGGCAAAACACGGTCCATTAACTCTTTCACATGGCATTTTTTGTGAATGTGGGAATGTCTTACTGCAATTTGTTTGTGACCACAAAGCATTTGTTCAGCTTTTTTTCATGGGAGATATCAGTTGAGTAAACAGTCCGAAATGTTTTCGTTCTGTTACTGGATTACTAATGAAGTGGTTTGTTAAGATTGTTTCCAGAAGGACAAGAGAGCTGTAGAAACTTAAAGGATTGTTTTGCTGACACGAGTACAGGCTTCTGTGATACACACACCCAAACATGCGGGCAAACTCACCCTGCAGTCCACTGTCTCTGAGAGTAAGATGAGCTGACGGCCGTGGGCTGCCGGTGGTGAGTAATTTTGTACGTGGAGGGATAGCGACTCTTTCTGCGAAACACAGTAAAGAACAAAGAGTGAACAAGTCAACAAAGCAAAAAAGAAACATGATTTCAAGTCATTTAAAAATATAGATGTACTAGACTTGAAAAGAGACTGTAGGTTAGTTCAGGTAACTAAATCGAAGAGGAAGAAACACTTGAATTCCTGGGGTTTTAAGTTACCTTGAAAGGTGTGTTTCGAGATGACGTTTTCTGTCACCTAAAAGAGAGCAAAAAATGACTGCACCTCAGATTTGTGAGAAAATACAGAAGACAAAGGACATGTTTATACATATATTTCTGACAATTATAGGGTGCTACTAAAGTACACGCTCCTGATTTGGTGTTACACATTTGAAACATAACATCACTAAGACATTTTCCACATTTAAGTCCATTTAAGAAAGACAATCCAACCTTTTTTCTGGAACACCGGAGTGGCACAAAAACAGTTATGCCACAATTGACAGAGTAAAGGCCTCATTAAATTTGATTTATTTGGAGCGTTTTTAGAGCAACAAGCCAAATCAAATATTTTTTAGATCCATCAGGCTCCAGATTTGACAGTCGTCTTGGACTTACTTGGATGTAGCTTTATGCAAAAGCAGAAAAAAAAAAAAAAAAAAAGAAAGATATTCAGCTACTGTTGCTTCTGTAGAAATGCCTATTCACAGTCAGCCATGACTAATTTATTCAGTGAGCTATAGTGCCCAATACTACAGAGATTATAGAGATGAATAGTGAATAGCATTTTTCTGCTCATGTGATCTCAGTATGGCTGTGGATGTGCTCTGTGTTAAATAAAACATATTTTATTAGGTTTCTAATATGACTGGAGTCAATGGTTTTAAACCTTTTTCAAACATACTACTAATTCTACACTTTTATATATATATATATATATATATATATATATATATATATAAATAACTAAATACACATTCAAAAAATGTACTTATGAGGGACCAGAACTCTGTTGTATGTAATCTAGTTTCCAGAGGAAGAAACAGATCAATGCTGAATGTTTTTGTGTGTTGAAGGTTGAAGCTATTCTCCCACTGGTTATGTGCATATCTAAAGTGCACCAGGTCCAAACGCCATAAACAGACTACTTGCCATCACTTAGGGTATAAAAAACACATGCTCTACTTGCATATTTATTAAAAAATATTGCATGTCTTTACCTTGGAGATGTAAGCTTTGAGTCCTTCGGCCAGTTTAATGCATGGCTCACCAAAGAGCTGGACCAGGTCATCAGGCACATCCTGTTCTTTCTCCAGAGCGTTCAGAAGACCCAAGCACCTCAGCTCCTCCACCACACCTTGTGTCCGAGCCTGTGAATGACAAATTCATCAGTCCACTTAAAAATGCTTAAACGTGTCCTCATGTGATGGAATATCCTAAAGGCTTTGTTTTTCAGGAATACATTACAGAATTTTCTGAATTTAAAAATAAATGTAGCTTTTAACTCAACTACATCCTCTTAACCCTTATAAAGGTTTTTGGTCTTTTTTGACCGATTTCTATTTTTGTCCCTTTATTTATATATATATATATATATATATATATATATATATATATATATATATATATATATATATATATATATATATATTGGTTTCTTTTACATATGCAATCTATACAAAAAAAAATAAAAATAAAAATGGACTCACTGAGTCTAAGTGGTCATAAAAAAGTCAAACCTTGGCCGTCTGTGGTCAAAATTGCCCGACCATAGGAAATTAATGGGAAAGACCCTAAAGTGAAGCATTTTCAAAAAATGTGTTGATTGAAATCTGTACATCAGCCACATTGCTGAAAACACACAAAAAATGAAGGAGCAAGACTGTAAAACATCCAAAATACAAAGACCCCACCAACGAACTAAGCACAAAATCTAGTATTCTTTCACAATAAATGACAATAAATGTTGTCAGCAATGTCACCCAAATACATAAAATGTTCATATTTACCTTGTTTCAACTTACAGAAGTGTATATTTTTATTGTAGTAAAGTTCCAAAAGTTTCAATTTGTTTATACAAACAATGTTGAAAGAAAAAAATTACATATAAATTAGAAATTACCAAAAAAATCACCTTAAAGTGCAAAATTTCATTGTCAATATGTCAGGGAAAATAGTGCTGTGGCATTCATTTAAACAAAAATGACCGCCAAAGTGTGACTCTTTTTTTAAATAGCTTAGGAGGGTTGAAAATGTCAACAGTATTAGGGAATAATATCAGAAAACAGACTTTTCTGTTCAATATCATCTCTGCATACTTTTACTATAGCCACACACACATGCACAAAAAAAAACAGGCCTTTTGGGTGTTGAATAAACAAATTCCCACATTGGAAAACTATTTTGACAGAAACCACAAGAATATATGATAAGGGGGAAAAAAAATATTAAGAGTTTCTAAATGCCTACAGATCCGCCTGTCACTAGAGAAACAGACTAGACCATGTGAGGACAGATATCTGATCTAAGGCTTCTGCGGCTGATATTTTGGCTCAGTATTACTGTTTTCAGGACCCCTTTCGTATTGTGTCTACTGGCCCAAACTGCAAAACCCCCTCTTCATGAGTTTTAATAAAGCAGAGGATTTGAAAGTAATTCATATGTTAATTAAGCCTTACAGCCTTCCTCTGGTTTAATTAAAGTTTGTATTTATGCTGGTAGAGAGCCCAAATCTTTGTTTATCTTTTTAGGGGAGTTTTCTAAACCACTTTCGGCCTTCTGAAAAGTCCGTGACCAATAACCTTTTTTAATTTAACTTTTTGAAGAGATACTTAAAATGACGCATTTGTTTGTTTTAACAGCCAGTGAAGGAAACAAATTTGCTGAAACAATATCAACGATAACACAAAATTATTAACATTCAGTCATTGTGCAGCTTGCCTCACGGGACATTTTCTGTCAAGAGTTTGGCAGCTTTGCCACACAGCACACAAATAATGTGTCAGAATACATAGGACACCAGTCAAAAAAAGCTATTAGCAGAGATCGGATGAATACAATGCAAGCTTTGGACAAGAATTTAGCAATTCTGTGTGCAAAATTTATTGAGCTGATTCATTGCATCATAATTATGACAAAGAGCCATGACCTAATTCCTGTGGCAGCTAAACACAGTTATCACCATCCCAAAACTATAGTCAAAGAAAATAGCAGTGCTGACACAATGAAAACTTGTAAACTTGATACCAAGTTGACAGCATGTCAGCCTGCAGGATAAGAAAAAGATTTAATGTCATTTCCATATGATCTCCATTATGATTTTACAATGCACACGAGCTCTAGTTTTGCAGGATGTTATGGGAACATAGGCTATACATTTTGAAAAGTTCTGCAAATAATATAAAGTTTAGAATTATATAGACAGTGCATACTTGCTCCATAAATCGCATTTAACAAAAATATTAGTAATGCAACTTTTTGTTCACTGCAGTTTTACCTCTGCCATTGACATGTTTAAGTATATGAAGAGTCCTGTGGTCGAGGCGACTTGAAGGACAATCACGATGACCACAACCGCTGTCACCCACAGCCTGGATGGCACTTCGAGACGACTTTTGGCCTGAACCATGATGAATGAGCTCGATTCGCTACTAACAGACTGTAAATATTCGCAGTTGCCTTCGGATGCGGCGGCATTCCTGTCGAGTGACTCCAGCACGCGCTGAGGAGGGGCTGCGGAGTCCGGGTCCATCTCTGGGACTCGCTCAAGAAGTCTGTTTTTTACCTACCACCAAGCACAAGAAGTCCGAGGAGATGAATAGGTTTGAATGACAAGAATATCATCTTATTAGCAAACCGAGGTTCCAGTGAGTCCTTCGAGTTTAGCGACAACAGAGACGTAGCGGTGAAAACACGGTGCCGCGCGGAATAACAGAGTTTGACGATAGACTACAATATCATCCGCTCTCCATCCTGCCTTCTCGGTTTTCATTTGACACCGCCTCATGCCTCCCTAATTACCTGTATCATGTGCAATACACACTTTTCACCTGCAAGCGCTGTGTAACGTTAGTAATAAAATAATTAGGCTAAATTAATCATAAAATAGAGTAATACATCAGTGAGTGAGGGATAGTTAAACCAAAATGAGAATTCTGTCATCATTTCTTCATCTTCATTTTGAATGAGTTTCTTTTTCTATTATACACAGGAGAATATATTTTGAAGAATGTTGGTAGCCATCGACCTCTAGTAGCTAGTCCTTTTCCTTTTCTATGGAAGTAAACGGCTACCGTCGACTGTTTGGTTACAACAGTCTTCAAAATATCTTTTGTGCTCAACAGAAGAAAGAAATTCATAGGTTTGCAACCTCCAGGGTGACTAAATGATGACACAATTTCCATTTTTGGGTGAACTTTCTCTTACGTAAGCAGTTTTAGCAGTTGTTGTAGGCCTAACCTCATTTTATAAATAAAGCCTATAAACTTAAGCCTACATACTTTGTGGAGTAAATATGTATAATATCACATATTTTATGAATAGGCACAAATTGATTATGTTTAATGGATTAAACCTGAGAAAAGTCCTTGATATTCATTAAACTGTAGATTTTTGTTTTAACATATTGTTTTAAATAACTATCATGTGTAGGCTACATCCATCTTGGTTTGTTTATTTATTTACTTATTGAGCATGCAGGTATTTTCATTTTTAGAGGCGTGTTTTGTATGTATTTGTATTGTGTTTTGTATGGCAGATGAATGTAACAGCTATTATTGAAAACACTGCTATCTTAAAGGCTTTTAATAACAAATTAGGTTTTTAAAATATGGTTAGTCTGTGATTTACCTCATCTTTAACTAAAACTTGAACTAAGGCAGATTCTTACAACATGCTTTAACTTCTATGAAGGGGACATTTTTATTCAAATGTATTAAATGGATCGTGTTTAATTAAATAAGTAATAAGTCATCGGTATAGTCATTTGGTCTAATAGGAAAGCATAAAGACTGGAATTTATACTTTCACCACTGGATTGTTTACCAGTTGTTTCCTGCCTCAGTATCTGTAAGCCTATGGTCTGAACATCACTCTTTATAGAAGATGTTTCTAAATCAGAGCTACAAACTAAAGAGCTATACAGGGAAAATTCATGCATAGATTGTGTTTATTTGATTTCCGGTTCATGGAGGATGATGGTATGTCTCTGAAGTTTAGCTGATGGGGATGGAAGACAGATGTTTTGAACTCTGGAGAGCAGCCAGTGGGTTACGGCCGCCCCCTGATTCCCCACACCCACATACATCAGATTCAGGAGGGGCCGAGAACAGTTTGAGAAGGGAACGACACAATAAAAATTCATTTGCAAAGGGTTGAAAATAACAATTTCCTACTCAATGCAATGACCAACTAAAACCCAACCAGGTTTTTGTGCAGATATTTAATCATGTAGTGAACATATTTTAACACGATAGCCTACATTCTCTTATGGAAAAATATTATAAAAAAAAAAAAAAAAGGATTTGACTTATGGTTTCTTCTGTTTTATTATTTAACGTATAAAATAACCTATTTTAAATGTGCAGCAAGAACAGAACAATCCCCCCTTTAAGGGGCAGATATATGTATGCAGCTGTCTTTAGCTTTTCCAGAGGACAGCTAACGTTTGGGGAATTCTGTTCGCTAGCTTACAGAACAGCTGGCATCAAAGCCAGGATGAGCTTGGAGCAAGAACTGGAAATATGATTCACTGTAGTGGAAAAACACATGGCATGTAAAAGTATGACTTCACACACCCTTATTATATCTAAATAAGATACAGGATTTATTTAGTTTTTACAACACATTTATTAATTTGATTAGCTTTTTCAGTGTAAATGTGCCTTTTCAAATTGTACTTTTTTTTTTTTTTTTTTTTACGAATTATATATTATAATTTGCCACTTCTTACTGGTATTGTACACAGTGTAAATGTTGAATAATATGCATCCGTGTAATAAACGTGTTGTTGTTATTTTTGTGTTATTATGAAGGCCACGAGAGGGCATCGTCTGTTTTTTTCCTGAACCGGATGAGGCGACGCTGTGGGTGGAGTCATCGAGTTCAGGCGGGAAAAACGAACACGTGATGACGCAACACGTTCAAACACACTTGTGTTTATGCAATGGCTCCGTAGACAGTCAAAGAAAGAGAATGGCTCCCATCAAAATAAAACATATCGTCTCGTTTACATCACAGGTAAATATCTGATCGAAATCTAATGTTAACAGTCTGACTCTAACTCTGTTCTTTATACTCTAACAACTATTTTGATAACGTTCATGAATATTACGTAATGATGATGTTTTGTATAAACTATTCTAGCACCTGTACAGTTACAGTATAGAAATACAAAAAAAATAACTTATATGAATAATAGTTACTTATTTTTCATTCATTTAATGTGCATTACGTGAAACTTAGCATGTTATAACTATACGAATGTACACTACATGATGCTTAGCATGTTATTAAGTAGTGTAATAATGTCTCTTAATCTGATTAATGAAAGTTATTAAAGTGTTACCTCTAATAACCCTCTCTCTTGCATGACTGAATCTCAGGACAGTAAAAATGGTGTGAATAATCTGTGTGAAGACAGTAGCAGCAGCAGACCATGGTTGTGCAGTGTCCAGGACCGCAGTGGAGTCCTCAGGGTGGAGTTACAGATGGAGCGAGCCTCCGCTATAGGATTCATTGATGTTGGTGTGTTGGTGTCAACATAAACATCACCCACTATTATCTGATATGTATTCTTGGTCTATTAATGCTCATTCCTGTCTTTCTTTGTAAAGGCAACTGTGGCTCTGCGTTCATTCAGGTTGATGTTGGCCGCTCCTCCTGGTCATTAGACCGTCCTTATGTCACCCTGCTGCCCACCGCAACACTCATGAGTCCAGTGGACTCCAAACAGGGCACTGGCCGGCAAAATGTGCGCATGTTTAAAAAAGGTATATACCTTTGCTACAAACTCAACTCTCTGCTATTCCTCACTTAGAGGTCGCATTTGTGATTCTCTGTGGGCGAAACACACCAAAGACATTTTTTAATTGAATGTACTAAATTTTATTTCAATAATATTTGTACCGTGATATTTTGTATTATGTGTGGATGTCATAGTGCTATAGACAATTTTAATTTCTAAATTATGCATTATTTATTTCTCTATAAAATAATGTTAATGTTAATACTAGAAAATATTTCATGTTATTTTAAGTTGCAAATAATGATGGATATATATTTAGATGTTATTAAAAAAAACTGTATATTTATTATTTTTGTATGTTTTTGTTTTTCCCATTCGTTTCCTATCATGTTTGACTGAAGATCACTAGTGTAACTGCTTTTTAAACAAACTTTAGCCTTTTTTTAATCATGTTCACCTTGTTTTGTTCATAATGAAAGTGCATGTGACTGAATTGTGTTCATTGGCATTGAAAGACTGAGGTAATGATTTAAATGTGTCCATGTCCAGTTGATTTTCTCCCTCAAGCTGCGAAGGAGAGCTGGGACAGACTACGAGTCACCTGCACTCAGCCTTTCAACAAACGGTCACAGTTCGGTCTGTCCTTTCTGCGCATCCGCACCGTGGAAGACGAGGCCGAAGATTCCTCAGTGCAACATGAAGATATCACTGGTGAAAATCTGGTGAGAGATTTGATGTTTTTTTTTTTGAGTGTGTGTGTGTGTGTTTAAAACAATCTGCTTTTACTTCTACTTCTATATATCCAGCATCACCGCAGCTGGTTTAATTGAGTTTAATCGATAGGTGTTGTTTCACAGAGCACACCAGAAAAGATGACATCTGTGATGGAGTGGCTTTCCAGTCCAGCTATCCAAAACACATTTTTTGGACGAATCACAGGGTTTGTGTCTGACACTTAGTCTTTGTTTTAAAGCTATATGTGTAGTAGCATGATATTCAGAAGGCACTCACTCTCTGCTCGTTTTCAGGGATGTCTCCTCAGAGCACCAAAGGAATGCTGGGAGTTTGAGTCGGGCAGAGCGCATGGTCAAAGCTGCCCACTCAAACAGATGCTCCTTGTCAACATCCCCCTGCAGTACCACATCCAGCACAACACCTCCGAGAGAAGATAACCTGAAATCCCCACCAGGCAAGTTGTTATTTGGACACCACACAGACAGAGTGGAAATTTTTTTGTTTTTTCTAAATACTAATGTTGTGTCTGTCTTTACGGGCCAAATTAGGTGGATTTAGGACTTCCAGTAACCAACTAAAGGCCCCTCAAGAGCAAAAGAAGAAGTCAAAAGCACGGTATGAACTGAGAAAAAAAAAGTCTGATTTGAATGATAGACAGATTGAGGTCTACAGAGTTTTGTTTTGAGTCTGAGCACAAAAAAAATGGTCATTTGACATTTTTGAACCTTTAAAATTACAGTGTTTATATATTTGATAATATTATTTAATAAGAAATAAATAAAAACAGTAATATTGTGAAATACTACAATTAAAATAATTGAATCACAATTTTCTAATTTAATGTGTTTTGAAATGTATTTAATGGCAAAACTGAATTTTCAGCATCATTACTCCAGTCTTCAGTTCACATGATCCTTCAAAAATCATTCTAATATGCTGATCTGCTGCTCAAGAAACATTTCTTATTATTATCAATGTTGAAAACAGTTTAATATTTTAATGGATACTGTAATACAGATTCTTCAGGATTCTCAGATGAATAGAAAGTTCAAAAGAAGAGAATTTATTTAATAAATATTTATATTTTTTGTAACAGTATTACTGTTTTTATTATTATTATTAATGTCTTAAAAAATGGAACAATATATTTCTATATTTATTTATGCAGTGTTTTATTCTTAATTATTAAGACTAATTTATTCTACGTGTTTACAAGAATAGTCAGGATTAAAAAAAAATATTTACATTATTATGATATTAATTTGTTTAGTTGAGAGTTATATTTAATGTATAAAAAATATATAATTTTGAAACAATCTAAAATTATGATGCATAACATGACCGTCAGGTTTTACACAAATTTATAGAGGTTATGCAGCTTGGGTGCTGATTTTATTAAGGAAAAATACTTTATTAAAATCCTGTTTTATCAAAACAAGATTGCTAAGAACTTAAATTATGTAAATTCTGTCGTTTGCATCAAAATTTCTTAAATGAGAAAAGTGCAAAACACAATTTTTGTTTTACTAGTGCTCCCAGTCTGTATGCACTCTTTTGTAAATTTTCTTCACTCTTTATAATCTTTATAGACCTGTGTATTTTGTATTCAATGATGGTCATTCAGGCAGAACCTTATAAGCAGTGGCACTCCACAGAAGAGATCCAGACCTACAGCATCCACCCATGAACCCAGCTCAACAAGCTCACACAGAAGTGCCCACCAGGCTCCACAGAGCTCTCCTGAGACCAGATGTCCTCTTTGTGGAGGTAATGTGATTGTGTACATGCCAGCTAGAGATGATTTTTGCAGGCAAATAGATCTGCAGCCCACTGTGGCTCATAATTTACAGTTCACAAGCTCTTCATCTATTTCTTTTGCTTTTTGTCCACATAGAATGCTTCAGTCCTGATTATCTGCCTTTCCATGCCTCCACCTGCCTGGATTCTGATTCAGCCGAGCTCACAGGTGTCAGGGAAACAGAGCTCATGAGCTCACAGTACTCTTCTGCTTTGGACTCTGGCGCAGATGAGCATTCGGTTTCGTGTCCTCTTTGCTCCTTCCGATTCCCCCCAGACCATATCCAGCAGCACGCCAGCACCTGTGGAGACACGGTCGAGCCAGGTTCTGTGTGGATGAACTGAGAGAAGAGCACTGTGGACTCAAAAACTTTCTCAGAATAGCAACATACAAACAGAAATCAGGTCTTCTCTTGGTTTCTAAGGCCTTGGACAAAACGCTGTTCAGTAAACACTGTGTATCCTACCGGCTTATGCCTTCCTAAAAAGACTGTTTTTATTGTTTATAACATTGGTCATTATGAAATGTTTGACTGGCAAACATGTTTTGGCTGTAAATATGTTTGTCGTCTTATCTGCTGTTCACTCTCTTTGTGATATCAATTAGAATGCTAAATAAAACCATTGTCTGTGATTGAGTACACCATATTGTCATAAATGTAAAATATATTATTTACGTAGTTCAGATTTGTCATTTTTTTCAACAAAAATAAATACATCTTTTTGGTTTAAAAGTGATTACATATACAATACTGTTTAAAAGTCTGGGGTAGGTCAGATGTTTTATTGTTTTGTTTTTCTTAAAGAAGTATCTTATGATTATCATAGCGGCATTCATTTGATCAGAAATACACCAAAAATGGTAATACTCTGAAATATAATATAAATTTAAACTTGATATATTCTAAAATGTAGTTTATTCCTGTGATAGCAAAGCTGAATTTGCATCTGCAAATTCTTCAGTTTTGAATCCTTCTTAAATCATTTGGTGCTCAGAAATATTATCAATGTTGAAAAATGGAAGAGCTGCTTATTATTATAGAAACTGGTAAAACATTTCTGAATTGTTTGATGAATAGAGAGCTTTTATTTGAAATTATCAATGTTTTTACTGTAACTTTTGTTCACTTTAATCTGTTTTTCTGAATGAAAGTATTCAATTCTTTATCATATTTCCTTACTGATCACAAGCTTTTTAACTAAAAAAAAACACATTAAATATTTTCCTTTTTAAATAAAAATAGCCTGGAACTCACACACACTAACCCTGTGTCGTTGAGGCCTGGTGTTTACAGAGGTGTTGAATGGAGGAAGTGCACTGATGGAGGTGTATAGTGAGCTCTAATGGGATGCAAAAAAATGCTATGGTTGTGTTTATAATTGGCCGTATCCTTTGGTGAATCGTAGCTGTTATTTGGTTTGTTCAGAAGGAAATCATTCATCTGTGTTTTGACTCCTCGGTGGTAGACCATTGGACTCGCTTAACTAGTGTCTGAATCATTCCTCTCAGATCAGGATCGTCGTTGAATGCATTTTGGGGCTGCTTTGCTTTTTGGACATACATTGAATATGTAGGACATCCATTGATACAATCTCCCTGTAATATTTATACCCTTAGTGTGTCTGATGATGGAAATCCTCACCGTAAGAAATATGCATTGTACCTTTTCAAAACTTATTTTGTAAGCTTGTATCAAGTCTTTGGAATTGTGCTTATTTTTTAGACCTGATATGTAAGGCACTACAAAATTAGCAGTGTATTTTTCTAATTTATTACATTTTTTCCATTCTTTTGTCACAAATTTTATTATCAGCATAATATCTTGGGTAAAAAGTTACAAATTTTGGTAGTGTATTTCATTTAGTGACATAAAATGACTGTGAGGGACCGAGAAGCCAAGAACAAGGAACACAAGCGTTGCGCAACAAATGGGTCTTTATTTGAACCCCAAAACAAAATAACTTTACACACTTACAACAAAAACAAACAAACAGAAACCGAGATCAAAACAATTGGACAAAAACAAACAAACTAAAACTGACCTGCTCAAATGAACAAAGCAACAGTTTATAAAGGAAGGGATGGGCCCATTACAAATTAAGAGGGGAAACAATTTAACTTTACATACAACATATAACCTTACATAAATCAAAATCAAAACAAACAGAGATACATTGTAAATAAAGATAAGGAAAGCAAAATGTAATCAAATATCATAAATGTACAACTAAATAAATCAATTAATAAACACATCAACGTTCCTTCCTCCCCCCGGAAACTCCCAGTGAATGGTACGTCCAGACGGAACCAATAAGCTTAAATATGGTGTTCCTGCCGGACTCTTGTTTTTCGTCACACCAGGATGCGGCTGCAACGGACCATGGCTGAAGTTGATCACCGGTAAACTTAAACTCAAAATAGAAACAAATATAAATAACAGATACAACATAACTAATTCGTGTGCACTTCAAATCAGTCACAATGTATTGTAAATGTAAATATAAACTTACGCAAACCTAACAATAAATAGAGAATGAATGAATGAATTGTGTTTCCTGTGGTTACTTATGCAATCATACTGAAACAAATGAAAATGAATAAGTTTAAATAAAGCTCATTCTGAAATGAATGTCCTTTGTATAAATATATGTATGCATGTGTGTGTGCGCTGGATACATCCACTTTACCGCTCTTGTGTGGCCACCACTCGGGCCGTCACATTTCCCCCCCTTCAGGAATCTCGCCAGTAGAGCGGGAGAGATAGTCAGCAGTAATGTTGGCTTTTCCAGAAACGTGTTGTATCTTGAATCTGAAGGGCTGCATGGCGAGATACCATCTTGTAATACTCCCATTAGAATCCTTCATTTTCTCCAACCACTGCAATGCTTTATGATCAGTCTCTAGGGTAAACTCACGGCCTAGTAGATAGTATCGTAGGGAATCCAACGCCCACTTTATGGCCAAACACTATTTTCCACCGTTGAATAACGTACTTCTCTCGGAAACGGTTTGCGACTAATGTAAGCCACTGGCTGTCGACTCCCTGGTGGTCCTTGCAATAGAACGGCTCCTACTCCCCTCTCAGAGGCATCAGTCTGTACAATGAAAGGACGACTAAAATCAGGATTGTGTAGCACAGCGCTGGTTGTCAAAGCTCCCTGGATGTCTCGGAAGGCTTTCAATCTCTCCTCAGTCCACTGCAATTGGTTCGGGCAACGTGCCCCCACCATGTCCGTTAATGGAGCAGCCCTACTGGAAAAGTTAGGGACAAAGCGATGGTAAAATCCAGCCATGCCCAAAAATGATCGCATGTCCTTACGTGTCTGGGGTACCGCACACCTCTCCAAAGCTTGAACTTTCTTCACCTGCGGTCGCACAACACCCTGGCCGATGACATAACCCAGGTATTCGGTCTCCTGTTTAGCTATAGCACACTTGGTGGGGTTGACCGTTAGGCCGGCATTCTGAAGACGCTGCAAGACTTCTGCGAGATGTTGCACATGTTCCTCCCAGGTGTTACTGTAAATGACAATATCGTCAAGGTATGCAGCAGCAAAAGGTAAGCCCCGTAACACTTGGTCAATTAATCTCTGAAACGTCGCCAAGGCCCCATGAAGGCCAAAAGGTAACACCTTAAAATGGAAAAGGCCCCTTGGTGTTCTGAATGCAGTCAAGGGCCGTGAGGGTGGAGTCAGTGGAATTTGCCAATAGCCTTTAGAAAGGTCCATTGTTGTGAGATATTTGGATTGGCCCAAACGATCAATTAGGTCACTTATGCGAGGGGTAGGATAGGAATCAAACTGTGATACTGAGTTGAGATATCGGAAATCTATACAGAACCTTATACTCCCGTCTTTTTTTGGCACAAGGACTATGGGGTGACACCACTCACTGTTCGAAGGCTCAATAATTCCCAAGCGGAGCATAAGGTCTACCTCTTCCTGCAAGGGCACCTGCAATCTTTCCGGTATCCTATAGCTCTGGCGTTTCACGACAGCATCAGGTTTCAGTATCACACCATGCTCAATCAAGTTGGTAAACCCAGGATATTCAGAAAATACCTTAGAAGTGAAGAGAACTTGTACTTGGGACTGCTGGGAAGCTGTTAGATGATCTAGCCCGATTTCTCCAGGAACTGGCTGTGGCAGATACTGCTCATCAGATTCTTCCTCTTCAACACAGCGAATCATCAGTGACTGTGCCTTTTCAGGACGAGGAACCCACTCTTTCAACAGGTTGACATGCAGAACCCGACTAGATCGATCTTGACCCGGCATACTGATTTCATAAGTTGTAGGACCCAGGCGTTTCTTGATTTCATAAGGACCCTGCCATTTCGCTAGTAGTTTACTCTCTCGACTGGGCAACATGACAAGTACCTTTGTACCGACCTCCAGGTCCCTTTCTCGAGCCAGAGGATCATACCACGTCTTCTGCTTTTCTCTGGCTTCTGCCAAATGATTCTGAGCCAAACCGGTCATCTTCTGCAAACGTTCCCTCATCTGTAGAACATAGGAAACAACACTGGTGGGCTCTTTTTCAGGACTCCCTTCCCACATGTCCTGGAGCAGAGCCAACGGGCCTCTGACATCACGGCCATACAACAGCTCGAAAGGAGAAAAGCCTGTGGAAGCCTGAGGGACTTCCCGATAAGCAAATAGAAGATAGGGCAACCATTGATCCCAGTCTTGACCAGTCTCACTGACAAACTTCCTCAACATCTGCTTCAAAGTCTGGTTGAATCGCTCAGTCAACCCATCCGTTTGGGGATGATAAGGAGTAGTACGCAGACTCTTAATTCCTAAGAGCTGGTAAACCTGCTTCAACAAGGTAGACATGAAATTAGTGCCCTGGTCGGTTAGAATTTCTGCAGGAAATCCGACCCTGGAAAATAACTGGACCAAGGAAGTAGCTACAGGTTCCGCCTTCACAGATTTTAATGGAAATACCTCTGGGTATCTGGTGGAGTAGTCCGTTATCACCAGCATGAAACGGTTCCCTGAGCGACTCCTCTCCACAGGTCCAACGACATCCATTCCGAGCCTCTCAAACGGAGTATCAATAATAGGAAGAGGTTGTAGTGGTGCCTTTGACGGACGTCTGAGGGATACCTTCTGACAAACAGGACAGCTTTTACAAAATTGGGCCACATATACTTTCAAACCAGGCCAGAAAAAACACTTCTTGATTCTTGCAGTGGTCTTGTTTTTCCCCAGGTGGCCAGCCCAAGGAATCGAGTGACTCAGATGTAACACCATCTCTCGAACACACTGTGGAACCACAAGTTGTTTCTGGTCTCTGATCTCCCGATAGAGTATTCCCTTTGTGATCCCATATCTGGCTGTATTGTCATCTATAGGCTTCTCTCTTACCTCTGCAGCTCTAGCAAAACACTCAGTGAGACTAGCATCTTCCTGCTGCATCTGAACGATATTGGTGGGCATCTGGAAGTTCACAGGTAAGTCACAGGCTAAATCTTCACTCTCTGTATGAGCAGCATATTTTACCTTTTCTTGCCTTTTTTCTCTTCTGGACTTTCTCCTCTTCGACACCCCGGTTTCAATCTCTGCATTGAAGAAAGGTAAAGTACTTAGTGTGTGTTCAATCCCCTCTGACTGATTTGCCTTTGCTCTGGTCACCACCACATTACACTGTCGAGCCGGGTACAACAACTCCAGCAGCACTGGTATATCTTGACCCAGAATCACAGGGAAAGACAAGTTATCAGCAACCCCCACTTCCACCAGGTAAGTCTGTTCTTCGATTTTAACATAAACATTGGCGGTTGGTAACAGTCTCTCATCTCCATGTACACAGCAAATAGGCAATTTTTTGACTGTACTGATCAAAGAGGGTGATATGAACTTTCTTCTTACCAGAGTCTGATCACTGCCGGTGTCAATCAAAGCAGTCAATTTCTCACCATTTATCTCCACATTTGTAGTTTTCAAAGAGCTTGGGGATTTGGTTCCCTCCCTCCTTGGCACAAAACATAGCTGTGTAAGCTGAGCAGAGATCTTCGGACAATTTGGCTTAGTGTGCCCTTCTTGACCACACAGGTAACATATGGGAGGTCGTTTAGGAGCAAAATTCAATTTGGCTGAAGTAGGATTCCTCATGTAGGGCTTACCAGACCCCTCCGACTTCCTCTGCTGAAAGTGAGGCATGTCGAGAGAACGGCGCTCATTGACAGGTTTCCAAGCCCACGGCTTACTCTTTCCTCTGGCTGCAACAAACACATCCGCCAAAGACGCTGCTTCCGCTGCGGTTCTAGGATCTCTCTCTCGAATCCACACCTGGAGTTCAGGGGACAGCATTCTAAGATATTGCTCCAGAATGATGATTTCACTCACCTCCTCCACTCGTTTCCTCTTAGGCTGGATCCACTTTCCAAAGAGTTCTTTGAGCCGGTTATAAAGTTCTATGGGACTCTCCGATGGATCTACGGATAAGGAACGGAACTTTTGTCGATAAGTTTCGGCATTGACATCATATTTCTTTAATATAGCATCTTTCACTTTATCATAGTCAGTAGACTCGTTCACATCCATATGGACATAAGCTGCTCTTGCTTTACCAGTCAGCAAAGGGATTAGATGCCAGACCCAATCAGTTTTAGTCCACCTAAAAGCAACAGCAATCCTTTCAAAAGTAACAAGGAAGTGTTCCACTTCATCAGTGTCACTCAGCTTCTCCAATCGGGGTATCTGAGATAATGGTGGGCCTATATTGTTCCCAACCTGATTAAAACTCTGCTGATGAACTGCAGCCTCTGAGTTGCCATCAGAATCTAAATGATCCACATCGGGCCTTTCCTGAGACTCCCGGTCAACATCAGGTAAGTGAAGGTTGGGAGAGGTGCGTGCTTGGACCTCTATTTGCAGAAGACCAAACTGGTGCTGGAGAGCCTTAAATCGTCGCTCCTGATCCACCTGCTCCTGCTGTCTTGCAGTCTCCCGGCCTTCCGTCCTGGCCATATGGGTTCGAAGCAGATTTGCCAACTCAGTCACCGAAACGTCTCTTTCTCCCATCGCCTCGCCTCCTTCAGCTCCTTCCACCAGGTCCTGGTCCTCCTCACCCTTTTCTTCCTCTTGCTGAAAGGGCAGAGCCTTAGGCCCACCTCTCTTTGAGGTACGACTCATTAACCGGGGAAAAAAAAACAGCCTCGAGGGGCAGAAAAGAACAAAACACCGCTTTGTGTCCTTGACTGACTGAAGAATCCCACCGCTGCCACCATATGTGAGGGACCGAGAAGCCAAGAACAAGGAACACAAGCGTTGCGCAACAAATGGGTCTTTATTTGAACCCCAAAACAAAATAACTTTACACACTTACAACAAAAACAAACAAACAGAAACCGAGATCAAAACAATTGGACAAAAACAAACAAACTAAAACTGACCTGCTCAAATGAACAAAGCAACAGTTTATAAAGGAAGGGATGGGCCCATTACAAATTAAGAGGGGAAACAATTTAACTTTACATACAACATATAACCTTACATAAATCAAAATCAAAACAAACAGAGATACATTGTAAATAAAGATAAGGAAAGCAAAATGTAATCAAATATCATAAATGTACAACTAAATAAATCAATTAATAAACACATCAACGTTCCTTCCTCCCCCCGGAAACTCCCAGTGAATGGTACGTCCAGACGGAACCAATAAGCTTAAATATGGTGTTCCTGCCGGACTCTTGTTTTTCGTCACACCAGGATGCGGCTGCAACGGACCATGGCTGAAGTTGATCACCGGTAAACTTAAACTCAAAATAGAAACAAATATAAATAACAGATACAACATAACTAATTCGTGTGCACTTCAAATCAGTCACAATGTATTGTAAATGTAAATATAAACTTACGCAAACCTAACAATAAATAGAGAATGAATGAATGAATTGTGTTTCCTGTGGTTACTTATGCAATCATACTGAAACAAATGAAAATGAATAAGTTTAAATAAAGCTCATTCTGAAATGAATGTCCTTTGTATAAATATATGTATGCATGTGTGTGCGCGCTGGATACATCCACTTTACCGCTCTTGTGTGGCCACCACTCGGGCCGTCACAATGACGAAACAAAACGTCTCCGGTTACTATCGTAACCTCGGTTCCCTGAGAGGCGGGAACGAGACATTACGTCAGCTAAGACGTATATGGGAACTCTTCCCTTCTCCACTTTCACTGAAATCTTATTGGCTAACGCCAGCTGGGGACAGCTGGCCAATTGACGCGAAGCATGCAAATACTGGCGGGTAAGCGTGCAGTATAAAATGCATGGGCGCGAAAATTACGTCAGAATCACGACTGAACGCTAGCACAGCTGATCAAACAGCGACCACGGCGGCTAACGTAATGTCTCGTTCCCGCCTCTCAGGGAACCGAGGTTACGATAGTAACCGGAGACGTTCCCTCTCGAGGCGGTAACTCAACATTACGTCAGCTAAGACGTATATGGGAACTGTATAAAATCCCGCCGTGAGAGCAGTGAAGATAAGCCCTGAACGGAGTCAATCACCCTCACACAAGCGGTACAGTTCTAGCCAATGGCCGTGTCGCTAAGAGTGCTTGCATCTGATAGGCGGAACTAGGCCAATGAGACATCTGCTCCGACCCTAACAAAATATGCATAACTTCAAGCAACATATCGAAATCTGCACTAACCAGGGCAGACACAAAGCAATAAGCACTCAAGCATGAGAGTTAAACAGAGTCGACGGCGTTTGCGGTGACTGCTGCATAAACCATTTAAACCATAACACAGAGTTAGCAGCCATGGTAACCACTGTATAGCTGGTTATAACAGCTTTAATGAATAAAAATTTAACTCACCGAAAAACATGTGACGCTACAGAGGGTACATCCAGCTTGTAAAACCTGGCGATTGTGTTCTGGGAAGACCAGCCAGCAGCAAAACATAAATACTGGACAGACATACCTCTAGACCAGGCCCATCAGGAAGCATATATAATGTCCTCGCAGAATGAGCTCTGATGTTGAGGGGGTAATCCTTCCCCTGGCATTTGATAGCGTCCACGATCCAGTGAGAAAGTCTCTGTTTAGAAACAGCACGTCCCTTATTACATCCACCAAGCACACGAACAGCTGGTCCGACTGACGAAAGGCGGCCGAGCAATTCATATACATCCGTAAAACCAGGGTCCTGGCGCTCTGAGCATCAGCGTCACGCGAGGCTGACGGCTCAACAGATAAGGCGGGCAGGGAAACAAAACGGTGTATAGAGTGACTTAGAAACGAAACCCGGTCTCGGCCGGAGAATGACATTACAGTCGCCAGGCCCGAAACCAATGCAATATCGTTCACCAAACACTCACGAATTCTCCAAGGCACTTCGCTGAGGCGAGAGCAAGAGGCAAGGCAGTCTTCAGGGAAGCTCCTTAACCACAATCGAAGCTAATGGCTCGAACGGTAATAAGAGATAGAGCCCTGAAAACTAGAGCGAAATCCCACGGCGGCACGGAGGGCGGCCATGAAGTACACAATCGACTTGCTCCCCTGAGAAAACTGAATACCAGAGCGTGCTTACCGATCGTTTACCCGTAACCGGGGAACGAAAGCGGCAATAGCGGTCACATACACCTTCAGCGTGGATGGTATCAAACTCCCGCTATCCAACTGTGCTGTAGAAAGCGCAAAACATCCGACACGGAACAGGTCCCCGGGTCAATATAAATGTTCTCGCACCATTTTGTGAAAACTCACCACTTCTGCGCGTAGCAGCGAATGTTTGATGATGCTCGCGTCTCAGTAAGTGTGTTTAGCACTCGTCAGTGCAGAGAGTCCCGCTCATTAGGGTCCCCGCAGCGGCCACACATGAAGGTTCCACAGCTCGGGGCTGGGGTGCTATATTGTGCCATTCGCCTGAGACAGCAGGTCCTGCTTGAGGGGGATTCGCCATGGGGGAGCCATCAGTAACTCTCTCAGGTCCGCGAACCAGGGCTGATTCGGCCAGTTCGGGGCCACGAGTATAACTGATGCTTTCTCCTCCCTGATTTTGCACAACACCGGCAGAATCTTCACAGGAGGGAATGTGTAAGCCTGGCTTCCGGCCAGCGCGATGTCAGAGCATCTCCCAGCAGGGGGAGTGAGATAGCAAACGTGTTCTCGCTCGTGGCAACAAATCCACTTCCTCCCTCCCAAATCATTAGATCTGATCTTGGGTGAAGCCAACATCTCCTTGAGGAATCCCGTTCCTCAAAAGCATGCTCACTCCACGGTCCAAAGTACCGGGGATGTGCGACGCTCCTATGGAGATTAAGTGTCGGTCCGCCCACAACAGGAAACTCGCTGCCTGTTTGAATAGAGCTCTGGAGCGCACGCCGTCCTGGCGATTTATGTACGAGACCACAGACGTGTTGTCGGTTTGAATCAGTACATGTTTCCGCTCCAATCTCGACCGAAAGGCTTGCAGGGATATTAGGACACCGCTTCCATTATTCCAAACGGTTTATGTGTCACCTTCTCTGTGACTCCGACCACAGGCCCAGACGCACTGCTCCCCAGCCTAGATTCGCAGAGAAAAGAACTCCTGGGCTGAACATATCCGGGCTGTTCCACGGTCTCAGAGTGCTGACGCAACTGTGAATGACCGTAAGTGCTTGTGGACCGAAGACCACGCCCTCGGCGGAACTCGAGTTATAGCCAAAACTGTAGCGGCCGCAATGTAGCAGACCCAGATGGCACACTGAAGAAGCCGCCGCCATCAGTCCCAGAAGCCTCTGAAATTCCCTCAGTGCACACGACCTGCCCAGTCAGAAACAGCGCAGAGTCGATGAAATGCTCTAGAGAGAGATGGGCTTGTATCGCCATCGAGTCCAAACATATTCCCAGATATGTTACAGTCCGACTCGTAAAAACACGCTCTTCTGCATATTCACACGCAGTCCCAGCGTATCCAAACGGCGAAGCATTGTTTCCACGTGACTGATAGCACATCTCTTGAGTGGGCTAAAATCAGCCAATCGTCCAGATAATTCAACATGCGCATTCCGCTCGATCTGAGGGGAAATTTCGCTCTATCGCTCTCTCTCGAGCAGACTGAGAACTTCCTGTCGCAGAACAGGACGGTTTTGGGGCAAAGTCAGTGACGGGACCACGCCATTGAAGCGGGGAGGTCTGCGTTTGAATTGGAGAGAATATCCGTCGTGAATTATTCCCAGTATCCACGGTGAAACGCCCGGGATAGCCCTCTTACCGTCCATGAGATGACACGGCGGACGCGTTACGTCTACAGCCACTGATGGCTTCTTTTAATCAGGGCCCCGCCCCCGCGAGGCTGGAAGCAGTGGCGGGAGGGCGGGCCATGGTGTGACACTCTTGCGCCATCGTGAGGCCATTATAATCATGGACTGTGGCTCTGCGCTGTTTGAGACAGGGCGAGTGACACAACGTTGGGTGCAAGAATTTGTATATATGCTTCCTTAGTACAATTTTTACTCACAAAAACATCATTTAAACAAATATAGCAATTGTCACCCATAGTGATGTGGGGGACATGATGCATATGTCTTTGTGGTGTTGGCACTCTCGCTCCTTCGCGAGGCCATTATAATAATCGGTTGTGGCTCTGCACTGTTCTGAGACAGGGCGAGTGACACAGAGATGAGTGTAAGAGGAAGTAAAGCTCTTTTGTTGATTGTAACATGCTTTTATTGTGGAACTCACACAAACAGCATTCAAACAGACATATAGCAATCGTCGCCCGAAGAAACATGGGGGACATGATGCATCCGAGCATTGAGGGTGACACCGTGTTCATGTGGTGTTGGCACTCTCGCGAGGCCAGTATAATCATGGGTTGTGGCTCTGCACTGTTCTGAGACAGGGCGAGTGACACAGAGATGAGTGTAAGAGGAAGTAAAGCTCTTTAGTTGATAGTAACATGCTTTTATTGTGGAACTCACACAAACAGCATTCAAACAGACATATAGCAATCGTCGCCCGAAGAAACATGGGGGACATGATGCATCTGAACATTGAGGGTGACACCGTGTTCATGTGGTGTTGGCACTCTCGCGAGGCCAGTATAATCATGGGTTGTGGCTCTGCACTGTTCTGAGACAGGGCGAGTGACACAGAGATGAGTGTAAGAGGAAGTAAAGCTCTTTAGTTGATAGTAACATGCTTTTATTGTGGAACTCACACAAACAGCATTCAAACAGACATAGCAATCGTCGCCCGAAGGAAATGGGGGACATGATGCATATGAACATGGCGCTTGGGGGCGGGGCCTCCCGCTCACTCACTCTTTCACCGTCAGGGAGACGGCTCGTATGGCGCGCTGGCTCTCTCGCGGCGCGAGATCCTCAACTGACCCTGACGTTACCTTCAAGGCTCTTACCACTGCTGGTTTTGGCAGAAACGAGCGTCCGATTCAGAGCGGGGTGCCACAGCGGGTTATTTTAGCTGGTTTTAGAGCCTGACCCGGTGCATAAGAATCTCGCAGAGAAGACTGGGGTGAGCGACGGTGTATCACATGGCTCATACTTTGGCGCGCTTTCTGCGTCTCTGAGAATAGCTCCATGACGTCACCAAAGAGGCCGGAGGGAGCAACTGGAACGTTTAGGAGCGGCCTACGGTCTGCGTCTTTCAGGACAGCTAGGGTAAGCCATAGGTGCCTGTAAAGATGACCATGAGCTCCGTGAAACAGCTGAGCAGAGCGCTTAGTAGCAATCAGCGCGAGATCAGTTGCCGCGTGCAGATCCTGATGACGTCAGCGCTACTGTGCCGCCGTTTGCCTGAAACACCTTGAGTATTGCCCTGGCATGAAGAGCAGAAGCTGCACTCGCTCTTTCTAGACTGTGGTCCGGACCAAAAGCAGAGGGAGACGAGCACAGGTGTGTGGTAACAGTCTCCTAGACGGGGGGGGGGGAGGGTTTCCGTCCCGTCCACGTGCGTGATATGGCCTTCGTAGCAGAGTGGGTGCGCGCCGATTGGGGTGCAGCCCACGATTTCACCACGAGCTCTTGCATGCCTAAATGCCATCTGGTAGCAGCTCGACTGGAGGAGCCACGAGTCTAGTTACCTATCACAGGCTCGTCATGTGCGTTGCAAACGAGACTCAGCTCCGTGACGACCTTTCCGAAGACCCTGACGAGCTTCTCCTGGAGGTCTCAGGGCCCTCTTGGTCGGGGCGGTCCCACTGAGAGGCCCAAACCTTTTTCGACGTCGAAGCGACATGGAGTCGTTCTCCTCGCCAGCTCCGAAGAGGACGAAGTTCGCGGAAGCTATAGTCCACCACGCCGACGTCAAACTCGTCTTCGGGCGGGGGAGGGCCCACCAGCGGCTCGCTGGCGGCAGTGGGCCTCATTCCCGCCGTCCTCCGAGCCACTCTGGCTCTGAGGGCGCGCACTGGCAGCTCGGTACAGTGGGCGCAAGTGTGGTCCGTCTGAGAATCCCAGGCAGGTCACACAGAACTGGTGAAGGTCCGAATCTAGCATTAGCAGCCATCGGATGCGGAGAGGAAAAACAGGGTGAGTAGTCCTCTATTGCAACTTCCACGATGACTTAGATAAGACTTCTAGCGTGAAGAAAGAGATTCTGACGTAATTTTCGCGCCCATGCATTTTATACTGCACGCTTACCCGCCAGTATTTGCATGCTTCGCGTCAATTGGCCAGCTGTCCCCAGCTGGCGTTAGCCAATAAGATTTCAGTGAAAGTGGAGAAGGGAAGAGTTCCCATATACGTCTTAGCTGACGTAATGTTGAGTTACCGCCTCGAGAGGGAACCTTGCTGTCTATACTGCGTTAAACTAACCTGGACTTGTCCCTGCACTTAACATCTTTTGTTAGTTTTGATTTGCTTATTCCTTTGATTTGATTATTCCTTATTTGCAAGTTGCTTTTGATAAAAATGTTTGCTAAATGTGTGTGTGTATATATATATATCCAGACACAGTTGCTATCAAAATTACTTTACAAATACAAGCTTTTCTGAAGATCCAGGATAAAATTTAAATTGCATCTATAACAGTTCACTGGCATATTAAAAGTGATATTGTAAATATATGTAATATTTTTGAGTTATGGGATTTTTTTATAATACTGCTATGTCATAATTATTTAACCCCTATTCAACGTTGCTGTTTTTAAATCACTTATTTGCATGGTGGGGAATGGAACAGTCTCAAAACACCTTTAGAAACTCTATTAAAAACAGAATTAGCTTGAGCCGTTACACATACAGTTAGCCCATGCATGTGTTGAAGTTGAGTAGCAAAAATGTCAAAAGAGATCTCACAAAAGCTAAAGAGAATAAATATCATAGTACTTTAGAAAGGCTAAGGCTATATGAAGATTTCTAAAACATTAAAAGTTCCTAGAGACACAGTTCTCAGCCTTATTTCTTAGCTTAAAGTGTGTTTTACCAGAAAATCTTTGGTGGTGTTGAAGAAAAAGCACAATATCATAAAATGTTTAATCAGAGCAACTGAGAAAAATCTGCAATGTACAGCCAAAGACTTGCGACTTGCAAGATGACTCGATGAAAGAAGGAAAACCATTTCAATGCAGCTAGTGTGTAAGAAGAACACTAGACAAGTATGGCCTTCATGTTGAGACATCTTGCAGAATACCACTCTTGATCAAGAAGAACAAAAGGCAGACTTGAACTTGAAAAAATTCATTTGTGTAGACCTGTGGAGCTCTGGAGGAATGTTTTATGGAGTGATGTGACCAAACTGGAACATGGATCAGCGGTATGTCTGCTGCAAAACAGGCAAAGCTCATAAGCAGAAGAACACCATCTCCATCGTCAATCTTGGAGGTGGATCAGTCCTGTTATGGGGTTTCTCTACTGTAGCAGGAAGTGGAAATCATGACTGTATGAAGAACATCATGGATTCTTTGAAGCATCAGGCCATTTTGACAAGAATTGTGATGCATTTGGTGCAAAAACTGAAGCTGATGATCAGTGGACTTTCCTGCAGGACAGTCTACTTTTTTATGATGTGACATTCAGCCAAGTATGGTGATCCATACTTGGAATTCGTTCTCTGCATTTAACCCATCCAAAGTGCACAGAGCGGTGAACACACACCCAGAGCAGTGGGCAGCCATTTATGCTGCGGCACCCGGGGAGCGGTTTTGGGGTTTAATGCCTTGCTCAAGGGCACCTAAGTCGTGGTATTGCCGGCCTGAGATTCAAACCCACTACCCTAGGGTTAGGAGTCAAACTCTCTAATCACTAGGCTACGACTTCTGCTTGGTTCAGTGATCAGTTATAGAATGTTCTTAAGTGGCCTGCTCAGTCTCCAGAATCGAATTCTCATTGAAAATATCAGGTTGACTTTAAAGAAAGCAGTAAATGTGGAAAAACAAAGATTATCAGTGATCTGAAAGCTTTTTCAGTCGATGAATGGGCCAAGACTGTAGTAGAGAGGTGACGGAAGCTTCTAAGCACTTACAGACAGCTTATTGGTGATTTTAAAGAATAAAATATTCTGCACAAAATTTGAGTTTTGGGAGGTTGAATAATTTTGAACATAAAAATGTTTAGGGCCAATTTGAATTTCATCATAATTCATCAGTGTTCCATTCTCATAATCACTCAAAAGTGTATTAAACTTTCTCTAATACTTTACTGATGCTTTTGTTAAATTGTTTTCATAAAATGTTGTTTGCCTTGCAGATCAAAGGGGTTAGATCATTTCGATTGCAACTGTGTATATATATATATATATATCTATATATACACACACTGTATATATATTAGTTTGTAGCACATTTAATAATGACAGAGCCAAACCAAAGTGCTGCACAGAGAAATGTTTATTAATGTAGTACTATATATGTTAAGTCACATCATTTAATTTAATTTACATGACATTTCCAGGTCTAGAAGTGACAAACACTTTTTTCAAGATTGAGAATTTAAAGAGGGTGAATTAAAATGATAAATATTTTAGTCCTGTTTTAAACAAATAAGTCCTTTTGAGGCCCACTTGGAGGCTTGCTTAAGCCCTCCTAGACTGGGCTCCGGTCTCCTTTATACAGCAGAGTATATACAGAGTATACTGTAGTTTATAAATGCAGTGAAAAATATTTAAATGACCTGGAATGTCTTTCCTCCAGATGTTGGGAGCAGGATCACAGAGCTGAGCAAAGTGATTGGCCAGCTACACATTGAAATGAAACGCATTCAAACAAACTACTCTGCCAATACTAAAGGAGACTCATCAGGATCTTCTTTCCTGGGGAAGTACATCCTTGGAGCCAAAACAACTTCAGGGGCTTCAACGCAATGAGCCTATACTTCATGAAGAAGCAGCAGAGGAGACTACCAAAGAAGATGACAGAGCCAGACAGGAACTCAAACTAAGAGCAAAACAGTTAGGGAGAAACAGATAACACTGTGGAAGACATGAATAAGATGGAGGGGGAGAAGATGAGGGGGACTTGGAGACAAGAAACAAAGATGTCGTTGAGCTGAGCATGGAGGGAGAGGAGGGTGGTGAAATAATACAGATACAGAGAACACAAGTGAGACAGTCATAGATATAGAGTCTAATAGAGATGTTGAAAGTGAAGCTAGTGGGAAAACAGAAGATGAGATGATAGCAGAGGAAGCCAGCATGATAGCTTGAAGAGGCAGTAAATACAGATGAGGCGACAGGAGCGGATCTAAATGACCTCAGTCTCAACTCACACTGAAGTTTCTGAATTGAAAATAAATGAACAAACCAAGTTGCCTGAAAACAAATGATTCTAGCGCTTTTAGCTTTTCTCACAAGTAACGATGTTCAGAGGTAGTTTATTACATTAACTACAAACATGCTGATCTTTGAATATTGTTTAACAATATAACCATTGCTCTATTCATCTGAAATATCCACTTGTTCTATATTCCTCCTAATAAATGACCATTGGTTATCTTACATATCGCAGACAAAAAACTGTTCAGAAGTTTTGATTCAGCAAGAGATGAACCCTTTTAGTAATACAAAGTGTTGCATTAATTTGATCAAAAACATTAGACTTTTACATAGATTAGAAAATAGTATTTCACAATATTACTGTTTTGCTGTATTTCTTTCCAATCTCAAACCTTTGAACAGCAGTCTATTTTAAATGTCCCTTACCTGACCAAATACTGTCTCCACTGTACATACACATAACTTAGAGAGAAGCATTCTGGTTATTTGGTCCTCTGAAACGGTAAATTAATTTGTAAATAATATAGATTAAATAATTGTAGAAGTACAATTTGCAATACTGTACTCATATTCAATGTAAAAAGTCATAATAGAAATTATTTCATTTTAAAGCAGTAATTAAATAATTTTTACTTCTAATAAAAACCCAGAACACATAGATGGAGAGATGGATGTATGAGAGCAAATTTATCGCCGCAGAGACCATATGTATGGCAGCTTGTCAACACTTGCTGTTTGTGACAGTCACTTTTCCCATGAGGCCTTGGTGACTATTCATTAACCAATCACCTGCAGCCTCATACCCTCCCCATTCACCTCTACTGGAACGTCACACCTGTTTCCATAACCATAGTAATAAAACACCCATAACTGCACACAGGGTAATGCTGGTGGGACTACATCAGACAACAATTTAGTTAGCAGTAGCACTACATTATCATATACTGTAGGTGTCTGAATGTAAATAAAGTACAGACTAACTTATTTTTGAGTTTCATTTATTTCAATCTAAACAAATCGCACGTGTCCTATAGTACAAAACTATAATGCAAATTGGCAACCATCCTATAATGGTCCTTGTCAACAGGAGTTGAGTTCATGAACCACACATCAGACAGTCGTCACGGTTCTCCAGTGAACACACCATAGCAGCCATGTTGAGTTCTTTGATTTCCTCTTCATTGCTTGCACTTTTCTGCGTCTCCTTCAGTTTTTCTTTGTTGAGAGTGAACTGGATGGGGTTGGCAGCTGGTTTAGTTCTCAGGTAGTACATTCCTGTTTTAAGACCCTGTGGGGAGCAGCAGATGTACAGTTTATCTATCAACTCAATTTCCAAATCCAGGCTCAGAAATGATCTAGCTTACCTGCTTCCAGCCATAGAAGTGCATGCTGGTCAGTTTGCCATAGTTGGGTTCAGCGATGTGGATGTTGAGAGACTGGCTCTGGTCAATGAAGGCTCCTCTGTCTGCAGCCATCTTTAAGATAGTCTTTTGAGAGATCTCCCACACGGTCTTGTACAGCTCCTTCAGGTCATCTGGTATTGTGGGAATGCCCTGTAAAAAGAAGGACATTTAGAAAGGGACAAATGCAAAAACAGAAAAAAAAAAAAAATAAATCCAACTTGGAAGTGGCAACTAACTTGGATGGATCCGTTCTGAGAAATTAGCTGGTTTTTCATTTCTTCATTCCAAAGTCCTCGTTCCGTGAGGTCTTTGAGAAGATGTGGGTTCACAATCTAGAGGTAAATGTAACCCAGCAGTTAATTTTACACAAAGACATCAGATTATCTGTTCTTGCAAACGTTCACCGTAACGTCAGGCTCACCTGAAACTCTCCAGACAGGACTCTGCGTGTGTAGATGTTGCTAGTGTATGGCTCGATTGACTCATTGTTTCCCAGGATCTGAGCAGTGGACGCAGTGGGCATCGGAGCCAGCAGCAGACTGTTACGCACTCCATGCCTGGGGAGCAATGATAATACATATCACATAAACCTATGGAATGGTTTTAAAATTACAGGATTTATAAAAATGTACTGTGTGTACACTACAAAAATGATAAAAATGTTTATATTATTCTTTTATACTTAGTGTTATTTTTAATTACAATTATTAAATTATGCATTTAAACATTTTTCCATGTCTTTTTGAATTCCACGGATTTGCTGAAATTATGAATCATGCAAGTGGCTACTAACTTGGCAATCTTCTCCTTGAGTGCCGCCCAGTCCCAAAGGTCTGTAGGGGTCTTATCCCACATATCATACTGCAGGATCTGTAAAATCATACCAGAAACAATTACTGTAGACCTCTGGAAATCACAACTGATATAAAGTTTCCTTACACAGGGATTGTTCATGTTTTAAATGTAATTGTATTGTTATTAGAAAGGTCTTAAAGTCTCTTTAAGGCAAGAATTAATGGGAACACAAGTCAACATTTTCTTTAAATAAAAATAGGGAGCACACAATTGAATTATATTAGTAATTTCAAAGTTAGAAAAATTCAACATTTCATTCATTCGGAGTTTATGATCAGAACGAGAAAAAAATCTGCTGACTGTTACCATTTGTTCACCCTTACATCTAATCTGATTGCAAATAGTAAGTATATTTTGGCATGCTGTCCTGGGAGAGGGCCTAAATCAGGATATGTTAACTTGATATAAAATGGCATGCTTAGACAAAATACTGAAGAAGAATTTTTCGCAGGGCATGCCATCATTGACTAATTTAAAACTTTTTGGTCTGATTAAAGACCTTTTTAAGGCCTTCAATACTTGAAGACCCACAGAAACTCTTATATTTTATAAGGTATAGATCTCCAACTTACGCCCTTGCTCACAGGAGACCCAGGGTACGTTTCATACGGCCCAAATTCGGCAGCCAGCTCACAGCTGGACTCCAGCGCAGCGTAGTAGATGGTCTCAAAGATCTGTGTGTTGAGGAGTTGAGCCTCTGCGCTCTCAAACGGGAAGCGCATGAGGATGAAGGCATCAGCCAGCCCCTGAACGCCGATACCGATGGGCCTGTGACGCTTGTTGGAATTCTCTGCCTGTTGTGAGAGAGAAGATCAGCCTCTGCAGCAAATTAAAATAATGCAGGCTAAAGCACAAAAAAGCACCTTACCTCTTGCACAGGATAGTAGTTGATATCAATGATTTTGTTCAGGTTCTTCACAATGACTTTCGTAACAGCCGCCAACTTCTGGAAGTCAAAAGTTCGCTCTGGGGTGACGTACATGTTAAGTGCAACGGATGCCAAGTTGCAAACAGCCACCTACAAGAGAAAGTTCGGTCCTCCATGAAAGCACTTTCAAATTAAGTCAAATAAGCTATATAATACTTTATGTAGGTATTCTGCACTCCTTACCTCATCCTTACTGGTGTACTCTACAATCTCGGTGCACAGGTTACTGCTTTTGATGGTGCCCAGGTTCTGCTGGTTGCTCTTGCGGTTGCAGGCATCCTTATAGAGCATGTAGGGTGTGCCGGTCTCGGTCTGAGACTCAATGATGGCATGCCACAGCTGCTGAGCCTTCACCACACGCTTCGATTTGCCCTCCTTCTCATATCTGGAACAGAAGATCATTGTATATGATTGTTACACAGTGACTTTAATAGATGTTTTACGGATTTATATTAGCAGCATTAGTAATATTTTCCTACTTTGTGTAGAGATTCTCAAATTCCTCTCCCCAGCACTCATCCAGCCCGGGACAGTCATTAGGGCACATCAGAGACCAATCCTACATGGGATATGAGTCACACATGAGTTAATGCTTAAACTGAACTGATGAAGGAAATAAAAATGTACAACACATATATACACACACACACACACACACACACACACACACACACACATATATATATATATGAAAAACTCAACCTTTTAAAATTTGGGGATTTTATAATGTCCTTATATCTGCATTTATTTGATCAAAAGTAAAAACAGTAATTATCCTTAAATATTACCTCCTTTTAAAATAACCATTTTACATCTGAATATAATTTAAAATGTAATCTTTCTTCCTGTGATGGCAAAGCTAAATTTTCAACATTTGTTCCAAATGTGAAAGAGCTTCTGTTCATCTTCTGAACACAAATAAATATATTTTTGGTGAAATCCGAGAGCTTGCTGACCCTCCATAGACAGCAACACAACTGAAATGTTCCCAGGTCCAGAAATTTAGCAAGGTTATCTGTAAAATAATCCATGTGACGTTATCTTTGTGCACAAAAAGTATTCTCATAACTTTGTAAAATTACGGTTGAACCCCTGATGTCACATGGACTATTTAAACAATGTCCTTACTACATTTCTGGACCTGGAACATTGCAGATGCAATGATTTCTATGGAGGGTCAGACAGCTCTCAGATTTCATCAAAAATATCTTAATTTGTGTTCCGAAGATGAACGAATGTCTAAAGAGTTTGGATTCACATGAGGCCGAGTAATTAACAGGGTTTTTCTACAGACATGAACAAGTTAAATTTAAGACTTTAAGACCACCTTTATGAAATTTAAGACCTAAACCTGTAATGGAAATACACATTATGTGTGTTTAACAACAACAACAGAAAATACCACTGTAATAAATGATTTATCGCGAAGATATACAGGGAACTTCATATCAGAAGACAATATTCCATGCAAAATATCCCCACAAAAGCACTGCATCACCAATATCTATCAGTTCTATATACTCAAATCTGCATGTCTTATTTATTTATTTTTTACCTTTACAAAAGGCATAATTGTAAAAAATAAAAAGGTACTTTAAATGTGAAATGAAAAGCGCCAGTAGGTGGCAGCGAGACATTGCTATAGAACCGAATCATTTAAATGTTGATTCATTCAGGAACGAATCTCCATGTTGCACAGAGATGGAAAACAGCGCTAGAACGGTATTCAGAATTACTTTTGTTGTCGAAAAAGTGCAAAAACAGGCAATCTGGTGTCTAAAAGTTAAGTCTCTTAATTTCCAATTTATTGAACTTGCAAAAAAAAAAGAGGAGAGAAAAAAAGTAAATACCACATTTGTAATCATGGTAATTTTTAGAGACTCTTCATGTGAAATTGATTATATTTTCTGTCCCCACGTCTTGAATTTGTGAACATTTTGGGTGTATTTTAATAGACTGAATCATGCAGTGAAAGAGTGCACTGTAAATAATGCACGCACACTAGATTTCACGTAATGCTTTTAACGTACGTTTTTCAACAATGTTCTTGAATGGTGAGAATATTCAGCAAAATAGCTCACCTGTCATGGTATGTTACCTAACTATATCATGTTACGAATAAACTAAACATTTTGAATATTTACATCAGTGTGTTTCTGAATTTCTTTGTGTGCGCCCTTACACTCATTTGTTCTGAAGTTTCTCACAAAGAGACAGAGTAAGTCTCACCAGCGTGACCCTGATACCACAAATACCCCATCTATTATTAGTCGCCGTTTCTATTGAATGTAGGCTAATAAAATTAGAATCATTTTCACATTTACCTTTTTTTTTTTTTTTTGCCAATTATGTTTTAAACAGGCTATTTGTCAGGTCGGGCAATCATTTTGAACTAGCCAGAAGGCTGATCAGCTGGTGTCTCGACCTATATTATTAATTATTATTATGGAGAACATTAAAGAAGTTTGACCTGTATTTTGCAATTGTGATTCTCTCTGAGGATGCAGTAAGTGGAGAAAAAATATAATTATCTTCGGTCTGTCCAATGATTGTAAACCGTTATTAGGTCCGTCAGACTTGAGATATTTTAGCAGTATTGTGAATTTGTTTTGTTTAAAGTGTGCTCACCCCATTGGTCTCCACTCGCTTCATGAAGAGATCAGGGATCCAGAGGGCGTAAAACAGATCTCTAGCTCTCTGCTCCTCTTTCCCAGTATTCTTTTTAAGCTCTAGGAAGTCAAAGATGTCAAAATGCCAGGGCTCCAGGTACATAGCAAAAGCTCCTGGTCTCTGAGTGAGGAAGAGAGAGAGAATGTCAGTTTTACAAGCCAAACTTAAACCACCTGCTGAAAAGTCACATGCAAAACACCTTACCTTATTTCCTCCTTGGTCCACATAGCGTGCTGTGTTGTTGTAGACACGGAGCATAGGAACCAGGCCATTTGAGTTCCCATTAGTCTAAGATGCCAAAAAACAACAACCATAAATTAACCCAAATGCTAAAGTTAATAATACCAGTAAATCAAAAGCGGAAGATGGAGAAAACTCACCCCTGCAATGTAGCTTCCAGTAGCTCTAATGCAGCTCACTGCCACCCCGATACCTCCGGCCGACTTAGAAATGAGGGCGCACTGCTTCAGGGTGTCATAGATCCCATCAATACTGTCATCTTTCATAGCAAGCAGGAAGCAACTAGACATGACAAAACAAAATTATATTAAACATTACGCATAGAAATCCACTGCAATACTGCCCCCTTGTGTCTGACTGCTGTATAGTGATTGTATGTTCTTCTACCTGGAGAGCTGTGGCCGGTTGGTGCCGGCGTTGAACAGTGTAGGAGAAGCATGAGTGAACCACTTCTCAGAGAGCAGATTGTAGGTTTCTATAGCTGCCGAAATGTCCTCTTTATGGATTCCCACGGACACTCTCATCAGCATGTGTTGTGGCCGCTCGGCGACTGAAAACAAAGCAGTCAAGGTGTCACAAAAACATTTCCCATTTCAAGTATTTGCTCTTCTTCCCCTCACTTAAAATTGTCATCTACCTCTACCATTTTTGTCTTTACTATAGTGTTCTATTGCTCCATTACTTCCTCATCCTTTCCATTTTGTTGTCTCAACTGGAATATGCTAACGAAGAATTTTATGCCTTACCTTTCCCATTGATCTTTAGCAGATACGAGCGCTCCAATGTCTAAAAGGGATGTTAAAAACTAGCTTTACATCACTTTTAGATTTAGATATACAAGTGTATTTTACATATTCTATTTTGGGATTACCTTGAAGCCAAAGAAGTTGTAAGAGAAATCTCTGTCAAAAATGATGGCCGAGTTGAGTCTCTAGGGAAGTAAGGAAAAATTACATTACAACTGTTGGATAAAAAAAACACAAACAAGACAAATCATTCATAAGCACTTCATACTTACATCTTTGTTGGCCAAAACAATGTCGAGGGTTTCCTTTGAAACCATAGGTGAGTGGCGGCCGTTCAGGGGATTCACATAGTTGTAGAGGTCCTCCATAACCTCTGTGATCAGAGGAGGCAAGTGATGAGCAGCAGATAAAAGCATTTTTGATCCAATTTAGATTGAAGCGAAGTGTCCACTGAACTCACCACTGAAGACCTTCTTGGTTTCTTTGTGCAGGTTGGACACAGCGATGCGGGCCGCCAGGATGGCATAGTCAGGGTGTTTGGTGGTCAGAGTGGCAGAGATCTCAGCAGCCAGGGTGTCCAGCTCTACTGTGGTAACGCCGCTGTAAAGGCCCTGAATCACCTTCATGGTGATCTGAGTCTGCGAAGCAAAACCACTAGATTTAGGGTCAGAGCTTTACATTTGCTTCTTGGAAGGTGATTATTTAATAAAATGATTAATTATGCAGGGACATAAGGAAGACCTACAGAGGACAGGATGTTGTGCAAGTTACTAAACAGGTCTTTATGAATTGGTTGTTTAAATCTTAAATCTAGGCTGTTGTAATACTCTACCTGTAACAGCCTGTCAGGGATCTACTGTTTGAAGAATGATAAACTAGGCCAGGGTTTCCTAACTGGAAATGCTTGAGGTCCATTTAGAGAAAGATAAAATACCAAAAGGGTTAAAATTACAAAAGTAAATGGATAAATTAGATTAAAACTAGAGATGCATTTTCTGTGGATCGGGTATCGATCAGACGAGACCTTTCCAAATCTGATATTGTGCTTATACTATTCTTTGTTATTGTTGAGCTCCACGAAAGGCACAAAAACATTATAAAGCACCAAAACGTTTTCGTATACACATTTCAAGTGTTCTTAAGATGGTCCATAGTTCAACGTGAGGTACAGATTAATACTGAAGACATTCAATTCAAGTTCACATAAACCGTTCTCTTCGCTGCAGCTGTCTGTCATCCTCCATTCAGCAAAACAAACTGCATGTTGCGTTCAGTTACTACAGTTAAAACCTTAAAACTCTTCAAGAGCACACGGTAACTAAGGTTTAAAACTGTTTAAGGAAAAGGCTCAATAAAGTAACACACAGATTAATACACTACATATCAAGAATATCTCTTCCCTTTGTACTAATGATGTCTGGTTCGCGGCCGAAACGTTTAAAATTGCTTGCATCTCCAGTAATCATTAATCCAGAAATTACTTAAGTGATTCACTTTAACATGTCTGACACTCTCTCGGAGTGGAAATTAATCAAAATCCCAGAGTAATTTATTTACTCAAACAGTACACAGTGCACTGACTGAACTGCTGTGAAGAGAGATCTGAAGGTGAACTGCTCCGGGTGTGTGTTCATGGTGTGTGTCAGGGTTGCCAACTCTCATGCATCTGGCATGACACTCACGCTTGGACTTCAGTGTGAGATTGATGCTGAGAGCGTGAGAGTTAACAACCCTGGTGTGTGGGCACTTTGGATGGGTTAAATGCAAAGCACAAATTCTGAATATGGGTCACTATACTTGGCTGTATGTTTAAAAAAAAAAAAAAAGAGAGCAGAGCAGAGCAGAGTTGCTTGTGTGTTGTACTAACTTTTCTATGTGGACTCAGAGGGCTGCACAGCCTGTAGAGTTTAGCTCCAACCCTAATTAAACACACCTGAACAAGGCAATCCATGTTTTCGGGATTACTAGATAGATACAGGCAGATTAGTTTTTATGAGGGCTGAAGCTAAACTCTGCAGGATAGTGGCCCTCCAGGACCGGAGTTGCCTATCCCTGCTGTACACGGTGACTCCGTGTTGTTTCAGCCTCATTATTCTGAGCACAGGATGCACATAAGTGCTCTGTCCCACTATTGGCGCCTTTAGTATTTTATTACCTTTCTGCAATCAAAGATCATAAATAGTCTTGTATGTTTTACCAGATTTTAGATTTAATCACTTTTATTTGTAAATAAATATAAATCAATATTTCATTAGATTTTATAAAATTATTGTGCACCTGTGATTTTTCTAAAATGCTTTTTTCATTAAAATTAAGTTGTTTATATGTAGTAGATCGTGTTTAACACACAAAAGAGTGATGATCAGGTCAAACACAGAGAAGTATAGAAATTCTACATTGTTCCAAGAAGAAAAAAAATGCTGGTATCGGATTGGATCGGTATCGGCAGATACTTTTGGCCCTGCCAAAAATGGTATTGTTGCATCCCTAATTAAAACAAACAAATAAAATGATTGAAATGCATAAGTAAATAAAGCAAAGCAATTAATAAACAAAAAAGTAAATAAAGAAAAAAAATCTTGCACAAGTTAGATCTACTGAAATAGGAAAGTTGACTTTAGAAATAGGTTTTGATGGAGGCGATTTTATAACTTACAGGATCAACAAACTCGGCATTGAGTCCATAGCAAAGTTTCTGGATGCGTGATGTGATTTTGTCGAACATAATACGCTCCTGGCGACCATCTGAGACAACAACAAGAACAACAACAAATTATTAAAAACATGAGCTATAATAATAAAAGTCGAGCAGAATACATCATGCTGTACAGAGGGACGGGATATGAACGGTCAATAAAAACATGAAAAGCGAGTTACATATTATGCTAATAATTATAGCAAAACAATTTAGCTAGCATAACCGGTTACATGACGATTTATATAGCACCTGTCATTAATTCAGGTTTCATTACTGAACGGCCTAACTTTAGTCAAAGAAGCAGTTGGCGCCAACTTTGAGTTAACAAAGAACAACACTAACGTTAGTCTCCAGGCGCTGCTAACATGAACGAATATCGTTTTCAATGGTAAAGTTATGCAAGTTAGTTGGAAAAAAATAATATAATAGCACAATCAATAAATCTGCGACCTTGATCAAGACTTCATATGAACGCATTCTCGTTGTTCTCTTTATGTTCAAACACGGCTAAAGTTACACGATTAAGTTACTGTCTATACTTAACATGTTTGACTTGGGGATTGGACATAATTTTGCTCATGAGAATTTCATAAACGTACAATTTGTATGTTAATGTAACGTAAATAAGGATAAATATTACATTATTTATATTAGCATACGCTAGCTCACTTACTTGTGTGACAAATTAACAAGTTAGGACGAATGGGACTTGAACTCACCTCTCTTGATCACGTGCATGATTGACGTCTCTGCTATAGAAAACTGAGGAAAAAAACGAATTAGGAGTATTTGTGGATAAAGTGCTATTCTGTTAACCGACCCCTCAGTTGCTTCTGCAGACTGATGTTATGAAATACTGAGCGCGCCCGTCTTGAACGCGCGAGAAAGACTTCTTCGTCAGATCCGGTCCGGAAGACAATCTCACTTAGCCCATGGGCCCTTCTTCTTCTTCTTCTTTTGAATTTGCGGCAGCATAGACGCATCACCGGCGTATTACTGCCCTCCTCAGGTCATTTGAGGACTCGGTTTATTCTTTAAATCCTTGCGTAAAGTCCAGTCTTGTGCAAAAAATTCATAAAAATCTTTGTAGACTCATAGTCCTTTGGGTTAAGAATAGTCTGAACAGATATATTAGAGACTCCACATTCTAATAACTCTGAAATCATGTGACGTCTTGCTGTATGATGGTTGGAGCCAGTGGCTTAACGAGCCAACACCGGGCCCTTAAGCAGCATTATCAAGGCGGGCCCCCCTACTACAACACATGATGACGCTACGCGCACCAAAAAAAAAAAAAAAAAAAAAAAAACAGCTGGTGTCGGCGCACCATAATAACACATTGTTACCGTTACTGTCACTGCTATATACACATAGGGCATAGGTCCAAATACATAAAAAAGATGCTCACTTAAATTATAGCTGCATTTTCCGGGCTTTCCTCTGTGCGAAGTTGTCGATCATATCCTTAAGGTCCAGATTGCGCGCATGGGCATTCTCAGTTGACAGTATGGCAAGTCCAGAGAGACGACTCTGTCCCATTGAGCTCCTGAGATAGCTTTTTATCAGTTTTAGTTTTGGAAAAGAACGATCTGCAGAGGCCACTGTCACTGGGATGGTCAGAAAAATCATGAAAGCAGTGCAAACCACTTTTGTGTTTATAATTTGACGACTCCATGTCTGTCTCAAGTTCAACGGTTTTTTTTACTGTTTTACACGCAATGCCATGTTCACCTGGGGATTCCCCAGTTCCAATTAGAAACAAATTACACCAAATTTATCATTGTTCGTTTCAAAAATTTATTTAATTTTCAGTCAAATATGCTTTTGTCATTATTTATTCAAATCAATTCGCAAAAAATTTAAATGCGATCAAACTAAAAGTAGTCAAATGCGATTGGGGGACCCGGCTGTCAATCAAAATCTTCCAGTAACGTGGGCGGGCCCCTGATTGGTCCGGGCCCGTAAGCAACCGCTTACCCTGCTTACCGATAGTTACGCCTGTGGTTGGAGCACTCCATTATTACATGATTCACCGTTTCTTCTTGTCCACATCTACATCTGCCATCTGGATAGCCAATGGGCCCTCGCTTCTTCAGTCCTTCACATACTAGACGGAACAGGAACAGATCATTCCATCTTTGAAAAAGGTCCCGTTCCAAATTGCGCCCTAAAACCTTCGCAATTTTCCTGCCTTGTCCAAATACCCACACTTGTGCCACTTAAAGGGGATAGTCCACCCCAAAATCAAAATTATTTCATTAATAACTCATTGTCGTTCCAAACCCGTGAGACCTCCATTTATCTTTGGAACACAGTTTAAAGGGGGGGGGGGGGGGGTGAAATGCTATTTCATGCATACTGAGTTTTTTACACTGTTAAAGAGTTGGATTCCATGCTAAACATGGACAAAGTTTCAAAAATTAAGTTGTACGTTTGAAGGAGTATTTCTGTTCCAAAAATACTCCTTCCGGTTTGTCACAAGTTTCGGAAAGTTTTTTTCGAGTATGGCTCTGTGTGACGTTAGATGGAGCGGAATTTCCTTGTATGGGTCCTGAAGGCACGTTTGCCGGAAGAGCGCGCGCTCCTCGTATAGCAGAGCAGAGAGAGGCTGTGCACAGACAATCACTGATCAGAGCGAGAGCGTCGCGAAATGTCACAAAAGGAGTGTGTTTTTGGTTGCCAGGGAAAGACAACCCTGCACAGATTACCAAAGAAAAAACAGCATTAAGGGACCAGTGGATGGAGTTTATTTTTACAGAGCATCAAAGGAGTTGTGCAAGTGTTTGTGTTTGTTCCCTGCATTTCTAAAATGCTTGTTTTACAAACAAAGCCCAGTTTGATGACGGATTTGCGTATCAATTATTTCTTAAGGATGATGCAATCCCAACGAAAAATGGTCACGATTGTGTGTTGGAACCACAGGCGGTGAGTAAAACTGCTTAAAATATCTCTGCCTCCTTGTTAGTGCGTCCGCCTCCCATCGGAGACCCGGGTTCGAGCCCTGCTTGGAGCGAGTCCTTGCTGCTGCTGCTCTCGTTCAGTTTCAGCCTTCACAGCTGTCACAGCTTTCAAATGCTCTCAACGCAACTGGCGCTCGTGATTCTTTAGCTCCGCCCACACGTCACGCCTTCAGGCGGTCGTGTGTTTCTGGGAAAAATCAGTACAGACTATCTTTCTCTTATGAATATAATAAAACTAAATACTTTTTGGAGTTATGAAGGATGCAGTACTACTCTATAGGTACTCAAGATTAACATGATATTGAGTGAAAACGAGCATTTCACCCCCCCTTTAAGATATTTTAGATTTAGTCTGAGAGCTCTGTCCCTCCATTGAAACTGTGTGTATGGTATACTATCCCTGTCCAGAAAGGTAAGAAAAACATCATGAAAATAGTCCATGTGACATCAGAGGGTCAGTTAGAATTTTTTGAAGCATCGAAAATACATTTTGGTCCAAAAATAGCAAAAACTATGACTTTATTCAGCATTGTCTTCTCTGCCGTGTCTGAGAGAGTAAAAAAAAAAAAAAAAAGCAGATTGTCATATCCGGTTCGCGAAGAATCATTCGATGTAACCGGATCTTTTTGAACCAGTTCAGCAAATCAAACCGATTCGTTTTAAACAGTTTGTGTCTCCAATACGCATTAATCCACAAATGACTTAAGCTGTTAACTTTTTTTAATGTGGCTGTCACTCCCTCTGAGTTCAAACAAACCAATATCCCGGAGTAATTCTCAAACAGTAATGGCGTCATTGGCGATGACTGCCCTTGATTCAAGCCTTCGGTTTACTCGCGCTCGTAACATTAGGACAGAATCAGTTCAGAATCAATCATCAAAAGAACCAGTTCGGTTCAGATGCTCTGTGTGTCATTCTGCTTCACGCTGAATCACACAACAAATACATAGTATCATCAGCTCATCAGTTCTCGAATCGGACTCGTCTGACAGAAATGGTTCTTGACTCGAGTCAGTCTTTCGTTCGTTGTCTGGCTTGGCTCAGTGTTCATCTTCAATTCTCTCTTCACAGCAGTTCAGTCAGTGTACTGTTTGAATGAATGAATTACTCCGGGATATTGGTTTCACACAGTTTCAATGGAGGGACTAGGAGCGGACTAAATCTAAAATATCTTAAACTGTGTTCTGAAGATAAACGGAGGTCTAACGGGTTTGGAACGACATGAGGGTGAGTTATTAATTACATAATTTAGATTTTTGGGTGAACTATCCCTTTAAGGGGGCGTGTGCGCCAATGTCTCAAATCTTAAAAATGCCAAAGCGCAGTGCACACTAAATCCATATTACCCTGCATCTCAAATTGTGGTAAGGATGGTCTTAGTTGTAGCTAGGCACGCAGAAAAAAGAAATAAAAACTCTGAAGTCTCTTAAAGATGAAATAATTTCCTTGTCAGGACATGCTCCAACAGTGTAACAGGGTTCCATCCACCAAAATTTCAACACAGGAAAAAATAAAGTACAAACAAATAAAAAAAACAATAACAAAAGAATATTTACATAAAGAACATCAAACCCGTTGGCTACTAGCCCAACAGTCACCCTCTCTCCCTTCGGTCCAAACAATTAGACTCTTTATAGTTGAGGCTCCTCCCCTCAAATTCAAACATACCAATAGCAAGGCTATCTCAATTACAATATACATAAGATTATTTATGAATCCCGATTTAACATCAACATTCAAACCTTAATATTAGCATCTTCTTTATCAAGCTCAATTTTCATCATGAAAACCAAAGAGAATCTTAAAAGACATGAATTCAATGTATAACATTTCACATTCTCAATACTTGAACTCCTCCTTCTTTGGGAAGGTATAAATCAGGCTTCCTGTTCGCGAGCCCCTCCTCTTAGGCTGTTTCCAGCAAGAAGGTAAGACAAGAGATTCGCCATTAACAAACAAATCATTATTTATATAATTTACATTCACCTTTTCTTATTTCCAGGCACAAAAGGCTAAGACAGACAACGCATGAGTCGCAGTGGAATGTGCACCTTCCATTCAACACATGCGTGGGACAAAACAGTGAATAAAATCATCTTAAACACTCAACTCATTGTTTGGTTCTTTGCAGTGAAAGTTACAAACCTCATTTTATCACATTTCTCCCTTTCCCCCTCCTTTGAATGAAATTAGTCTGGTGAACGGGATAAGTAATCAGCAATGAGATTTTTCTTACCTGGACAATGCTCAATTGTAAATTTATATGGTTGCAGAGCCAGACACCAGTGCAGTATCCTCGAATTATTATTCTGCATGGTTTGCATCCATTTCTAGGCTCGGTGGTCAGTTTGCAGGGTGAATTCCCGCCCAAGTAGATAGTATCTGAGAGAGTCAATAGCCCACTTGATCGCAAGGCCTTCCTTTTCAATCGTAGAATATCTCCTCTCTCTGTTGAAAAGTTTTCTACTCAGGAACAGTACTGGCCTCTCACTCCCAGACTCTCCTTGGGCCAAAACTGCTCCCAGTCCGACATCAGAGGCATCCACCTGCACAAGAAACCTCTTCAAGAAATCAGGGCCCTGCAACACTGCCTCTTGACATAACCTATCTTTAAGTGCTGTGAAAGCTTTTTCGCACTCCATTGTCCAGTGAAACTTAGAAGGACTCTTTTTGGTAAAATCCATCAATAGGGTAGCCAAAGATGCGAAATGTGGAATAAAACGGCGGTACCACCCAATTAAACCAAGGAATGATCTCACTTGTTTCTTTGTCTGTGGCCTTTGAATGTTTTGAATGCACTTAAGCTTCTCCACCTGTGGCTTAATCTGACCATGGCCAATGAGGTATCCCAAATACTTTACCTCTGTTTGTGCCCACGAGCATTTGGTGGTGTTAATTGTGAGTCCAGCTTGCTGAAGTCTACCTAGGATCTCACGAAGATGATCTAGATGTTCCTGCCATGTGCCACTATATATTACTACATCTAAATATGCTGCTGCATGTTGATCACATCCAGCAAGTACATTGTCCATAAGTCTCTGGAACGTTGCTGGTGCTCCGTGTAACCCAAAAGGCATTACATTATACTGATATAGTCCTGTGGGGGCACGAAATGCAGTGTATGGCTTACAAGATGGGTCAAGGGGAACTTGCCAGTATCCTTTACATAGGTCTAGTGTAGTCATGTAATGTGCTTTACCCAGTCTTTCAATCAGTTCATCTATTCGAGGCATTGGGTAGGAATCAAAGCAGGATACGCTGTTCAGTTTTCTAAAATCGGTACAGAACCTTAGTCCACCATCTTTCTTAGGAACCAGAAGTATGGGACTTGACCACTCACTTTGGGAAGGTTCGATGATTCCCATCCCCAAAATAGTTTAAATCTCCTCCTTCAGTTTCTCTACCATCCTCTCGGGAACTCGATAAGGCTTCTGTAGAATTGGAACTTCCTCTTTCAAGATAATATTATGGGTGACTACTTTGGTACGCCCCGGTCTTTCCTGGAAGAGAGATGGAAAAGATTGACGTACCTCTGCCAGTTGTTGTTGTTGTTTTTCACTTAAATGTGAATTAAGGCCAGGATCTTCTGCTGAAAGTCGAGTTGGCTCCATCTCTAATTCATCTTCTTCCTCCACGACTGCCCGACCCATCAGTACTACTTGGTTTTTAGGTTCCAGCCCCCTCTCCTTAAACACCCGCAACAGGTTGACATGAAGGATCTGTTTAGGACGCTTTCTTTCAGGACACAGAATTTCATATGTTACAGGGCCAAGTTTTCGGGTTATGACATACGGACCTTGCCATTGTCCTACCATACCTTCTGTCTCTTCTGGGCATCTTGTAGATTTTCTTTGGCCAAAGTCCGGAATGTCTCCAACTTGTCCCTCATCTGCAGTACATAAGAGACGACACTGCGCTGGGCTGGTTTCTCTGCCGTCCACTCCTCTTTGAGCATGTCCAGGGGGCCTCAAACTTGCCTGCCATACAAAAGCTTAAAAGGAGAGAAACCAGTTGAACATTGGGGCACCTCTCTGTATGCAAACAAAAGAAAAGGAATCCATTTATCCCAATCTCTACCTGTCTCAGCCACAAATTTTTTCAGCATGCTCTTCAGTGCGCCATTAAAAGTCTCAACTAACCCATCAGTTTGAGGGTGAAACGATGTAGTTCGAATACCTTTAATGCCCAATTGGTTATACAGTAACTTTATCACATTGGCCATAAAATTAGTCCCTAGTTCAGTAATAATCTCAGAAGGTACTCCAACCCTAGAAATCAGGTCAATTAAACATTTCACAATATGTTTAACCTGGATTGATCGCAAAGGGTACACTTCCGGATATCGAGTTGCATAGTCGCAAATTACCAAGGCAAATTGGTTACCTGAACTCGACTTCACTAAAGGCCCAATTATGTCCATACCTATTCGGTCAAAAGGGTTACCAATGATTGGTAAAGGCTGCAAATAACTTTGATCTGCCTTACGGACAGGAGCTACAAGCTGGCACTCAGAACAGGTTTTACAGTAATCTTGCACTTCCTGATACATTTTGGGCCAATAGAATCTTTGACTAATTCGCCCATACGTTTTCTGCTGACCTAAATGTCCAGACCAGGGTATAGTATGACCCAAATGTAAGATCATCTTACGCAGTTCAGAAGGCACAACCAATCTGGGACTCTCGGTGTTTGCCATATACAAAAGGTTGTCTTTTAAGATATACCGATCCCCACCAAACTGTGGTACACCTACCGGCTTACCATCTACCTCACACAATTTTTGATAAAGAGGTTGTAAGGTAACATCTGACCTCTGCAATTCCCCAAAATTGTCAGGCACCCTCCATTGAGGATCAATAACATCTGCCTCAGGTCCAGGGAGACCTGGTACAATATCCTGGGCCTTAACTTTCCCCTTATGTTTTTCTTGCTTTCGTTGTCTTTTACTCTTCCTGATCTTCCCCCCAGACCCAAACAAATCTGCATGAGCATTGGGAAGGGGTTGTAGCCCTTTAGATTGTGATCGGGTTACTACTGCACAAGTTTTGAGATTTGCATTGACCAGTTCAGTTAAAGAAGGAAAATCATCACCTAACACCACATCATATACTTGATTGTCAATTACCCCCACTCTCAGCAAAAATGCCTGTTCATCAATAACCATAAATACATCAGCCGTTGGATAGGTCTTTTCTTCCCCATGTACACATCCTAAACGCACTGTATCCCCATAGTTTTAACATTTCACAGTTCAGTAAATGTGACTTTACTAAGGTTTGTGTACTCCCAGTATCTACAAGTGCTTCAGCAGGATGGCCATTGACAATTACTGATAGGATATGTCAATGTTTGTTCATGGTTTTCCCCAGTTCATTAATCCACTCCTCTCGGGGAACATAACACGTTCGTTACCTTGGGTTTTCTTAATGGGCAAAGAGATGCCTTAAGCCCAGGCTGCTGGCAGTAATAACAGATCAGAGGCCCCTTAGCAAAAGTAGAAGTTTTCCCCACTACTCCCACAGTCTGATCCCTGGGCTCCTCAGCTTTACCCTTACCCACAGTACCTCTGTAGGTCAGTTGCGATTCCCGATGTGCGGCCATATACCTCTCTGCCAATCTCGCAGCTTCCTCTCCCGTATGGGGTTGATTTTCCTGAACCCAAGTCCTCACATCTGGACGAAGAATCCTCAAGTACTGTTCAAGAATGATGGTCTCACCTATCTGGTCCTTAACCTTGACTTCAGGTCGCATCCACCTCTTATACAACCCTTTAATTCGATTATAGGTCTCTCTTACACTCTCACCAGATGGCACTGTGAGACTCCTGAAGCGCTGTCGATAAGTCTCCTCCGTTACATTGTACTTAGCTAGTACTGCCACCTTGATGTCCTCGTAGAAACCGGATCATTGTTCATCCATGCCAGCATACACTTCCAAGGCCTTGTCTGTTAACAGAGTGACAAATCGAGCCGCCCATTCATCCATTAACCATCCCCACGTTCTTGCAATACGTTCAAAACGAATGAAAAAACTCTCCACATCTTCCCCCTCAATGAATTCAGGAATTCTTGGTTCATGATAACGTCTATAAGGTACTGCTTGTGATCGACTTATAGCTTGTATGCTATCAACCACAGGGTGAACTTGAGTTGATTGCATCATACCTTGTGATGATGGTGGATGGAAAGTTCTGGGTGTAGGTATGGGATGGTGAGTATGTTAGCTGACTTGCTCTTCAAAGCCCCATTCATTTCTAGGTTTCTGAAAAATTGTAGATTTCAAATCATGCAGTTCATCAAACATAACTTTCTCATTTCTTTGTTGTTGTCTCATGAAATCTCTAATTTCTGTCAAAAATTCATGTCCCATAACAACATTGTCTTTATCATCACAAGGAGTACTAGCTGTCCCAGTCTTGGGTCTTACCACCAGATCAGTCTCTTCTTGAATATCGCCTGCTTGGTGAGACATGCTTGAAATAACTTCCTCCTGTGCACCAGCCCCCAGCTCTAAATCACCAACCTGAGCTTCCAATGTTTCCTCTTCCCCCTCTGAGAGCAAAACAGGATGTGCTGTGGTAATCCCTTGAGAACATACATGTCCTTTAGTCGTCATCTTACTACTTCCAGTTTTCCTCTTCTACTGCCAACTCCCGGAGAGACACCCAAATCCCACTTCTGACACCATTTGTGGTAAGGATGGTCTTAGTTGTAACTAGGCACGCAGAAAAAAGAAATAAAAACTCTGAAGTCTCTTAAAGATGATTTAATTTCCTTGTCAGGACATGCTCCAACAGTGTAACAGGGTTCCATCCACCAAAATTTCAACACAGGAAAAAATTAAGTACAAACAAATAAAAGGGAAAAAGAAAACAATAACAAAAGAATATTTACATAAAGAACATCAAACCCGTTGGCTACTAGCCCAACGGTCACCCTCTCTCCCTTCGGTCCAAACAATTAGACTCTTTATAGTTGAGGCTCCTCCCCTCAAATTCAAACATACCAATAGCAAGGCTATCTCAATTACAATATACATAAGATTATTTATAAATCCCAATTTAACATCAACATTCAAACTTTAATATTAGCATCTTCTTTATCAAGCTCAATTTTCATCATGAAAACCAACGAAAATCTTAAATTCATGTATAACATTTCACATTCTCAATACTTGAACTCCTCCTTCTTTGGGAAGGTATAAACAGGCTTCCTGTTCGCGAGCCCCTCCTCTTAGGCTGTTCCAGGAAGAAGGTAAGACAAGAGATTCGCCATTAACAAACAAATCATTATTTAGATAATTTACATTCACCTTTTCTTATTTCCAGGCACAAAAGGTTAAGACAGACAACGCATGAGTCGCACTGGAATGTGCACCTTCCATTCGACACATGCGTGGGACAAAACAGTGAATAAAATCATCTTAAACACTCAACTCATTGTTTGGTTCTTTGCAGTGATAGTTACAAACCTCAGTTTATCACACAAATGTACCTACTTATACTACACTTTTAAAGTATGTACTCTTTTGCTGAAAAAAAAGTACACACTTTTGAGTGTGTAGTAGAAGAGTAGGCTAGCTTTGGGACATGCCATTCACTTGGTGTCACACCATAGCTGTGTGGGCAGAGTCGGCATGGGGGATTCTTTTACTGTCTATGGGGATAACAGTCCTTTTCCCCCTCATTGGAAAAGCATGGTGAAGACTAAGAATGGCTTAAAATCATTTTTGCCACTCGACAGAGCAACAAACGTATAAAAGTCGAGCCATGTTTGGTTGGACTGTCCGTACAGTATCTGTGAATGGAAAAACGACCCGACAAAAGTGTAGTTTACTGACATTTTTTGTTAACCAATGGAGCAAGAGACTTACTAAAAGCCTATACTAGAATGATACGGCTTGTGAAAAGTAAACATTTGATGTTTTGTTTAACTTCATTTTAATAAAGTGGATAAAGACTTAAGTAAAAGCCTGTCGTACTTTATTATTGATATATTAAAAATATTTTTAACAGACTCGTGTATTAAATAAATTCAATGCACACAGACTGAAGTAGTTTAAGTCTTTGGTTCTTTTAATTGTGATTCTGGCTCACGTTTAACAAAAACCCACCTATTCAACAAATTGGAATACTTCATTAAACCTTTCCTCATCTCCCTCTTGACAATAGCCCATATATTCTCTATGAGGTTCAGGTATGGTGAGTGTGCTGGCCAGTCAAGCACACCAACACCATTTTCTTTGAACCAATTTTTGGTCCTTTTGGCAGTGTGGGCAGGTGCCAAATCCTGCTGGAAAATGAAATTATCATCTAAAAAAAGCTGGTCAGCAGAAGGAAGCACGAAGTGCTCCAAGATTTTCTTGGTAAACAGGTGCAATGACTTCTCCAGACTCTAGGACTTTGGTTTACAAATGAAATACAAAACTGCTCTCATCTGAAAAGAGGATTTTGGACCAATGGCAACAGTCCATTTCTTCTTCTCCTTAGTCCAGGTAAGATACCTCTGAGATTGTATGTAGTACAGAGTGGTTTAACAAGAAGAATACGACAACTGTATTCCTTGACACTTCTGTAAGTGATCTACGCCTCTGTCTATTAAATTCCACTCCATTTGAAAGCAGGTGATGGCGATTTAGCGTTAATCCCGAAACCAAATTTACTATCTAGATGCGCATGATCATATCGTTAGATATATCGCCAAGCCCTACTGTCAATGATTGTCAGAGACCATGTTGAAGTTTCAGGAAACTTTTGCAGGTGTTTTGAGTTGATTATCTGATTGGCATGTCATTATATTCTAATTTGGTGAGAACGTAAATTGGTGGGTTGTTGTTAAATGTGAGCCAAAATCATCACAATTAAAAGAACAAAAGACTTAAACTACTTCAGTCTGTGTGCATCAAATTTAATTCATGAGTTTCACAATTTGAGTTGAATTACTGAAATGAAATTTTTCTCGACATTCTAATTTATTGAGAAGCACCTGTACATGGCGTAAAATAATTATGAAAATTTGTATATACAAAAAAAAAATCATGGTTATTGATTATTATTAAACCATGGTAAAAAGAACGTTATACTAACCATAGTTTAGTATTTGTAGTAAAACATCTTCGGTTACTATCATAACCTCGGTTCCTTGAGAGGCAGGAACGAGACATTACATCGACTATGACCAATATGAGAACTCCTCCCTTCTCCACTTTCGCTGAAATCTTATGGGCTAACGCCATCTGGGAATAGCTGGCCAGCTGACGCGAAGCATGCAAATACTGACAGGTTAGCGGGCAGTATAAAATGCATGGGCGAGAAAATGACGTCAGAATGACGACTGAATATTGGCACAGCTGACCAAACAGCAACCATGGCGGCAAACATAATGACTCATTAGAGTTTAGGATAGTAACCGGAGTCGTTCCCTTTCAAGGTGGTAACTCAACATTACATCAGCTATGAGCTATGTTGAGCAGACAATCATTCCCCTGGCATTCGTAAGCTAACTCATTAGTATCCACAATCCAGTGGGGTGCCATATCGTGCCGTTCGCTTGAGACAGTAGGTCCTTCCAGAGGGGGATTTGCCATGGGGGCGCCACCACTAACTCTCTCAGGTCCCCGAACCAGGACTGATCTCTCCTCCCTGATTTTGCACTAGAGGATGACACGGGAGTGGATTCTCACTCCTGTCCCGTCCCACTCCCATAGAAAGAAATCTTGTCCCGTCCCACTGCCAGACCAAAGTTAAAAAAATAATCCCATCCCATCCCGCTCCTGGTAAATTGACTCCCACTCCCATCCCGCTCCTGTTTAAACTGACTCCCACTCCTGTACCGCTCCCATATATTTTTTTCTTCAATTAGTGTTTAGTTAATACATATAATTTGATTTAATCTGCTCTCCATCCTGTTTTAGACCAGCTGCTGACGCCTGTTTCTAGATTTTCTCCAGAAAATGGAAGACAGCAAATGAAAGAAATACAGTACATAGTTCACACCATGTCTACAATAGTTTAATAAACCCAAACAGCACATAAAGCTGCATTTTACTCATTTATTGTTGAGTAAACAATACATTTATAGTTTACATTTATAGTTTTTTTTAAATTACATGTTAACGATTTTCAAAAGGTTTGTGGTTACAGCATGGTCCCTAGTCTGCATGAAAGGAAGAAGAATATTCTTAATGGGCCACAAAATATCTTACATGTAAAAAAGATTACCAGTTTAGAATATGGAGATATTATGGTGTTTAAAAATTGTAAGGAAAATCTGGTGTTTAGGGTTTAGAATCTATAGATCACAGACTACTGCGTGAGAGGTACAATTTATGTATAAAAATAGTGCAGAGTGACATAACTGACGGAGCTCCTCCATGACCAGCAGTTTTATTTTCTCATACTCCCCTTCTACGTGACGGGAAACTGTGCGTGCACATGGCAGTATGTCTTCCACCTGCACGTTACTTCCATATTTGGCTCCAATGTCGAGCAGCTCCTGTGCTATATTGGTAAAGCCTTTCCCCTCTACAACAGAAAAGGGTCTGAGATCTTGGCTGCACATGCGAGCAATTTTGTCGATCAGACGAGACTTGACACCTGACGGCAATTTTCGCTTGATGAACGAAGCGATGCTTGGCTGATTCTTTCCCAAATTTGCCTTGCCGGTGTGCCTCTTCAGACCGCTCGTCCCTGAATCACTTGCGTACTTGACTAAGACTAAGCATGTCTTACAAGCAGTGTACATCGTGCTATCACCGTCACATTCTACTTTCATTAACTTAATTAATATTTCAGACTTTCCGACCAGTTCTTTGAACATAATAGACATGTCATTACTTCTGACTTTGCGCTGTAAATCATTTTTGCCACATCGACTTCTCTGCGGCTGTTAGCTCTCTCCATCACTGCTCTTTGAATTCCGGCTGGAAGCCGTGACAAAAAGCACTGATGGCTTCTGGGACGGCTGGGTCGTGTAGTTATTTTTTAATTGTGTTACATTGTAGGCGTATTAAAAGGAAACAAAATGGTGCATTTACTTTTTTCTTTTTTTGTCGTCTTTGCTATTGGTTGATTCCCGCTCCCGTCTGCTCCCATTAACCATTTATCCTGTACCGTCCAAATCCCGTGATTAATAGCAAAGATGACTCCCATCCTGCAGGAATCCCACGGGAATCCCGTGACCCATGTGATTCCCGAAAAAATGTCAGCCTCTATTTTGCACAACACCATAGGCAAGACCTTCACCGAGGGGAACACGTAAAGCCTGGCTTCTGGCCACGCGATGTCAGAGCATCTCCCGGCAGCGGGGAGTGAGATAGTGAGACAAACGTCTGACAGTGTTCTTGCTTGTGGCAAACAAATCTCCTTGAACTGATCCTGCGGGAAGCCGCCACTCTACTTGAGGAATTCCGTTCCTCGAAAGTATGTCCGCTTCACGGTTCAGGATACCGGGGATGTGCACCGCTCTTATGGAGAGAAAGTGTCTGTCTGCCCAGAGCAGGAGACTCGCTACCTGTTTGAATAGAGCTCTGGAACGCATGCCACCCTGGCGATTCATGTATGCGACCACATACATGTTGTCTGTTCGAATCAGTACATGTTGCCACTCCAATTTCATCCGAAAGGCTTGTGGGGCTAAGGACACTGCTTCCAATTCCAAATGGTTTATATGCCACTTTCTCTGTGACTCCGACCACAGGCCTGAGGCAGGTACGCTCAGGCACACTTCTCCCCAGCCTGAAGTTGATGCGTCCATCAAGACCACAGTGCACTGCGTCACTATACCCAAAGGAACTTCTGAGCTGAACATATCCGGGCTGCTCCAGGTCTCAGAGTGCTGACGCAGCTGTGAGTGACCGTAATGCACTTGTGGATTAAATGTTTTTATTTTGTAACTCACACAAATAGCATTTAGACCCACATACACCAGAAAATATATGATTTTTCCTTGATTGTAATTTAAAGACAATCCCTGACATTATGTTATTGTGCTTTATGCGTGACGGATTAAGAGACGATAGTAGAGCAGACATATTGAGTCATCGACACGTCTTGAGATTCCAAAAGCTTTCTTTGCGCGATGAAGCCTGTTAGAATACAGTTAGAATGCCCTTATAATTCAAGGAATGAAAGAAAGAATACACATGTACGAGTTTTTAAGTTTTTATATTCCTTGAACAAATATTCTAAACTTCTAATTTTTCTGTGTGAGCACAAATGTAATATTTAATTTATACAACAGTGCATAGCAACACAGTGTTTCATTCAGCTAGACCACTTAGAATCTCCGCTCTCCTTGGAGAATGAAGCAGCTCTGGCTGTGATGTATGCTTCTGTCACAACTTTTTCCATTAGACCAACATGTGCTTGCCCTGAACCAATGGATAAAACAGTTTCAGGTGTAGTAGCACAGTCAACAATGTTGCACACCCATTGGACATGGCACCTTAGCCTGTCTGGCAGGAATCTGTTGTGAGATCAATTGTCTGGACACTTGTTCTAGGAGAACACCTGCCCATAGAAATGCAAGGTCTGACCAGGGGAAGAAAGAGCGATGACAGATTGGTGTAATGGCCACATGATGTGTGGCACGGGACCATTTCATCTCGAGACTCAAGATTTCTGTGAAGACACAAGGGGACAGGGACAACCCAAAAGGGTGGACCTTGTACTGATATGTCGGATCCTTGAAGGTGAATCGCAGAAACATGTCTGTGCCATTAAAGGGCTCCTATTAAACTTTTTCACTTTTTCAACTTTAGTAAGTCTGTAATGTTGCTGTTTGAACATAAAAAAGATCTCTAAAGTTACAAACCTCAAAGTCCAACTTTTTAAAATAAAAAATAGATATTTTATTTAACAGAAATCACTTTTCAAAAACTACAACGAACAACTCGTTTGGACTACAATGCATATTTTCCGGGATTTGTGATATCACAGATACCAACGAATTGGACAAAATCTGGTTTAGAGCCGTGAGATCTTTGCCCGAACCTGACGGGACCCGAATTTGGTTTGATTTTGATTGAATTTTGGGTTTGGTCGGGTTCTGGCTTAATTTATATAAATTACGTGGGCTCAGGCCGGGCCGGGGCTTGCACTCTGGTTTGCGAGGTAAACGAGCGGTCATGTGATGTGTTTCAATTAACGTGAGAAAGATGCTGTGATGAGTGGGGCGGAGAGAGATGTGGGAACGAGCGAGGCCGGTAGAGTGATTGGGAAATCCGCGACACCTGCACCCCACCGCCGGTCTTGAGTCCCACAGAGGAGATGGAAGGATATAAAACTGGAGCGACGATAGCGAAGGACGAGAGAGGACCAGGCCTGGGCCATATTTTATGTTTTGCTTTTTATTTATGCACACCAGTCGTCCGTGAGTGGCTGGTGCGCTGTTTTGTGTTTATTTTTGCCATTAAAGTTTGATTTTGATTGTGCGCCGGTTCCCGCCTCCTTCTTCCGGATGATTAGGAAGTTTTTATCATTACAGATGCGAAAATGGATGCTGAGTAGGTGAAACAGAGGCATGCCTCTGGCGATTAATTTTTGGGTGCAACTAAAGCATAGTCTGAGGTGTGGAAAAGTTTTCACCATGTTTATAATGAGAATAATGAGTGAATAATGACGCACCATCAGCAGGAATGCGCTGAAGCCATCAAGCTTCAACTTGAGCTGGGCCACCAGCAGTTGATGGTCTGTGTTACCAAGCTCTGCTCCTTGGTACACACGGCAGTTGGTAACAAATGGATTTCAGCATCGAGAGATGAAGATATGGTCCAGTGCTGGTTCTGGTTCTGCCATCTGGGTTGTACCATATGCAGTGATGGATAAGCTTCCGGTGAAACCAGGTATCAGCAAAGCAGAGGTTGTTGTGGTGGCAGAGGAGGAGTAGCTGCCACCATTGAGGGACTTGCAAAGGGCCTTTGGGATGGCAAGTGCCACGCCATAAAGGCCTATCCGTCTCTCGGGGCCACTCCAGAAGTAGCAATGGTCGCCTGCCGTTGTTTCTCCATTGCCATGCCATTGAACTTCACAGATCCCTGCCAAGGAGATGTTATAGCGGCAGAGCTCTCGGGACAGCAGGGTGGCAGCTCCGGGGCGAAGGAGTGTCTGGACATTCCATGTGGTGACACGGGTCCTAAGACGAAGGTTGATCCGTACTCGTTGGTCGGGGGCAGGCTTGGGTCCGTTACCATGTTGGGCAGTCCGACTACTTTCTCTGATTGGTTTCGTAACAAAAGGGTATCTCCTGGGTGGGTTGTTAGCCCTCCGCAGGATAGTCGGTTGGTGGGGCCGCCACCTCACAGCATACCGACATGCTGAGGTCTTTGTTTGTCTGGAACCTAACCCGGAGACCGGCCCGCCTAAGGTGACCCTACCAGGAGCGAGCTCCCGATGGTATCACTCTCCAGGGTCACTGGAACATGCAAGCCCCCACGCCACATCAAGGCCAGACCTGAGAGAGAGGTTTTTCAAATGATAACTAAATATTAATTGAGTGGCGAAGCAAATCTGCACTAGAGAAGGCAACAAGTTTTATCACTATATTGGAGACACGCTAGCTTTCCCAAGGCAGATGAACTTAGAGTGGTTACAATAATTCGGGTCAAATTGATTTGATATTGATGCAATGTTTGCAGTGGTAAGGTAAGGGGCATGACATATGAGTAGTGCCAATCTAACCAATCACAGCACATTTTGTGTTTCAGAAGGTGGGCCTTTAATTGATACAGGAACTATTTGAGCCGTTCATGCCAGACTGGGGAGAGAGGTTTTGCATTAATGTAAAATATGTGAAAAATAATGTATTATAATGTAATAATGTAATAATGTAGGCCCAGCATCCTGAAGAAATTGTGGTGTGCATTACAAATGCAATAACATTCTTACCTTGCTCCGGGGGCCCGCGGTGCAGGGGTATGTAGAGGCTGAGCTCAGATGTACTTTGGCATGGACCTGTGGCATTAGAATGCAGGAAGGCAAAATGATCATGTCCACCACTTGATAAATGGCCATCGCAAAGTAGAGGCCATTAACATGTAATGAACATGTAAACAGTCATTTTGCCAACCATCAGTTGCCTGGATTTGTGAAAGAAAAGGAAAATCCAAATGAAAATTCTCCTCCCAACATTTCAGCAGAAGTGAGGCCCGTCTCTTCTTCAAAGGCAGGCAGGTCAGGAGGTGCTCCACTTCTCTCTGTTGCATGAGAAATGCAATGCTTCCTGCTCCAAAAAAAAAACAAATGAGTGGCATGCAAATCCCACCTGCCAGTTCTCAGTGTGTACGATATCTAGGTACACCTATATGAACACTTCTAGTTTTGTGACTGTAAGTAATTCTGTGAACCTAAAGCAATATTTACACAATTTTGATTTTAATAAATATAAAAAATATAAAATGTATACATGATAGTTGACACCTTCATGGACACTTGTTGGTTTTATGACTGTTAGTCATTCAAATGCTATTGAGCTTTAAATTATGGTGTATTTTGTGTTTGAGCCCGTTCGGCAGTGAAATAAATAGCATATTTTAATATGATTTGATAGCTTATTTTAATAAATATCAAAAATCTAAAAGGTGTGCATCATACCTGACAAAATGAACACTTTACAGTTGGTTTTGTGACTAAGTAATTTTTTGAGAGTTTTTAAACTCATGCTTAGGCTATCAGCGATCATGTGATAATGCAAATGTTCTTTGCTTGCTGATGTAATATATTGTAGATATATATAATTTATTCGCTGTTTGAATAACTGTGGAAATTAATAAAATATATGATTAGTGACTTACAGTGTTTTTATTAATTATGTTAAATATAAATTCAGTTATATTAAAATATTTTACAACATGAAACTTTAGTGTCCATCTGCACTAATTTCCTGTGGATGTCTTTCAACATTCTGTTGCTTTTTGCCGCTTCACAGTTAAAACAGTGTCTAGAGATGCATTACTCATAAAAAAAAAAAAAAAAAAACCTGGCACTCACTTAATTTGTAGTGTGAATGGCTACAATGCTCAGTGCTGTGAATCGCATTGTAAATAGAAACTTTTGACAGTCGTTAGACTACAGAGCATGAACACAAATATGCACAGCTGTTTACAGGCAGCTGCCTATCAAGCGGGTACCAGACTGAATCAAAATTAGTCTTGGTTATAGGACCTGAAGTTCACCCATGCCTACTGATTTCCCAAACCACACAAGCAACCACAGATAACATATCCATATTAATCCACCCTTACATTAAATAAATTGCAGTTCACCTGTAGGGTACCCACCTAACTGTAGGACTGTAAAACACTGAAAGTTTAGAATTTTCTGTTGCTTCCTGAACATCAGAAATACATTAAACTAAGCATGTTTTCTCAGAATGATGTTCTCAGAACTACGCTCCATGTGTAAAAAGGTTTGAGAAGTTTGGACAATGCACTTTAAAGATATTTGACAATTACTGTCTCCTTTTTTGCTGCTACTGTCATAAATTGCCATAACAACACCGTTCAAGATTAAAAAACCAATGTGTTTTTAAATCAGCATGTCTACATGTATAGCAGCCATTTCATTCCAGGCACACCTCATTCTGCTTACTGAAGTACTGATTAGCAGATCACTTCATCTTACATAATGAGGAAAAGTAAAAAAAAAAAAAAAAAAAAACCTTGCTATGGTCATCAGTATCCTCTTGAAATAAGATGTGCTAGTAGTACATTGAAAGTAATTTGGGAGCAAATACTAACTAGATTATGCCAAAAGAATTGAAAATACAAATTTTGAGTAATGAAAAAAAGGGTTCAATTCAATTCATTTCAAGTTTATTTGTATGGCGCTTTATACAATACAAAACTTTACAGAAAATGAAGTTTCTACAATACTTAGTAGTTGTCATGTCAGCTGTCTGATCACCCTGTTCTTTGGTGTGTGTTTTTATGTCGTCATTTCATGCGCACATGGTGTTTTGTTTTTGGTTTTGATCGTTCGTCTTGCACCTATCTGTGGCGTTCCTCCCTCCCCCTCATTACTACAGTTTCCGCTTCTAATTGTTTGACTCCACTCACCTGCATTCAATGTCTGTTCATCTCTTCCTCTATTTATTCCCGTCTGTCTCGCCAATCGGTGCCAGATCGTCGTTCGACTACAGCCCATGTGTAGCCATTCTGTCTAGTCCTGCTCTGTTGTGCCATTGTCTGCAGCTACTGGTTTTGTTTTGTTTTTCTATTTTTTCCCCTCCCTCTTTTCCTAGACCGGACACCTGCATTCCTCAGAAGTGTTTTTGGTTTGCTCGGTGACGGGCTCTCTCGTGTTCTCCTCCCTCCTCCACTTCCTACGCGGCCGCGCCGTCGGGCGCCCTCTGCCGGGTGTTTACGAAAGGACATTCGAGTCTCTTATTTTCCTGTTGGACATTTCTCCATTATTTCCCGGCCTGTTTTTGTTAGTTGGAGGGAGTTTTTCTTTTGGACTTTTTTGAATAAATTCTCACACTATACCTGCATCTGTGTCCAGTTGTGGCCACCGTCAGCGCCTGGCAGTTCGTCCACCCTGGAGGACCGAGGAGTCGTCACCTGTTTCCCCCACAGAAACCACTGAGCCGGAGCCTATGCAGGTGGGGCGCCTTCGGCTCACTCCGCAACAGAAGCAGCAAAGACTCACCCAAGGGCTATGTCTGTATTGTGGCAAGTCCGGTCACTTCGCAGCAGGCTGTCCGTTAAAAGTATAGGCTCACCAGTAAAGAGGGGGATCCTGGTGAGCGCTACCCCTTTATTGCATCCCCCCTCCTCTCGCACTCTCCTTCCTGTCTCAATTCAGTTTGGTGATATCTCTAACTCCTGTGCAGCACTGGTTGACTCGGGAGCTGAGGGCAACTTTATGGACCTCTCTCTAGCCACCCGTTGGGGGATTCCTGTCATTCCTTTACCTGAACCTATTCCTGCCCATTCATTGAATGGCACTTTGATCACCACTGTCTCCTATGCTACCCCTCCTGTCAATCTAATAGTCTCGGGCAATCACCGTGAGGTAACCACGCTGTACCTTCTTGAATCCCCGAGTGCTCCCATTGTCCTGGGGCACCCATGGTTGGTGCAACATGGCCCTCACATGGATTGGTCGAGCAACTCTGTCTTGTCTTGGAGTAAGTTTTGTCATGCGTCTTGTTTGGGTGCTGCCTCTTTTCCTGTGTCTGTGTGTCCTGTCTTACAGGTGGAGGCTGCTGATTTGAAGGGGGTCCCGGTGGAGTACCACGACCTGTGACTGTGCCATTGAGCTCCTCCCAGGCACTTCTCCGCCCAAGGGTCACTTGTTTTCCCTTTCAGGCCCTGAAAGAGAGGCCATGGACAAATACATTAATGAATCCCTCAAAGCCGGTCTCATCCGACACTCTTCATCTCCTGCAGGCGCTGGCTTCTTCTTTGTCAAGAAGAAGGATGGCTCCTTGCGTCCTTGTATAGATTACCGAGGCCTGAATGACATCACTATTAAGAACAGGTACCCCTTTCCTCTTATGTCGTCTGCCTTTGAGCTATTGCAGGGAGCCAAGGTCTTCACCAAGCTGGACCTTCGAAATGCCTACCACCTGATTCGTATACGTGAGGGGGATGAGTGGAAGACAGCTTTCAACACGCCCACGGGACACTTTGAGTACCGGGTCTTACCATTTGGTCTGACCAATGCCCCAGCTGTCTTCCAGGCCCTGGTTAACGACGTGTTGAGAGACATGGTGAATCAATTCGTCTTCGTGTATCTTGATGAAATCTTGATATTTCCCCCATCTCTGCAGGTACACACTCAGCATGTTCGCCAAGTGTTACAACGGCTGCTGGAGAACCAGCTCTATGTTAAGGCGGAAAAGTGCGTTTTCCATGCCCAGTCGGTTCCGTTCCTGGGGTTCGTTGTTTCTGCAGGGGAGATCAAAGCCGACCCCTGTAAGGTAAGGGCCGTTGCCGAGTGGCCAGCTCCCGACTCTCGTAAAGCTCTGCAGCGGTTCCTGGGGTTTGCCAACTTCTATCGGCGGTTCATCCGGAACTTTGGTCAGATTGCTGCACCTTTAACGGCACTCACCTCTCCCAAGGTACCGTTCAAGTGGAATACTGGGGGACAGGAGGCCTTTGATAAATTAAAGTCCCGTTTTATCTCTGCTCCTGTCTTGTCTATTCCAGACCCTGAACGTCAATTCATTGTTGAGGTGGATGCCTCAGATGTCGGTGTGGGCGCGGTCCTATCTCTGCGGTCACACGAGGATGGTAAGGTGCATCCCTGTGCCTTCTCCCACCGCCTGAGTCCCCCAGAACGGAATTACAACATAGGTAATCGGGAGCTGTTGGCAGTCAGGCTGGCTTTGGGGGAGTGGCATCACTGGTTGGAGGGCGCAGCTCAGCCCTTCCTGGTCTGGACGGATCATAAGAACCTCGAGTACATCCGTTCGGCCAGGAGGCTGAGCTCCCGACAGGCTCGCTGGGCCCTCTTCTTTGGTCGGTTCAATTTCACCCTGTCATACAGGCCCGGGTCCAAGAATATCAAGCCCGATGCACTCTCTCATCTCGTCGAGGCTCCTGAGGGGAGGGAGTCTGCAGACACCATCTTGCCCAAGGGGGTGGTGGTGGCATCTCTCTCTTGGGACATCGAGAGACGAGTAGAGGAGGCTCTACTTAAGGGTCCTGTGCCGAAGGGGGGTCCAGCGGGTAATCTGTTTGTTCCCACCAAGTTGCGCTCTGAAGTGATCCAGTGGGGTCACTCGTCCAGGCTAGTCTGTCATCCAGGAGTCCGGAGGTCGCTGGCTGCCATCCGTCAGCAATTTTGGTGGCCATCCATGGCCAAGTATGTCAGGCAGTTCGTGGCTGCCTGCTCTGTGTGCGCTCAGAACAAGACTTCCAATGCGCCTCCCGTTGGTCTGCTCCACCCGTTGCCCATCCCTTCCCGCCCCTGGTCACATTTGGCCCTTGATTTTGTCACTGGCCTCCCAGAATCCATGGGTAACACCGTCATTCTTACGGTGGTGGACCGTTTCTCTAAGGCGGCCCATTTCATTCCCCTTCCCAAGCTCCCCTCAGCCAAAGAGACTGCTCAGGTGATGGTTGATCACGTATTCCGGATTCATGGTCTTCCGGTCGATGTGGTCTCTGATAGGGGTCACCAGTTTGTCTCTCAGTTTTGGAGGGAGTTCTGTCGGCAGATCGGGGCCTCTACGAGTCTGTCATCAGGTTTCCATCCCCAGACCAACGGGCAGTCCGAGCGGGCTAACCAGGATTTGGAACGCACTCTTCGCTGCCTGGCATCCCACAATCCCAGCTCCTGGTGTCAACAGCTGTCCTGGGTAGAATAGGCCCATAACTCCCTTCCGGCTTCTGCCACAGGTATGTCCCCATTCCAGTGTTCTGTTGGTTATCAACCTCCCTTGTTTCCCACACAGGAACCCGAAGCTGCGGTCCCGTCTGCTTTGGCTTTTGTCCGACGGTGTCGACGCACCTGGAAGAAAGCTAAGGCGACCTTGGCCCAGGCTAGTAGGCGGACCAAAGCAGCGGCCGATCGTCACCGGACTCCTGCTCCCCGCTATGTGTGTGGTCAAAGGGTATGGCTTTCCACCAAGGACCTGCCTCTCAGGGTAGCCTCACGCAAGTTGGCACCCAGGTTCATTGGCCCATACCGGATCACCAAGGTCCTGAGTCCGGACGGCGGTGCAGCTCAAGCTCCCTACCACGCTTGGTCGGGTACACCCTGTTTTCCATGTTTCCAGGGTTAAACCTGTGTTCCATTCCCATCTTGTTCCATCTGCCCCAACCCCCCCTCCCCCCCGTCTAGTGGATGGCTCCCCAGTCTATACGGTGAGGAAGTTGCTAGATGTACGACGTAGGGGTCGGGGCTTTCAATACCTTGTGGACTGGGAGGGCTATGGCCCAGAGGAGAGGAGCTGGGTCCCGGCCCGGGACATCTTGGATCGGACACTGGTCGAGGACTTCTACCGGCGACGAGGTGAGCCCCTTCCTGCGGCGCCTGGTGGCGTCCGTCAGAGGGGGGGTACTGTCATGTCAGCTGTCTGATCACCCTGTTCTTGGGTGTGTGTTTTTATGTCGTCATTTCATGCGCACATGGTGTTTTGTTTTGGTTTTGATCGTTTGTCTTGCACCTATCTGTGGCGTTCCTCCCTCCCCCTCATTACTACAGTTTCCGCTTCTAATTGTTTGACTCCACTCACCTGCATTCAATGTCTGTTCATCTCTTCCTCTATTTATTCCCGTCTGTCACGCCAATCGGTGCCAGATCGTCGTTCGACTACAGCCCATGTGTAGCCATTCTGTCTAGTCCTGCTCTGTTGTGCCATTGTCTGCTGCTACTGGTTTTGTTTTGTTTTTCTATTTTTTCCCCTCCCTCATTTCCTAGACCGGACACCTACATTCCTCAGAAGTGTTTTTGGTTTGCTCGGTGACGGGCTCTCTCGTGTTCTCCTCCCTCCTCCACTTCCTACGCGGCCGCGCCGTCGGGCACCCTCTGCCGGGTGTTTACGAAAGGACATTCGAGTCTCTTATTTTCCTGTTGGACATTTCTCCATTATTTCCCGGCCTGTTTTTGTTAGTTGGAGGGAGTTTTTCTTTTGGACTTTTTTGTATAAATTCTCACACTATACCTGCATCTGTGTCCAGTTGTGTTCCTGACAGTAGTAGCTTATAAGTGGTGACTGTCAGTTTCTGAGCATATGACAGGAATTTTTCTGAAAAATTAATACAAGATGTAGTCAACCAGAGGATGAAAACTATTAACAGCAATTATTATATGATGCATTCAAACTCGTAGCAATATTTGTTAGTTCTGTATGTTGTTTCAGGGTTAGCATCTTCTGAGGTCCTCTGAGGGGTTTGCATCATCTCTTCTCAGGTCTTCTGGATCCAGACTGGAGCTTGTGTAAATCCTAGTTCCCATGGGATGTAAAACTAATAGAGACATAATTAGCGTAGCTGCTGTTCCAATAAAGTAAAATTAGTTTAACCCAAACTAAAAAATAATGCGCATTTGATCAGATACAACTGCAGTCACAAATTATGAGATTCATTATTTGAATGCTTGGCAATAGAGATATGTTTTTAATCTAGATTTAAACAGAGAGAGTGTGTCTGAACCCCGAACATTATCAGGAAAGCTATTCCAGAGTTTTGGAGCCAAATGTGAAAAAGCTTTACCTCCTTTAGTGGACTTTGCTATCCTAGGAACTACCAAAAGTCCAGCGTTTTGTGACCTTAGGAAGTGTGATGGGTTGTAGCATGGTATAAGGCTAGTTAGGTATGCAGAAGCTAAGCCATTTAGGGCCTTAAAGGTAAGTAATAATAATTTGTAACTGATACCGAACTTAAAAGGTAGCCAGTGCAGAGACTGTAAAATTGGTAGTCCAATCCAATCTTTTCTGCATCAGAAAATCAGGTTACATTTCGTAGCTTGGCAATGTTTCTAAGATGGAAGAATGCGGTTTTTGTAACTTGGGAAATATGGTTTTCAAAAGAAAAGTTGCTGACCGTAAAGGGAGTAACAGCACATCCATCTAGTTGCAAACTGTAATCTACTAGATTCTGTGTACAGTTTCTTGGTCCAATAAGTAATATCTATGTCTAATCCGAATTTAATAGGAGAAAAATATTGGTCATCCAGTCTTTCACATTTTTAACACACTCTATTAGCTTAGATAATTTAGAAGTTTCATCTGGTCTCGTTGAGATATATAGTTGAATATCATCAGAATAACAAACTAATCCCGTATTTTATAATAATATTAACAAGGGGCAACATGTACATTGTATATTGAAAATAGATGAGGACCTAGGACGGATCCTTGTGGCACTCCATATTTTACTGGTGAAAAATATGATGACTTCCAATTAAAATAAACAAAATGGTAGCAATCGGACAGGTAGGATCTAGAGCCTGCCCTTGAATACCTGTATAGTTTTGTCATCTATCTATGAGTATGTCACAATCTATGGTGTCGAACGCAGTACTAAGATCAAGTAAAACTAGCAATGAGATGCAGCCTTGATCTGACGCAAGAAGTAATTTGTAATTTTAACAAGTGCAGTTTCTGTGCTTTGTTGCCTGAAACCATACTGAAAATCTTCATACAGATCATTTTTTTTTGCAGGAAGGAACACAACTGAGCAGACTGAACTTTTTCAAAAATTTTAGACATAAATGGAAGATTTGAAATAGGCCTATAATTAGCCAGTTCACTAGGATTTACAGTAATTGTGGTTTCTTAATAAGAGGCTTAATAACCGCCAGCTTGAATTGTTTTAAGACGTGAACTAAAGATAACGATGAGTTAATAATATTGAGAAGCTGTTCTTCTGCTAAAGGTAACAACTCTTTCAGTAATTTAGTGGGTACAGGATCTAATAAACGTAGTTGGTTTAGATGCAGTCATAAGTTTATTAAGCTCTTCCTGTCCTATAGTTGTAAAGCACTGCAGTTTATCTTTGGGTGCGATGGATGAAACTGAAGTATTAGACACTGTAGAATCTACATTTGTTATTGTATTTCATATGTTATCTATTTTATCAGTGAAGAAATACATAAAGTCAGTACTATTTAACTGTGAGGGAATATTTGAATCAGGTGGCATCTGGTTAAACTGGACATACTGTTTTTCAATGACATTCTAAAAACTTCCAAGTAAGTTTTTCTCCATTTGCGCTCAAGACTATGAATTTCTTTATTGAGATAGTGAGAACTGTTATACCATGGCACAGTACAGTACGTTTTTTTTTTTTTTTTTCAGTTTGATGGGGGCAACAGCTTCTAATGTATTAGAGAAAATAGTGCCCATGCTGCCAGTCATTTCATCTAGTTCATGTGTATTTTTGGGTACACATAGCAGTTGAGATAGATCAGGCAGGTTATTTGCAAATCTGTCTTTGGTGGCTGGAACAATAGTTCTGCACAGACGGTAACGCTGAGCCATATAGTTAATATCAGTAATACGCAGCATGCACGATACAAGGAAATGGTCTGTAACATCATCACTTTGAGGTATGATATCTATATCAGTAAGATCGATTCATGTAATATAATTCAGTTCTGGCATTACTAACAGTGAGTGTCAGGTTACTTTCATCCTTAAAATTTCAAAGACAGCAGTTCATAAGAACAAGGTCTAGCTGCAGACATTAGAGACAACAAATCTACAGACTGGCAAAAGGTGAAAATGACTCTCCACTGACCGGGATGACCACCAACTCATTCCAATGTCATTCAACAACTGTCAGGTGAATTAGAATTTAAACATTAGTACTGTGTTGTTTTAAAAATTATAATGATTTAGTTTTCTTTGCATTATTGTAGTTCTAAAACACTGCATCTTTTTTTTTAACCAGTTGTCATTTTCTGCAAATAAATGCTCTAAATGACGATATGTTGGAATATTTGGGTATTCTGGAGAAATGATGGCAGTAGTTTATAGAATAGAAAAAAATAATAATTAATTCCCCCCCAAAAAAGGTGTCAAAAAGTGGCACGGGCATTTATGAGCTTTTGCTAATGTTTAATGGCTGTAAACACTATGTGTGTGTTGAATTTCATGAAATTCTAAGCATGTTAAGAGCCTCAAAAACACCCCAAAATATTAAAGTTTGATGTGTTGCCATGGCAACACTATTTAAGATAACAAGAATCCCTTCACAGTTTTACATCCGCCATGTCTTGATATTATTCTGATGAAGGATGTTGCAAATCAGGTTAATGCAATATGACAATTTCCTGCTGCCAGTTGATGGCAAAATCAGTCATGTATTTGGAAGTTATAACACACTTCCTGTTTACATTTTTTCACCATAAATTTGTTGCCTTACCATGGCCAAACTGTTTGAGATATCAAAGATCACTTTGCAATTTAGCATCCTCAATGTCTTGAGATCAAGCTGAATGAATTTGTTGATGAATACATTAAAACTCTAGGATGAACCCTTTTTCACAAAACCCTGAGTAGCCAGCTTCCTTTTGTGGAGCTAAGAACATGCAGTACAAAAGTTGTTCAGCTCGATGAGGTCTGTTGCTGCGATCCATTCATCTTGGAAGTCAGAGATGAGAATGGCATAATTTCACGTCATTCCGATGTTTCTGAATTTCAAGCACAAATGGAATGCAGCATTGGTACTACCTTGGAAAACGACAAGTAGAACATCAAATGTTGTCATCTCGGAATTAGGGTAATTAATAACATGGCATATTGGAGTCAAACTCTCTAACCACTAGGCCACGACTTCCCCTATGTGCAAGTATTTATGATATATGGACCACTGCATTCCAGGGGGCGCTGTGGAGCCCATCTGTCATGCCTGTGTCAACTTCTGCCCAACTCTCATGGCCAAGGATTCCAAGGTGTGTGCTAATTTTCAAGAACTTTTGGGTTAAGGGACCCAAAAGCACCCAAACCTTCACAAATAATAATAATACTCATCATAAAGAAAAAAATAGGGTCTTGTGTCCTAATAAAGAAAAACATAACATTATTTTCTGTTCTGTTTTTTTTTTTCACAGCTCAGTATATGAATGTTCATATAAAACTAATTTGTTGATTAATACCATTGAGCATTGCCACTGAGCAATCCAATAGCTTTTGGTATTTAAAGAAACACTAAAATATCATGTAGGCTATTTTTGCTGTATTTATATTGACCGAATAAAGCTATTTACCTTTATTAAAAATGAAATGCATTTCTGCGTTTGTTGTTGACACATATCAAGTCTGTGTCATACCAAACCAGCACCCTGCGGTTTCCTGCTGTTATAGTGAACTTGGTGAAGTGGCTTCCTGTTGCAATGAGACCAATTCGCTTTGCAGAGCGAGATGATTGAAAGCTGACAAACGCCTTTTTTTTTTTTTTTTTTTTTTTTGCTAAGCTAAAATAAAGCTTTTCACATTAGTCTACCATAAATTGAAGCTCCGGCGTATAGAGACAGAGGACTTGTCAAGAAAGAAAGACAGATATACAGACTGAAAGCTAAATATACTTGCTGATAAGTATTAAAATGATGGAGGAAGGGGTTGACCAGTCGTCTTAGGAGGGGCGTAACGAGTTTACCTGCAGGAAGGTGAGAGCACTGTGTGCGGAACACACACCGGCGCCTCCCTTTCACTCTCTGTTCTCCCTCCCCCAACCGACAACATGGATCATCGCAGTCCACCTGCGCTTTTTATTCAAGGTTAATATATTTATTCTAACGTGATCTGTATAGGGTCTCTAAAAATTACACTCTGTTTTAAAAGTCAACAAGAGTTTCGATGAAACCATTAAGTGAACAATGTAGCGAGCATCAGAAGAAAAGCGTTGGGGAGATGCCGAGTGAGGAGACGAGAACAGCAGCACCTGGAAACGGTGTGACTGTGAACGCAGCTCCTACGAGAGAGGTACTGCAAATACACGCTTACACTTGTTTTAAGATGGAAACATTTATGTTTTGATGTTATCTGAGTTTTGAAAGAAACTTGGAATCGTTTCAACACTGTCGACTCGCTGGTCTGTCGAGGTAACACAACCCGTCTGTCCTCATTCACGGTTGCGTTTAACCACGGTTTCACTATTTTTCTCTCTCTCTCTCTCTCTCTCTCTGTGTGTGTATTTAAATATTATTGTTAAATATTGTTAAGAAATACTTTACCCGAAACTCTGGAATTATTTAAACCACCACCTTTGGTTCCAAAAAATGGGGACATTTTAACACACAAAAGGAGATTAGTACTTCAGTCATCATCTTCTTTCTAAACAGTGAATGGTGAATGGTTAATTTTTGGATGAACTACACCTTTAGAACCCCCTTATTTGGTCAAAATCATATCATAGAGAAAAATGTTAATAATTGTGATTATTATTGATAATATTGTTAATATTTTTATAATGAAAAATGCCTGCAAATAATGTCAGCGACAGCCTTGTTCAGTAGCGTGGCATTCATGTTCCTGTAGCAATCAAGTGACTTCCCTTTTGTCTCACTAGGATACACACTAGAGAGACCAAACTGACCATTACTTCCTCAATCTGGACTGCATAATTAACTACAGGAGGCTACATCTTTTTATATTGTATAGCTTCTGCAGAGAAGAGAAGTCATGTAAACTAGATTTTTATACCCCTAGGCAAACTTTGATGTTGGCTTGTCTTAAAAGTAGTTTTAAAAGCTATAGTTTACATTAGCAGCTGTGTATAATATAAAAACCATGCTGTAGTTTACTATGCAGTCAAGATTGAGGAACTAATGGTCAGTTTGGCCTCTGTAATGTGTATCAAAAACCCAACCCTTACGTCTCTACAACAGAGATCCTCAAATCTGGCTCGTGAGATCCACTTTTCTGCAGAGTTTAGCTCTAACCCTAATCAAACACACCAGAGTTTGCTAATCAGTGTCTTCAGGATTGTAAAAAAATCATAGGTAGGTTTGTTTGATTAGGGTTGGAGCTAAATTTTGCATGAAAGTGGATCTCGTGGATCACTGTGCTACAACATTCTGGTTTTGACTTGTTTTTCTTTTCTTTTCTTTTTTTGCTTGTTCGTGTTGCTGTACTGTTGATAGGGTGCTCTAAATGGTTGCTAGGGTGTGGCTCGGCAGTTGCCAGGGTGATATCTAAAGCCTGCTGACAGCCTCAGCTTTATATCTTCTGAAGTAATTACTGGATGACATGACAAAGATGTGTGCTGTTCATCTGTTATATGGCTGTGTTTGATCAGTGATCATAAGCTGAGATGAATGTTCTTCTTGACAGAGTCCAGGACAGCAGAATGGGACTGTGTCTTCTCCTGATGTCCCCAGGCCTGTATCCCAGACTCAATCTGAGCACCAGCCTCCATCCTCTACACCAGCTGCTCCTGCTCAGCCTCCCAGAGAACAGTGGGGCGGCAAATATGAATTTCTGCTCTCCTGTATTGGCTACTGTGTGGGCCTGGGAAATGTCTGGAGGTTCCCCTACCTCTGCTACCGAAACGGAGGAGGTGAGTGACAGTAGAGTTAATATGAATGCAAATCTTTCATTTACATTGTAGTTTGATTGAGTTGTAAACACAGGCTTTTCTGCAAAGGTACGGTCCCATTTACTGCTTTTTCAGCAAAATTGTGTCATTTTAATAGGAATCTACATCACTGGGGATGTTTGCATGTCTTTTATGGGTGTCCTGAAATGTTTGGTTACTCTAAGCTGAAATCAATCCATCTGTCGAACCAACCAAAGACCTTTCCTGTAGAAGGGAGGAGGGCACGTTCCTCTTTTAAACCTCTGAAACTAATTTGCCTAAATCCATGAAGACCTCAAAAGGGAAGAAAATTTGCAATGTAAAGATGGTTAGTAATACCAATGAAGAGACCTGTTCACGGATTGTTGGAGGGTGATGTAGAAAAGCACTGTAATTTCCAATAGTAACTTCTTAAAAATGAGAAACTCTGACAATTATGATGGAGAGACTGAATAAATTAACGTGACGAATTTCATGGATTGCACTAAACAACACTTTGAAGGTCAACTCTGAATTAAATACCAAACTTGAAACCAAAGAGAACCGGTGGTGTCTGAACTTGGACAATGAGATTGCTCCATTTCTCTTACATATTACACACCGAAACACACACACTGTTGTTCCAGTTCTGTTCATGAAATAATATGTCTAATCCAGTAATAACAGCACTTCTAATGTACAAAAAGATTTGCTATATTGTATTTAAAAATGTTTTGCATGTAGACTTCATTGATGTGAAATATGTCAATAATACAAATCCTGAGGAGGGCAAAATCCCACTGACACGTGCCTGTGATTTAGGAGTGTGGAATCACTGGCACAAATGACATAATTTGGGGTTGTGGCTTAGTGGTTTGTGCACATGCTCCAACTTGTTGAGGTGTGATGCTTATGAACATCGAATCTGACTCATGTTTTGAAATCCTGTTCCGCCTCACTTCCTGTCTTGTATTTACTGTTGTTATGAATATAAGTGGTTGAAAGTCAAACAATTAAGTATTTACAACAGGAATTGAAATGGAAAATGAATGTTTATAATGTCATAAACCTTGACTTGTTGGGTTGCAGGTGTGTTTCTCATCCCGTACTTCATCATGCTCTTCTTCACGGGAATGCCGCTCTTCCTCATGGAGCTCAGCCTGGGCCAGTATGGAGCCGCAGGTCCCATCACAGTCTGGAAGTGCTGTCCCCTCCTCAAAGGTAACAGCACTTCACATGTAATTCATCAATTCGGCGGCCCAATCATAGTTTGTAAATAGGACTGTGATCATGTCAGTTTGGTATTGAGTTATTTTCATTATTCAAAGTCTTGTAGCTCCACTTTGTATTAGATGTAAGAATCAATGGTACTTCTGTTTTGTAATAATTATTAATTAAATACAGGGCTAAACAAATGGTGATGATTGTGTTGTCCTGGTCTCATTACAGGGATTGGAATAGGGATGCTATGTGTGTCCATTCTTGTGTGTCTCTATTATAATGTTATTATCGCTTGGACGTTCTACTACCTGGGCAGTTCTTTCCAGAGCCCTCTGCCCTGGTCATGTGATGCTCTTCATAACATTCCCCTTTGTCAAGTAAGTTTTACTTGTCTGCTAGTAGGTTAACATCGAATGCTGATTATCATCTACGTTATCTAGATAAATCAAATATGTTTTTCTTATTCCGAATAATCTCTGTTTTCTCCACAGAACAAAACTAATATCACCCAAAGTCCCTCTGAGGTCTTCTGGAAGTAAGAATTCTCCTCTTTAAATTTCTAAAGTAGTCTGTAAATTATCTTTCCTTTTAGAAATAAATACAATTTAAATGAAAATGTATTTAAGAATAATTAAACATTATTTATTAATTTAATTTGAATGTTTAATGCTATCACTGATTTAAAGTAGCACATTAAACATGAAACATCTGTGTATATCCATACAATCTGCAAAGATCTGAAATGATTTATAATTGTGTTTTAGTAAAAAATTTGAAATACTTGGAAATTGTATGAACAAATTTATTAATCAGGGCTTTGTTGGAAAAATGGGTAACATTTTACAATAAAGTTTAAATTTGTTAACATTAGTTAATGCATTAGGTATCATGAATTAATAATGAAAAAATATAATATCTAAATATTTACAGCATTCATTAATGTTGATTTATTAATTTACAGTACTATTACATTCATGTTAATTTATAACTTTTAATTTCAAATGTGTATATGTTGAAATGAATATGAACCTATACTAGTGATCAGACGTTTGGGGTCTGTAAGATTTTTTTCAATTGAATATCTTTTATTTTAAATAAATGCTGCAAAAGTACATCCTGAAAACAATTATGATAATTTCTGTACCAGATTAGAAAGATTTCTGATCATGTGACACTAAGAGACTGGCTATATTAATATATTTAAAATATACTTTCATAATGCAAAATGCAGCCTTGGTGAAAATTCTTTCAAAAACAGTAAATCGTTCACTAATATATGTTGATTAATAAATGCTGTTAAATATTCTTAGCTCACTGTCATGCTCTCCTTCATTAACTGCTGTTACGAAATGTATTTAGCTCGTGTTTGATGTTTGTTCACATCCTTGAATCTAAAAATACCACAGTTAGTGGTGTGATAATATACAGCAGACATGCATTCAAGTCCAAAGTACCGCTGTTACTGACACATACAGACCTAAACAATCTATTCTAGACTACTGTGGTGGGATTGTTGCACAAAACCACAGCTGAAACACTGAGACTGTTAACATGCAATGCAGCTGATGACACATTTCTTCAGTCTTACACCGAGTGTTTGTGTGTGTTCAGCGAGAGGGTTCTGGGAGTAGTGAACAGCAAAGGGCTGCATGATCCCGGTCCAGTGCGTTGGCCTCTAGCTCTGTGCTTGCTGGCTGCCTGGGTCGTCATTTTCCTTTGCATGCTCAAGGGTATTCGCAGCTCTGGCAAGGTAGGACCCCACCCAGACACACCTGCAAGCCTTACAGAAATCCACAGCACATCCAGTTGGCTTCTTTCCCAATAGGAAATAAATGTAGACCATTAACCATTTTAGAATCATTGAGATATGATTATAATTTTTATGAATATTTGGAATTTTTTGTCCATTTGTATTTTTAAAGTCATTTGATTGTTTATTTGATTTTTTAACATGTCTATATAGTGTTTATTAATGTTTATTTCCATTTTAGTTTTAGTTATTTTAGTATGTCAAGTAGAAACCCTAATCAAATAAATTGATTTCCCTTCATTACTCTGATGTCAGGTGGTGTATGTGACTGCTACCTTCCCCTATTTTGTGCTGGTGGTCCTCATCATCAGAGGGGCCACCCTTGAGGGCTCTTTAAACGGTGTCGCCTTCTACCTCACTCCAAACTGGGCCCATTTGGCGAATGCACAGGTCAAATTTCCTGAACAACACCAGTTTTGAATTAAATGCTAGTTTTCCATTCCCTTCATTTCTGTGTTGTATTGTATTATATTGTCATTTTAGGTTTGGAATGATGCTGCGTCACAGATCTTTTATTCTTTGGGTATTGGGGTTGGTGGACTCCTGTCAATGGCGTCTTACAATAAATTTGACAATAATGTCATCAGGTGAGGCTTTTCACTGTGGGAAAACACTTTGTTTTTTTTTCTCCTGAAACATTACTTTAAAGTCTCAAAATGAGTTCTCATCTTGCAGGGATACTCTAATCATCACCATAGGGAACTGCGGGACTAGCTTTTTTGCAGGCTTTGCCATTTTCTCTATCCTGGGACATATGGCTTGGAGGAAGAAGGTGCCTGTGGGTCAGGTGGCTGACTCAGGTACATCCTGTCTATTTATCCTCTCTTCTGACATCATGTATAGCTCAGCACACAAGAGTACTATGATTTAAAGTCAATTAAAATGTTTTCGCATCCTTGCAGTTCCAAAGCCAGGGCATAATTAATAATTTTGTGATTGTTTTAGGTCCTGGTCTGGCATTTGTTGCCTACCCAGAAGCCCTGGCTCTTCTCCCAGGATCAGTGTTTTGGTCCATTCTGTTTTTTCTCATGCTCTTTATGCTGGGAGTGGATACACTGGTAAGACCTTCCAGTGCTATTAGGTTTTCTAGAGTTTGACCGGAAAAGGAAAGAAAAATCCATATCGAATGACTGGAAAGATTCTAAGAAAACTCACAGCAATGAATTCATCAAAAAGTGTGTTAACTGTGTATAACATGAATCCAAGTGATCCGGTTTCAGTGTTTTCATATTAGAAATGTGATCGGTGCTCAGGAAGCAGATTTGTCAAGAAATGTGTGAAATAACACATCCTGTCTTATTGCACAGCTACAATACGTGTTTCAGTAAATGTGCATGAGTACACAGCCGTTTCATTACCTGAAATCCCTGTTGGTCTCTCTGCGTCTCAAATTGTAGTTTCCACCCATTTGTTGTCAAAATATCAGTCTATGTGAAATCAAAATTCTCCCTATATAGCTATTATAGTATGTGTATATGTAAACATATAAAAACATAAGCTTCACCTGTAAATATATCATATATGGTTTGCATGACACCATCATTAAGGTCACCGATTCAATTCCCAGGATGCACACATACTGGTGAAATATAGCTTGAATATACTGAAAGAATAAACTGTCTGCCGAATGTGTGAATGTGAGAGCAAACAGATGAGGCCACACGGCAGACCTAACAGCAAACCGAGGATCTGATTCATTTTGTTGATGTAGATGTCAGTGAAACTTATGAGATATTTGTACACTCCTGACAGGTTAGTCCTTTGTTTAATTCTTGCTAGTTTGAAGTTCTCTCTCTCTGTCCTGCAGTTTGGTAACATGGAGGGGATCTGTACAGCTGTGCTGGATGAGTTTCCCCAGCTCAGATCCAATCTGAAGCACAAGACGCTGTTCCTGGCGCTGCTCTGTTTCTCCTTCTATCTGATGGGCCTGCTGCTCATCACTGATGTAAGAGCAACAGACGGACCCATAATGGGACTTAGTAGTTGACATTTAGCTAAATACACGTGTACAGATGTCTAGTTTAGTAATGTTTCATAACATAATTCATCAACTTGACTGTCTTCATATTGTCCATTAGTGATTCTTTTAGCACTATCACTGTTTTTGTTGTCGTCATATACATTTTGTTTTGTGTTTTTCCATCACAGGGTGGGATATACTGGTTCACGCTCATAGACTCCTTCAGCACAAGCTTTGGTCTCATCATCATTACTCTCTTCATGTGTATTGGCATCTCATTCTTTTATGGTACACTTACTTTCATTTCGTCCTGGGTGATGGGCTGATATAGGGCTTCTGATGAGGAACACACACACATACACACACATATATATATATATATATATATATATATATATATATATATATATATATATATATATATATATATATATATATATATATATATATATATATATATATATATATTTATTTTTTTATTTTTTTCAGAGGCTCTTTATAAGATATTCTGCTTTGTTTTCTGCGTTACATGAAATAATAAGGATTTATGTATTGTAGATGGATGACATATTTTTGTCCAAAAATCAAATTATTAAATTTTCATGGACTGAACATTAAATAAATAGATGCTAAATGCTAAAATTAAAATTCAGTGACCCAAGTTATAGATGAGTTTGTTGGATGCTCTTCAGTGAATGGGTGCCGCCAGAATGAGAGTCCAAACAGCTTTTCAAAACATCACAATAATCCAGAAGTAACCCACATGACTCCACTACATTAATTAACCCCTTGTAAAGAGGAAAAAATCGTCTCGTCTGAATCAGGAGAGAAATAAGCATGATCAAGAATCGCTAACAAGCAAAAAAAGTTCTAAAAAAATACGTCTGTCCACTTTGATGCGAGAAGACGAGAGGATGGAGTTTTATTCTCTTATTTTGGCCAGAAGCAGCGGTTTAAAGTTAAAACGCCTTAATGATGGATTTGTTTTTTTAAAAACACATCTTTCACTTCACTTGAGGATTATCGTAATGTTTTTGTCAGCTGTTTGGACTCTCATTCTTACGGCACCCATTCACTGCAGAGGATCCACTGATGAGCAAGTGATGTAGTATTTAATTTCTTTAAATCTGTTCCTATGAAAAAACTAACAAACCACCAAACTATTACACATGCTGATGTAATTGCAGGGGTGAACCAGTTCTGTCAGGACATTGTGGACATGATCTGTCGCTGTCCACCCTGGTGCACAAAACTGCTATTGTACTTCAAAGCCTGCTGGCTGGTTTTCACCCCCTTCCTGTTAACGGTGGGTGTCCTGGTTTTGGTTTGGTTTAGTTTATTGGAATCACCCTCATGTTTTAGAATGCAGTGATGCATGAGATTTCTGTTTAAGATAAACAGTAATATGATTGTAAATGTTATATGGAAATATTCATTTATAAGGGTTTGAGCAGTACTGTCAGAAACTTGGCTTTACTGCAGAGTGGAATCAAACACCATTTCTGTTCTGCATCCTGTGTAATGAATAATTCAGTTGTTGAGACACTGTATCTCACTGACAGTGATAGTCCCATTCACAGAGTGAGGCCTCAGTCTTTGTATTCAAAATGGTAAGAGATTGTTTTCTCTATACAGTTCATCCTGACCTACATCTTCATCGAGATGTACCGTACGTCTCTGCGCTACGGCACCTATGTGTTCCCGACCTGGGGCAAAGCGTTGGGCGTCTGTATGGGTGCCTTCTGCTGTCTGCAGATTCTCATCTGGGCCATAGTGGCCGTCAGTAAAGAGTCTGGCACTCTTAAAGATGTAAGTCTCTTCAAAACATCAGTCCATCATAATTATTTATGCTTTTAAGGTCAGTAGTATTCTAAGAAAGAATACTTTTATAGAGAAAGAATGTATAAAATGAATCAAAAATCAGATTTAGAATGTTATAAAAGATTTCGATTTCAAATAAGTGCTGTTCTATTGATCTTTATTCATCTCAAAAATCCTGCATCACGGTTTACACACAAATATTAAGCAGCATAAACGTTCTGAACATTTATAATAATTAGTGCTAACAAAATTGCGATTACTCGCATCCAAAATAAAACTTTTTGTTTGCATAATATATGTTCCATGTATATTTATGTATATATAAATACACACATACAGTATATATTTTGAAAATATTTATGTCTATATATAAATGTACATATTTAATATATAAACATAATTTATTTTTAAATATATGTATACATTATAAATATACACGGAACACACACATTATATACATATTGTATATCATATTGTAAACAAAAACTTTTATTTTGGATCCGATTAATCGTTTGACAGCACTATATAATAATCTTTCTTAAAGGTACAGGTTGTAGGACGTGCCACTAGAGGGCGCACTATCAAAACAATAACAATCGCGTGGTTTGATAATGCTAAGAAGAAGCGTGGAATGATGGGATTTGTTGTCTTCTACTCAACCACTGATGGCCATCAAATCAGACGGAAAAATAAATCATGGATTAAACACAAGTTCAACGATTTACGCGAGTAGATTACATACAAAGTCAATGCAAAGACGTGATCAGACCATGGATCAGACGCATTCTCACGCCGGTCTAGAGACGCGATCCAGATCCCTGTGTTTGGAGTGTATGCCCTATAATACTAATCTTGTTGATCGTTATAATAGCATACGTGTTCTGTAAAGATACGAATCAAATCAACTCCCCTGTCGAGTAAAACACAAGCGAGATCAGCATCTCTTTCTAGTTGAAGTTTGTTGCAAAGCTACTTCCGCATTTGTCCACAACACTGTTGTCATGTGGTTTCTACGTCAGTAAAGGCGGTAACAAAGGATAACGTCATTCATAGCTATGCTACATACTCCGATACAGTAGGTGGCGGTATGCACCTGATAATCCATGGTTGCAATCTGCCATAAAGCTAAGAAGAAGAACTAATGTCATTCGCTGTGTCCAAATTCAGGGTCTACATCCTTCGGAGGACTCATTTGAAGGATGTTACGTCACAGCGCCACGACGAAGGCTGTCCAAATTCGTAGGATCCTTCAAATGCGGCCCGTAAATGCGTCCTCCTTTTCCCCGAATTAGAAGGATGGGTGTGGTGGATCCTTTCGCGTCCTACCTATCCCATAATTCTTTTCTGCAGGACGAAGCGAGCGGTACATAGGAGCAGTAGCGGAGTGTGGGAGGAATATTATTTTCTGTGTTTTTTAAAAACTGGCTTTTCAAAAATATATATTTTCAGTGGTTTTCTAGTTAGGCATTTTGTTTTAGCGTTAAGCATTTTTTTTACATTTGTATATGTAAAAAAAAAAAAAAAAAAGTTTACTTTCGTAAACTAGCTTCTTCCTTACTGCCTGTGTGAATATCCCCTTACACACAGCTTATTTGTTAGTGATTGAAGCTGTTTTTAACGCTTCTAAGGACGAAAGAGCAGACAGAAATGTTTATAAAGCTCCGGGGAGAGAACGATGAGCTCTTCACCCGCGTCTTGCTTAGCGCTGTCACGGTTGCTAGGCGACAGGATATGAGCAACAGGTACGGGAGGGAACTGAAAGAAGGGTAGGCTGTCCAAATTCACAAACACGACTTCCGGTTTTTGCGGTCGTCGGAGGACCCATCCTCCTTCAACCGGGTAGGAAGGATCCTAAGGAGCATGCAGACCCTGAATTTGGACACAGCTATAGTCAGGCGACTGCACTGCCCTGTGTCACTGTTTAGAATGGGAATTTTCTCATGATTTACAAGTAGTTGACAACATTAGATATTATTAGTAATCAGCTGGACAAAATATATAACAATAGCCTAGTGGTTTTTGGATATTTTACTACAAATATCTTACAAATTGTACCTTTAAGCTCCAAATCAACATATTTGAATGATTTCTGAAGGATCATGTGACACTGAAGACTGGAGTAATGATGCTAAATAAAATAGCTTTGCCATCACAGGAATATATTACTTTTTAAAACTTGTTAAAATAGTTATTTTTAATTGTACAAATATACCACAGTAGAAATGGTTTTACTGTATTTTTAATCAACTAAAAATTATTTATTTTTTATTATTAATTAATGTACATTTTTAGATTTTTTTTAAATAAATATGCTGACATAACGTTTCTTGCATTCAGCGCTTCCAGAAATCTATCCGTCCTCTCAATTCCTGGCGCGTTAACAACATAAACACGACCTCTCAGGAGCAGCATGTGGAGCCTCAGCGTGTTGAGGGACCCTTCACGGTTAACCTGACTGAAGCGGACTTCACCGCCATGAACTGGGAGGCCATAAGCGAGGCATAACACTGCACCAAGAGTTGGGAGGTTACAACTGTGGGACATCTCAAAAGGACAAGTACTGTATGGTGAGGACTTCTGTTTGGAGAATCATGCACACTCTCTCACCAGGCAAGCTGGATTAAAATGAACATTTAAATGATCGTATAAAAAAAAACATTTATTTCTATTTGTTGTTTGGTATAGTAAGGGGCATAATGCCAAAACCAGAGAAACGCAAAGGACTTTAGGATTCTTTGGCTGAATTCATGATGTCTTAAGGATTCCATTTCATGCTGTTCATCATGTCATGATGTCATGTTCAAGTCTTTTCATCAAAGAGTGTTTAGGCTTATTTTAAAAGGTAACAGATCTAGTAACATGATCTGTTTTTATTCACAAGAGCCAGGTCAAACCAAATCAGGTCAATGTCTATAGGTGAGATTGTTTAACAAAACAGAACTTGTTTGACATAGTAACTGTTCACACAAATAAACTGTAGTACTAGAGGCCTCGTAAAGCTTCTTTAGATTGATCAAATATGCTGTATAAAACATAACTTTTTTGAAATGCCACAAATCCAGCAAATAAAATCAAAATGGTTCCATGAACTGTTCTCAGCAGATGCTGTTTGTAATTCAGGGGCAGATTCAGCTTATTTCAGTGGTCTACAAAGGCTGTGCCCACTATGAATAAAGCAAACTTCCTTATGACAGAAGAGGCGCTGAAACAGGTTTGTTTATTCGGTGCACTATGGTAACAATGGTAAACCTGACCTTGTTGGGGCTTTGTTGTGGACACTAACTCATCGAGCTATCTTGATTAAGATGGTTTCTCTGAGCGTGCATAGCCATTTAATGTTCTGCTCCACAGCGGCTGATGCAAACAAACCTTCAGGAGACGTTAAATACACCAGAGCAGTGTGTACAGAGTGCAGCGGCGGAAGAAAAGCTCTGGTATTCATGGTGTTCAGCTTATTAGCCTGCATGAACAATTCAAGAATTTGGTTTCTATATCCACTCAGTGACTGAATGTGTGTGGTGTTGGGTCTGTCTGCTGCGTTGGTGTATATTTCACAGTGGATTTCTGTGAACAGTGATGGAATAGCCACTTCCTGTAAAGGTTAACATTTAGAGATTTAACAGCTCCATGACGCAAAGAGGTTTTCAAAAAATGCAATGCAGAGGAAGTTACCCAATAAACCTGCTTAGCCCTGAGAACTATCAAACGTGTTATTTTTAGTTAAGAAAATCTTAAATTATGCCTCATTCTGCTTTTGCTTTATGGAATATACTTTCTGCTAATTTAAGAATACATATATTTTCAAAAAATATTAAGAAACAACTTTTTCAACATTGCTAAATAGTAAAAAATGTTTCTCGAGCATCAAATCAGCATATTAAAATGATTTCTGATAATTATGTGCCATATCACAGGAATAAATAAAATTTTTATTTGATTTATTTAATCTGTCTTAATTTTTAAAAGGTAGTGTACTTTATGAATAAATCGGTTGTGTGTATGTGTGTATTCTTACTGAATAAAATTATTTCTTAAAGAAAATCTAATAACCTTATTGACCCCAAACCTACAGTATGAATGGTTGAGTATTTGCCAAAATGAAATCTACAATTAAATTCATTTAGATTTTCACTGGGCTGATGACACATTGTCAAATTAAAAAATACAAACTAGTAATTTAATTTTCCTTACAAAGCCTGCCAAAATTAAAATACAAAAAATAATGTGAAAACGAATAGCTAATGAGACAAAATTTATATTAAAATGTTCAGTGTTTTTGTTAAGAAAAGAAACTCCCCAGTTTATGTTAGCATGTGACTTTTAATTTGCAAAGCACCCTCCCTTTTTATATCTTCTTTTATTACTAGTCTGGTATTAAAAGACTTCAGCGGCATGAAGCATGAATGAATTTAAAAGCATGTAGTTACAAGCCAGAGACGAGAACTACAATACATATCCTGTCTGTGACACACACACAGTCCACAGCAATAACATTTGGCAATGCTTAAAATGAAAGGCACCTCTGTGAGGATGTAACAAGTTTTTAACAAACATTTAAAAATCGATTTTGATAACAGAAGGAGAAATCAAAAGCAAGTAACAAGATATTCCAGCCTCACATCCGTCACGCACACAGATGCTGCATACTCATACTTTTCAGCAGGGGGATGTGAACGGTAATATTTATTATGGGCAATTATTTCCTCTGGCAACACAATGATCGGCTGCATTTGAGAAGGAAAGAAGTCCAAGAAAATCCTATTGGAAAACAACAGCGCAGAGTAGGTGGAGTCATTTGTATGCGCTGAAAGCCATTGCATGCGTACGGTGTTTGTTTTAAGAGCGAAAACTCCAGCTCACGCTAACTACAAATAAAAACAGAAGTAACTCTCACACCAAAAATGGACTAAACCATCTAGCGCCCTTAGTTGTAGAAGCAAATAAATAAATGTACAGTGATATCATACCTGTTCCCAACAAATGACGGTTTCTGTTCCCGTTGGTCAACACAATTAACGACAGAAATCAAAAAGTCCACATAAATGACTTAAAATGTACCATTGTGCTAGTCTTACTCCTTTTTTGTTTGGCATTGCCCCATACTGCTGTTATTTCTTCGGTCTCTTGAAGAGCTTGGTAAAGGCTGTCTTCTTGCGGCCCGTGTTTGAGCCTTCGGTGTCGTCTCCTGTGGAGCCGCTGTCCTCGTCCAGCAGGATCTTCTTGCCTGTGATCTGAGAGATTCGGCTGGCACCCTTTCCTGCTGGCAGTGACGGGCCCTCCTGCTCGAAGGTGTAGATGAGAGAGCGCATCGAGTCGACTGAGTTGAGGCTAGACGGCTGAGAGTGGATCTCTCCGAGACTGGCACACTTCTCCATGCCAAAGGTCTTTTTTTGCATCAGTGGGCTGTCGGTGGAGGAACCACCGTTGGATTTGGAGAGCTTACTGTAGAGTGGAGTTGAGGTGCAGCGCTGGGCGTCTCCGTACTGAGACATTGAGAGAGAGGAATCCGATTCGGACCGGTTCAGATCCCTAGAGGACGCGACAAGGAGAAAAGAGGATTTCAGATTCGATTTATTTGTATTTCCTGTTAGTTTCAATTTTTTTTTACTTCATGTCAACATGAACAGCACTTGCAACTCATTTACTTCAATAAAGCCATGTTTTTCTAAGTGAAACATTGGGAAAGCAGTTCGCGGAGGAATATGGTGATGACTACCCCCCTCCAGAAACACCTCAACAACCTAAATCACTTTTTACTGAGAAGTCAAAATCAAGTTGACTCTCAAAAGTCTCCAACATTTCAATGAAGATTTGCTATTATTCCCACAACCTTACTCTTTATAGCAATGTTAATCAGCATTAAATTGCTGCATTGTTTAATGCATTGGCACAATGGAAAAACTCCAGCAGAAGCCTTAAAGAAGCCAAAACGAGTAATCTAAAAAATGCAGAATTTTTTACATTTTAAAATGATTTACAAATATAACATTATAAAATAATTAAATTAATGTTATGATTATTATACATAGTAATACATAGAAAAATCTCCTAATAGGGAAATATCACCTTTTTTTCCAGAGGCAGAACCAGTGCTATTTTAGTACCACTGAGACACTATAATAGTTTTTAATTCAATATTTTTTTATATTTATTTTGTTGTGTTGTGTATTGTGGTGTTTTTATTAGGGCCCGAGAACCAGTGGTGCGAGGACCCTGTTGGAATTGCTCAGTTTATTATTCTTTTATTAAATTTTTTTTTTAACATTTAGATTTTTTGTTTTGTATTTTTTGCTTTAATTTACATTTTGATGTTTAATAAATTTTACTATTTATATATATATATATATATATATATATATATATATATATATATATATATATTTTTTTTTTTTCCCCATTATTTTTAATTATTTTATTTTTATTTTTTGTTTATATTTTAATTTTGATGTTTAATTTCATTTTGTCATGTCTTTCATATTGTTTTTGAAATATTTGATATATTTTTTTACATAGTTTTGTTTCTTTTTTCTCATACATTCATTCATTTTATTTTTAAGCACCAAAATGTTTTTTAGTTTTAGTTAACTTAACCCTGGATGGAACAAGGTTAGATTTAAGTTCAAAATAATGAAGACCATTTTTCCCACAATTAGAATAATATCCACTGATAAATTAAGCACAATAAGACCAGGGATGATTGTAAAGAAAGTAAACGGAGTAAATGTTGATTTCATGTTGACTTTCTCATGCTGGATTAGTTCGGTTTCTCACTGCGTTTACATTTAAATAGTTAAATGGAAATTGACTAAAAAGGTTAAAGTTCATGACAAGTGAAATTATAATATACTAAATATATTATAATGTTTTAAAGATTCAAAACTGACACTCACAGAAAATGAAATAAAAAGAACCGTTAAACTGTTATTAAAAGATAAATAGTTCAGTATTTATCAATGACAGGGAAGTTATGGATGGCCTACACACATGCTGTGTGTGTGCACAGCAAACAGTGTGTGAGGTACCCAGTGCTTTCAGTTCTCTGATCAGTGCGTGAAGCAGTGAACCCTGTTGGCGGCAGACCTGAGACCGCCTCCATAGAGGTGAAGTATGAGGAACGGTACTGCAGCGCAGCAAAACGAGAGCCGGAGGAGGAAGACAGGAGTGAGGTAGAGACGATGGAGGGATGAGACAGAGAAGAAGACAGCGAAGGCACAGGGTGAAACTCCACGTGGCCGATCGAGTGACTGCGAGCCTGCCGCACATAGGGCCGACCAGGGGGCCACAGGGGCCCGGCATCACTCTCACCGGCCTCTACCAACCTCTGTGAGCTCAGGTTCAGCATGGGGTCTCCGTGTCGCGAGCGCAGGGACGTCAGGCTGGGAGCTGAGGAGAGGCACACACACACACACAGATGTTTGTCTGTATTAGTGAGTCTCTGAGATAATCTAATCGAGATTCTGTCTCATAAACAAGAATGTTATAGGTTGTCCAAAACAGCGGCCTGTGTATCTGTTACATTTTGATTAACTAATCATGATTTTATTCATTTTACATCTTTTCATGTGATATTTTTATATAGCCTTTGTTGCAAACACATATTGGAAGTCACATCAGGGAGGAGTGTGTGATACAGTAATAAAAGCACATTAGCTGTGGTTAATGAAGGAAAATAGAGCTAGGGAGGAAACCGGGCTGATAATGTGGCACAGGAAATGAACACAAAAAAAGTGTAAAAGCATTGCAAGACTGCAGAGAGAAGAGGGTCAGTGTCCACAAAAACTGCACGATGACAGACATGCGGTTTTCAGCTTGCAGGAAAATAATGCAGCGATGCAGCTCTTGGTTAGCTGTAGGAAACTTTTAAGAGGGACGGTGACTGGATATTATGCACTTATTACACGGCTAATAAACTAAGAAATGGACATGAAATATTGATTTGAGTAAAACGATTTTGAAGATCGTGATATAAAAGACTAGGACACTGGGTCTCATTCACAAATAAAGGAGTAGATGATGAACTTTTCACTAAAACACATGAATTTCTGAACATTGTTATAATGTAATGAAATTTAGAGTATTCTAAATGAGCAAACGTGTGCCCATGTTGAAATAGACTAAACCATTTATTTAAACATTAATAAGGCCACCAATTGTATGTTTGGGTTCAGTTATTCCTACATTTAGAATAATATTCAGTTACTGAAGAACCGTGGGTTGTTTGTTAAAATGTTTGTACGCAGATTACATGTACGAATTTGCATGCATGCACAGTTAGTGAATGAAACCCATTGTCAGTTGTCAGACAATAACAAATTATAAAAATGTAACAGTATATACAAAATCAATGTACAAAGACATTAATGCACAGAATGTTGTAATTGTCCATTCAGAGTATTCCAGAAAGCCGTGTAATAAGTTTAAATACAGGCTTTGCACACTGTGCTTAACCCTGGGTTAACAGATTTTTTTAACCGCTTTTTGTCAGGATTTTACAGACTTTTACCCTTAATTGTAAAATGAGGGGTTGACAGTTTAATTTTAATTTTAGCAATGCTAACACCAAGTTGCTGTGCTAAAGACACTTTATGAATCACTAACCTAGATACCCAGCAACACACAACAAAAATAAATGTTAACAATAACCCAGGGTTAACTACTTTGGTATGAAAAGGCCACAGATGTAATACAAAAGATTTAGATAGCTTCTGCACTAGCTACAGAGCCATGTTTTGCAGCACATCTTCAGTATACAGTGTGGTCACACTGGTGACATTTTGGCGGAATTTTGCAGGCAAAAAAGCCTATGGATTGGGTCGGCAACCTTTTGGGCATAAAGTGCCATTTTTAATTTTTCTGGTTAACCACTGTGCCAGCAACACCTTCCTCTCATCCTGCCCCACCATGCATGCTTTATTTATACAATACATAAGAATTTTTAAATGTTCAGATAAAAATCTATATTTGATTATAATGCAAATAGTTCCTGAAGCACTTTTTAATTATTTTAATGTTTAAATTAGACTTTGAATAACAGATTTACAGTGTGATTCTACTGAACACCACTGTGTGTGTGTGTGTGTGTGTGTGCGACAGGCCAATAGTGCATTAAATCATCATGTTTAATTTACGCACAGAGAATGTAGATTGCGCAAACACAGAAACATTCAGGAGATCAAGGAACTTGTCAGTGCTGCCCTGCGACTTTTATTAATCGATACTGAATAATTTTTCTCAGCAACGAGGGTTCGAAATCACAGTTTCTGATGTAAACTTTATTGTTTTTAGAGACACAGATGCAGGTAATTCACATATGCAACTTTAATCTCTCTCTCTCACTCAGAATGGCCATATTTGAGGAAAAAGTCAAGTAGTTTGCATAACTGGATATAGCTGTTGGATTTAACATTTCTATCGTAAAACAGTTGATTAATATTAAATGATTTGCAGCCTCGCTCTCTTTAAACGTTAAACTGACGCTTCGCACAGAAATTCACACTCTGCTGCTTTGAACCGTAAACCCCGCCTAATTTGATTTGATTGGACATTTAAACTATTTTGACACTGACTAGCGCTGTTAGACCACTGAGGTGTTGATCTGAAGTGTCTTGTATGCGCAGTGGACGCACGCGCACGGTTTGCCAGAGCCTCGTGAATCTGTAGACTAGCGCAAGTTCATTTTCATGCAGTTTTCCTTATTGCTTGTGTGCCAGTGGTTATCCCACTGTATGCCACTGGTTGCCGACCACTGGTCTATGGTAAATACTGCAGAGGTTGAATCAAACACATCTCACACAGAAGCCACTTTTAAACAAGTAACTTTTAGTTGGTCAATGTGACAATTTCTCATGACTGACCACTGCAAAATGTGCAAGGGAAATTCCCGAACGTGTGGATCGGGAAACTTCGCCAAATGACAGTAAATGTGACCGCACCTTAAAACTATTTTGGCAAATTAGGTTGCCATCAGTGCAGACATGGAATCAGTGGCTTCTAATTCATAACATCTACAATAATGATCGCAATTGAGCTGTTAAAGTTTGTGTTCCTGTAACTCAATTGGTAGAGCACTGCGCTTTCAAGCGCAAAGTTGGGGGTTCGATTCCCCGGGAACACATGATATGTAAAAATTGATAGCCTGAATGCACTGTAAGTCGCTTTGGATAAAAGTGAATATAAACAAGTAGCACTGATTCCACATCAAAAATTTAACAAAGGTGTCTGTTTAAGAGCTGGATACACAATTTCCATCTAGAAGGTCTTAAGTGGGCAGTGGGAGTGACATAGAAGGGTTTGCTTTGTGTTAGAATTGGCTGAGAGAATAAACGGGGTGCTGCCAACCAGAAGGGATTGGTTTCCACAGGGATTGGCTCTCGGAAGCCACAGGCCAAAGGTCGCTCACTCGCCGATCCATCTGCCAGGCGGCATCTGCGGACATTAGCCAATGATATCACACCACGAAAAGGCAAAGCTCAACGGAAAGCGTAATCGCCATGTATTAGGGTTAGAAAACTGGTCACTGGGTCATTTTAATATGGTTATAGACGGCTGAGAAGCGTTATGATAAATATGATCAGATTCAGTACTATTAAAAAAATGTGTGCATGATAAACTCACATTGCAGGGTTCCGGCGGAAAGTATGTCCTCATCCATGTCGTCTAGGTCATCGGATAGCAGTAGGTGTTGGGGTGCAGCGGGGCGGATGCCCAGGAAAGCAGGGTCCAGGTTGAGGGCGGAGGCCAGAGACGACATGCCAGGGTTATTGACAATACTGAACCCTGTCAGAATCTCAATTTGCTGCCATCGATGAAGCTTTTCTCTCAGAGCAGCGGTCACTTCTCCCAGAGCCTGTCTGCAGAAGTGAGAGAGAAAGAGAGGTGAGGTTTGGTTTGGCTGCCCTACGCTCTTAAAGGGGTCAATCGGATGGCCAAATCCTCTAAGTTAATATGATTCTTTAGAGTCTAAATGAAAAGTCTTTGGTTAACTTTGGTTAAAATTTTCCTTTAAATGCAAATGACCTCTGGCAAAACTTGCTAACTATCAAATTATATGGAAATGTGATTAGCAAAGATTCATAAAAAAAAAACCTTATCCTCTCTCCATCTGTAGGTGAAGCTGGATCAGGAATTATTTGCGCGAACATAGATGCATTTAGGTAGATCGGGGGCGCAGGTCTAAGGTAAGACGGCAGTGTCAATTAAGTATTGTGGGAGTGGACTGGACTTTGTGTCGTCACACAGACAAGAAGCTGAGAATGGAGATATTATTTATAGATGAAAAAAAACACTGTGTAGATTTTTATCATTATAGGGTGGTTGTGAATACACCACAACACAAATTAATGTTAAAACAATATGTAAAAGTGAGTTTTGCATCCGATGACCCCTTTAAAAATAAATATAAATAAATAAAGAACATCCGTGAAACCTTTCCATTCCAAAAGGTTCTTGAGATTACTAAAAAGTCCTTAAAATAGTTCTTTTTAAAAAGTCCTCCCTCTGGAACCTTTCATTTTTAGTTGTGCAAGTTGAAATGAGTCTTTATCTCTGGTGACTCACTTGGCTGAGAGGATTTTGTGATCAACATCGTCCAGTGAAGAACTGTGGGCCACATGGAACGTCCCAAAGATAGTTCCTCTCTTCTTCTTGATTTTTTCTGCCTGTTATTGGCCACAACTTTATAATTAATGGATGTTCAAATCTAATATTAAATCGATTTAATATTCAGTTAAAGCATGTAATCTAGGAGTATTTGAACATCTCACCCCTTCCTTAGCCACTATGAGCTGTCTTTCTGCTTGCTGTTTCTTAATGTTGTAGTACTGTACTTCCACCTCGTGTGTGAGCTGCAGCCATTTCTGCAGAGCTTCAGGAGGAGACCAGCCGCTCCTCAACTCCAGCTCCCTTTCAGCCTTCTTCAGAGCCATTCGCACCTAAAACAAACACACGCTCATAAATATTGGCTGTGTTTAAATGTTTTGAGCAGGGAATTGTGTAAAACCTTTTCTGTGCCACTTCAGCAGTTCCAACAGTGATGGGACACCTGTAAGGTGAGTCTGCGAGGGTATCAAAAGATCAAGCAAATGGTGAAAAGAGGCATGCGTTTTGGTATAAACATGCTATTATTTTACTAGAGTTTGGAAGACTGATAGAAAAATTACATTTATGCATTTAGCAGACACTTTTATCCAATGCAAATTACAGTGCATTCAGGCTAACAGTTTTTACCTAACATGTGTTCCCTGGGAATTGAACCCACAACCTTGCGCTGCAAACGCAATGCTCTACCACTTGAGCTACAGGAACAACAACAACAAAAAAAGTACCCACTTTTCAACAAAATAAATAAATGTAAGCAGTGTTTGAATTGAATCAAGTATTTTGGTGGGGGTAGGGGTTAGTCTCACAATATAATTAGCGTTTTCTTAGACGTGGGGCGGGGCGTTTAAAATGTAAAAAAACATGGCAACTAGCCCATAAACAAACTTGTTTAATTAATTAATTGATTCACGAAATTTACCATATCCATTGCATGAATTTAATCACATTTGCCATTATCATTTTTACTCAAATAAAGATATCTTAGGGCAAATGCCTTTTGCTTTTTCCCTAATGCCTTATTCCTCTACAATTCGAGCACTGCATTTAAGGGGAGGTGCTACACATAGAAATTTTAACTTTTATACAACTATTTGGCTGTTGTAGATTTGCATGTAAACAATTTAAAAAAAAAAATGTTTTACATATTTAATGAGGCAGTGCCTAATTTGCATATCTTAAATGACTGTGGCAAAGTTGTTGCCTCTGGCAAGGTTTCATTTTAATTAAAGTAAAAAATAATAAAAACATTCTTCTCACAAGTTGTACCTCCTGTTTATAATGCCTTATGATACCTGTTCCAGCTCTTGCTCTGCATATTTCTGTCTGCTCAACTCGTTCTCGGTTCCCTCACGCAGTTCTCGTAGTCTTTGTGCCTCCTGCTTTGCTGCATCAATCTCACTTCGCATCTCCCGCTCCAGGTTGACTTTCTCCTCCGCCACCGTGTGATGTTCTTCCTGTGCAATCTGCAGCCTAAACATAAACACATGATCAATCTCAAACTGAACCGCCAAAGACTTGTTACTTAACGGGCCAGGTAATGTAGTTTCCCTCAGTCATCAGCAGGTGGCACATGAAAAGGGAACTGGACCCACAAGACACCACCACACCTCTTCCTTTTCATGAAAACTGAACAAGATGTGGCTTGTACAGTTGTGGTAATTCTGTGGTAAAACTTCCTTACAGCTTTAAAGCGGAATTTCATCCCTCATGGTTGAGTTTCCATGACATGGATGACTAAATTTAGTTATTAATGTGGCTTAATGATGCACGTGGTTGACAAGAAGTCTGTGATTCAGTTTAAAATAATCGCAATCAGCTTTGTTTGACATATCTGTGACATCATCAGTGTGTAATATTTCCTAGGATTTCGGATGATTAATTTTTCTCCTTTATCAGTCAAAGAAATGAGAATGAAAGCGATAGAGGGTGTGGGCATAAAAGTGGAGAGGACTGCACAGGGTTGCCTTCTCTCCTGTTGACGTAGTCCCAGTTCAAACAGGAAGTGAGGTATAAATCAAACTGTCATTGATATGACAGCGGCCAAGGGAGAGTATAACACTCATAACTTGGAGGGGAGCAGAAGATAAATGGAAAGGAAGGAAATGACCAGCAGAGAACAAGGAGAATATTTCATTAGAAAAAAAAACATTATAGACAGGCAGATAGATAAATAGACAGACAGACAACAGCTAGATAGATAAGCAGACGATAGACAGACAGACAAACACATAGATAGACAGACAGACAGATATGTGAAATATGAAAGCCTTTTGCCACAGAAATGCCAGTTGCATCACACAGGACGGACGTGGTGCGGATCAAAGTGGAAACAAGGTGTCCTGATCTCTGTTCCAAACAGGATTTAGTGTGAAGGATATGACAGAAATGCCACACACTCAGATCCATGTGCAGCTCTGTAACACCGGCCATACCTACTGTGTGACTTAATCACATTACACCCAACAAACATTCCTCTTTTCCAAGAACAAACTAAGATAGATCATCAAACTGCATCCTTCTCCTTATAAGGCCATAGCTTTAAATTAATGCACCGTAAAGAAAGGATGTTTGAATCATGAGTTTCTCCGGGACCTCTGACCTCTGAAAAAAGACAGAGACACATTCTCTGTTCTGCCTCAGTGCATGTGGGCGCCAGCTGAGCTGAGAGTGCGATTGTCTGAAACACTCCGAGCTGGATTCGGCACAGCACGGCCCGTCCTTTTGCCATTTAAGGACTTTTGAGGGATGCTTGCATCACCCTGCAAGAGTCTTTTGACCTGAACAGACAAAGATAGTAGGAAATGAAAACTGTATAGACAAATTCCTCTTTTTGTCTTTAAATAAAACATTAGCGTACATGTAGATTTCTTTCAAGTCACTTTAGACCTAATAAGTGTGTATTCGTAGTAGTTTCTGTCATGTAAACATTAACGTTTCAATAAAACATGAACCTTTTAGGGATAATTTATCTAATTACCAGTTTTTGTGTTTTTGAAAGAAGTCTCCTGCATTCATTTTCTCAAAAATACAGTAAAAACAGCAACATTGTAACACTGAAATATTATTAACTATTAATATTTTTATTAAAATATATATATATTTTAAATATACTATATTCATGTGATGCAAAGCTGAATTACTTCAGTCTTTAGTCTCACAAAATCCCTCAGAAATTATTCTAATATGCTGATTTGCTGCTCAAGAAACATTTCTCATTATTATCAATATAAAAAAAAACGCTCCTTTCTGCTTGATATTTTTGTGGAATTGATTACTTTTTTTTCAGGTTTCTTTGATGAGTAAAAACTTTAATGAACAGTATTTATTTGAAATTTTCTGTGACATTATATATTCTTCTACTTCCACTTTTGATTAATTTAATGCATCCTTGCTGGCTAAATTAGGTAATATTAGTTTATTATAAGATATTACAAAGAAACGTGCAGCATTTTGTCCAAGAAATTAATTTAATTTATCTTAAATCTCATTTTGTAAAAAAAAAAAAAAAAGGTGAATCGAACCGAATTGTGAAATCAAAATCATGAATCGAACTGAATCTTGAGTTGAATGAATCATTAAATCCCTATTTTTCTCTTTTTTTTTGGTCTGATGTCACATGGACTTATTAAACAATGTCCTTACTATGTTTCTGAGCCTTGATCATGTTAGGATCCTTGTTGTCTATGGAGGATCAGAGAGCTCTCGGAATGCATCCAAAATATATTCATTTCTGAAGATGAACGACGGTCTTTTTTGGATGAACTATCCCTTTAAGACTAGCTGCCATGGAAAACAACCAATACATACAGTTTTTAGTTATACAAAACGTCTAATAGGACAATGCTGTGACAAATCAAAATCAAGTATTCCAGAGAGCTGTGTAATAAAGCAAACTGAAATAATTAAGTATGATGTAAGATGCATTAGTGTTCATTAGTGTAACGGAAGGCTGTTGTTTACAAGTGTTATATAATTCTCTGATGAATCATGCTATTAGTAGAGTGACGTAGCCTACTGTTCTGGCTAATTTCACACTTACGGGATTTCAGCTTCTGGGTTGACTATTGCTATCGCTAGATCGCACCCTGGATTATCTTTCATAAAAGACAAATAACACTTCTGTCATCTCTCAGTGATGTCATGTACAGTAGCATATTATAAAAAACACTACTATTACTATTAGTAGTATATATTGCTGTTGCACATTTCATAGTTGCTCTTCTTACTGAAGATTAATGCAAAGACGGCAATTAATGTATGTTGTAAGTGGACTGTGTTAGTTTCATTTTAATTGGTGAATATTTGCTATAATATCGGCTCTATGCCTGTTTGTGAGTGGCTAATATGTTTCTGGTATATATCTGGCAACATTATTTTAAGCCTATTGCAGTGAGTAACGTTTCATTTATTAAACAAGCATGTTGCAAGACGTTCCCATTTATATTCCAGGATTACAACACCACGATTGTGAAAGAGTGATTCAATGTATGCACTCTAAAAATAAAAATTGAGAAAAAAAAAAAGGTCACAATGTAGTGTATTAATTTGAATGATTTTTTTTGTTGTTGTTGTATTTATTTAATTGTTTTAGTACAGATGTGTAAGTTTGTTAAAACAATGCACACCAGAATCAAAGCTTAAGGTGTGTAATTAGAGTATATATATTTAGAAAGTATCAGAGTATATATATTATTTAAATAAATGCTTACGGATGCGAAAAAATACTGAATCTGTATTTCTGTTAATGACGCGACAGCTGGTGACTAACACCACCCGCGGTAAATTTGAGCAGAGTCTGAGTGTTCGTATAAACTACCAACAAATACAAATGAATTTCTTTGTAGATGATATAACAGCAACTTTGAAAAGAGACATATCAGAAAAGGCAAGAAGTGATATTTGAGAGCACAGTTTTACAAATGTAATAGCGGCAGACCCGTAGCGGAACTAACTCTACCCAGCGGTGACGTAATCATAGACCTACTCATGCACGAAATCGGCTCATTACAGACACTGTAATGAATAAATGCATACCTCAGAGTGTGTTAAAGGGTTCATCGGATGCTACATGGACTTTTACAAGTTGTTTGAACTGAAATATGTGTTGGCAATGTGTGTACACAACCACCCTGTAATGATGAAATTCCACCTAGTGTGTGTTTTTTTTTTTTATCTACTAAAATCTTTACCTTTTTCAAATCGAACCGATCTCAGATGCCTGCCTGTCTGTGTGACATTACAAAAACAGGCCCCTCCCATGATAGTTTGATTGACAGTAACGTTTCAACACAGTCTGGACTGGCGTCTTATTTAAGACCCGCCCTGAGTGAGCTGTCATTAGTATCAGTATCTACATAAATGTGTCTATGTAAGCACGAATCATTCGTGATCCAGCTTCACACCTCTAGAAGAAGTGAGTATAAGGTTTTTAAAATAATCTTTGCAAATGGCCTATCCTAATAATGTACTAATTAACAAGTTTCATGGTGAATGCGGCTAAAGTAAACAGTCTCTCTGAGAGTGGCTAGATGGGCGGGGTCAGCAGAGTTCATCAACATTTAAAGGAAAATGCTTATGCTACAAAACGGATTGCTCTGAAAAAGAGCTGTTTTTGACAGGGTAAAAAAGGTGTTTTTAACACTACCATAGAGAAACTTCAGCCAAATTATGCTACAGACTTTTCATTAAGACTCAAAAGAATCATATCAACTGGGCATCTGATGACCTCTTTAAAAATGCAAGAGGGTGCCCGGCTTTTTAAGCCAACGAGCTCTATATTGCGGTCCATGGCGAGACCCCCTCAAAATCTGGCAACATGTAGGCTTCTGATGACATGCTCAGTAGTGGAGTTAACACCGTCAATCTGCACAAGGTCTGTCTGCATTGTACGCGACATTGTCAGTGCATTATAAATAGAACAAGGCATCAGTTTACTGTCAGGGATATGTCATATCATGCCGCATCCAATGTAGACTGCGTCACTGATTATAATAGTTATTTATCAATTGTGGTAATCTGCAAAAAAATGTTTGTCTATACATCAGTGGTTCCCAACCTTGGTCCTTGAGGCACCCCAACACTGCACATTTTGCATGTATTCTTTCTATGAAACATCAATTTAAGGTCATGGAGTCTCTATTAATTAGCTGATGACCATAAATCAGGTGTGTTTGATTAAGTGTTGGGGTGCCTCCAGGAACAGGGTTGGGAACCACTGGTCTAGATAAACAGCTTTATTCTTTAAATTAGACTCGTGTATGATAATCTGTCCAATCTGGCAACACTGTTAGAGTCTCCATGTCCTAAAACTTAATCATCCAGGATGTCTGGAACTGACTAGCATTTCAAATAAAAATAAACATTTGACCATACTAAGTATAGCTGCTCCTATTTCAGAAACCAGACTAAATGTACTTTCAATCAGTAACAAAAATAAAGGTATTTTATAGGTTGTTTTCAAACTTAACTGTGGCAAGCTGTTCATTACCAGAGACATATTCATATTCATCCCTCGCTGTGTAGTTGAAGTGTTTACAGTAACCACAACAGGCTTTACTGTGAATAAACAGTTAAAATATGCAATTAATCACCCTAACGTGTTAGTATGAGACCGGACCTGACAAAATCACTTAGCAATCGTGTGATGTCATGACCAGTTAAAAAATAAATCTTTTTTTTTTTTTTTCTTTTGCTTAAGATGTGATGTAACCATCTGTGAAAGACTGTTTACAATAGTTCTTCAAATTCAACCAGGAGAAATGCATTGCTAACTTACAAACAGACGTTCCTCCATCTAGAAAAGTAATCCTGCCTCAATAAGTTTTTTTAAACTGTGGATCATGAAATATGAGCCTCACAGCTCCACTTTAAAGCCTTTCTGGCCTTTTAGCTGTTTTTTGCTGTAAGCCTGTTTCCTGTTCATTTATTATACAAACTGAGTGCTTACTTCTGCTGCAGGTCCAGCAGGCTCTGCTCAGCTCTCTGAAGCCCATCGAGGTCCTTCATCATCTTGCCAATGTGGTCCCTAGAATTCCGGTTCTGGATGTAGGCAAACCAGCAGCCCCCAACTCCAATGATGATAGACACCACCAGCATCAAGTCCTTCAAGTGACTGTGTTTGCTCACTGCCAGAAAGAGCAAAAAAAACAACAACACTTGAGTAACAATAAAGATGATTGTCCACCTTACAATTCTGTCATCATTTGCTCACTATCATGTTGTTCATAAAACACTAGGCAGGTTTAGCTGAATGTTGATGTTGCTCTTTTCTGTAAAATGAAAGCACCTATTAAACATGGACATCATATTATAATCTCAGTTTGTTTTTTACAATCTGTGTCTTTGACATTTTCTCTTTTCAGTTCAAAAGTTTGCGGTTGTTAAGAATTTTTTCATCAGGGCCTCATTTATTTGATCTAAAACAAAATAAAACAGTAATATTGTGAAATATTTGAAAAGTAGTTAGTAAAAATAGTTTTCTTAGTTAATATATTTTAAAATGTGATTTATTCCTGTGGAGGCAAAGCTGAATTTTCAGCATCATTACTCCAGTCTTCAGTGTCACACATCTTTCAGAAGCCATACTAATATGACGATGTGCTCAATTAATATTTCTTATAACTATCAAGGCTAAAAAACAATAGAGCTGCTTAATATTTTATGATGATTCAATGATAAACAGTTAAAAAATATATTTGTATTATTTTAATGAACTGCTGAATAAAGGTATTCATTTCTTTAAATAACAGTGACAGTAGTGTAAGAATGAATGTACAGTGCTGTATGCAGTACATCTAGTGATGTCATCTGCGAATTATGACTCTTTTTCAACACGCATTCCATTCGTGACCCCAGCTGACCCTGACATGGTCGAGGCAAATGAGTGTTTTCTTTCCAATGCTAACATCCATTTTCAATGTTGTTTTTCATACCAAAATAAAACAGTTAAAGTATTTGACTAATGGGTCAAGAATGCTTTCATCATGTCGACCAAAAAATGTTATATATTGCAGTTGAACATGACAGATAAAATAATCTTATTCATTATTCTTTTCAAAAAAATATTCTTTTCAAAACATGACTTTACCAGGATATGCAAGTGTGGACTGACTTGCCCTTCTATGAACTTACAAAATCACAAGCACAAGAGTATGAAGAAGGTAAATGGAAAAGTGCCAAGGATTTTTTTGGCAGGAGTAATCCATCAAAGGATCTGCTCAGGCGGGTCTGCTCCTGTCTCTACAACTCCAGTCTAACATATGTGGCTGTTGCACATTTAAAAAACAATGTACAGACTGCTTTTAGCAAGAACAGTAATAGAAACAACTAGTAATCTACTTAGAAAAAGTTCCAGTTAGGATCTAACCATGCAGAACGTATATACACATCAGCAGTTCTCTACTATCACATCTATCTTAATCTGTTTTGCATGCAAAAATGGTGGCAATAAATAACTCCAGAGAGGTGTTCCCCACAACGGTGGTGGCATCAGCTGCGTAATGAGAGGATTTGGATGACTGGATTAGCAGGAGCTATTTCCATCTGCGATTTCACTGCTCACATCCTCCCAGGAAAATGGCAGGTGACAGGACATGTTACGGTGCCAAAAGTCTTTGAGAGTGGACGGTGTTGAATCCTTCAACCTTGACGCTCACCCATCCTAACCGGCTCAGGTTAAATCTCCTGTGGGTTTGCTAAAGCCGCCACATGATGAACTTCCGTCTTGGATTTCCTTTTCACTAGTGTTTGATGAAAGAGCTCTATGAATGTATTTAAAGGAGTGTTTTGTTTGCATACATAATCTTTGACCAGGTCTAGGGATTTTGGATGGCAGAGCGTCCTCATTTCTTTATGTGTAAGTGCTAAAGCTAAAAATTTTAAACAGACACTAGGCGGATTTTCCATTAGTGAACACCATGAGACACTTTTGTAAGATTGTCTGGAAGAGTGAGGAACCTTTTAGCGTGGCTATTTACCGTGGACAGTATAAACCGTGACAGGAGAGGCAAATAACTGCCATAGCTGAGATTATTAAGAGGCTTTGGACGGAATCTCGAACCGGGAGGGATCAACCAATCGGCGACAAACCAAATTCACATACGCACTGGTATATTTATACAGTATACGAACTGATTACATCAAATACCTTAAATTAGTTTGACTTTACAAAAAACACAAAGCTACAACAAATTGTAAAATATTGTTAACCAAACAAAAATCAAATGAACAAATAAAAAGTCATCCAGTTTTATTTCAAAAAGAGAGTAAGACTTTGGCTAGTGAACTACTTCCTAGCAATCACTCAGCACAAGGGTGTTTATGGATCATTATTTTAATGATGTACTGACTACCTTTCTGGGCCTTGAATTATGTCAGTTATGTTGCTGTCTATGCAGGGTCAGAAAGCTCTCGGATTTCACCAAAAAATATCTTAATTTGTGTTCAGAAGATAAAACGCAGGTCTTACAGGTTTGAAACAACTTGAGGGTGAGTAATTAAATACAGAATTTTCATTTTTGGGTGAACTATCCCTTTAAGATGTTGTGTCTAATGCCATTACAAAAGCACTTTTGGCACCACCAACATATTAAACAGGTTTGACTCTGGCTGATGTTCTACGGTAAAGACATCCACATGAACTGTCAATCACATGAATGCACTCAAACTATTCCAGGTCTCTCACCTTTTTATTGATAACATTTGTCCAATCATCCCTCGCTTCTCTGTTTGACCAGCTTTACTTAAGTATCACGCTTTAACGGTTGACATTAATGGGACATATCTCTTCTGACTGGCTCTTGTACTACAATAAGTCTGGCTATTTTCAGATGCAGAATATATTTGCTCATGAGAAAAGAAAACAGACTAAACCTTCCCTTGATTTCAGCACGTAATGAGCAATAAATAGTTACAGCAGTCTGGCCTTCATCCAGAGAACCTTCTGCAAACATCAATCCAGAAAAACGTGTTATGTCTCAAAGAACATTTCCAAGCTAGTGTTTTTCTAAAACAGGAAGTAGAATTAAGAAAAGGCATTGGCTATTTGAACTAAGTTTAAACAGCGATGGATGCTATTTACACTAAGTGCAATAGTTAAAATAACTGCATTTTCTGCTATTTATGCTACTTATTGCAAATAGTTCCAATTATAGTACATTATAAAACAGTATGCAATAATAAATTGAGTGTACATTTTCATTTTAATTCAAATTATTAAATGGGTGCCACCTTATTGGGACAATAAAGCCATCGGTACTCCTACCCTAACCCTACCAGATACTATATTTTCAACCTTATTTCCTTAATTTTCATTGAATTTAAATGTTTTTCTGATGTGATTTGAAATTTGAAAAAGCAGATTCGAACTCAATCTGATTCGATCGCGTCACGACACACACTTTACCATCTGCTTCACTGGAGATGACGACTGTTAACTGTCTATTGTAATGTTGACTAGCCAAATCACACATTGGTGGCAAGAGTTAGTGAAAATAGCCTGAGCGGACTAGGTGGGCTGTTTGCACTGAGTGTAAATAGACACTCTGTTAAGAAAATGGTTTCATTAATTTAGCAGAAAGATAATGCAAATAACCCACCCCCCCTCAGAAGACCCCAGATGATTTTAACTCTGAACAATCGGTACGTAGAACTACAGCCGCAAATTCATCGCAAATTAATCGCAACATATAATCATTGCAGATAATAGTTTTCACTGTCTGATTACATGCAATTTGTAACTAACTGAATGATCCTTACTGTACATTTCTGCCATAGTCACCATTAATAACCTACTCCTAAATATAATGTAGAAACTGTATATTTTCTGTAAAGCTGCTTTGCAACGATTGGTATTGTGAAAAGCGCTATATAAATAAAATTGAATTGAACTGAATCGAAAATAATTCTACTTCTGGAAGCCAGTCAGTCTAAACAGCATTTCAGTTGAACTTAAACAACAAAATGAACAAAAATAGTGATTCTTCTATTAATATCTGTGTAATGATGCAACTCTAATATGATTAATGGAAAGTTCAGATGAATCAAACTTATCAATGCCGACAAACTGATTAATTCAAATGGACAGTTTTAACTGATTCACAATAATGAATTGATCTTAAAAACTCTTGCCAATAAATCAGAATTCATTCAAATGAACGTTTTAAAATGATTAAGATAAATGAATTAAATATAAATTCTTGTCAATAAGAATTAATTCATTAAAAGAAATTATGTGATCTTTCCAAGACTTGCAGATGTATCTAAATTAATTAATTAATTAATGAATTGGAATGGACAGTTTACAGAAATTAATCTTACAAAATTACACCCTTGAATCAGAAATGATTGATTCAAATGGAGAGCTTCAAAAGGATTCACAGAAATGAATCAAACTTATTGCCAATAAATTAATCTTTTAATCTGAATGGTCAGTTTGAACTGATTCACGGAAATGAATCAAACTTACCAACATTTGCCAATGATTCAGAAAAGATTAATTTAAATGGACGGTAATCAAACTCATTCATTGAAATTAATCAAACTTACTAATGCCAAAAAAAATCAGAATTGATTAATTTAAATGGACAGTTAATTTAAATGACCAACTCTTGCCAATGAATTTGAATTTTTTCATTCAAGTGGACAGTTTCAGCTGAATCAATATTACTTAATTCTGTCTACTTTTGCTACCTGATTTGAAATCAAAGACACTATTTAAACATCTCAAACTCTCAAGTCATGAGACAAAATATACAATATAATATATAACCACAAATATATGCTACTCACTTGGAGATCCAAAAAGCACTGTGTCCAGAGCCTTCAGCTGTAGTTTCTGTGCATGACTGCGGTCTGGTATCTTGAGCACGGACAGAAGCAGGGTGGCATTTTTCACAGCAAGTCTGCGAATGGAACCATCTTGATCACCGAATTCACTTCAGTCCAAAAAGCTGAAAAATTAACTGTAGAGATGATAACTATAAGCTTCCTCACCTGGGCAGAGCTTTTCCACTGATGTCATTCTTCCTGAAGGAATCAACATACTGAGGTAACTCCACACATTTGATGAGCCACTTTTCAGCTTCCTCTACTGTCCAGCTATACACTACAGACAAAAATATTGTTAAGTGCCACTAGTGGTTTAGGGTGCAAGAGGACACTGAGAATATTGCCATGGAAGTTATACTGAACAAATGATGGAAGATTGATGCTTTCAGTTCCACAAACATAATGCTTTCACTTCTGCATTTCAGGTAAGGTGGTGTGGGTTTATAATGTCGACTATCTGGGATGATTTTGAAATGACTCTTAAATGGTTAAATGCTTTGTACTTCAATAATTAGCCTGATGAGATGTGTGCAAACCTTCAGAGGCCTTCCAGGAATTCCACATGTCCTCCACCGTGATCAGCATATCTGCTCTATGGAAGCTGTTCTGTTTTCCTTTAGGGTCGTGGTACTTTAAGTCTTCCCTTAGAAACTGTTTAAAGGAAAACAAAGACTGGATGTTAGAATTATCTGATGTAGTGGATCTCATCTGATGGGTTGCGACCCAAAAATGGGACACACCTTGTTCTGACAGGGTCACATGCATCTGATAAAAAAAAATTGTGAATGCAACTATATAAACATGTTTATTAAGTACTGCAAAAATAATAAGCATAACAATTTTCAAAAGCATAGAGAAAAATCCAGCACCTAGATCTTAGCAATAAAACAGTAACATGCTAGTCTAGTCTAGTCTTGATTGATTGTGCTTCTAGAAGACATTTCTTTTTACAGCACTGTGTATTTGCATAAGTCAACATTAGGCAAGAGACGTAAAGCCACAGCAAACAGTTGATTAACTTGTAATGTTTGTCTTGGCCTGTTCCAGATCCAGTAGTTCTACTGTGGAGCCTGAGTTTTAACTGGGTCCAGTCTCTACATGGTCCCTCAGATCAGCTCTGACTGTGGTAAAGGTTACACTCACAGGACTGTCTATGGCCTTGGGCAGGCTGCTGTCGGTCAGCAGTAATACTGTTTACTCAGAGTGCTCAGATGTGACATTCTCATGAAAAAGGAATCGCTTTGGGTGATTCAGAGAGAATACAGAGTGCTTTTTATAGCCTACGTTCATAACCCATAATCATGGCGAATCATTTTTGTTTGCATGCAAAAGTGTCATATCCATCAAACTGATGGTGACAAGCAGATCCAAACATGGATTTTGAATTTCATTTTTCCCCAAAATAAAGAAGAGTTTGTATCTTTGATAATTAGGTTCCATGAAAAAGATTTTGTACCAACACATTGTACCAAAGTGTCTGAAATGTAGTGACAGCAGAAATTCATCTAAATTGAGTGCAATCGAGTCACACTTTCCAAAGGTCATTTGCTTTAAACATGCAATTCCACCCACCTATCACAAAGTACTATGACTATAACTACTATGAGTTATGTAAAAAAAAAAAAAAAAAACTTACCAAAAATTCATAATCACTACTCAAAAGTTTGGGGTGAGTACAATTTGAAAGCAAACATTGTTTTTTTTAAATAATTTATCTTTTATGCTCACAAAGCCTGCATTTATTATATTTTAAAATTACAGTACAAAGAGTACTTTTGTAAGATATTACCCACTAAAAATACTTTAATAATGTATATTTTAAAATGTAATTTATTCCAGTTATGGCAAAGCTAAATTTTCAGAGATCATTCTAAAATGCAGATTTGGGGGCTCAAGAAACATGTATTATTATCAAAGATTAAAAAATTTTGTTTTTTAGTATTTATTTACTATTTTTAGTATTCATGTGTTTAAAAAAAAGTATCAGACCCCAAAAGTTAAAAAAGGTTTTAATCTATACATTTACTATGTAAAATGATGTATAATAAAAAAAAAATACATATTCCCCATTTAAAAATGTACCGTTGACAGATGAAAAACCCCTATAACAATGTGTAATGTATGTTCTTCTTCTCAGTAAATTTGGCAACACACCAGACACTACAGCTGTACACTGCAAGCCAGTATGTTGTACTTCACTGTACTGCTGTCAAGTATTTGTAAAATGCTTTTGACAAAACATATTTTGAAGTAGCTTTACAGAGATCTATGTCTTTAGTAGGCCAGCCAAAAGCCACTGAGTCCTTTCAAGCAAGCACTTGTTTGTAAATTGGGCACTGTGCAGCAAAGTCACAACCTCTCAACAAAGCAGACCACAAAACCACACACAAATGCTGCAGCCCTCACCCCATCTGTCTCTGTCACGTCCACGCTGCCGTCTGCATCATCGTCCATATCTTTATGAATGCTGCGGATGGCCTCGAAACTTAGCAGAGAGTTTTCATCATGGCAAAGAAGCTCATCGATACCACACAGTTCTGAAGAAAGAGAAAAAACAATATATAAGACAAGACCATTTTTTATTGTTATGTTACAAAACCTAGTAAGCTACCAGAGGGATCATTTTAAGCAACATGACCACTGTAGCACAAGGCAGCCATATTAACTGCCACCCAAAATATTGACTGAATGTATTCAGAGAATGCAATACCAGATTTCAGTATGTGAAACTTAATGAAAGATACATCCAAGACAGCAGACAAGTTAAGAGAAATACAATTATTAAAACAAACTTATATTTTTCAGCTTTGACAGCCTTCATATATTTTCCCACAGACATTTTTAAAAGGTCTAAATATATAGTATAACCAACGTTAAAAAGTTATATGGTGTGAACCAAGCCAACTATCTATGAGATTAATCACGACATTGCTCTGATTTGAAGCAAAATATAATTTCTATAATGACAATGCTCTGAACATTTAAGCATGGTACAGTATATGACATTGTTAAATTAGCAAAAATTTGTTGTATGTGCATATGAGGCACTGATGAAATCATTGTATTGTTTTCCCAACTTTTGCTCTGTAAGTTATGGTCATACAAATGCTGGTTTGTCATACAGCTAGAAGCAAAACATCATTCAAAACTGTAAAGCTTTTGTAAAATAAAGAAAACTGCTTTATGCTGTCTGTTTTTTTTTCTCTGAACTTCAGAGTGCATTAAAATAATTTTCTTTAATTTTGTTAATCTGTAAATGATTTAAGTGAAATATATTTTGTGTACAGGCCTATATATTCCTTTTTCTGTGGCCTATATAGTTTTATTTTGTTTATTCTGTTCAGAGAAACGCCGCAGGTGCATGATGTGCCCTTGTGTGAATCTGTGTTCTACACTGGTTTCAAACAAAAAGCTGCATATTACCTGCTTTCACTGATGCTTGGCGGTCCATGACATATCATCAGATAAACGCTAATTGCCATTGCAACTTACCTTTGATGAATTAGCTGAGAGCGGGCATTTCACTAGTTGAAGAGTCATGTCAGAGTGATGTCTGCATATGGCCATACTATGCCATCTGACAAACTATATTTTGTACACTTTTTGTTTTGTTTTGGCAAGCATTTAATTATTTTGCCCAGAGAAAAACATTGGATTATGCAACAGATAATGCAACTCGTTGTCTCCCTTTTCATGCTATTTTCACATAAATAATCAAAGCGAAACAGCGAAATAATCAAAAATCGGCTGAACGGTGCATCCCTAGTATCTGTCATTTGACGAGCAAAAATGCCAACTGTACTTGTCTATAGAGTTTAGAAACTAAGTAGGGATAAGGAACTGATCACTTAGCGATGATGTACAGCTGAAAACTGAGCAAACATCAGTGCCTTTGTAAGGGTCCAGTGTTTGAGCTCACTGTAACAGGAGAGTTCAATTTGAGGGTGACGCTCACACAGTTGGTAACATATCCACATAAGAGCCATGGAGTGACTTTTAAACAATTTATAGATGGAGAGGCACAGCACAGCTGCTGAGGTATTGTAGATATTGCTGCTTTGTGGTGGTCTGTTAACCTTTGTCTCACAGAATTAAAGGACTTGATTATGGAGCAGGTATTAACTTAAGAAATCATCCATTCCAAGCTATTTTTTTTTTTCATGATTAAATGGTGTTCTTTCAGGCTGATCCATTTCGATAAAAGAGGCTTTTAAGGTCAAAAGATCTGCACAGCTATTTTTTGTCCCCATTTCACAGAAGGTGAAACACAACAGTGTCTGTGCAAAACCACTAAAACAAACATGCCACAACCACACCTCTTTAAAAAGCACATGTCATCACACATACACATTAGCACTCACTGTGTTTCTGCATGTTAAGAAACATAATGACTCCACAGAAATGTTGACACCACATCCAGTTTAGCTTGCTAACTAAACTGAGCTAACCAGACCCAGATCAAGCAGTCACATGTGCAATGGGTACAAGTCAAGTTAATGGGATAGATTAAACAATTTAAGAAGCAAGACAGACCGATTTGCCATTGGTTTTAATTGAGAAAGAGGCATCAGATATGCATGAGAATAAACAACAAAGTAGAGGATCCCAGGAATTTCCTCACATATTATCCCTGAAATCCCTGTATGCATTCCCTCCACCCGATTCACTTATGATTTCATCTGACATACAGCCAGATTCAGTTCACTCCCCATAAAGTTCTGTTATCATTTCTGTCATCACCAAACTCTTCTGTGGAACACAAAGTATTTCCTGTATCTTATCTTTAAGACACAAGCCTGGCTACATGCAGGTTTTGCTAAACTTTATTTTTAAACCATGTTGTCGTGAAACTTATAAACTCAAGCAAATCCAGAAACTATTCTTATCTCAGACGCAAACTATAACAAACTACTAACTTCTAAACAGACACAAATGCTCAGTCAATGACATTAAACATCAGTGTACAAAGTGCATTGGACTGTAGAAAGCCAGTAAGGTCAACATTTTAGAGTTTTTTTATGAAAGGTTATTTGGATCTTTTTTAATGAGTTTTACAAATTTCTATTGAAAAGCCATATTGTTTGGATTGACATGACTTGTGTAAATTATGACAGAAATTTATTTTATGGGTGAACTTCCCCTTGAACAGCCAGGACACATTGAAGCAAGCTGCTGTTAGAATTTGTTAAAATCCTAGAGGCAACGAATGTCTCGTTTAAGACAATCAATTTCCAAAATTTCTGTTCCTGTATCTCTGGTTAGAGCATTACTTCATAAGAAAATGGGGGAAATTGTGAGGCCTAGGATCAGGAGAGAAGAGGAAACAAATGGAGGGAGGTTTGGTCTGCTTCACTTGATTGTGGGGATCTTTAAAAAGATCTGAGAGGACTGTCAGATTTTGTGGAGACTTGAGCATTTACAGAGCTGTTGTAAAAAGACCCTTCAATATTGTCCTATATGACCCAGCTGCATGAAGTCACACACACGTCAAGATCAGACGGGTCTTTACACAATACACACTAGAGGTTTGAATAGTTATACATAGCATTGGATCAAATATTACTGTGTGGTAATGCTGAAAACATTATGGTTAACATTGTTTTTATATTTAATGTAGTAATTTGGGTTCAATACATGTCAAGATCAACCGATAATGTTGATTACCACAAAAATAAATTTTGACTCATACATTGTGAAGAGTGGGGCGCGGCCGAGAGCCGTGGGAACGGGGCGAGGCCTGTGGAGTGATTTGAAATTAGCGACACCTGCTCGACCCACCGGTCTCGAGTCCCTTGGAGGACATGGAAGGATATAAAACAGGAGCGACGACGAGAGAGGACTAGGCCTGGATTGTTTTAACACAGAGGGAGTGTCAGCCACATTAAAAAGTTAACAGCTTGAGTCATTTGTGGATTAACGCTTATGCGAACCGTTTCAAACGATTCAGTTCGATTCGGTGAACTAGTTGAAAAAGTTCCGGTTACATCGAATGATTCGTTCGTGAACCAGATATCACTACACTTCAGTGTTTTGAAATCTCACAACAGACACGGAAGAGAAGACAATGCTTAAAGTTGTAGTTTTTGCTATTTTTGGACCAAAATGTATTTTCGATGCTCCAAAAAATTCTAACCGACCCTCTGATGTCACATGGACTATTTTCATGATGTTTTTCTTACCTTTCTGGACATGGACAGTATACCATACACACAGTTTCAATGGAGGGACTGAGAGCTCTCGGACTAAATCTAAAATATCTTAAACTGTGTTACGAAGATAAACGGAGGTCTCACATGTTTGGAACAGCATAAGGGTGAGTTATTAATGACATAATTTTGATTATTGGGTGAACTAACCCTTTAAGATGCTCAGGTTATTATTAGTACAGCCACAAGTCATAAATAATAGGCGAATTAACAAGATTTTAGTGTGAAAATTAACTTTTTCTGTGTAAAGTTACATTAAATAAATTTTACAAGCTGTTGCCATGATAACACAACAGCTAAACCCTAAAGTGATGGGAAAAATTTATTTAAACAGCTTTACAGCTCGAATAATACCGATGTTTTAACAGAAAACTTTTAATGCTTCACATTTCTGCTTTTAAATCCATCAAAACATCAATTTCAGAAAATAAGTCTGAGGTAGAAATTATTTTTGTGGTAATCTTCATTATGCTCAAAGGCTCAGATTGAGCCCGGATTATCAAATGTAATGTGTCATTTTGCATTCCAATAAAACTATCTCCACAGTGGTCCAACTTTGCAGCTCTCAACTCCAAAGGGAGATAACACTAACAGTCTTATTATTCCCACCATTTCCTGAAAAAGGAGAAATGTTCTGGGGAAGGCATTCCATTGGGAGCCGAAACGGCAAGTCCTTTTCTGAAACAGATAAAGCCAGCACAGCCTTGGATGTAATACATGCAATTTAGAGTCTTTTCCAGATGCATGCAAAGAGATCCACCTCAAAGATAGAAGACATGCCCTTTTCGAATTAACCCCAGTGAGGCAGAGGGCCTGGGAAAATACAGTAGGTGATGACCTCTGAAAGCACTTTAAAGGCAGCTTGATTTAAATATTTATTTAAGTAACTTAGTATAAACTTATAACTAGAACAACAGAAAAAGTAACTGAAAACGTCAGTAAGTCTCTAGTCCATTGGGGTGGGGGGGTGGGGGGGGTTCGATTGAATGCATTTGAATGCCTTTAAAAAATGTAATGTTCAATCATGTTTAAATATTCATTCAAATGAAGAATTTAAATAAGTAAGCGGGTATGACCTGCAATATTCTAGATATGTTTAGTAAAGAGCCATACAGGTACTAAATGGGTAAACCATGGCATTTCAAACGAATTTTTTAAATTTTTTCTGACCACAAATTACCACAAGTTTTCTCTATTTATTATTAGTATTAGTTTAATACACACAAGAGGGACAATTAGGTCCACACAAGCTAAAGTTTAGATATTCTACATTGATTAAAAAAAAACTGCGCTGGTATCGGATCGCATCATAATCAGACTTTTCTGGATCTGGTCAGATCAAAAAAATAAAAAATAAATAAAATGGTATCCTTACATCCAAATTCCTCAAGCGTGTGACAGAAATGTTACACCCCTTACCTTACTGTGATGCCGTGTGTCCTGGCGTGGCAAGACAAAAGCAATAAAACTCATTACAAATAAGGCATTTGTTGCATCCAGCAGGGATGAAAATACTGTTTTGTTTGTTTTTGAGTAGACCACAACCTGCCTACTGGTGAAGGTGCATGACAGGACGGGGATCAGTCAGTTAAGTGGAAACTGAACATTAGTGTCAAAGCACAAGAGGACACTTTAATGGACAACAAAGCTTGCGAGGGTGACATACTCCAGCAGTCTTGCCTCATGGGAGGCATTTTAAGTCGCTCTGTGCATTAGCTAAAGGAAACCTCCTGCATTCGGGAAGTCGTGGCCTAGTGGTTAGATAGTTTGACTTCAAACCCTAAGGTTGTGGGTTTGAGTCTTGGCTGTCAATACCTTGACTGAGGTGCCCTTGAGAAAGCACAGAACCCCCAACTGCTCCCTGGGCACTACAGCATAAATGGCTGCATAAATGGCATCTTTTTCGATTTTTAAGACATAAGTGTTCCTTGAATCGATTGTAAAATCGATTTTCCATGTCTAAAAAAAAAAACGTTTCCTTTTTCTATGTCAAATAACAGACGAATGCAAAGAGAGGGCTGGAAACGCACAAGTCAGCAATATTTCTTATTTATCGGCAGTTTCGTGCAGAACAGCAACAGGAGTGCAACATTCTCAAAAAAATATATATGCAGAGGGGACGGCTGCCATAACAAAAGAAAAACATCACTGCAGGCTTCAACCCAGCTGCATTTATGTTTTAGGCAATTCAAAAATCTCCAAGATTATTTTAAATAATGATTCAATCCATTTCTAACAACTGTTCAAAATAATGTAACTTTAAATGGACTTGAGAACAGGCCATGTGTGTTTTTTATTGAACGTAACGGACACTTAGGCTAGGCGGCACTAGGCAGGCTTAAGAAAATGCACCAAAAGGCTAGGACCATTACAAATTTATTGGACAGGAAAACAATTTGATCAACATTTTCGGGGTCCAGAGCAGAGTGTTTTTTATTCACTGTATGTCCAGCTGTTGAGAAGACGCGCTCTGACCGCACTGATGTCCCAGGGACACTCACGTACAGCTGGGCAAAGTGGGGGGATTACCGTTCGCTGTCTTTACATTGACTTAACATTTAAATAATTCGCGCCAGACGCTATATTCGTGTTTGGTGTGAACGCAGAGAGGTCGCTTTCGACATCACTAAGTCTTGTAGGCGCGTAAAATTGCTGGTATTTTCTGTCTAACTTTCGCAACGCATACTGCACTTTCGGAATTCTTTATTTTCTTTTTCTGCTTGTTTGTGAGTTTTGCAACATCTATATTTTTTAATTGTTTAATTCTTTTAAAATTAATAGTGTACATATTTGGTTAAAATCGATTCCCTATTTTCATTTTCGAAACTTTTTTTGGTTGGTCCCTTTTTCTAATGGCCCTTTTCCACGGCATGGTACGGTTCACTTTTGGGGTGTTTTCCACTGGGTGCAGTACTGGGTACCTGGCAATTTTTTTAGTATCACCTTGGATGATGTTCCAAGTGAACCGTCCCATTACCAAAATGATCACTGATTGGCACTGATTGGCTGAGAGAATCGTCACAACCTGCGTCGCTGACCATGCGACACAAACACAACAGAACCGCAGGATTTAAATCAACACAGCCAGTGAAGGATTAAATACAACTGTTTTGAACGAGCAGTACATTTTGGTTGAAAAAATTGCTGTTTCGTGGTCGTTTGAGGAAGTACAGACACTCTCATTGATAGCAGAGGAGCGGGTCCAGCGAGAGCTTGATGGGGCAATGCGGAATGAAAACATTTTTCAGGAGTTGTGGCAGTAGAGGAGGCGCAACTATAACTAAATGTGAATGATCCCACCCACTCTAAAGCGAATTTCAGTGGAAAAGCAAACCGAGCCATACCACGCAGTGGAAAAGTGCAATATTACTTCATTCTCCTTTAAGGAAAATAATAAGATTAGTGTGTTTCTTCATTGGAACAGATTTGGAGAAATTTAGCATTACAGCACTTGTTCACCAAAGATCATCTGTAGTGAATGGGTGCCGTCAGAATGAGAGTCCAAACAGTTGATACAAAATTCTCAATAATCCACAACATTCCAGTCCATTAATAATATCTTGTTGACGGAAAATTTTTGTTAGTAAGAAACAAATCAATCATTAAGGCATTTTAACTTTAACTCATTGCTTCTGGCCAAAATACTAGTCTATAATCCAGAATAATGCTCCTCTGGTGAACAAGTCCATACCCTGCTTTCCCTTCACATTAACATACACTGACATTTGGCTTTTAAATGCTGCTTGATCAGTGCATATTTCTTTTCTGATTTACATGAGACAACTTTTTCAATGGGTTAAACAATGTTTTGGATAGACGACTTGTATTTTATCTCGAAGCAAGATACAAATGCTAAATATGTTTATTACAAAACACACATTTTTGCCTCACAAGATGGTAATTGATGGACTGGATTACTTTTGGATAATTGCAATAATTACCTTTATCAGCTGTTAGGACCCTCATTCTGACGGCACCCATTCACTTCTGAGGATTTATTTGTGAGCAAGTGATGTAATGCTAAATGTCTCCAAATCTGTTCTGAAGGCATAAACTCATCTACATCCTGGATGGCTTAAAGGGATAGATCACCCTCATATCATTCCAAACCTGTAAGACCTTAGTTCATCTTAAGACATCTTTGATCAAATCCGAGAGCTTTCTGACCCTCCATAGACAGCAATGCAACTGCAATGTTCCCAGGTCCAGAAAACGTAGCGAGGACATCAGTAAAATAGTTGATGTGACATCAGTGGTTCAACTGTAAATTTATAAAGCTAAAAGAATACTTTGTGCTCAAATAAAATAATAATAACATAATTTATTCAACAAATCTTCTCCCCGAGTTACCGTCTTCCGCCATTTTGGAGAGTATGCCAGAACTTAATTAATGTAATCAGCGCTGTATATGTTCAGTAGATGGTGCAAGCATGCTGAATGTTAACAATCCTGATTACATCTTACCGGTTCGGAATGACATTCATTTTATTTTTGGGTGAACTATCCCTTTAAGGATGAGTACATTTTGAGCTATTTTTTTGGGGGGGGGGTGAACTTGTTCCTTTAATTCATATGGATATGATTGTGTATGGATTGTGAAAGACATCATCACCCATGAGGACTAAACAAGGGAAGTGCTTTATCTTATCTAGCAGCACACATAAGAACGGTGTATATCATGCCCCATTTCTCAGAGTGGGACATTTCTCTCAACAGCAAACACTGTTCCACTGGGATTATGTAACACATCATATTCACACTATACAAGACACATAAAACAGGGTGATTCAGAGTGATTCAACTGAATGATGATTTCCTACCGGATAATCCATTGGCAGACTGCAGGTGATCTGTCACGCTGGGCTGACCTGCTGCACTCCTCCATAAGAAGCCAAGCCATGCAATGTACATACAGTGTCTGGCCAATCTCAACAGATCCATGTTAAACTTAAAAAAGAGAGAGAGAGAGCATTTAAAAAATACTAATCTGGCATTGTGAAATAATGAAACATTCACTCACATAAACTGTTATGACATAAACACATCGTTGAGTGAGACAGCTAATCTTATTAACTTTTATTACTATCACATCTATTTTTAAGTTACTGGTATTTGTTTTTAATTGCTAGCAAGAAATCCAAACCTAAATAGTATCTTTTTCACTTTCACTAGTAACTATGTCGGTTCTATTAGTACCTATAACGTAGGCTATTTAAGGGTGGCAAAGGTATTACTAGTAAAATTTCTTATTGCACTAGTTACAGTTGTTTTGTTTTAGTTAGAATGGCTGCATTACAGTTTAATTACAAATCCAACTAGGCCTAAGATTACAAATGTAGCCTACTAAATAATTAGGACTACTGCTGTCTATTCAATAAATGCCAGTAAAACTAAAACAGACACTAGTGTATATATGAATGGTTACAAATAACTAGGCAATACATACTAATACTAAACTAGTAAACTGTAATAATCAAAAATACTTTTAATAGATACACCACTGGAATATGAACTGATGAAAAGTCACTAGTGGAAATGAAAAAGATACTGCTGGATTACGCATTAATAATTAGAAAAATATAAAGTACATCATAAACCTAGAAATTGTTTGTTTAAAGGGATGTGTTATCCCGTTAAACACGGTGCCATATGGGTAACGTTAGAGCTGAAGTGTAGCTATAAGAAAACCCCTCCAAACTCAGCTGCACGCTTCAGTCCAGTGACGCGTGGCATGTCACAATCGTTTTGATATATTTACATATTTGGCAGACTTAATCAGATGCTGGCTGATCAAAGTCATCTTACTAGGCCTATATAAAAAAGCGGCAAATATGCCTCTTTTGGTTGTATGCTCAATTTCCGCCTTTGTGTAGCCTATTCGTATCAGATAACGTTACATAGCATACGAAAGCACAAAAGTAACTGTTGCCGTAATGATGCAAATGCACATGTAATCACACTCATCATGTTATTGATTTAAAAATATAAGATTACCTGTCAAAATCCGAAGGGTTGCAAACTGCTCGAGTCGCTCGTGACAAATCAGATGTAAAAGTTTCTTTTGATCTGACTGAGATCCATCAGGCAACCGCTAGCTGTAGGTGTTTAATCTAATCAGCGGGATGTTGTTTTAACTCAGGTGCAAAAATGTTGTCATTTCAATGTCCAACAACTTTCAACAATAGGCTACTTTAAAAATGTTCGCGATTCATTCTCCACATCTCCCCCTTATAGTCTACGTAATAACCCGCCCATATCAATAATATCAAATAGCCTGCTGTCAAAAATATTTGTCTATCACTGTGTAATGCGCCCTTCGAACAAAACGTCCAAAAGGAAAAAAAGAAGAGTTGTTTTCGAAATGTATGACACAGAAGTATGTCCCGGATTTATAAATTAATTTTCGAAGTTCATGGAATGGTTTCAAAGTCCTCTTCTCTGAGTTACCCAAAACCTCTTGGTGTTAAGAATCCGTAAGAATCCGTTTGGTGTTGCTTTGGGAGGTTGTCTAGTGGTAAAGCAAATAGTTTCTTGGGATATAAATTGTCAGAGTTTGAGGTTTGCTCTCGAAAAGCAGAAAGACATGGCCATCTAGTGGCACGATGTTCATGCATTAAAATTGAAGAAACCCCTCCCAACTTCCTGTCTGTTCAACATAACCTCTCATGTGTTCACATTTTAACAGGCCTACAAACATTTAGCCCAGACTCATCTGACTGTCTGTCTATCTATCTATCTATCTATCTATCTATCTATCTATCTATCTATCTATCTATCTATCTATCTATCTATCTATCTATCTATCTATCTATCTATCAAGCTGTCTGTTCTAACTCTGGGTGGGATACAAAAAACTGAAAAAAACTGAAAGCCTTTTTACATGAGATTTCATAGGCTATAAATGATCAAAGGATAGTTTCATTCAAATAAAAATGTGTCATTATTAGCCTTTTTCTTATAGCAAAAAAGGGGAAATGTATAGCAGTGCACTTGAACCTTTTTCCATACAATCACTACCATATCAAAGTTACATAGCCTACACAACTCAAAAGTCAATGTGTGTGTGTTTTTATTTATTTATTACTTCATGTGCATCACAGCCACATTCCCATCCACTTTCATAGTATCCTTTATGAAAATCAACCATGGTTGTGCCACAAATAAAAACCACAAACCATACTTAAACCATGGTAATCACAAATTAACCATGGGTTTACTATACTAACTGTATAGTGTGGTTAAACAAATAGTTATTAATAACCACAGTTACTACACTTTTAGTACAATAAAAACTTAGTTATTTTTTGTAAGGGATAGAAGAGAGCAGCCTGAACATTATTCAAAACTGCAATTTTTTTTTTTGTTCTGTACCAAAAATATTTTTTGTAAATTTGTAACGATATGGGCCCAGTTTGGGGTAAATTATTCATTTAAAGTTTCCCATTTATAACAGTAATTGTGGTGGAAAATGATAAGCCCACGATGTTCTCACGACTCCTCCTTAGTTCAGGTAGTTTCATCTCGAGTGTGCGGTTGTGATGATACGGGATTTCCCTGTGATGCATATGTTGTACACTGTAAACTAACAAGACGACGCGACAAACCCAAGAACGAAGCTGAACAGAGCTGACAGCGCACTCGCTTGCAGTGCAGACAGACTGTTACGCCCTCTTAAACACTGTCATAGCCACATTTACTTCGGTAAACTTCCTCAAATATGCCGTTAAGCCATTAACTTCCTCTCTGAGGGGTGAACGCACTCACGTCCTACAGACTTCAACAATTACTTCCACAGCAGCGGGATTTCGGTCCTCGAGAGCATCTGATATGTTTGGTAAGATATGTTTGTTACTAAATCGTATTTAGTCCGGTGATATACAGTTGAAAGTTTTTTAGACAACATGTTTATGCGTTTATTCATTCATGGCTTGGTTTGCTGAAGAGAAATAGCGCAGAGGGTGATTTAGAATTTGGTACGTGTGAGGTTTTGCTAAATTTGCTGTAATGTTCTTGGTTTGGAACGCGTCTTGATGAATAAGCTGTGCTTGAGCTTTTAAATCAGAGAGCAGGAATAGGGGCCACTCCCATAGAAATACACCGAGCACTAAAGTACTGTAATTAAGAGTATGTATTGACAAGTACCGTTCTATGCGAATAAAAGTCAATTTGCTGACTTCAACTTTGAACTCAATTAATAATGACGCCAAACTATAGGCTAGTTTCAACCTCCAGCTACGAGTTCATGACCATTTTGACCACTTTGAATTTAAGTAGGCTACTGACGAGAAAAAGCATAGTACAAAAGACGAATTACTGTGACAAATTATATGTATATAAACAAAGATGTATTTTAATGTACATTATACATTATCACAAAACCTATCCTCCTGGTGTGAAGACCTTTCTGTGGAAATTTGGTTGAAACATAATATGGCCCTTTGGAGAAAATGAATGGGAAATTATGCAAATTTGGAGAGAAAGATAAAAAGTCAGTTGGGTTTTCCAGAAGGAATGAGGAACTAAGAAACATCCTCATTTTAAAATCCAAAAGAGCCATGCAGAAGTTGGGATATTTATCTGTTTCCGACCCAAATAGCAGCTTCCATTAGAGAAATCTTATTTGCTTTAGCATTTTTTACTAACCTACCACGGTCATGCTAGTTAGCCAAAATAATAGCCCATTTGTGAGAGGACCTTCCACACTCAGAGCCGTTATTGTTAACTTCCTAATGTGAAAATACTGTTGCACAACAGCTGAATATCTTGAATGACACAAGGGGCTCGCTGAGGCACACTTTTCTGCAGTGAGTCATTGGAAAATGGTGACTTGCTGTGTCATAAATTGTGACAGTTCCCATGATCCGTTTTTTTTCTTTTTATTTTCACCTGCTTATGTGGAGAAAATACAGAGGATATCGTGTGCAATTACCATCCCTTTGACAGTAATGCCTTAGTTTATGTTCTATGATAAAATTCTAGATTCAGTAAGAATGGATAAAAGTAGCTGACCACTTCTAGTTTTGATTGCTTTCTGCATACTTTGCAATCTAGTGTAAGTTCTCCTTTTGCTGCTAAAGTAGCCTTTAGGACGGCCTGTTCCTCTGTTGGCTTACGCATGATCACTGATAACGTGTGATAAACTTAAAAAACATTAAACAGGGCCATAACCACTAGCCTATAGACATTAAAGGTTTTCCGATGGTTGATTCTTAAAATATTATATTAAGTTGCCATATCCTGAACATCTACAGCATGACTTGAACCCTACCCCAAGAATTTCACACAGTAAAGCTGTTAAAAAAATGTATAATAATAATTTGTCACTAGATCTCTATTGTTTTTGTTTTTTTTTATATAACACTGAGCAGTTCTGCTGCTAACCATCGCTATTGTGATATGACAAAGCGGTGTTGTAAGTGTCAGGACAGACTCCACCCAGACTGAGCTGTCAGTGCTGTTTCTTTCAGCTCTTGGTTTACTAACCACACTATAACACTAACGCCTTGCAGAGGAGGGCAGGGCTCGGAGTATTTCTCTCTCTGAGCGTCTCTGGAGATTGGGTAGAGTCCGTCTCACTCCTTTCTCCTGGGGTCAAACATCTGCCAGACCCTTGGAATAAGTGAGAAAGAAAGAGAGAACTGAGCTTTTGGGTTGTAACTCCACCGCTCTCAGTTGCTGTGCGAGAATCGACCTTGCATTTGCTACAAGCAAGATGGATTGGATATCATGATCAAACTATTGGGGAAACAGCCTATCATGTAACAAAAATGTTAATTATTAACAGACAATAACATGAAAAAGTCCCAAACAGCTGTTGAAATACTTTAGAAAGTGCTTTGCTGACAGTGCTTCATGCTGGCCTCTGATGTAACGGATAAAACTGGTCAGTAAATCTACTTTCCAGCTCCTTTTCCACCAAAACAGCAATTACCCATGTTGACTTTGCACAGGCTTTCACAAATGTTGAATTATCTAGATATGTGTATCCAGACTTCCCCTGACATTAAATGTCTTCAGCATTAACATAACCACACGTCTTCTGACATTTTCCAGTGTACATGTTTTAGAACATCTCAATCTGCGTGTCATGCTTCCTACAGAGAGCAATTTGAGTCATTTTCATGAAACAGATTGGTCATATTTCCATTGAATATGTCCCAGATGGAAAGTGGAAAGAAAGATGAAGGACAAAGGCTCTTGTTTTTGTGCATTTCTGAGGAGGTGAATAATCCCCTAATTTACAAGTGGGAATTAATTTGTGTTATTTTATTATTTACACAGCTTATCAATAAAACTGCAAAGGGAAGTAGAGGGAAGGCTAGTGGAGGCTGACTGTATATTCAAAACATTGTTTATAAAAGCCCAAAAAATACCTCAACATGCTACACATTTGCATGAACACAAACCACTTTCCTTTTGTCCCTTTCTTTGCATGTTTGTAAATCTTTATTTCCATGATCCATTCATACTGTACATCCTGACCTTTTGAAATATATATGTGCACTGTGTGCAGTGATATTAAATTATGACACTGATATTAAATTACAAATATATATTTTTAATTAAACAGTTTTTTCAAGATATTTTTTTTTAACATTTTTATAGTTCAGTATTATAATGTATAGTGTAGTGTTTTGCCTAAATAAATTACAAATAAAATACATGCCTATATAAATATGTGTATATATATATATATATATATATATATATGTATATATATATAGTGCTTTCAAACAATTAATCGATTCATCTCATCCAAAACAAAACATAATATATGAGTGTGTACTGTGTATATTTATTGTTTATATAAATACAAACACATGCATGCATATATTTAGGAAAGATATGTTATGTTTATATATTAATTATATTTATATATAATATTAATACATAAATGTAAATGCATGTAAATATTTTCAAAATATATACTGTGTGTGTGTGTGTTTATATATACATAATAAATACAGTACACATACATATATTATGTAAACAAACACTTATTTCGGATGCGATAAATTGCTATTGATCATTTGACAGCACTAATAAATACATAATAAATATAAACAGTACACACACATATATAATGTAAACTTTTGATTTTGGATGCAATCACTATTAATCACGATTAATCATTTGACAGCCCTACTGTTAACACCAAGACTAATGTGTGTATAAATTCAGTATGAATTTAATTTGAATAAACAAACATATACAGTATGTGTAAATAAATTAATAAATAAATATGGCAAAAGCACACAAGATACACTAAATTTACTCTAAAAATGTAAATTGCAAATCAAATATCAAGGATACTACATTAATACTGACATTTGTCAAACAAGACATTTCTATTGGATTATATATTATTTTATAGTAATATTAAGGTAAGAGTTTCACTGAAGACGATAATGAATGGTGCATTGTGTATTTACATATTCTTTTATTCACCTAAGCACTGTCATGTTAACATAGAGCGGTGTCTCTTTCTCTGCAGACTGCTGAAGTCGAGTGATCATCTTTCTATCATGCAGAGCATCAAGTGTGTGGTGGTGGGAGATGGAGCAGTGGGAAAAACCTGCCTGCTCATCTCATACACAACCGGCGCATTCCCCAAAGAGTACATTCCCACCGTGTTCGACAACTACAGCTCCCAAGTCACCGTGGACGGCCGCACCATCAGCCTCAATCTGTGGGACACGGCAGGCCAGGAGGAGTACGACCGCCTTCGCACACTGTCCTACCCTCAGACCAACGTCTTCATCATCTGCTTCTCCATCTCCAGCCCCCCGTCCTATGAGAACGTCAAGCACAAGTGGCACCCAGAGGTGACGCACCACTGTCCCAGCGTGCCCATCCTTCTGGTGGGGACCAAGAGCGATCTTCGCAACGACGCTGATGTGCTGAAGAAGCTGAAGGAGCAGAACCAGGCGCCCATCACACACCAGCAGGGCCAGGCTCTGGCTCGCCAGATCCACGCCGTCAAGTACCTGGAGTGCTCAGCACTCAGCCAGGACGGCATCAAGGACGTGTTTGCAGACGCAGTGCGTGCCTTCCTCAGTCCTCAACCTGTGGCTGCAAAGAAGCCCTGTATACTCCTCTGAAAATACAGAGAGCATTGAGGTATTTTAACTGAATTACGTGTAGAAATGGTGGGAGTGGTTGTAATAACAGATATTTAGTGACCAAGAAACACGACCTTAATCTGTGAAATTAAAGAAATACAAGATTAAGTCAAATCTGAGGTTTTTACACTGTACTGAGATTTTCTTTTTTTTTATGTTTTTTTTTTTTCATAGAATTTTAAAGGGGAGAGAGTGTGTTTGGAGTTTCATAAAACCACTAAACAGATCATCTGGTATCTTATAAATACATAAAAGTAAAAAAATAAAGTAACCCTTAAAGACATCTCAGATGAAAGGGGTTCTAGTTCCTTTTTAGTGTTTGGAGACTTATTAATACTATTGGTTAATTAAGTTCTTTTTCTTTTTGTCTTTATTTAAAAAAGAAAAATCTGAGAATTTTATAGTGCTAATATAATAAAGCTTTTTTATGCACACGGCATTTGTTCTGTGATTGGAGTTACATTGAGGACAGGCCTTTTGTGTAATAAGCAACTATCTATAAATATCGTAGTCGTTCACACAGAATGCATTCTTACGTTCAAGACACAGCTGAATGTAAAGGAAACAAAGCAGGGTTTTGAGACTCTGAAAAGCTGTGTGTACTTTGACACAGCATCTTTCAAACGCAGAGCTTGTGCGCGATAATTTATACCAACAGAAAAAATGTAGCACAACTGTGCTTACTTTTTTAGGAGCCAGAGCTTTAAGCCATGAACTAAAGCGACCAGCTGTGAGGTAAATCATGGAATTACAAATTTTGCTTTGAAGCAAAAAATAAATACATTTGAAAATAGACGGTTTTAATGAGGGAAAGAACTACAATCCCATGAAGCATTGTATATGACAATCAAACTAAAAACAAGAGAAAGTAAAATATATTTGATTGTATGTGTATGTAGAAATAAAATATTTTATGTTTAATGCGTAATATGCATACATGTACAAATATTTAAATAATTGGTAGTGGGTTGTCCCTCTTTTGCATGTCGTAATTCTCTGATTGGTGGATATTTTGTGCAGGATCATGGGTAATGTAGTTTTTTACCAGGAATTCTGTTTTTGAACATGTTTTTTGCAAAAAAATAAATGATACGGTCTGATGGTTTAAACAAAACGATTAACAACCTCATAGCTCACAGAAGGTTTGTCTTTAAAGGTTTTTAAGTTATTGTTCAAAGTTTTTTACTTCCAGAACAGCACTGTCATACTTTATCCACAAGCAGCGCAGTGAAACGCAAAAACGCGTTCTGTGTGAACTGGCCCTTTAGACATACATGCTCTTATATGAGTGATGAGGGTGTTGTTGCCTGGCAACTTGTAGGCCTTACTTCCTCGTAGTGGGGAAACTGTCTGGCAGTCCCTTAAGGAAACAGATGTCCCAGCATGCACTGCGCCTTCAACTCTTCATTCTTTTCTTCCTCAGCGCTTCAGAACCTTTTTAGAAAACAAGGCACTTTCTTCACTTGATGACTGATTTGGGAGCAGCTTGTGTCGATTTAATTAGCACAATCCTAAACGAGCCATTAACGAAGAGGAAGGAAGCTTTCAATTGGCCAAAGATCGAGTTCAGCTTGTAGATTTCAGAGCTCAGGGATTAATCAACAAGCTATAAATGATCACCATTGTTCCTTTTTCTTTTTGATGAATGTATAACTTCACAGTGCCTTTCCATATATAGTTTTTATAAATGTAAGCAGACAGATTGTTGTATGTCAAATTTCAAAGCCAAGGGCAAAAGTATATTTTCATCATTGGTATTTTAACTATCGTTTTTTGTTTGTTCTGTAATGTTTAGCCTATTAGCATTAGATCAAATGTAAGCTGAAAGTCAAGAAGATCATGTTGTGGCTCATTAAGGACAATACATTCACAGCAAACAGAGAAACACTTCATTGTGCATGAATCATATGGTGATTTTTCAGTCATAACCTGTGTTGCTCAGTCTGTATGTGTGCTTTTGGACATAAATGTATGAGAAATCCCAAAGTCATGTGAAAGCAATACTTTTCAAGCATTGAATAATTCAGCTGAGAGTTGTGTGGATGCTACAGTCAGTCAGTCTCACTACTAACAGGATGCTCACTTATGAATGGTCTTGTACCATAGACATTTTTTTTATTCCTCATCATTCACACTCCTATGGACTCCCAAATTTCAGACTCTCCATATCTTGCCTCAGCTTCGCAAGTCATTCATTTTATTTATTTTATTTTTCATTTTAAGGTTTGTCTTGTATGCATTTTTTGCCTCACTTAACAATAATTTCCCAATTTTGTATAAAACATGTGTAATTACATTTTTTGTTTTGCATTTTTTGATACAAAAAAATGTATGCTAATAAAATTCAAACTGCTTATTTTAACATCCTACTACCGTTCTGAATTGTAGTCATTTATTTTAAGAAAAACTTTTGAATGGTATGGTATGGTCTTGAAACATCAAAGAATAAGGCCATTGTAATACTAGATATATAATTTCAGTAAATTCTTTTTTTATTTCAAACCATTCAGTCGTATTGATTTACAGATTAAAAGAGGAAGCAGATATGGTGTATTTAAATACAGTGTGCCAGAGCATTTCCCTATCTGACTGTGATAATGACAAGATACTGAACATATTGAGTCAAAACAGCGTGAACCTGATATCTGGTCTCTCTCTCTCTCTCCTCTCTCTCTCTCACACACACACACACACACACACACAAATGCCTGGAGCTTTTGCTGTAGGTAGTGATTACAGCAGAGTTGTTCAGACAAGTCAAAGTTCACTAGAACTTAGGAACACTGTACAAATTGTGAGTTAAAAAGGAATGGAATAATTTATAAATCTCATAAACTTATATTTTATTCACAATGGAATATAGATAACATTCTGAAATGTCATGCCAAATATTGGCTCATTTTGGATTTCATGAGAGCTATACATTCCAAAAAAGTTGGAATGTATAGTTAAATGTAAAGTTAAATGTACATATAACGAACAGCTGGAGGACCAATTTTCAACTTATTAGGATAATGGCAACATGATTGGGTATAAAAAGAGCCTCTGAGAGTGGCAGTGTCTCTCAGAAATCAAGATGGGCAGAGGATCACCAATTCCCCCAATGCTGCGGCGAAAAATAGTGAAGCAATATCAGAAAGGAGTTTCTCAGAGAAAAATTTAGTTTGAAGTTATCATCATCTAGTGTGCATATCATCCAAAGATTCAGAGAATCAGTAACAATCTCTGTGCGTAAGGGTCAAGGCCGGAAAACCATACTGGATGACCACCATCAATGGAAAGACACCATCAATGCTGAAAGGTATTTCCAAGTTCTAGAACAACATATGCTTCCATCCAGACATCGTCTCTTTCAGGGAAGACCTTGCATTTTCCAACATGACAATGCCAGACCACATACTGCATCAATTACAACATCATGGCTGCGTAGAAGAAGGCCAGCCTGGAGTCCAGATCTTTCACCCATAGAAAACATTTGGCGTTTGCAGACTGTTGAGGGGATGCCACACAGTGGTAAACATGGCCTTGTCCCAACTTTTTTGAGATGTGTTGATGCCTTGAAATGTAGTATCATATTAAGAGGAAAATAAGTTGATATATTTTCCCAGTTAAAACATTTGATGTCATCTTTGTTTTATTCTGAATAAAATATTGAAATTTGACATCATTGCATTGTTTTTATTCACAATTTGTACAGAGTCCCAACTTTTTTGGAATCGGGTTTGTATACTAAAACGTCCATAATCCATATTAGTGCCAAATCTGACCAAGAAAGATTGTAAAGGGAGAAGTGTGTTACCAAAAACGTCATGATTACTCACTCTCAAGTTGTTGCAAACCTGTGTCACTTTTATCCTGCAGAACACAAAAGATATTTGGAATAACCATTTTGTCCATTACAATTAATGTCAATGGGCTCCAAAAACAATGCTATCAGGTTTGGAACAACATAGCGGTGAGATAACATAATTTTAATTTTGGATGAACTATCCCCTTTAACTACAGATTTTTAATTTTGGATGAACTATCCATTTAACTATCTGTCTGCTACATTCTGTTTAAACAAACTTGAAAAGGTCAGAGTTAGACCATCGGGAATGCTGGAGAAGGGATTTCCTTTAGTGCTCTTCTGCATGCAAGCTTCCTTTATCAGTGAGTAAATAAACAACACTCCCAATTTGGCATCCGAATGACATTTGGCTTGAAATCTTACTAGTCTATTTCTGTTGTCACTCATTATCTGTGCTTTTCCCTGCATGTCCAGAAACCGCCCCACTCTCTGTTGCCTGACCACTCTCATTTGACTATGAAATGAGCTCCTGTTTGCCCGTTCCTCTGTAATGTTTGACTTGAGCCTCACCAACAGCAATTCTACTATATAATCACCATCTTTTTCTGATATACAGTATATTTTGAAATTAAGACGTGGAAATAAAAGAAGAAAAAACAAAGGTTATTTGTGTAGACTTTATATTACACTTAATTTCCTTCTACACAAAAGGAACTCCAATCTGAAACCTCTGTTATAAGATTACTTTAAAATAAGAAAATAAATGAAATAATGTAGGCTGATCAAAATGAATTGAATTATTTTTATTTGTCTAAATCATCTGAAATGCTACAACTGAATTTAAGCATAACAAACTTCAAGTATAGAATAACATACTAAGGCAACACTTTAATTTGCAGTGTACTTGTTATATGTTACATTAACTTACTTTAGTATTAACAGTAAATTATACATAGTTAAACAACTTACCCAAATCAAACCCTATCCCTATAGTAATACTTAACTGTATTAGGCTATTACACGTATACAAGGACACCTTAAAATAAATAATTATTCCAATACCTATCAGTAAAAAATCATTAACATCAGCCATTAATATATGGGATACCGATATATCCAGTAAATATAAATGTGCTAATATCAGAAATGATTCACTTACTTTTTATCCAAATATTTATTTGACACCAATTTAAAAACAGTATTTTGGTACATCATAAAAAGCATTATTATAATAAATCATGTTCACAACATCATATTGCACTGTACCAGTTTTCTCATTCAACCAATGGCAACATCATATTTTAAAATGCATCCTAAGGGCCCGTGTTGTCCACGATCAATAACCGCTCGACATTAGACCAAAGAAATATGTACGAACTAATGCTCTAGCCACTAAAGGTACACAAGCAACGCTGTGCAAAAGGTCGTTTAAATGACTTTTCACATGATTTACATTGTAGCGTTTAGAAAGGAAGAGAGAAATGTCTGGTGTGACTGAACCAAATGTCTTTCAGTAGCGTGATCAGTCAGTGTGTATGAAACAGCAGCTGCAAACCAACTCGCACAACATCAAAGTCCATCAGCACTAGAGTTCAATTACTTTTACACTTGCAAATATGTAACAACTAATACGCAAATATTTTAAACTTCACGTCACTTCGTGTAAACCTAAAGCATGACCCTGACAAACCAATTAGAAAGAGACAGACATGGCACTACACATTTTGATTTAATGTGCCCCTAATATGGATTTTTGAAAATGACCTTTTATGCAGTGTGTAACACAGTAAGACATCCCGCAGTTTTACATCTGAAAGTGCACTGTGCATAAAGTGATTGTCTCTCAGAAGAAAGAGTCGACTCTGTATCACTTAAAGAATCCCCAGCTGTTTCATGTTGATGTCAACATGAAACATTAGCATACTGCCCGCCCACTTTTCTGTCTTTTCAGTCTGAATGAAAATGCAAATTCATTTTTTTGCAACTAGATGCCACTTTTGGAGCGGTAAAAATAGCAGTTTCCCAGGTAACGCTGTAAACAAAGCAGCGCTGCTAACAAACACTGCTTTATCAGACATACAGAAATGGTAAAATTAGACCAATCGGACCAATCACCGCTGACTAGCGTCATGCAAAGGAGGGGTTTGGAATATGAATTGTTGAGCGAATCGCTTGGGATTCCTTAAGCAAGTAAGGTAAAAATATTTATTAAAATTTATATAAGACAATGAAATGTTTTTTGACCTTGCATGCATATCAGCCTGTTGTTGGGGACTCCCAAAACCAAAATATGAACCTTTCATAACCCATAATAGGGGCACATTAACCAACTAAAATAAATGCATTTGAAGTAATGAATCAGCTGTTCCAATTACACCTGAATAAACAATGTCATCTTCTAATGTAGCACACCACTGACAATGATCTTTTAAACAGTTTGAGTTAAAAACAAAATTTGTGAACAGTCATTGCTCCATCAGTGTCGACCCTGAATCAGCACGAGTGCCGCCCTCAGAGCCCTTGTGTCTCAAGTTTCAAGGAGATGATGCAAGCATTCACTTCCTGTGTCAAAAGAGCTTTCCATCTGGAGGTGTTGCAACCATCACCTCCTTACCTCCAAAGTCCCAGTAGGCCGTCATGTGGAAGGCCATGTTGGACAGCACCACCAGATACTCACACACAGCAAATGATGTGTAAACTGCCATAGAGAGACAACAGAAATGTCATTTAAATGGCAAAACATATTATTATTTAAATTGAATAAATAGTTGTATTCGCCTTCAGGCCATCCATGATCTAGATGGAATTTAGCATTACATCATTGGCTCACCAATCGATGCTTTGGTCCCTATACTGAGGTGAATTTGCGAGTTCATGTTAAGCATGTAAAATCTCCAAAATGGAACAAGTGTCAAAGTGGAACATGGGTGGGGTGAATAACAGAACGAAGATGTTGCACTCACTTCCTGCTTCACAGTCAGTGTTGTGCCGCTTGTAGAAGTAAGCAGCCAACAGACAGAAGCAACCGTTGAAGAGGAAGAGGCGGAGCTTCTGGCGGTATGACATCATCTCCTGATGTCAAACAGGGTTTGGGTAGATGCAGTATAGAGAAAGAGAGAAGAAAGACACATAATGTCACCAGTTCTCTTCTGCAACAAGATGTGGGGCAAGCAGGTGGGACGAGGTTCTGTAAAAGGCACAGCAAGCACTTCCCCCGAAGCACTCGACCCAGCTGCACTTTCACAGCAATAGAAATATAAAGCTACACTGCGGTCTCTGACACGTCGACTCCCATGATTCTCACCCAGCAGCACAAGCAACACCTTTTATTAGAGCTGTGCTCGTGGTGTCAAGATCGCCGGCGTGTTAAGAACATATCTGAATAATTACTGTGTCAGATGAATCTAAAAATGGTCATACACGATCGTTTCATCCAATCAGAAAAGGACTTGCGTGTATGGATTGTTCGCTGAAATCACAAACATTTGGTCTTTTTAAAAAATTATGTTCGTTATAGTATGAAGGAAATCCAGGTATATGTTACTGCCAGTAAAGTGAGGTATGTATATTTGGATGCATTATAAAAAAAAAGCATTTTTTTATAATGCAATCAACAACTGAGCAGTCCAAATAAATTAATCAATAAAAATGTAAATAAATAAACACCTAATCTGCATTACATTTTCCTGTTTCCACCTGGGCTTACACCATAATTCACTATTTTTATATATTAAAATTTAAAACCAAAGTAGGGCTATACATTACACGAGAGACTGGCTTATACTGCCCTCTGTCGGTCAGTTGCGCACGCCCAGAATACAGAGAAGTCATTACCTCTGCACTCAGGGAATACTTTGCAATCAAGGACCACAGCTTGCAGGTGCACATCATGTGGAACAGGGAGCTGCCAATAAACAAGATGAAGCCGCTCTTATGGACACCTGTGGACCACATGTACATACACAGCATTAAAAGCCATGTACGAAATGCTTGTACTATACAGATCCCTGCATTTGCTTGCGCATTCAAACGAGACTCAGGGCTTCGGTCCAGAGAGGCACTTACTGTAGGTCTCATCGGAGGAGACGTAGGTGAGCAGAAGCAGCCCTACATTTTCACTTAAAGCGAAGAGGAATGTGAGAACACTCAAAAGCTGCTCCTTCAGCCTCCTGGAAAAGCGTCTGCGGTAAAAGCTCAGATATGCTGCTGCTACCAGGAAGCGTGGAGCAGAATGCAGGCCGATGCTGAACCTCCAGATGTAGCGCTCCGGTGTCAGACTGATGGCTGCGCTGATGGACGGGAGGTAGTTAGGAACCTGTGAACCCCATTCATAAAAGATCTTCGTTACAATGGCACTCCAGGTTTTGCACAGGCCAAGTGAAAAGCTGAAGCTTTTCTTCAGAAAACATAAAAAAAACTAGTTTGGATTTACTGTATGTAATCATAAAAAACGATGCGACATAATGACTACTATAAATATTAACACAAAGTCAACACACGATTGGGACAGTATATGGTTTTTGTGTTTTTCCAGGTCATCTCCATGTAATAAAAAATATGTATATGAATATGAATAAAGTATATGAATAATGCAGTGCTAATTGATATCATTTATTACAGTAGGTTTTAGAAACTGTAAAATATATTTTCTGCTTTATTCTATGATTTAAAAAAAGGCAAAAACGTGCATGTATACAGATCAATCAATATAGTCATTAGGAAAATATATGATTAATATTATAGAATACAAATGATTGGTTATGGTCCAGAAGCAAATAAAATGAATAATAATAATAATAATAATAATAACCTGTCAATTACACGCTAATTGTCATGTTGGTTAAATTGTTACTGTCTTGAGTTATTATTTTAAAGTAAAGTTAAAATGCTTAAAAACACTGACTTCATGAGCTTCATACTTGGCTAATTAAATAGAATATATATACAATTGTAAATGTAAAAATTAAAAATAGATTTTTTTTTCTGATAGTGTAAGTAATGTTTATTTTAAAAAGAAAATGTGACTGGGACAATAATTTACATTTGATTTTATTATTATTATTTTATTTTTTACAAATATTAAATACACAACTTTGAGGACTTATTCGTTTCAGAACACCACTGATATATAAACTAAATAGCCAAAGGTATAAGGAAACCCTCTTCAAAAGAACAGGTTTGACTACTTTCAAGAGTCATGAGGCGTCTATTTGGCGTTCATTTGCATAGTCAACACTGGGGAAAACTGGGCATTGAAATAACAGGACATAAAAGACATAGACATACGTGGAGAGATATACGTGGAGAGCACTGACATTTTGAGTGACTTCAGTGACCATAGGCAGAACAAACGGACAATAAATCAAGTGTATGAATAATGCAGTGCTAACTGATTATCATTTATTACAGTAGCCTTTAGAAACTATAAAAGGCAAAACGTGCATGTAAAAATAAAATTAAATAAAAGCAAATAAAATTAAAATTAATTTAGTAATTTCCATGAGTTTAAGCATACAGTGCTATTCAAGAGATTTGTGTGCTTGTAATTTTATAGCAACAGTTTGGACATAACCTTTTTCTATTCTAACATGACAATACCTCTGTGTAAGGCAAGGTTAAAAACGAAATGATTGATTCAGTCAGTGGTAGAACTTGAGTGGTCTGCAGAAACCCAGCTCAACACATCTGCTTTGACTTTAAATACAGACCTTGAGCCGAAAACTCATCACCAAACACCAATGACTGCCAGACAACAGTACTGGGATGTGAGTCTAGCTCTCACCTTGCAGTGTGTCTCGGTCGCCTCAATGTAGTGGTAGAGCAGAGCCAGCACGATACAGGCGACGAGGCCGAGCAGAGGCAAACACACGGTGATCACCGCTAACCGCCTGAACGGCACACGGATCAGAGCCTTGTCTCGAGCCACAGATCCGTACGGCACCTGTTGCATCTTCCCTCATCTAATTACAGCTCCAGATGTGTCAACATCTACAGATTGACGCTACGGAACCCCCTGTAGGTGCAATGATGTCAGCATCTCTAAACTACAGCCCGAGCTCAAGTTTATGTCTTGAGTTAACTTACATAACGTTACTTAGCGACTGTTCGCTCACCTCCTGCTCATAGATGTGCGGTTTCATTGAAACGTTAGACGATTTCTAAACGAAGCGATATTCAGGTCAGTACCGGTAAATAAGGAGTTAATATTTCTATTCAATCCAAACTGTAAAAAGGCTCGATTCTCCGACTATTATTCTGGATATGAGAGTAAAGACCGCGAACGCTTCCGGTTTTGTTGCACCAGTAGTTTTCATAATAAAAGTCCTTGTTGCGAGCCTACATTTTTCATTTCAGGACCATAACTAGTTACATATCTGCGTATTAAAATATATATTTTGTATGCAGTTTATGAACACTGCCATGCTGTTCAGTATACATTTCTAGACCCAATATTATGTTAAAAAAAAAAAAAAAGATTTTTATTCAACATATTTCGTTTTCTTGTACGTTTCACTGACAACATAGTTAAGGAATGTAGAACATTCTTTTGGGGGGGAAATTATCTTTAAATTGGCTACATTATGTGCCCCCTCTCACAGTTTTGTGTACAATGAAGCACAATGATCCTTTCAGGTCCAGTAAATATATAATTATTGCACCAGAGAAACAAAAAAAATTCAAAAGACCATTAGGTTCTCCATATCAAATCCACAGTGACATGACAGTCTTAATAATGCAACAGAAACAAAAACCAACCACACTGCAATGATAAAAAAAAAAAAAAAAAAAATGTATTGCTAACAGACATCCGACACATCGCTTCCAGTCAGTAGATCAAATCACAGGACTGTTTTTGACAACCTGGTGCATTGCTGTATTTTAAAAATGGGCCCACAATATGTGTTAAATACAACCAAATAATTTTCTTTTGAAGAAAAACAAAACATGAGGGTCTCATCCACTGCACGGTCTTTGAAATGACAAAACAAACAAAAAAAAAATCCAATCGGCTCTCTCTTGTTCCAAATAGCGCTCTCAAAGTTGGTTCCGGTAGAGAAGACAAAAGAAAACATCTGCAAAGTCTGGACAGGCAAGAGCTGGGAGTGTGGGAATGTTAAAGTATACATGTCAGGGTCTCTTGGCCCAGTCTACTAGAGATGTTCTCATCTCTCTTCCACAGCGTTCATCACTCCTCTGGATCCCACACTTCCCGCAGGAGGGGTCAGTCAGGAGTCACTGTCTGAGCCGTTGCTGCTGTCCCGACTGATCTCAATCTGCAGCGAGGGCAAGTTGTCCAGCCGGCTTTTCTTCATCTTGCTGGTCTGCTGCTCCTTCTGCTTGATCATTGCTCCCCACACCTTCTGCAGCTGAGTGTCATCCTCTTCATCCTCATCAACTCCGTCAGATTCCTCATCATCTCGTCGCCTTATTCCTCTTGAGGAAGATGCTCGGGAAGCAGCCTTGTCATCGTCTCTATGAGACGGGCCGAGGCGGCTCCACAAGCCTCCTGAAAACAACAATTACTATTAGTATTAGAAAAACAATCATCAAGAGAAAAAAAAAAAAAAGAACGTTGACTCCAATTATACCCGTTTTCTTGTCTTTGGAGGACTCTGAGTGGAGACCACGGCTCTCGAGTTTTGCCACTCCGAGTCGGCTGCGCACGTCCGTCAAAGGCTCTCTCCGAGACGCAGTGTTTCTAGAGATGACGGGAGAGACAGAGCGACGTCTCTCTGGAGAGTGTGGTCTCTTGCCTAATCTCTGTCTCACATCTGTGGAGGGAAATTGTCTCCTTTTATTGCCCACATTTGCTCAGCATGAAAATGGTCAAACATATGTTTTTTGTGTTTCAAGATTCTTAAGACTTTTTTTTTTAATAAATAAATAAATGTGTCCATACAAAACAAAAAGAAGAATAAACTATAACAAATGATTTATTATAATTAAACACCCTGGAGAACACATTCGAATCATGACCGAAATACATTGGGACTCTTATTTTAAAATATCTATGCTTGACTACTTCCAGCAGCTCATTCCAAGAGATGGAAATAAAATATGCACTCTTATAACCATCTACAATATAAACACTGTAAACATATGTTTAAACAGTATACCATAAGCAATCTATTGGCATAAATGCACATGATTAATTGATTGTGAACTGCTCTTAATGTGCAACAGTGCGAGCATGCAGATCTCACATTTATTTCATTCAATCACAGCCTTTTTATATCATCACATAAGGCCATATCTCAATTCCAAAGTTTAAGATTTCTTAAAATTAAATTTAAGACAGTTCTTATACCATATATGATATTTAATAATTTTTAATGACCTCAATCTTGACTTTTTAATAATCTTCCAGGAAACCTTGATCTGGAGCAAGTATTAAAAAAAAAAAAAAAAAATTATATTAAGAATTTTTTTTTTTTTTTATATATATTATATTAAGAAAATCTAATTTCAATGCATAAAATGCTAAACATTACATCAATACTTCTAGGTTCTGTCAGTTACTAACCTGTCGTGCTGCTTGTAGTCACTGGGGGACGTGATCTCTGCTGAGGGAGTCCCTGCCTCTTCTCCTCCAGTAACTGCCTCACATCTGTCACTTTGTCTGATGAAGACTTGGATGAGCCTCCACCTCCTCCTCCTCCTCCTCCACCAATGCGACTCTTAACACTGCTACTCGTTTCAGTCCGAATGGAGTTTCTGAGGCAGTGAATGACACAAAATGCACAATTACCATTACAGGGTATATACAGCAATCCTTAAGTTAAATTTACTACTTTTTAATACCTTTTTCACTACCTTCAGAATATTTTTTAAAACCATCACGACACTGAATTGCAAGTGTTAATCAGCGACCTTTCTATTATTTACACAGATTTTGACATATATAACATACAAAAAATAATAGATTTAGAGACTGATGTTGACAGCATATTGCACATTTATTTCACTTAGTAAATAAAAATAAAACAAATACCATAAAATGTGCAATGGAGAAAATGGATAGACCGAACAATAAGCCTGCCTGTTAGTGTTGTCACGGTACCAATATTTCAGTATTCGGTACCGATACCAGTGAAAATCCACGGTTCTCGGTACCAATTTCGGTACCAAAGCAAAACACAAAAATTTGCTAATAAAAAAAAAATAACTTTTTAGCACTAAAAATAAAACCAATGCCATTCTTTATACTTATTTAGAATTGTGTTTAAAGTTTTTCTACAAGTTATATAATTATGAAAAACAGTAAACAAGTTTCACCCAAATTTAATTTGTCTTTTAATTTATCAAATTTAAACACATTTTATGTTTGGTAAATAAAGGGGATTTGCTATTAAAATTAAAACATGGGAGAAATATTGAGATTTATATTTTTTTTAAATAAAGTTTTTTATTTTTTTGCAACAGTGGTAGCAGTATCACATACGTTTTACTAAATAATAGTAATATTTCTAGCACAATGCCCTTATGTAAAAATTTTATTTTAGGCCTAATGAATGCATATTTGTCATTTTGAAATTTCTATTTGCGCATTAGCTCCGCCCACTACCGGAGAAACCGGTATGTCTTCTGCTTTTTCGAAAATGAATATGAATAATTCTAAATGAACTCCATTATTTTGACAGGAGAAGACAACAGATGCTGAAATTAATGCAAGCGTCATGCGCTTCAGTCTATGTAGTAAATAAACCTGCACGTCTCTGCCATTCATTAATTCACACAGAGAAGCGCAGAACACGGATATTTCAAACAACTTTTGCGGCTTAACATTTACAGATACTGGTCCATATGGAGATTTGATTTGATTAATTTATGCTTTCACAAATCCCATGACTGTCCATATTAAAATGTAAGTTTCATTTTCATGACTGGATTTTGAGATTCCGTACTCGTTTTCTGCTTCGCGGAAATCATAGCGCTGTATGCGTCAAGAACCGGGTTTGAACGGGACCTCGGTACTACCGGTCGTTAACCCAGCTATTAGAAAACTTGCATTTGTCCATGAAGACGACGATGGTTGTCCAGTCGTTGAAGATATGCCTTGAAGCAAGTCTAAAATAAAACGTAAGCCAGCCACTTCTGTTGAGCGCGAAGTGTTCTGAGATGATGCCGAACGACCACTGAATATGACGTCAGCATCAAACATACAGTGAGACGGAGACGGAAGATCTTTGATTAAGTGCCCAGATATGCTAAAGCCCATATAAACGAACTAACACGAACGCAGATAGAATTTCAATCAGAATAAGACACCTGATAGTCTGGAAAAAATAATACCTAATTTGGAAAAAAAATAATACCTCTGAGACCACATTTAACACTTTTAATGGCCTTAAATTTGACCATTTTGATTTATCACTTTTTAATACTTTTTAAAACCCCGCGGACACCCTGCATTAAGAAACGGGATCATCATTAAATCTTTTCAGCATGAGGGTTAAGAGATCCTAATCCTTGACTGTAGACTCACCGAAGACTGCGAAGGTTGGTTTCTACCTCGTCGGCATACATAGTCATCTTCATACTCTTTTTGGGAGAGGGCGTTGAGATCATTTTTAGTTCCAGATCGTAGTCCATCTCATCTGAATCTGAAGAGGCAGGCGACCGTCCTCCTAAACGACTACGCACGCCTCCTTCCCCTAGCCGTGGTCCCCGTTCCCTGTCTGCCCGATCTCTGTACTCCACCACTCTATCATCAGCATCCATGTCTTCCTCTCCATCCTCTTCCTCCTCTTCCTCTTCTTCTATAGGCTCTTCTGGCAGATTCACCAGGTCAGCTGAGAAAGTGGAAGAGCTTAATAGACAGACCAAAAAAAAAAAACACTCAAGACAAAGATGTCAGTTTGTTATGTAAGAGAGTTTTACCAGAGTGTCGATGAGTGTAAGGTGGGGTGTGTCCCATACTGTCTCCAATCAGAGTCTTTTTGGTCTTCAGAACGTCACGCTGGATTCTGCGAGTGTGATATCTCCGTTTCCTATAGAAATATAGTACAATTCCAGATTAATATACAGTAACCCTCCAAAATATTAAGGAAAAAAAATGTACAGTATTTTTCGGACTATAAGTCGCACCTGAGTATAAGTCTCATCAGTCCAAAAATCCATCATGACGAGGAAAAAAAAACATAAGTCGCACTTATTTAGAACCAAGAGAAAACATTACCGTCTACAGCCACGAGAAAGCACTCTAATGTTTTCAGTGTAGACTACAGGAGCACTGTGCAGGATAGAGCGCCCTCTCGCGGCTATAGACGGTAATGTTTTCTCTTGGTTCTAAATAAATGCGACTTATGTTTTACTTATGTCCAGTGCAACTTATATATCCTCATCATGACATAGTTCATTTCTCTTGGTTCATGTCAAATTAATTTTGATAAATAAGTCGCACCTGACTATAAGTCGCAGGACCAGCCAAACTATGAAAAAAAGTGCGACTTATAGTCCGGAAAATACGGTATATACACTACCCCTAAAAAGTTAGGGATTGCTCAGATTTAATGATTTCTAATGATCACAAAGCTATGGAAAGTGTTTCTGCCACTGAGAAAAAAAAAAGGGCAATTGCGACTTCATACTTCACAATTCTGACTTACTCCTAATTGTGAGTTTTCACCTTGCAATTCTTACTCTTCTCTCAGAATTGTGTGATGTTAACTCTGTGATCTCAGAAATATGAGATTTCAATTCAGAATTTTAAGATAACCATCATTTTTTTATTCAGTGAAGGAAAAATTATACCAATGTATAAATTTTATAAAAAATTTACTAAAAACAATAATACTGTAAAAAACTGGAAAAGAAATGTTCCTATTGGTTAATCAACGTGTGACAACACCCGTAATACAGGTATCACTGCGGGGGCGTTCCCTCTTTTCTTCACTTTTAAATGCATGCACATTTTGCTTTCACTTTCAAATAGTGGCAATTCAGTGTAAAGCAATTGTTAGTTTTTAGTTCATTTGAATTTTCCCTATTTTCCTCACTTTGCTTAACTTTTAAATAGCTTAACAGCACCGTGCACATTTTACTTCCACTTTTAAATTAGCAGCATTTTGGCGTCAATTGCTTGAATGCAACAACAAAATACAACGTCAAGCTCACTTTAGCCTATTTAAAAAACATAGTACTTTTATTAACAAAACAAATAAAAATACACCATGCTACAGGGCAGGCTATGCCTAATGCTAAAGTATATGCTAAAGTATACAAGTATAAATATATATAACCAAAAAAATAAGAATCGCAGAACGTTTATTAGCAAAACGAATAAGAAAGCTTGGAGGCAGGGCATATACTGATGTCAAAAAAAAAAAAAAAAAAAGAGACAGCTTAAAGTACCTTAAACGGCAAGTCAACAGGCTTTTCAAAATCAAAAATATTGCCAAACATGCGCTTTTACATTTCGTCTGGAAACTAAATAATCCGTCATTGTCTTGTCTGTCTTACCTCTCTCTCTCTTCTTGTCAGTCAGCTCGACTCACTGGAGAAATTAAATCTAATATGTTATGCGACTGTCGTTTGGCATGCTGCATTGAGCAGCTGTTTTTGAGCAGTTTTTAATTGTGGTGTCTGCTCTTTTACTGAACTAAATTATTTTTATAACTATAAAAAAATCTAAATGATATTGGGGGTCGGTCTGCGGTGGGCAAGTGACTTGCCCGGTGTTGCAGTTTAACAACCTAATGAAAGAATGCATTTATTTGAAATAAATAAATTAATATCTTTACTGTCACTTTTGTTATATTTACTATCATGGTTAAATAAAGTATAAAAAATAATAATAATAACCATGGCACTTTGTACCTAATGAATTCTGAACATTTTTCTTACCAAGAGTTACTTAAAATGCCTTTCATGCCACCATAGTTTGGATTCCCATATTTCATGTAGTACCGACTTCTCCTGGCTGCACCCAACTCCTTTTTGTCATCTAATAAAAAGTAACAGCCAAGACTGTTAAATCAGTTTCACTGCATCATTAGCCGCGTTTCCACTGTCGGGCCAAAAGCAGGCATGCTAGTGCATGCCAGGGGCAGTCGCGTTTCCACTCTCAATTACGGGGCATGATCATGCCTCATCGGGGCTTCCTCAGGGCCAATGGCCCGGGTTTTTTGGCCCGACGAAAACCTTGGCCCAAAGCTGGCCAGCTGGGGCTAGAGGAGCGGTTATGAACAAAGGCGGAGTTTCTCAGTGTCTGGAGAGCATCAGCACCGCGGATCATTTCAGAAAGCAGCTATAACACCAGCATTAAAGACTTACTAAAATAAGTTGAGCCTTAAAACTCACTAAGTCAGCAGCGAGTGTTTGAAATAACTTGATCTGATGTGGATTATAATCAGCATACAAGGCAGAAATATTTATAACCGATGCAAAAGACTTTGCATGCACGCTAGGCATTAACATTAGTAAACATGGTAAATACGACCGCTGGAGAAATTAAACATCAGATTCTTATTCTCGACTACAATCGTGTATTTGTTTAGGATCATATTTTATCTGTCATAAGTCTCATTTAGTTTTTGTTCGGGAGCTTTTATAAAAAATATATAGAAATTATCATTATTTCTAAATGTGATGTGTATATACAGGCTTTTGTGACTTCAAATAAACAGAAACAGACTTGACTGAATAGCAGACTATGTTCATAACGCTTTATTTCTGTGTGACTCATTTTCAATCCTGATAAATTAATTCATTATGATCAGTGTATCACTTAGTATTGTAAAACATAGATGCTTTTTGGATTTAAATATTTAACAAAGCATGCAAACAAACGGACGCTTTGATCATGTTCGTTTTGTGATAGCGTAATTTCCAGTGACTTATTTCTTATTCGTTTTTCTGATAACTTCTCTTTGTTAGTGAAATGATGGGGTTGCATGATGTTGTTCCTGAGAGGCATGAAAAGGGCGGGTTTTAGTGATGCGCAGCGGAGCTTCAGACTCGACAGTGGAAACCATAGACTGTAAAAAAATATGGACGTAGTGTCAGTGACATCACCCATAGACTCCTCAATAGCGGTTTTGAAGCGCAAAGTGTGCAGAGCGGGCCGTCGCCATCCTGGCAGCGCGTCACCGCGCGACTCTCCCGGATAATCGAAAATGGGCGAAAAGGCGGGAGCTGATTGCTGAAGCCACGCCCAACTAGCGCGACGGCATTGTCAGCAGCGGCAATCCACCTGTCACTCAAGTGGCCACGCCCTTAATTATGCAGAACTTTACGTCTTAATATAATTTAAACGGATGAGTTTTAAAAAAATTCACCCCCCTCACAGTTGTCATGAAGGGCAAAATTAGCAATATAGACCAAAATAATTTTTTGAACCAGGCTGTAAACATGTTTTTTTTCTGCTGTAAAGTTGGCCATTTTACCATGGGGAGTCTATGGGACTGACTCCCTTTTGAAGCTATTAGCCCCGCCCCTCCCGCTTTAAGCCCTGGCTCGCACTGGCCTGACAGTGGAAAAGCGGCTATTGTAATGAAGAGCTCCTGACACAACTGCTTCTGCTTGTAGGCGACATGCTGAAGTATGTTTCTCACCCTGAGTGGCAAAGCGCAAGAACAGCTTGTTGTCTTTGAAGGGCTTGACTGTGGGTCGCAGATCATTCCGGAGAAGAGACTCTCGCTCTGCTTGGGAAAGCAGGCTTGTCTAGAATCAAAGGATGACATATAAGGTGCATTCAAATAAATCATAAATAAAATACACTAAATATAAGAATAACCATTAATGTTACCAGTTTACCTCTGTGGTTTCCTCTGGTTTCTTTTCGGTCTCTTCCTCAATGTCACTAGGTTTATCCTCACTGCCATCACTGCTCCCGCTCTTATCTGCTTTCGCCACTTCATCTTCATCATCATCATCATCATCATCATCTACCTCGCCTTCCTCCTCCTCCTCCTCCTCATCAGAGCCACGGTTTCGCCGAGCTGATCAGTAACAGTGTGACCGTTTTGTTTGGCAAAATTTGGTGGAACAGAGTGTCTATTTTAAGGTTACACAGTAAAATAAAAAGACTCGTATAACGAGAAGACAAACCTTTCTGCGGCTGGTCTGACAGTTCAGATGGTTTCGAGCTGTCTGTGTTTGTGACCTCTTTTTTGTCTGGCATCCGACTCAAGTTAATGAGAGCTCTGGTTGAAGTGATGTCGTCTAGCCAAACCACGTTGCCTGGAAACAGTGTGATTTGACTAGGAGGAGCACCACAATCCAGCTTTAAACAAAACTTTTCCCGTTTCCGATTTAGATTTGTATGCATTCAATGTACAATTATGAAAGGGTGGTAATATCAGGGAGGCTGTACTTACAGGAAGTGTCATCTATCCACTCAATGTGGGCAGGCGGATACTCTTTAAAGTAGCCGAAAACATCCTGAGTGCTCATGTCATCAAGTCCACTCATGTGTAAGGCTTCCAAACGCGCCTTGGGGATTGCTAAAGAGAGAGTTGGAAGAGATACTTAAGGCATAATTCACTAAAAATTAACACTGGGTCATCATTTACTCAACGTAACATCTTTCCAATCCTCATGCTCATAAATGAGAAAGAGGTCACAAGATTTCAAGAGAAACATCATTGGTTAAACTACTATTTCGGACAATGCAAAAACATTTTTCTTCTGTGTTGTGATTGTACAGCAGAGTATAATGGATTTTTGAAACCACAAAAAAAATATAGGCTGGACATGGTTGTTGACCGGATTTTAAGATGTAAGGGTTTCCTCAAAAGTGCAGGCAGATGAATGTGAGATTGCAAGTACAGGTTTAAGGGGAATAAATGATCGGAGAAGTACTGCAAATGTCACCAAAGACAAGTCTGATGTATTCACTAGAAAAGCCCAGTCAATGCATTTTGATTAAACATTACAATTACATTCAAAGCACTTTTTATAAATGAAAACATCGATGAATAGTTCACAATGTGATCTATAATATGCATTTAGAAAAACCGACAAGGCTAATTTTTATTTCATTGACTTGAAATCAAATTTTGAGCTACAGCGGTGAAGAATGCATACCTTTCTTCAACACATCCCGGTCTAGAACAACATTCCTCTGAGCCAGATTTTCTTCGGCGCGAAGATGAAATCTTCTTGCACGCTTCTCCTTTTTTTCAATGGCCTCCTGAACACGTACAAATGTTGTGAACAACAGGTACATTAGTAGACAGACTGATATATTCAAACTACCAACTGACACTTACCTTAGACGTGACATCGATTCCAGTGATAAAGGTGCCAGCCTTGTTTTCATAACGTCTGCTGGTGTCCTGTTGAAACAGTTTTAATCATGTGAGCAGCAAATACAAAAGAGCCTTTTCACTAACGTTAGTTAGTCTGAAATTCAAGGTGATCTGGATTTTCCCCACAATACAGCTTTATACGGTCATACTAGACCAGAATAATTTCAGTTATTAACCAATTAGTATAGGAATAACACTGCGCCGAATGAAAAGTCTGTCAGTATCAAGAAACTTGGGCCAAATATTTAAGTTACATCAATTTCCCAAGATCCCCCTAAACAACAAACCGACACTACACATTACGCAAATGTATTCTAACCCACCATAAACACTACCATAATATTTTCAAAAGCAGGTATAGTGCTGTGATGAATACTAGCTATAAACTAAACACCGCATCGGCTTCACCAACCACCGGCTTACTGAACCACGCGAGGTCGTGGTTTGAAAGAGGCCTACGGACTCACCGGCAACAGCTCCTTTAAACTTCGGCGAACGGGGATGGACTCCAGCTCTCCCTCCTCCACCTCCATGGGTTCCGCTTCCCGGACATCTCGGTCCGAGTCTGATTCCGAGTCTGACTCTGACCGGTCAGACGCGCTCTCGGACTTCACGGACACCCGCAGGCTGCGCACCTCCGCCATGATCGCACACTAAAATGAACAGCTAGAGGCTAACGGCTCACTTTCAGTGAAGTGAACGGAGTCTTACGGTAGCTGTGCTATAACTGTATTCGAACCTCACACACCGCCAGGAGACGGTCGTTGCTAGATTGTGACCCGCCCTCTTTGACTAAAGAAGATTATTCATTCACTAACATTCATATTTAGGATGTAATGTATTGTTATGCACAGAGAAAGAATCCTGATATTAATTATCTTTAAATGTTAATGAAAATAATGTAGGCTGATCACCTAAACTAAATTACAAACTACATTTCGTGTAAATAAAGTTTACAAGACGTTTTACTTGTAGCCTTACTTTTATAAAAAGCACAATAATATTTTCTTTCAGATTTCAGTGGCCAATTGGATGCAATATAATCAATTAAATGTATTTTACATCTCTCTCTCTCTCTCTCTGTGCGTACGTACGTACGAGTGTAGTGGGGCGTCTGAGCGTGCTGGTTAGAGCGAGCGTGTAAATTGAGCATTTTGAAAGTGTTTTCTTATTTATTTATTTTTTTTTCTCCTCCTCTTTGTTCTTAATAATAATTGTTTTAAGATTATTGAGTATTTGAAGCCGCTCGCGGCTTTTGTCGCGTGTCGGTATGGCCTCTGAAGTTAGTCAGGGAGTCTCACACCTGTCGTTGCGTAATGGCTGCAGGTGTGTACCTGAACTTGGCGTGAGCGTGGAGGATGTTCTCGTGGTGGTGGGAGAAATTATAGGCTTCGACAATATTCTCTCAGCATCGCGGATGAACAAAGCAGTCATCGTGTTTTTAAAAACAGAGCAGTTTGTTCACCAGGTGACTGAGAATGGATTATGGATTAAGGAAATGTTTGTGCCCGTTACTCCTTTAACGGCTCCGGCAACTAAAGTCACTATTTCTAATGTACCGCCTTTTGTCTCGAATGAGGCGATTGTTAAAGAATTAACCCGATACGGTAAAATCGCAAGTCCGGTCAGAAACATTCCATTAGGATGTAAAAACACTGATCTCAAACACGTTTTGTCATTTAGGAGACAAGTGTTAATGTTTCTGACTTCATCGGAGCGCACATTAGAGATCTCGTTCCGTGTAAGTCATGGAGATGGATCATATATGCTGTATGCAAGTACTGACAATCTAAAGTGCTTTGCTTGTGGAAATATAGGCCACAAACGCTTCTCCTGTCCCAATAAAACAGCGGATGTTGAGCAGCAGCTGCCTGTTAATGCGACTGAAAACGGATCAGCTCATCGCAATGATACCAGTGATACTGAGGATAATACGACAGTAGCACAGGATAAACAACTACCTAAGAAACCGAACAAAAGGCCGTTAGGGGAGGTCTACGGGCACAATGAGGTGAGTGAAAGCGATGCTGGTGTGGATGTGGAGAGTAGTGAGCAGGCTGGATGCAGTTCTGCGATTGTTATAACTGAAAATGATGATGTTGAGGAAGCAAAAGAAAATGAGTGTGTATCTCAGACTGGTATACAAGTAGCTGAGCAATGCTCGGTGGATGATATGGATGGGTTATCTCAGTACACAGATGATAGTGTGAAAGATGATGGGCATTGGTCTGAAGGGTCAGAAATGTCAAAAGTAGACACAGAAGGATTGTATAATGTGGCACAAATTAATACTTTCCTGGATGAGACAAAAGGTAGAAGCACGGAAGTGAGTGAATTTTTCCCAGATCTGGATAAGTTTATCTCTTCTGTAATGTGGGCAAGGAAAAGTTGCAATAATGATGAGCTATCACAACAGAAACGTTTTAGGTTAAAAAAACATATAACTGATATTCGTAAAAAGTCTAAGACAGGGAAAGGGAAACCAAAAAGAGGAAAATATAACTAATTACTATGGCTAATACACATATCTTTCTGACTGTTCTTTTTCTAATCTTTTTCCCTCTTATGGAAACCTTACGCGTGGGATCCCTAAATGTTAATGGGATGAGGGATAAGAGTAAAGCTGATATAGTGATAGAATTCATCAAGTTAAAGAAATTAGATGTAATTTTCTTACAAGAAACTCATAGTGATGTAAACAATGAGGTTGACTGGCGATTGTGGTGGAGGAATGAATGTGTGCTCACACATGGGACTAACCTGAGTGCAGGAACTGCTATTCTCTTTTCTCCCTCTATAAAAGCCAAAGTTTTGGGAAAAAAGGAAATTGAACCAGGAAGATGTTTAGCAGTTAAGGTTGATTTAAATGGTCTTGTCTTCACGTTTGTGAGTGTATATGCACCTAATATAGGAGCTGAGAGAATTATTTTTTTTAACAAATTGAAAGTGTTTTTAGGACAACAGCAAGGTAATGGTTTTACTATCTTAGCTGGAGACTGGAACTGCACACTTAATGCCTTGCTTGATAGAAATGGAGAAGAACCCCATTTTCAGTCACCAACAGTACTTGAAAATGTTATTAAAACCTCCAATCTTACTGATATATGGAGAGAAAATAATCCCTCTGTTAAACAATATACATGGGTAAAGGTTAGTGATGGGAGGATTTCAGCAGCACGACTGGATAGACTGTACTTATCTAATAGTATGAAAAGTAGAATTATTAATACAGCTATTGTCCCTGCATCCTTCACTGATCACAAATTAATCACTATTGACTGTACTTTGAATTCTAAGAAAAACAGAAGTGTTTACTGGCATTTTAATGTCAAATTGTTACAAGACCGGAGTTTTTGTGAATCTTTTAAACATTTTTGGGAGACCTGGAAAAAAGAGAAAATAAGATTTGATAGTGTTATTCTTTGGTGGGAAGTTGGAAAAGTTCATATAAGGGAATTTTGTCAGCAGTATACATCTCACTCTAATTTTAGTTTGAAACGGTCTCTGGAATGGCTTGAAAGAGAAATCCTTGCCATTGAAAAAAATATGATAGGAGATCTTTCTTCCAATGTAAATGAGTGGTCTGAGAAGAAATTAAAATTGAGCTCTATATTAAATGAAAAGGTTAAAGGAGCTCTTGTGAGAAACCGATTCCTATCAATAAAGGATATGGACAGTCCCACCTCTTTTTTTTTCAATCTGGAACGCAAGAGTGTGCAAGTTAACCAAATGTATAACCTGAAGAATGACAATGGACAATGTACATCTGAACCTGTGGAAATGCGTAGACTAGCAGTGAATTTCTATTCACATTTATACTCACCTGAGGACATAGACATTCCGATACAAAATGGATTCCTACAAGATCTTCCTTGTTTAAATGAAGAAGATAAGCAAGCACTGGAATCTGGATTAACCTTTGCGGAATTAAGTGATGCCGTAACGGGTCTTTCATTGGGTCGTACCCCAGGCATAGATGGACTTCCTGGTGAATTTTATAAGCATTTCTGGACAACACTTGGATCTGATTTATTTGAGGTGCTAAAGGAATGTAATCGTACTGGTTTTCTACCAAAGAGCTGCCAACGGGCTGTATTAACATTGCTTCCAAAAAAAGGTGATCTTACCCTGTTAAAGAACTGGAGACCTTTGGCAATCCTCTGCACTGAATACAAACTTTTATCAAAGTGCCTTGCCAACAGATTGAACAAAATATTGTTCAAAATTATACACAAAGATCAATCTTACTGTATAAAAGACAGATGTATTGCTGATAATTTGCATCTAGTACGTGATGTTATTGATTATGCAATGTGTAATAATATAGATGTTGGAATACTGTCACTAGATCAGGAGAAAGCGTTTGATCGTGTTGATCATCAATATCTTTTTAAAGTATTAGAAGCTTTTGGGTTTGGAGAGGAATTTAGGAAAATGATAAAGTTGTTGTACAATAATGCTACATGTATGGTAAAGATAGCAGGAGGCCTAAGTGTCCCTGTTAAGGTACAGAGGGGTATCAGACAAGGATGCCCACTTTCTGGTCAGCTTTACAGCTTAGCTATTGAACCTCTTCTATGTAAACTAAGAGAGAGTTTAATGGGTTTGAAGGTACAAGGTGCAATTTTTAATGATTTTGTAAAAGTTTCAGCTTATGCTGATGACATTACTGTTGTTTTAAGGAATGTTAACGATGTTCAGGTTTTAAAAGAGATTTTATTAAGTTATGGTAAAGCTTCATCTGCAAAAGTAAACTGGGCAAAAAGTGATGCAATGTGGTGTGGTCTAGACCATAACACTCCAGCTCTCCCAGGTAATTTAAAATGGGGAAAATCTGGGTTAAAATATTTGGGGGTGTTTTTAGGAAGGGAGGATTATAAGAGACAGAATTGGGAGGGCCTGGTGGAAAAGGTGTGTGCTCGGTTGTCTTGCTGGCATTGGCTGCTACCCCAGTTATCCTATAGAGGAAGAGCCCTGGTCTGCAACAACCTTGTAGCCTCAACGCTATGGCACAAAATGAACATTCTGGAACCTCCTGAAGATTTGGTTGTAAAAATCCAAAAACGCTTAACAGACTTTTTTTGGTCCGGTAACCACTGGATAAGAGCATCAACTTTGTTTCTGCCCAGACAAGAAGGTGGACAAGGACTAGTGGATGTAAAAAGCAGAATTAAGACTTTCAGACTACAGACAGTAAAACGATTTCTCTATGGATTGGATGTAAGCTGGTCTGGAGTAGCTTCTGCCCTCCTTAGAAGAGCAGGAGGGATGGGGCTGGATAAACAATTGTTTCTTCTGGACATTCAACATGTTGATTTGACTGGATTAACTTCCTTTTATCACTCAGTGTTCAAAGCCTGGAGGACTTTTAATATCACAAGAGACATCACGGATGAGGGGGGTCACTGGTCAAGGGAGGAACCCCTAATATACAATTCTATGGTGGACTCAGCGATCCTAAAATCACCATCGATGAGGAATCTTTTAAAGGCTGCAGGAGTTGTAAAGATTGGACATTTAATAACTTCAGATGGATGGATGACTCCTGAAATGCTAGCTTCCAAGATTGGAATAAGATCAATTCGTCGGACACAAAAACTGCTAAATGAAATTCTCGAGAGCCTATCAACAGATTTTAAACGCAGTGTGGAAACAAATGAAGATATGGACTTAACTTTTCCTGAACTAAGAATAATTCCGGATGTGGGTATATTTGAAGAAAAGGAGGGGTCTTTGTTGACCTTCAAGACACCTAAACTGAACGGTTTCAGTAAAACTGAGAAGAAAGCACTGTACGCCACATGTGTAAAAGTTTCACACTCTCAGTCTTTAGGAGGAGTTAAAGAGTCGAAATGGCAAGAGCTATTCGGATCAGGCTCTTCCCCGAAGGGTTGCTGGAGGGCCTTGTATAAGCCTCCCATTGAAAAAAGGTCCGGAGACCTTCAGTGGAGAGTTGTGCATGGGTTAATAGCTACAAACAGATACAGAGCACACCTCGATCCCCAGGTTCAGGAGGGATGTCCTTTTTGTGGGATGACTGAAACTGTTTTTCATTTATTTCTTCAATGTGGGAGGCTTGTGCCATTATTTTCTCAATTAGAAGAATGGTGTACTGTTTTGGGAGAAGTGTTTTCACCCATGTTATTTATATATGGACCGAAGTATAACAGAAACAGAAAGCAGATCCATGTTTTGCTTAATTTTTTGTTTGGGCAAGCAAAAATGGGAATATGGATTTCACGTAAAAGCAAAATAAATAATGCTGTGTCAACTGATGCAATGTTAATTTTAAAAGGGTTAATTAAAACTAGATTAAAGGTGGAATATGCATACTATTCCTTGGTTAAAGACCTGGAGACTTTCAATCACATTTGGGGAGTTAACCAGTGCATATGTGAATCTGATTTTGATGGTGTTTTGCAAATGTATATTTAATTGTGCTATTGCCTTGCCTTGTTTTCTGCGCTATTTATTATCATATGTTTGTGTTTTAAATAACTTTTTAATCTATGTAAGGTTTAACTAAACCTTGAATATTTTGTAATAAAAGGGGGTTAAAAGTCAAGTCTCTCTCTCTCTCTCTCTCTCTCTCTCTCTCTCTCTCTCTCTCTCTCTCTATATTTTTTTTTTTTGTTAAAAAATAAAAATACACATTACACAAAATTACCCCCCCCCCCATATTTTCAATTAAATATATACAGCTTTGATAAGCATAAGAAACTTTTTTTAAAACAACAAAAACAAAAAATTCTTATTGATCCCAGTAAGGTCTTGATATCTGATATTCAGGGTTTTAGTAGATATGGCCTGGCTTACAAATGGAATAAAGTCTTCAAATACAATATTTTATTGTAAATAAAAACAAAATCAGCATGACCATACAGAAACCTTTACACAGCAGTACAATCATCGATAAATAAATTAACAGAGCTTTTTCTGTTAAGCAATTTATACTATAAGGGAAAAAAAAGTATAATTTTACCAAAGACCAGAATGGAGACGTCCCTCTAAAAGTGTCACATTTTCACATATTTCAGCTGTTTGTGATGATAAAGGTTTATTCTTCATTGTAATCTATGAATATACACATTACATATATACACAGTGAATGGTGGTTTTCTAATATACATAGGCATCAGTCAAAAAAAAAAAAAAAGTTGAATACTTCAAGTTTGACTTATAATATTATATTTTATAAATTGAATGGTGGTTTTCTAATATACATAGGCATCAGTCAAAAAAAAAAGTTGAATACTTCAAATTTGATTTATAATATTATATTTTATAGATAACTTTTCGGGGAACACAGTAGAGGCTGAAACCATCTCCAAACTATGCCTGATTTTAGGGCAGATTTTCAGGGATTGCACAAGTATGAGAGTCACAGAGGAAAGCAATGTTGTGCTAGACTATTTCATTATTTTTGACCACTATAGTGCATTTTAGATTTGTTATGAAATTATTTTGTGCAATGATATCTATTGTGGCTAGTTTCATGAAAGCTTTTACACTCATTTATGTCTCAAAATAGATACTCGAAATACTGTGGAATGTTTCAGGTGCTGGGAATTTTGTTAAATGTTTTGTTTTATACTATTAAGTGAGGATAGTTATTATTATTGACCTGCTAATCCAAGTTTGCATTTTCTTAACTCATAAGATATTTATTTTTTACACCGAAAGACTTCAAAATGTGCAAAATCAACTAATGTGCCAAGTAGGTAGCAGTTGACCACCTGCACAAACTAGAGGAGATGTTAAGTGTATGTGCTTGTTCCTGTGATGTTCAGATCAGGAGCTCAGATCCCTTCTTAATTTCTCTCCTTCTCCGTCCAGACAGTATTTGATCTTCAGCGCTGATCCATTGCTTTTCTGATTAAATGGAGAGTTCAAAGTGTTAGTGAATAGCAAATAAGAAAAATCTTTTTGACAAGAACATAACTTAATAAGAATCTACTTATGAATCTACTTAATCTATTTTATGAGTGAATTTTATGGCCCATTACTGAGAGATCGTGCTACAAATAATCATTATCCATCACTGTGATGGACGCTTGTGTATTTCCGTCACGCTCTACTTTATTCCATCAGTAAAATATTGAAATGCTTGGCATTTATACAGTGACTTTTATATCTCAAGACCTTCTGTGGCAACAGCTCTTTTAGGATGTGAGTTGTGGATTCTTGGCTTTTAATTTTGCTTAAGCAATGTGAAAAAGACACTGTTTTCTTGGTATATGGTTGTAATATTTAAAAAAAGAATATCCTATGAATCATATCATTGGAATCCATTAGAATTTTCCCCCCTCAAATCTTAACTCATATGCCTCTGCCCTTGTCTATTTTTATAGGGGAGTTAAAAAAAATCAGCATTCTTTACTGTGGAATTATTTTTAAAGCAGGAAAACACATTAAATCAGATACTTTTTTCCTGTTAAAATGACAAAACTGTTTGTACATATTTTTTAAATGTTATAAATCAGAGGTTTTTAAACTGGGTCCTGGGCTTCAAAATATTGTACAGTCAATGATAAAGTTCAGGTCCATGAAAAGAGAAAAATAAAAATAAATCAAATATATATATATATATAAAATATATCACCAAAAAGTTCATTTATTTCACTAATTCCATTCAAAAAGTGAAGCTTGTATATTATATTCATTCATTAAACACAGACTGATATATTTCAAATGTTTATTTCTTTTAATTTTGAGGATTATAACTGACAACTTAGTAAAAATCCCAAATTCAGTATCTGAAAATTAGAATATAACTTAAGACCAATACAAAGAAAAGATTTTTAGAAATCTTGGCCAACTCAAAAGTATGAACATGAAAAGTATGAGCATGTACAGCACTCAATACTTAGTTGGGGCTCCTTTTGTCTGAATTACTGCAGGAAGGATGAAGTGCTCTAAAACCTGTGTTGACCTACGGCTTCATTGACCTTGGACCTCAGAAAACACAGTGGACCAACACCAGCAGATGACATGGCACCGCAAACCATCACTGACGTGGATTGTGTGCCTCTCCTCTCTTCCTCCAGACTCTGGGACCCTGATTTCCAAAGGAAATGCAAAATTTACTTTCATCTGAGAACATAACTTTGGATAACTCAGCAGCAGTCCAGTCCTTTTTGTCTTTAGACGCTTCTGACGCTGTCTGTTGTTCAAGAGTGGCTTGACACAAGGAATGCAACAGCTGAAACCCATGTCTTGCATGCATCTGTGCGTAGTGGTTCTTGAAGCACTGACACCAGCAGCAGTCCACTCTTTGTGAATCTCCCCCACATTTTTGAATGGGTTTTGTTTCACAATCCTCTCTAGGGTGCGGTTATCCCTATTGATGGTACACTTTTTTCTGCCACATCTTTTCCTACCTTTTGCCTCTCTATTAATGTGCTTGGACACAGAGCTCTGTGAACAGCCATCCTCTTTTGCAATGACTTTTTGTCTCTTGCCCTCCTTGTGCAAGGTGTCATCTTTTGGACAACTGTCAAGTCAGCAATCTTCCCCATGATTGTGTAGCCTACAGAACTAGACTGAGAGACCATTTAAAAGCCTTTGCAGGTGTTTTGTGTTAATTAGCTGATTAGAGTGTGGCACCAGGTGTCTTCAATATTGAACCTTTTCATAATATTCTAATTTTCTGAGATACTGAATTTGGGTTTTTCCTTAGTTGTTAGTTATAATCATGAAAATTAAAAGAAATAAACATTTTAAATATATCAGTCTGTGTGTAATGAATGAATATAATACACAAGTTTCACTTTTTGAATGGAATTAGTGAAATAATCAACTTTTTGATGATATTCTAATTATACGACAAGGACCTATATATATATATATATATGTACTTTTTCTGAAGTTCTAAGATTTTAGCAGTAACTTTAATATTTTATAAATAATGCAAAATTATACATTTCTGTATCCGTTATTTTGAACACTAATTTAAAACCAGACACTGCAAAAACAGGCATTTAAGAGACATTTCAAACAAAAAACTGAAACATAGGGTTTACATAATATAAGTGCAATAATTGGCCTTCTCTTCATGGATAAAATATTGAGAAAATTGTTAGAAAAAATATTATTTCCACCAATGGCTGTTAAATGTATCCAAAATATATAGAGTGACTATATAGAATGACTCATAAATATGTCTTAAGACAGGAAATTATAATTTAGGAAGGAGGTCCCAACAATAGGAATCATCAAGTTTGGGATTGTGTACTGTTTAGTTTCAAAAAATACCAAAAAAATTATTTCAGTATATACAGCAGCTGGTTTAACTCCTCTCCCAAGACTATGTGATATATAACTACATTTATGAATGTCATGTATAACTTACAGTGGTTCTGGTCGTCTTTGACATTCCCTTTGCTAATGTCCCTGTGTAAAGAGAATTTAAAGTTACCATTCAGTGTTTACCCTCCTTAAAACAAACACACTTAAACAAATGACTAAAAAAACAATGAAACACTACAGAGAATGACAGAACAAGTCATAAAAGAACAAAGTCTTACAGCAGCAGACTGGCTCAATCTGTCAAAGCGGAACTTCAGATTGGATCTGGGTGAGGTTTTATTCCTAAAATCTTTTAACAGAGAGATATTCAATAACATGTGACTCATTCAAATACTGAATGTGAGGGAAGCATCTCGAATACCTGTTGGACTGCGGCACATAATCACTGGCGTTCCTGTGCCCTGTGCCTCTGTGCTCAGAGAGCCAAAGACGGGCGAGAGACTGGGAGAAATCTGGAGGCTGCTCTGAAGACATGAGAGAACAGGTTAAACACGCACACTTCTTATAGCAACATTAATGGATGTGAAGACACTTTTACGTACAAGCTCTTTGTCCTCCAGATGCTCTGGGTCTCCTGCAGCACTGCTGAAGCTGCTGGTGCTGGAGGAGGATCGAGAAATATCTGGTCTCCCACTGACCTCCTTCTGCTGGAGAATTGGCCTGTAAAAACAGAGAGAGAAAAAGGAACTCATATTAGTTATTGATAGTACACATTTATTAAGTACCAGTGGCAAAACTAAAAACTGACCTCTCATTGCTTAGGATCTCTGGAGAGCTGGGATTGGACGACGTCTCTGATCTTACTTCCTGTGAGAGATGACCACTGTCTAGACTTCTTTGATCAGTTAGGACACTAAAATGGCAGACAAACAACAACAAAAATAGATTTATCTATTTGTACAGCTTTTAAAAGCAGGGGTTTTCAAAAATGGGGTGAAGGGACTCCTAAGTCAAAGTTAACATTACTTTTTAATGATATTAACAAAACGTGTAAATGAAATTTACATTAAAATATACATTAAAATACATAAAAAACATCTACTATTTTATAAGCTGTCACAACAAAAAGCAAATCAGATACTTTAAATAAATAGAATAAAACGTACATACATATATATATATATATATATATGTATATATGTATATATATATATATATATATATATATATATATATATATATATATATATATATATATGTATGTATGTTTTATATATATATATATATACATGCATACAAACACACAAACACTTTAATTTATATTTACAATCTGCAAGATTTTTAATGTCTTGATTTAATATTTAAATCATTTTCTTTAGCATAATGATAATGTAAAATAAATTTTGCAATCAATCCATCAATTTCAGGAAACAATTATTTAATTTTGTTGTTTGTAGAGTATCATCTTTGTAATAAAATAAAAATTTTCTTACTGTGTATGTAATTTGTATATATAAAAATAATAGCATCATAAAATGTGAAAACCCTGTGGCACCCCAGCTGATCAAATATATGTTTCAAGAATGTTTTGGGAATCCCATCCCATTAAGTTATGAAAACATTATTTCTGAATGTTCTCTGATCATTTAAAAACACATTTTAAATTTGTTTTATTATGCAAACATTACAGGAATTGTATCATTTGATCAAACATTATATGAACGTTATTTTTAGATCTAGGCAATTCTGAAAGATATCACATTTCAGAATGGTATATACATACTGATTACAGATCTGTAAGTGTGTATGTTCTGTGTATTTGTCAGACCTGCGTGTGTGGCGCTCTGGCTGTCCGTCCATACTTGTGTGCAGTCGTGGGAACAGACCTGAGCGTCTCTTCACTGGGCTTTTCAGAGGAGACTTGGCGCTCGACGTCACTGGAGACTAAAAATATATGAAAAGGTTTTGTCATGCATACAGTTAGTCACGTGCAGGGTTAATTATACAAATAAAGTTTTATTCAAACAATTGAACTACAAAAACTACAAAGCTATAACACTGTGGCTGTTACCACACTAACTTGGCCATTTCAATTTATGTGACTGTGTTGTGAACATAATAAGATGCTCACAGAGTTCTTGGCAGCCTCAGTGCTGCTGTGTGTCAGGCCGACCCCGCTCAGGCTGGTGGGTACGCCTCCTCCCGCCGGAGAGCAGCGGCCGTGTTTCTGCGAGCCCACCATCGCCTCCATAGAGTGACTGCGCACGCGCATCGCCCGCTGAGGGAGACAAAAAGACATTAAAAGGATAGTTCATTTTGACAAGCTGCATGTGAATTTGACAGCTAATCTTTTTGATGTTATACCTTAATAGACTCCAGTATTCCTCCATGTCCTCCGTTCTCTATCCTCTCTTCATCTGCGCTGAGGGGATGACCCAGCATTGTCTGCGTGTGCTTGTGTAACTCATTATGAAGGTTATCTAGCAGTTCTGTCCGTGTTCTCTCCTATTTCACAAAACATTATCACACATTCTGCTGAAACTGATCTTACTGTTCATAAATTTGGAGTCACAGAGAACAAAATGATGTACAGTACCATTTTATTCAAATAAACTCTTTCCACAAATATATTAACATAAGACTGGCATAATGATGCTGAAAATTCAGCTTTTCCATCACAGCAATATATTACACTTTAAAATATATTAAACAAGAAAATAATTGTCAATTCTAGTAATATTTTACAATATTACTTTATTATTGATTAAATTAATTCAGCCTTTGAGGATAAGAGACTTAAAAAAACGTAAAAACATCCTTACCACCCTGAAATTTTGAATGGATTGTACAGTGTACAAACTAAATTAATCACTTATTTTCCCTTCTGATTCTTGTAATATGTAAAAATACATTGTATTTATTCACGTTTTTTTTATTTATTTTTTTATAGTTCACCCAAAAATGAAAATTTGATCTGTATCTGCTTACCCCCAGGGCATCCAAGATGTAGGTGACTTTGTTTCTTCATTAGAACACAAAACAAGATTTTTTACTTAAACCGTTGCAGTCTCTCAGTCTGCACTTATAATGTAAGTGGACGGGAATCATGGCCAAAACACACAATAAACACACACAAAAAAAAAAACATACAAAAACAAAAAAATCAAATTAAACCCTGCGGCTCGTGACGATACATTGATGTGTAAAGACACAAAACGACTGGTCTGTCCAAGAAACTGAACAGTATTTATATAATTGTTTACCTCTGATTCACTCTATGTACAAACTGTTCAACTCTCTTAAGCGTGTCCTCTTGTGCATGTTTTCAGCAGAAGGTGCCTGATGCATCTTCTTCTTCTTGCTTTATGATGGATCACAGACTTATAAGTGCATTGTATTACTGCCACCTATCTCTCAAGTGGACCATTGACACTCCTAACTGAGATTGTAGATAGAGCGTCAATGATCCATTTGAAAAATAGGTGGCGGTAATGCACTTATAAGTCTGTGATACAGCATAAAGCAAGAAGAAGACGCATCACACATCTACTTGAGAATGCACTCAGGAGAGTTTGAACAGTTTGCACATTGCATGAATCAGAGGTAAAAATGTATGGTCATGAGTCGCAGGGTTTAATTAGAATTTTTGTGTATGTTTTGTTTTATTTTTATTGTGTGTTTTAGCCATAATTCCCATCCACTTACATTATAAGACTGAGAGACTGCAACAGTTTGAGTTAAACATCTTTGTACAAAGAAACAAAGTCACCTACATCTTGGATGCCCTGGGGGTAAGCAGATAAATATAATTTCAATTTTTGTGTGCACTATCCCTTTAAGGTCTCCATGACCCCAAATAAGTTACATAACACTTTTAATGAAGGACGTTTGAAAAGAGTTATCATGTTTGGTTTATAATCTAATTTCATATTTTTAGGAAAAGCCAAGAAGCTATTTTTAAAATGGACTTGGGGTCTTTGAGGCTACGTTTACATGTCAACGATGTAGTCAAAATTGAAAAGTTTTTCCCTTGCTTTTTAAAAAGTTTCATGTATACATGACAAAGTTTTCAAAACGATTCACGTTTACACATATCCGTGAAAATGGGCAAAATGCTGTATTACGTATGCCAGGAGAGTAGTTGTTGGGAAGTGATGATTTTATGATGTATATGATGCGTCTCCGCTGATGGTTGTAAAATTGGTGAAGTAAATGCACACTTTGCTGAAGAAGCATTAGCAAATTCTTGAGCAGCATCAATAGTCCCATGTACTCCACCACTGTTGTGTATGTTTGTTCACACTTGCCTTTAAAATCAACATGTACTGCGCATGTCTACATACCTAACACATACTACGCCATTTTCAAAGATTCCCATATTGGGTGTTTACACAGAAACAATAACAGTGGCGTTTTCAAAAACCTGCAATTTGAAATCCGTTTTCGAAAATATGCGCAAAACACCATTGTCATGTAAACAAACAGGCAAAACGCATAAAAAGTGTACCATTTTTGTCTGAAAACGTTGTTGTGTAAACGGCCTCAGATACATACAACATAAGGACTTAGCATTCAGAGATTATTGCAAAGCAGAATATCCTATCAGCCTTTAGCTGTTTAATTGTACATCAGGACTTTATTGTGGTAATAAATGATGCTCTATTGTTTCCTCACCTCAAGCTTGGCAAATCGGCTTGACCTGTAGCATGCCAGCTCTGCATTGATCAGCTTCGTTAGCAGAAACTCTCTGAATTCTGGGCCCTAAGAGAGAATACAATGACATGGCAAATATAAAAAAGATGCAAGAACAGCCTTAAAAGACAACGATCTGACTGAATTTTGCCTGTAACAAGCAAATGTGACCTTCAGGAAAAACATTAATGTGACAGAAAACTGGCTGCCCTGCAAAATATCATTTTCTTTATCAGTTCTTGCTCTGCTTTCCCATAAAAATATTGCAATACTATTAAAGCAAGATTAGTTTACTTGAAAAGCAATAATGTATAAAATATTTAGAGAATATACTGGTTTTCCCTCAACTAAAATCTGTTATATTTATGCTTTAAAAAGAAAAACAATTGCAAATGTTATAAGAATTTTTATTTTTAGATATAATCTCAAAATATTTGTATCTTTATGGAAATTTTTTAAGTAAACTAATATTTTTTAAGAATGTTGAGAAATTCTAAATGGAAAACAAGACAAAAATACTAATATAAAATAATGCAGTGTTGAAGCTGTGGTGCACTCATTTACCTTTTTGAAGATAGGTGGACTGGGAAGAGGAGGGCCGAACTGTGGCACATCTTCACGAGCTGTGACAGACACCTGCGCCATATAATTACATTTCAGCATACAGTTAGAATTATCAAAAACACATCCAGTAACCACATAATTTTTTTCTCAAACATTTTACAAGAGAAATAATGACAAACCTTGTATGTGGTATCATCTGTTCCAGGGTTTTCCACTTGAACTAGAATAAAGGCATGGAGGAAATTGGAAGCGATCATATCAGGCACAAAAGGTGTGGAATCCTCTTGAAAAACTGCAGCCACAATATCATTCCCAATGTGACGCTTCCTTTGGACCTATTTGTAGGAAAATACCGATACCAATTGTCAGCACACCAATTGTCCCAAAGTTGGAATTGTGTAGATTTCGATCATAGTGAGCACCTGCTGGGTGTCTCCCTCAGTATAGGGCAGTTTGGTGGAGATGTGAAACATGAGTTCCTGTCCTCTGAACACAGTGTAGACCGACTGAGACCCTGTCTGACCGTGAGACACATCTAAACCACCTCGAAAGCTGAATATAAGAACACAAAGTGAGAACTGAAATTGAACTAAAAGTACAAGTGTTTACTGATGAAACAGCATGGCTTGAATTGAAGTCAAATTCTGCCCTTTGTGGGCCATTCTACAGAATTCAGAGTTGGAAGCATTTTGAAAAAATATGTTTTTCCAATTTGTATGTATGCAAACAGTATAATATTCAAGGTACACATTTCCAGTAATTGTGAAAGTTAATTCTCGTATTGTATTTTCAGAAAGTTTTGGCATATGTGTTTTCTCCCCAAATTCGTCACTACCGAAACACAGTAATTTAATTAGAAGGATACATTACATTACATTGACCTATTAAGATTTTGCTTACACCTACATTGTACATCTATATATTTTTGCTAATTTATTAACATTTATTACATTTTTAACTAGTTTTCAAGTGTAATGAATGAGATTTATTGTATTTCGAATCTAAATTCGAATCTAAATTGGTGTATTGCTTTTCCTACTATGGAAGTCAATGGGAAACACCAACTGTTTGATTACAATCAATCTTCAAAATATCTTCTTTTATGTTCAACATAAGAAAGCAACTCGTACAAGTTTGGAACGACATGAAAGGTGAGTAAATGATGACAGCATTTTCATTTTTGGGTGAACTACCCCTTTAAGGATACATTAGTTTGCATTTACATTGAACCAAAAACTATTACAACATCTTACTTTATTTTTGACAAAACATCCCATGGTTCGGTAATGACTACTTTCGTAATGACGTATTTTAGGTAGTGATAGTAAAGTTATATATATATATATATATATATATATATATATATATATATATATATATATATATATATATATATATTAAGCTTATTTGTAGATAGATAATAGAAGTATCTTGGTAAACATCTAAGATTTTAATTCTTAAATGCTTTTTTAAATGTGTTTTTGGCTTTTCTTTTGGTTCAATTCTGTAGAATGGCCCATATATTTACACATCCTAACAAACCACAATTATTTCTTTATTCATCCTTTTTTTTTTTACCCTTTAAAATCCTGGAGCTGTACACAGTCTCCCAACACTCGGAGGAACTCTGTAAACGCTGGAGTTTCTTCATTGTTCCCAAACAACTCCTCCTCTGAGGTCTGTGGGCATCAGAGAGAATCAGAAGACATCAGTGAATGGCAAACGTTGAGGAAAACGACAGCAAGGGGAGGAAATTAGGAAAGATAACAGGAATAACAGATAAAAAACTCACATATGGAAACAACTTATTGATTTAATGCTTTGGTGATTCAGATCGAAGCAGCTTGATAAGAAAGCGTCTGTTAAAGTGTCCTTGAGAACCGCAGCCTGGCAGTGTTTGATATTTATAACGGACTACACACAACTGCACACATTCAACATGAATTTCCTCACCTGCCCAAACTTTTGGTAGATGACACCAAACTTGAAGGTGTTGTTTAACTCATGCTCATCATAATTCACTATTAATTGTGAGCCCTGCAAAAAACAGACATAAACTAAGACAAAAATATCAAAATAAGCTCTTCATCATTATGCTATAAGGGGCCCTATACATGACAATGGCGTTTTGGGAACTGAAAACGCATATTATTGAAAACAGGTTTCAAGGTGCAATTTTTGAAAACGCCACCGTTATCGTTTTGGTGTAAACACCGGAAAATCCTGACGTCATGCACGTGCATAGTACGTGTTAGGTATGTAGGCAAGCGCCAACAAACATACACAACAATGGTGGAGTACATGAAACTGTTGTTGCTGCTCAGGAGTTTTAACACTTCTTCAGCAATGTGTGCATTTACTTTACCAATATTACAACCAACAGCGGAGATGCATCATATACATAAAAAAAAGAAAAAAAAAGTAACTTCCCTACAGGTTTAGTTTACCAATAAGGTAACAGTTACAACTATTGGCCTGGCATACATAAATAAGTTTTCTTGGCCACTTTTGTGGATACATGTTTACCCTAATCATTTTGAAAATGGGGCTACATTTACATGACAATGGGAAAAAAAAAATTCCATTGCGTTTTTTAAGTTTTACGTATACAGGACAACGTTTTCAATAATTGTAGTATTGGTGAAGTAAATCCACACTTTGTTGAAGATGAATTTAGCAAACTTTTGAGCAGCATCAATAGTACCATGTACTCCGCCATTTTTGTATATGTTTGTTCCCGCTTGCCTTTAAAACCAACACGAACTGCGCATATCTACATATGTGTAAACAACCCCTTAGTTTCAACATTTCAGAAACAACCCCTCTCATGTAAGACACTTTTAAAATACTTTATTTTATAAACAAGCTGCCAAAACGGTTATTGTGTATTGCAAAACATACTGGTAATTTTAAAATCTGTAATTGGGCTTTAATCTAACACATTAATATCATCTTAGCTAGAAGCAATATTGTGTTAATGAAATATGCAATACCCTCACAGACTTCATAAAAACTCATCTGAAGGGGATAAGCATCATGTAATTAAAAAAATAAAATGAATCACTTTATTTGAAACATATAGTGGCCCCAAAACTATTTTGTCTTAATTTTAAACAGTATATCTATTTTTTTGTACATTTTAAAAGTCAAGTTATTACATTATTTTTTTGTGCTAATAAAATCATATGTACCGGTAAAACAAATTGCAAAAGCATTGTGGGAATGATAAGGAATAATATAAATCAATAAATATTTTTATAAACTGTTCAAATATTTAAGGTCTATAAGGTTTTTAAATGGTTTTGAAGAAAAGGCTCGCCAAGGCTGCATTAATTTGGTTATAAATAGAGTAAAACAGTATTATCCTGAAACATTATGGCATTAAAATTTAACTGCTTTCTAGTTCAGTCTATTTGAAAACATAATTTATTCATTTTCAGCAGCCATTTCTCCGGTTTTCAGTGTTACATTATCATTTAGAAATGATTCTAACATGCTGATTTGGTGTCTAAGAAACATTTCTTATTATTATCAATGGTTGTGCTGCTTAATAATTTTATGAAAGCAATAATACATTTTTCAAGATTCTTTGATGAATAAAAGATAAACAATACAGCATGTATTTGAAATAGAAACATAATTGTCTTTATATAGAAATAAAGACATGGTTTTATTAAAGCATTCGCTGACACCTTTGATAAACTGCGTCAAATAAAAACATGAAATTTGTTTAAAAAACAAATTAGTCCCCAAACATCTGAAAAGTAATGTATATAAAATAAAATAATATTATTTATAATTACATTACAACATTAATTATAAAAATATTCATCTTGAACTCACCTTTGGGTATAGCACAGGACTAAACCTCAGACCCACAATGTCTTCACATAGAAGCTATAAGTGGGAAAACCATGAGACAAAAACACATACAGCCACTTAGTCAATAAACATTAAGACCAGTTACGGTTCACTCATTCAATTCTTTAAAGATTTCATAGGTTTTATCACTATTATGAATTATTTTCCACATGTTATTACTTGTTTTCATACCAGAAGCACCCACATAACAAAACACACAACACAAAAGTGTTTTCGACCTTCTATCTGACCCTTAGAAATAAATAGCCCATTTTTTTCTGCTGTGCCTGTAAGAAACACCACATTTGCATGTGAAATGTGAAGCTCCACTTTGACACAGGCTGTGGGTTTACTGTCATATCCAATATATTTCTTGAATATAATATACTTTGACCTCCTGCATCCTTCGATACCAGCCTCTTTGCAAAGCTGCATTACGTGAGACAGACTCACAAAACAATGGGGTGAGAAAAATAAATAAACAAGTTCTTGAATGCTTGGATGTATTTAATGAAGAAAAAAAAATGTAGTGCACGTACACGAGTCTAACCTTTAAAATAGCATACTGGCGAATAACTGTGTTTAATGACTTCTTGTTCTTTAGAGTTAATCAATAAGACTTAAGGGTCTGTCAGGGTGTTTTTAAGTGGTTAAAGCCTGTGAACCGTCTCCGCAGGGCACAATCATTACCTTTGCTAACTGAGGGACACTGGGGAGCTCAGTCAAGCCTGCCAAAGAGATCCTGTCATAGATTGTTTTCGATGGAGTCCTAAGCGAGGGAGAATTTGATAGAGAAATGCAATCAAACGTTTCAAAATGTGCCAATCATGTAATTACACATAAGAGATGGAAAGGGCTGTTATTACCTGAGAATGATGTGCAGGTTCTCTTGCTCCTTCACCTCCTCGTGTCTGAGGGACAGTACAAGGTTGCCATGGTTACTTGCCGTGCAGTAGAAGTTCAGATGTTCCTGAGACCGGCAGATAAGGGAAAATGGTTTAATTGCAAACATTGCCAGTCTAAAGTGCGCTGCGTTAAATTATACCGACTGCTGATTATCAGCGCTCTGACAATGCGAAACGACCTGTGAGTGATCCGTTTAAAATGATCTTAGACAAATATTTTCCAAAAGTCCCAATCTGATTGTAGATTCAAGTATACTAGCCCCATCCTGATGTGGATTGGTTTTTAATTAACGTAATTGCACAACTACTGAGTTCTCACCCTGCCCAGAAAGTGCTTGCGGAATGCGCGAATGGCATAGTTGCTCTCCAGTCTGTAGCCAAACTGTCCTGAATTGCTTCCTTCTCCATCTTCCTCATCACAGAAACCATTCTCCCAGTTAGGGATGGCGGCAGAGGCGTCGGGATCTTCTATCCAGTAACCCCCGAACTGAGGCAGGATAACCTGAGGGTATGGCTCTCCCCGCTGTAACACCTTTGAAAGAAATCAAACTATTATATCCAACTCAATCCACTGTTTTTAGAAGTATATATTATTCTAGTAACAGATTTGGATTGCTGTACCTCCTCTATCCGTGGGTATGGAATGTAATCATCCTGCAGGGGTAAAAATAACGGTTTCATGAGATAACGGTGTAAATAGACATCTTCACAGTGTTTTGGAAAGATGATTGTGCCGTGACAGGAATCATGTTATGAGGCATATGCTGCTCATGCAACCACATTATGTGAGCAATGACATGCAGTCCACACAACGCTTCACAGCCATGCTTACAACAGACATTTTTATGTCTGTCTGGACAATCTGAATGAATGCATGCATTTGAGGGTAGGATTATTTCTTTAGTGGTCGTCTTTGTTGTTATTTTGCTTGTAAGATGTTTAAAAATGCTTAATCCAGCACTTGCTTTTCTATACTGTATGTATAAAACGCAGTCCAAATGTCTGAGCCCAAGTGAAAATGCTTCTATTTTGCATTTGTCTAATTTAATCCATTCTCATATTTAGTAAGAGCGTATCAATTTATTAAAAAATTGAAAATCAAATTAAAATGTTTTAGTTTTATTACGTCCCCTTTTTGCCTCAATGACACTTAAATAACACAGAATCAAACATTTGTGTTCTTGTTGTTTCATTGTTTTCGAAATTCTAAAACTTTCTTTAAAATCCAGGTTTAAATTGGACTTTTCAGACTTTTGGACCTACTGTACAGTATATAATGTTGCATTCAGGACATTTATGAAGAACGCCAGCCTCATGCAAATGAAAATACTTCAAGTTCGAAACATAGACAAGCAATGAGCCGAGGTGTAATCTAGTTAAATGTTTTCAAACCCTCTGACCTTTAATCTTTGTGGCCTCATTTCCTCCACCTCAGAAAGCTGCTAAAGTGTCAGGGTCAAAATGTCAGAGGTTGCAGTGTTAGCAACTGACAGTGGAGGAGTGGTGAGGCCCCAAACACAATTACCACACCTATAGTTTCTATTTACCAAATAGAATTAAACAATTTAGCACTAAGCAGCTACTCAATGTCACGGTTTTACGCTGCCTGAAGGAATACGGAGTCGAGGATAAACGGAATAAGGTTTTTAATATATCCAACACAGGGGATATCCAACATGGAGCACAGAGGTAGACACACGTAAGTAGCAAATGGCAAGTGAGCACAAGTGAGAAGACCCGACAAAACAGAACTGAAGGGACACGGCTTATGAACAACAGATAATTGGGGAAACACAGGTGGATGGAATCATTAAATTAACAGGGACATGGAACACATGAGGAAGATAATGGACACACCTGGGAACTAATCAAACACGGAAAGACAGAAACTGGGTCACGGGCAAAAACACATTAAATGAGTCCAGGTGTGTGACAGTACTCCCCCCTCCCGGTAGGTGCGTCCTCGCACCGTAGAAACAACAGGGGGGGGCGTAGGTGGGAACTTGGGAGGAGGTTCCGGTGGAGGACGGACTTCCAGGAGGGGGCCAGCAGACAGGGACCACAGAAGGAGGAGCCAGGGAGGAGACGACGGAGGAAGGAGCCAGGGAGGAGACGGGAGCAGGAGGAGCCAGATGGTCCACCAGAGACCAGCCAGGACGGAGATCCAAGGTGGAGTCGACGGCGGGAGGAGCCATGGTGAAGGAGGGGTCGACGACACCAGGGGGCCGACAGGCGGAGACTGCACCGGTGGGTGAGGAGCCCAAGATGGAGCAGCACAGCCGCAGAGCCAGGGGGACGTCGAGGTTCCGGAGGGCCTAGGTGGAGCAGAAGGCTCAGGCGACCAAGGCGGAGGCGGGGTCCTGGCAGACCGATGTGGAGCCGGAGCGACCGAGGATGGAGGTGGAACCGGAGGGAAGGAGGAGCCTGACAGAGCCGGAGGGATGGATTGACGAGGTGGAACCAGAGGAGTGGAGTCCCGAGGCGGCGGATGGTCGACGACTGACCAAGGTGGAGCCGGAGGGACGAGGGAGCCCGGTGGAGCAGGTGGGATGACAGGCCACGGTGGAGACGAGGGAGCTAAGAGCCAAGGCGGAGCCGCTGGGTCGAAGGACCGAGGAGGAGTCCAGGGCTCGGAGGCTGGAGGCGGAGACAGGGCCTTAACACGCCAAGGCGGAGCTGGAGACTGGCAGTCCAGCGGCGAACCACCGCGCCCCGATGGCGCGGACTGAGGGTGAGCTGCGGGACTGACTGGCACCAGCAGGGATGGCGAGGAACTGGCTGGTCTAGGAGGAGGAGAGAGGAGAAGGATGGGAGGAAGGACAGGAGGATCAGGACTGGACGGAACCAGCGAAAGAGGAGTAGAGGGACCAGCAGGTTTGGGAGGAGGCGGGAGAGGGAGGCTGGGAGGGAATACAGGAGACACAGAAGATTCAGGGCTGGGCGGAACCAGCGGAGACACAGAAGATTCAGAGCTGGGTGGAACCAGCGGAGACACAGAAGATTCAGAGCTGGGCGGAACCAGCGGAGACACAGAAGATTCAGAGCTGGGCGGAACCAGCGGAGACACAGAAGATTCAGAGCTGGGCGGAACCAGCGGAGACACAGAAGATTCAGAGCTGGGTGGAACCAGCGGAGACACAGAAGATTCAGAGCTGGGCGGAACCAGCGGAGACACAGAAGATTCAGAGCTGGGCGGAACCAGCGGAGAAACAGAAGATTCAGAGCTGGGCGGAGCCAGCGGAGATACAGGAAACTCAGGGCTGGGCGGAACCAGCGGAGAAACAGAAAACTCAGGGCTGGGCGTAACCAGCGGAGAAACAGAAAACTCAGGGCTGGGCGTAACCAGCGGAGAAACAGAAAATTCAGGGCTGGGCGTAACCAGCGGAGAAACAGAAAACTCAGGGCTGGGCGTAACCAGCGGAGAAACAGAAAACTCAGGGCTGGGCGTAACCAGCGGAGAAACAGAAGATTCAGGGCTGGGCGGAACCAGCGGAAATGGAGCAGAGGAAATGACTGGAGGAGGTAGGAGTGGGAGACTGAGAGGGTATACAGGGGAATCAGGGCTGGACGGAACCAGCGGGGAAACAGGAATATTAGGGATTACCTCCGTAGACCAGTCCATCAGATCCAGAACTTGCTCCATATGACTTTCAGAGACGGTATACAGCTCACCCTCAGTCGCAGGAGTGTGGGCAGGGCTTTCCTCCACGCCCTCGATCTCCACGAGGACTCCCACGATGCACGGTGTTGCCGGCTCACACACCTGGTCAGTCGTGCTCTCGAGATCCTGTTCCCTGACAGTGGATGGCTCGGGCTCTGCGGCTGCGGTGGGCTCTGGCTCCGTGCGGCGTGATGGTGGCTGGCTGGTCTCTGGGTCGGGAGTGGGGCTGGCGAGGTCCTCTATGGGGCAGACGGTGAGAGGTGACCCATTTCTCGCCAGAGTCCACTCCACGTATGCGGCGAAATCCTCTCGAGGACCATCTTCGGACGACAACGCTCTGCATTTGGAGTTCAGGCTGGTGTTGTAGAAGGTGCAGAGCGCGCCGTCCGGGTAGCTGGTGGCATTAGCTAATAAGGAAAACTGTCTGGTATGGTCCTCGAGAGAACGTCCTTCCTGCTTCAGCAGGAGGATGAGGAATTCGGGACGATAGAGGGGATCCATAGACACTAAGAAACGAAAAGACTGTGAAAAAACAAAAGCAAAACGGAGGGAAGAACACGCAGTTTTCTATTTTCTCCTTTAGGTCGGGTCTTCTGTCACGGTTTTACGCTGCCTGAAGGAATACGGAGTCGAGGATAAACGGAATAAGGTTTTTAATATATCCAACACAGGGGATATCCAACATGGAGCACAGAGGTAGACACACGTAAGTAGCAAATGGCAAGTGAGCACAAGTGAGAAGACCCGACAAAACAGAACTGAAGGGACACGGCTTATGAACAACAGATAATTGGGGAAACACAGGTGGATGGAATCATTAAATTAACAGGGACATGGAACACATGAGGAAGATAATGGACACACCTGGGAACTAATCAAACACGGAAAGACAGAAACTGGGTCACGGGCAAAAACACATTAAATGAGTCCAGGTGTGTGACACTCAAGCTGATAGCTGCCAATTGAATTAAAAATAAAAGCAAGCAAGGTAATATTACATATATTTTCACTTGTTTTCAAGGATTTCACTTCTTACCTCCATCTTGTCCAACATGTCAAAAAACTGAGTAGACTGTTGAAAAAGAAATATAGAAGTTAATATTTTGGCTAACCTTTAAAATGCCAAGTATTTCACTCTACGTAGCATGTCAACATCAAGGCCATCACACATTAGTCTACTAGGTGTGAATGACATGAATGTGGTTGAGGAGTCTCACAATCCCTCGAGTATTGCTGCAGCAAGCAGCACTTACTGTCATTTCAGAGCACTAAATATCACAATCTGCTATTTTTGTTGCTGAGGACACAGTATGTCAGAAGACACAAGTTAATCCGACAATCTGTTATATTTATACAACTGCTTTTGTAGCTGCTGATCTCACAAAATGCCAAAGGATGTTGCCTGGCCAACACAAGTTATTCTGACAATCTGTTATAAACATGCAATCAAAAAAAATCAAAAAAAATAAAATTGAGCTTCCTCAGGGTTCTGTATTGGGACCCTTAATGTTATACATAAGCAGCAGGGAACAATGTAGTCATCTATATGTGGCAAGCTGTAATTTATGTTCATATAAAATAAGAACATCTGCAATAAGTTGACTAACTAAAAATTATCCCACTATCCATGTCACTATTGCGCATTTAGTGCATTTTTCAAAAACTATTCCATTCTTATAAAATGTGACGGGCATTTTGAGAGTGTGCTTTTTCTTTCTTCCTCCTCTGAGGAGCATACAAGTATAGACTACCTAGAGGATGACGTCTGAAGACATGGTCTACTGAGTAAGCAGGGCACGTCACCATCTACAGGTTTGTGCTAGGGTCTTGTCTCCAGAAAAGAGAGAAGAAAGACAGTTTTATCAGTGTGAACCAAATGAGTCCATAATTGCAGCTTTATAATTAAACTATTTATGAAATGTTATCTGGAGGTTTGAAACCATGCCTCAATTTGCTTTTTGTAGCTGTAAGCTCTCTCTGCGAATCTTCTTTCACTGCTTATTCATAACAGGCCCTGAGAAACAAACAGAAACATGCCGCTTACCTTCATGGTGGGAGGGGCGGTTCTTGGGGGAGAGGGAGGGCAGTCTGCCAGGGGTACATTGGAGATGGTCAGCAACTCCTGCTTCCTGCAACACAGCGACATCATCACCGTCATTCCACGCTTTTAAAATAACATTAATATACAACAAATATACAGCTACAAAGGTACTGAAATACACAGAACGTAACATTTTAAACAGTTTCCCCTAATGCATTAATCTATGATCAACGTCTACTAATCTTAGAGGGGCACTCATTAATCTTTATGAATGTTTAATTGTGAAAAAAGAATGCATTTATTGATTGATGGTACAAGTTAACTTGACTGTCTTTTAATTTCTTCAATGTGGCATCAGTAGCTAAAAACTGCCTCTAAATGTTAATATAATGGCGAAATTATAAAGTATAATAAAAAAAGATACTATAAGTGCACTTCTAAAATCTGACAATTGAATTTTGTATGGTTGTCTGCAGTGTAGTCCTCACACAGAGAGGATCCTCGCTAAAAGGCTTCTATTGCCTCAGTCTCTTTTCACTCCTTAGGAATGTACCTCTTCTATTTGACCCTCATATGATTTCAAGATCATCAATAAAAAATGGGCAAAAGATGGGCAATCTGTTCTTTAAATGAGTTCTCAGGACAGGAGGCTGACACGTTGAGGATCTAGAGGCTCCTGCTCAAAATTAATTTTTCTTCGCTTTCCACCTCTCTCTTCACAAGTGAGGTACGGACAGAAAGGGGGAGCAAGGGGGAGGTTAGAGACAGAAATGAACAAGGCTCTAAAAATATCCACCCAATCCTTCATAAGCCCTCTGTAAATAGATACCATATATCCATCAATATATTCGTATTAGGGAGCAAGTGACATATCGTTCATTATGCTTGACAAGGTATTTCGCTCACACACTCAACACTCTAGCCAAAAGAATCCAGCCTGCATGTACATATACACACAAAAACTTCTGATACTTCAGCTCATATTTTGAAAAATAAAACACACACACTGAAATATACTCAATAAATGGCACCATACCGAGTAAACAACACATCCTGACCAGGAGAATTATCTTCACACCTCTGGGAGGATGTGAACAGCTTATTGTCACATTGTCTGTCATTTCAGTCAACATGAAAACACCCTTCCTGGAAAACTCAGCAAGAGTGATTGTGGGTAATTTCACATGCTTTTATACATCATATATAATCAGTCTATCATCAGGTTTGGCTGAGTTCTATAAGTTGCCATCTATCCATCCATCATCCAACTTAAACCCATATAAACATATTTCCTTTCAAAAATACTCAATCAGTTTGCTAGGAAATAACTGTTGATTCTGAAATCAATATGCTACTGATGATGCTAAAATGCAATATTACAACGGTTGCACTTTATTTTACAGTACGTGTACTAATACGTCCTTATAGTGTACTTACAGTGTATTTATCTAAGAAAGTTCTGGTAACACAAGGTAACTACATAGGGTAGGGTTAGGTTTAGGGGTAGGTTCAGGGTTAGTACCTAGTTATTACATAGTTATTGTAATTACTATAATAAGTACATAGTATATACATGAGGAACAGGACTGTAAAATAAAGTGCTACCATTACAACTGATACAAAACATGGCTGCTACACAACCCCTGAACAATTTGTTTACACTAATCCTCATCAAACAGTATTACTATTAACTATATTATATATAAAATCATAAAGCTACCAAAGATTCCCTTGTTTCTTGGCCAGAGAGTGCTAAAAATCACTAAGCACAACTTGCCCAAAAAGTGTGCAGAACATGCAGGCCTAGAATGAAATGAGTCCTCCAAAACATTCCCCTGGAGTTTCAATCCCCAGCCAAACTTTGTGTGACAGAATCCAAAAACGAATCCGCGAACAGCAGTGTTGCATGGAGCACAAACTTCAATAATGCATGAATGTTCTGACCTCGCTCTCTCACACACATATCTCTCTCTCAACCACATACAGACATATACGACCCACAATGATGTTCACCCACCACTGGCCGTCTGTCTCCGCCAGCCTCCGTCTCTCACACCGCTTGCGTGAACGGTGGAGGAGTCCGATGAGAGCGGCGGCAGCACGGACACCTGCTCTCCGACAGCGCACTCTGGACCTGAACTCAGACATGGCCGAGCCTCAGGTTCAGTCTCAGTCCTAGTCTTCAGTCTCTCGTCACATCACACAGACACCGGCTCTGGCTAAATCTGCATCGTCACAATCTCCAAAGATGAGGTGCTGTCCTCGCCTGCACAGACTGTGTGTGTGCATCCTTCACCGTGAATACCTCACATTCTCTCTCTCTCTCTCTCTCTCTCTCTCTCTCTCTCGATCACCCTCCCTCTCAAATGGCATTTTACTTTGACACCTTATTCTCGATTAAGGAGCTTTCATTGCTTAACCTCTGCTCTTCTGCTATTTTTCTCAGACATTTCCACTATATTTCTGTCTTTTTCTCACCACAAATACATTTTACTCAGATATGCAGTGATTTGCTTTTGTCTTGCACCTTTGTTTGTCATCTTGCGTTTTATTCTCAGAAGCCCCCAGTATGGAATTATTGCTATTCCAGCTCTTTTCTTCCATTCGATACCCCGATTACATGGTGTCTGTGTGGATTTTGTTCCTGCCCTGTAGGCACATTTTATATCTGTGACAAGACTCTCAGTCTCTTTGATGTCAAGTTAACCTTTCTAAATATCTCAAAAGACACCAAATCCTGAACCAAATAGCAACTATTAACTGGCAAGCCATTATATTACATTCATTTATATCTAGAAAAGAATCCTAACTCAAAGAATATCCAATATAACAATATTTGATATGCATCAAAATGCACGCTGAAGCTGTTTTGTCTTAGACTCTTCAAACAGAAAGTCATAAGGAGATTTCAGAGGGCTTTGTTTACACTCCCTGCAATTATAAACCCATTTTCATCATTTAATTTCACCTGCTGTGCAAATCCGCTCCTACTTGTTATGATTTCGGCCGGAGCGAGAGAGGGTGAATGTGAGCAAAACACTTCCGTAACATAAAGAGCATTAAATGCTTCAGGGGATTTGCTAGCTGAAGGCAATTATCGCCGTGTGCACAGGACAACACTGGTGTGGCGCTCTATGATGAGGCATTCAGACTCATCAAGAGCTGTGTGTCACAGACTAATGGCTGCCAGACAAATATGCCAATACAACAAGTGTAACGATATATAGTGTGCAAATCAGCTCGTTTCAAAAACAGTCATGAAATACAAATGACTCATGACATGTAGGGATGATTTGAACATCCTTTATGTGGTGGTATGATACTGAATAAGACAAGCGTGCTATTTTGTAGCGTGTGAGACGAGGGATGTTGGTGGAGATGGAGCTGATATTTTCACGTGAGCAAATCATAAAATAATAGTATAGGCTTAGGTGTCATCAGGATGGTATTCAGATTGCGGTTCCTTTGCTCAATACATTGGGCGAATTTCTATCTAGGATACAAAACACAGCCTGAAACTAAAAAAAAATGCTTATTTTCTTTGTTGGGTCAAGTCAGGTTTGCAATTTTTGCATCCTTCTAACAATATCTTAACAGTTTGAATTTTTGTTTATTGGTTATTTTCTAGAAAGAAATATTAAACTTCAAAAATAAACAGACACCATTTATTGCATTAATAAAATATAATCAATAAAAGTTTGACTTAAACAGTCGTTTCCGGGTCAAAATACATAAGAGTACATATTCCAAAATTACACTTCCTCCAGTGAAGAAGTCCATTCCCTGTTTTCCTCTCTGGTATAAATCCATTGACATATTTGTTTAGAACTGTTATGCTTGTAATTGTGCTTGATCTGTGCATATTTCTCTCCAGATTAAGATGAGATGAAAAGAAATCAACTCGAGTTTGAAGTTAGAAATGTCTTAATAATGGATTTGTTTATTAAAAACTATTTTTTACTTCACAAGATGTTGATTTATGGACTGGAGTCTAGTGGATTACTTTTTTTTTAATCTTATTATCATTCTGACGGCACCCATTCACTGAAGAGGATGCTAAATTTCTCCAAATCTATTCCAATGAACAAACAAACTCATCTACATCTCGGATGACCTGAGGGTTAGTACATTTTCAGCATTAATTTAAATATTTGGGTGAAGAATTCCTTTAATTATCATGGCAATATAAGCAATATTTTTTTAACAACTACTATTAAACTTACATGTTTTCTTTTAAGCTCTGTGAACATATATAAATTATTAAGCGTATAAATTCAGTTCATTTACTTGCATTGAAATAATCAGTTATTTTCTTTCAGCTGCCTTCTACAACTTTTGTGGCAGTAGCTGTGTTTCTTCCTCCTTTGTAAGTGCATTTAAATTCATTATATTTTTCAAAACAACCATAAGGAGGAATGAATCAAACTGACACTCTCTTATATTTTGTGCGATTGGCTGTTCCCTGCAGACTTCTGACTTTCAGGTGCACACGCTCCAGAATTAATCATAAACTCTGGCTTAAACCCTGAGGTGACGGAAAATGTTTATAGCAAGCATTGTGAGCCCACTGAACTTGATTTAAACCGGGCTGGATTTGTAGAGATGTGTCAATTCTTAAACCCACTCTGAAACTCAGAGTTTGTTTTCAAACAGCTTTATGCAACCAGTCACAAATGTTGATTCATAAATATAAACAAACTTGTATTGCTAATAAATAAAAAGATATATTTAATTATTCTTGATTTTTTTTCTTACAGTTATTTAAAAAACTGTTTTTTTAAAGTAATGTAACAATGCCACAATTGCTGAAACTACCTGATACAGATGAGAAATTATGCATATTTACACCAGCATCAGACAAACATTAATCTAAACGGTTAACAAACTGCTAAAAGTGAATTATTGTGTAATACTTTCATAGGAATGTGTGAGGAAATGTAGTGTCTCTTTCCATCATTAGAGCGGATGTTTCAAAAAGCACAACCAGCAGGTGCCTCTTGTTAAACCACAATGTGGAACCACAATTGAACAGATATGCCAGTTCGAGGTAAGGACCCATGATAACTGAAGATACACGACCAGAGCCGTGTGCTTAGTATTCAAGGCCACTGGTCAGCAGAGTGAACACGTGCTGGGAGAACTGGCCCCCTGCTGCTTTCATGCCTGATACACACATGCAGTCATTGATAAGACCCTGGAGACAGAGCACACAGACACAAGAGCACTTGATCCTAAAATGTGACAGCAACAGAGATTTGAGTGGGTAAATATCTGAAGTCTACAGGTTTCTGTCTGCCCTTCTCTTCTCAGCAGGGATGCCACATAGACTGGCTTTGGCTTTCTTGTGTAGTTTATAAACAGTCTTCCTTTTTTGCACTGCTTCTTTTCATTAAAACCCCCGACATACTGCTCTAGCACAAGCTGCGAGACTAAAGGTATAAGGCAGATCCAGAAGTCTCTATCTATGTTGCCTTTGAAGTGTTTCGTGTGTGTGTGTGTGTGTACGTGCCCTCTATTATGACACTGTGTACCAAAACACATTCAATTTATCAGCTCGATACCAACAGGCAGCTGTGTTCTCAGAGGCCACATGCAGTTTGATATTCCATATATCACATCATATATGGCTTAATTCATCAATTTGACCCTCCATGACCATTATAAATGGACCAAAAAACATAACTCTGATGATAACTATAACTATACTGGCATCCACACCACAGGTTTTTAAGACCTTTCAGTAACTACGGCCATTTAAAATTATTTCACTCAAAACGGCTGAAAAATCATATATTAAATAAAATGACTAGTAACATTAATTAATGATTTATCACTTTTTTCCAATAGATAGCGCTGTTCCCAAATTGACATGGAGTGGTTAACTATGGGTGACAATGACAAACGCATAGGTTGGTGCCAATATGCCAAAGCATTGCAGAAATACAACCTTAGAAGCATTTCGGCATTTTTCATATCTCCTGACCACTAGGTGGTGCTGTGTCAAAACTGTGCATGTAACCTCAAGACATGGTTGCCATAAACTCCAAGTTTGATCTGAATACAATATAAGCATTGAGGAGATACAGCCTCCTGTCCACTTCGGCGAGCTATTTGTTAAATTCATTCATGCTTCACTCAAGAAAGATCTATAAAAAAGCTTTAATAACTTTGTGTCATCACCATCTGAAGGTGCTCTGTATCAATATTGGTGATAATCGGGCAAAACATCTAGGACCAGTTCGCTAAAGTGTTTTTTTGAATAATCTCAAATAATTAACAAATGATTTAATATACAGCAGTGGTTCTAGAGGCAAAGTAGCTCATAATGAGGAGATCTATCATATGCTATGAATATCGTGTGTATGTGTGAAAAGTGTGCAATCAATTAAACACTTGAAAAATGCGATATCACCCCATTAGTTTCTCACAGACCTTTAAGGCTGTAAGTCAAACAGGCCGCTAAGTTTCATTACGATCAGCCTCCATTAACCCATCTAATAGGTGCTTAAATGCCACCTCACCTGTTTTTCGAGATACGCAAATGGCTCATTGACTTTGGACAAATATACTGTATGTGAATTTTCAAGTCAATCAAACTAACAGATATGTAATTATAGGCATTTTTTGTTTTTGTCCAATAATATCACCACATAGTGGCCAGACTCATGTGAATAATTTTTCTTGTGTGACCTCAGATTGAGGGTCGCACAAAGGGACACACAAAGCATGACATAGGAAGTATTCGCAGCACATACAGCAGTCGCATGCTAGTCTCGCAAGTTTGTTTACAGGAGCAAAGGAAGCAAAGTTTCCTTACTTTAGCAAAGGGAAACCAGTCTCCTATTGGCTTATATCGAAATCCTCTTACATTTTTCTTTACAAATGGTTTTTTTCCTTCTAATGTGTGGCCGACATATTTTTAGCTGTCTCTTCGTTGAATTTGCGTGTTTGTCACTAATCACAGGCGCGTGCACTTCGACTACATCCTATATCATCTGCCTGAATGACTTCTGCGTGCGACACTTAGTAGAAGTAAAAAAAAAAAAAAAAGAAAAGTGTTAATAACATTTTCTTAAAAAAAGCATCGATTCGCTACAGGAGGTCTTTATTCACCCCTGGAACCGTGTGAGGCACGTTTTAGTATGGATGGATGCGCTGTTTTCAACTACTTTTGGCCTGTTGAACAAAAAACACCAGCCCATGCAATTATAAAACTTGGAAGTGCAAGGACAGCTTTTAATACAACTCCCGACTGGATTCATCTGAAAAAAGAATGTCATGTACACATAGGATGCTTTGAGGTTGAGTAAAACATGGACTAATTTTAATTTTTGGGAGAACTAACCCTTTAACTACAATCAGGTTTCAATGCTAAAAGGGGGGCTTTTTGTTGGTCAATACAGCAAATCAAAGTGACCAACTTAAACCCGTTTTAAAATATGCATGGGGAAATCTTGAAATTCATGATCGCGTGAATTACTATTGAACAATGACCACATCTTCACTACAAAAGACACAAGCACAATGGTCAAACACATCTGTCTAGTATAATGGAACAATGGAGCAGACCAAAACACATTTAAAGCGCTTGTGTGGGGGAGTAAAGAGTTACATGCAAGTACAACAAAGATTTTTTATCTCTCATAACTTCTGGGTAGAAATAGTACAGACACTGGAAAATAATGAAACTTTCTTACTTGCAAGTTGCTAGTGCTGAGTGCCTGTGCTCATGCACAATATTTAATTGTTTGGCATTATGCTATGAAAGCACAAAAAAACTATAATACTTTCAGTTTTATGTTCCTTTTTCGGCTACATTTTTGGCTACATCCATCATTTGAATATTTACTGTGATTGGTCAGTTTAGTAAAGAGAGAATTCATGCTATCAACCAACTCCTCTAACACACAGTTAAGTCCATATATATTTGGACAGGTACAATTGAAATGTTTTTAGCTGTTGACCAAAGCACATTCAAGTTAGTTATATAATGAACATGGGTTTAAAGTGCACACTATGAGCTTTAATTTGAGGGTATTCTCACTATAATTGGAGAAAAGGTTCAGGAATCACAGCTCTTTAATATGTACCTCCTCCGTTTTTCAGTAATTAAGTAATTGGACAGTTGACTCAAAAGCTGTTTCATGGACAGTTGTGGGCTATTCCTTCATTTTATCTACATTAATTAAGCTGGTAAAAGGTTTGGAGTTGATTCTAAGTGTGCCATTTGTATTTGGGAGCTGTTGCTCTAAACCAAAGAAGCTTTACATGCAAGTGAAACAGACAATTGTTAGGCTTCAAAAACAAAACAAATTCATCAGAAAGCAGAAACATTCAGTGGCCAAATTAACAGTTTGGTGCATTTTGAGAAAAAACACTCTGGTGAGCAGAGCAACATAAAAAAGCCTGGACAACAGTGGTGGATGATCATAAGATCCCCTCCATGGTAAAGAAAAACCCTTTCACAACATCCAGTCAAGTGAAGAACACTCTCCAGGAGGTAGGAGTGTAACTGTCAAAGTCTAATTAAGAGAAGACTTCACGAGAACAAATGCAGAGGGTCCATTAAAAGGTGTAAACAAGGCCAGATTAGACTTGGCCAAAAACATCTAAGAAAACCAGAGTACTTCTGGAAAAGCATTCTTTGGATGGATGAAGTTAGGATCAACCTGTATCATAATAATGGGAAGAAAAAAGTATGGAGAAGATTTGGAAGAGCTCATGATCCAAAGCACATCATCTGTGAAACATGGTGGAGCAGTGTGAGTCTTGAGCATGCATGGCTTTCAGTGGCACTGGGTTCCTGGTGTTCATTGATGACGTGACAGAAGACAGAAGCAGCTGGAAGAATTCTGAATTGAATTGTAAAGGGATATACTCTCTGCCCAGATTCAGCCTAATGCTGCAAAGTTGATTGGGCGGTGCTTCATAGTACAAATGAACAATGACCCAAAACATACAGCAAAAGCAACCCAGGAGTTTTTGAAGGGAAAAAGAGGAATATTCTGCAATGGCAGAGTCAATCGCCTGAACTCAACCTGACTAAGCATGCATTTCACCTGCCAAAGACAAAAGTAGAATAAAAAATAAAAAAGGTATTTTAATTCCTAAGGATTTTATGGTATATTTTGTTCAACCCCTTGAACAAAAGCTTAACGTCTGCACTTCAGTTTAATCTTTATTGCTTTATTTTAAATCTATTCTAATGGCATACAGAGCCAAAATGATGAAAACTGTGTCAGTGTCCAAACATATTTGGACCTAACTGTTGGACAACACTGTACTTAATACTGTAGTCTTTTTGGTATGCACAACCCATTTGGTATACGTGCTGTTCCACCACACCTCATGTTAACTCGCTCTTTTCTTGACCTTTTCTCTGGTCTTTACCTCTGTCTTTTTATCTGCTCTTTCTGTCTCTGTTGCACCGTCTCTGTCCCCCACTGCTCTGATGTACACTGTCCTGCTTTGATCCAAATCCGGGAGGAAATAAATCTTCCCTGTACAAATCTCACTTTCAAAATAAGGTGCATCTGTCTCCTGAAGGTAAGAAGGTGAGCTTGACGTGGTCATCACAACTCTGAGAAGTGGAAAATGTAGCTGGACATTGATTGAAAGAGACGAATAAGACCAATAAGGCATAAAAAACCGAGGACAGCAGATCAGGTGGTAAAAGAAGAAAGAAAGTCTATGCGTCACAATATCCACCGACAGTATTTCAGTGAACACAATAGCTCCTAATTGAAATGCTGTTCATTTACATCAGCTGTCTGTGTCAGAAAGGCTGGGACACTACGCTGCACATCCTTCTGTCAGGAAGTGAACAATGTGTGTCCTGATTAACACGCCACTCGACTTTAATAGTTCTATGACACACAGAGAGCAAGAATCTAATCATACACAGCTGTTGAAATGCTTTCAGAAGCTCAGGCCAAAGCAAGCCACTACAAATACACAAGACCTGCTTATAGACTGTCATAAGTGAGAGATACCTTTTAGATGTAGTAAATCCAAATATCTTTTATAGGTTTATCCTAATCATTTTTTAAATGTAATTTTTTCTGATAAAACTGTACTCAACCCTAAATTCAGTACAGTATAATGTGAATGCAAGGCCCTCTAGTGGTAATATTTCAATAAAAATATGGTGCTGTAAAGACATGTCCATTAGATTTAATGACACACACTAACTATACATGAATATCTGAGGATTTTTTGTTTTGTTTTGCATAATTCAATCAAAAGCATAATCTCAATGATGCAGTAAACAATATGAATATATGTAATGACACATTTCCCAGAAGCATTTTATTAGTATAGTTGAATAATGGTTCTTGAATTTAGCTATTTTAATAATGCATGATCAGGATTTTTGAGGCCGATCACAGGAAGCAGTATCTGATTCTGATTCCTGATCTGATCTGATTCGTGCCGATACGAAAAGCCTTCTTTTTATCATGTACAATTATTTATAGTGATGATCCAGTCAAGATTTTTAGACAATTATTCAAGGCCTGAATTTCATATTTGAAAATGAACTCCCATCTTAGGTGACTTAGGTGAGATGTTTATTTTTATTTTTTTGATGGGTGGAGGGGGGGGGGGGGGGGGTAGGCATTTTTCAAAAATATATATTTATCTCACCTAAATGTTTGATCATGCGCTGCATTTTTGTTTTTACAATGGTGCAATTGTTGTACAATAGCTTACACACAGCACAAGCCTGATTTCATGAGCTGTATGCGAGGTTCACACATACTCCGGTTTGCAGTGTGCATGCAGTCCATGTCCAGTGTGTAAGCGGTGCAGAAGCAGCAGCAGAGTCTGAAACTGATCTGTGGCTGTTTACTGCAAACACAACATTTATCCATTATATTCAACGTTGTGATACACAATCATTCATAGATGTGTTTAAATACAATAAATATAAGAAACACATTATTCAATGCTTTTTACTTTTGCTTTTACTTCTAGATTTATATATTAAATTGCTCAAATAAGTGGCAAAACATTCAAATTACTTTTCTTGCATGATCACAAACATTCTAAATTAAAATTGACAGAAACAACTTGAATGTCTAATCTTTTGCATTAAAGCTTTATTACAAGCAAACCTGCGGTTTATAAAGAACTTTGTTTTCCTACCTCCACGAGTGCCATCTATCATCTATTGTTGCCTTGTTTATCTAACAGTGCTCTTTTCCTTTAAAGGTGGGATATGCATTTTTTTAAAAACGGTTTTAGAAAACTGAGTCCGGCCGAGTACCAAAACAAAGTTAAGGGGCAGTAAGGGGCGTGTCTACTCATGATGTGGAGATATTGCATAGCTTGTCAGTGAACTATGGCTCTGTGTATTAAGTGCAGCTCCATTTGAAAGTAGATGATGGACATGTTCTGCTAATCACAGAAGCATGACAATCACATGTGATTTATCAATTTGCCCTAATTAATTTCCACACCTGGAGCGTCTAATCGCCTCCACTGTCTGTTTCAAGTGTCGGCTCCCAAAGCGTGTCCAAAAACTAAGATAATTTGTTTAATACAGCAGATAATAATCAGATGATAAAAACAAGTAATCCACATACATGCAGCTTCTCACTCTGTAAGATGTTTATTTATGGACTGGATTTGTCTGGATTACATGTTGAGTAAACTGTCAGCAAATTTTCATTTTTGGGTGAAATATTCCATTAAAAACAAAACAGTTTACAGTCACACACATGTACTGTACCTATAAGTGGCAGTAGTTGCATGTTACATTCAGTTTAGAAGCTTGATAAGGACAATGCTACACAACCGGTGTGAATTTCTAAACTGGTTCAAGCTGATGAGGCTAGCTAGTAAGTTAAAAAACAAATGCTGATCAGTCACAGTGGTCTTTTAGCAGGACAGGGCTCAGTTTGTGATTAGTCTAATTGCTTTTCTTTTATAACCCAGTTTTGTAACATGACAATGAGATTTCTCAGCAGGAGCTGTCATTACGACTCTTCTTCTTTCACAAACTGATTTTGATTTGTTGCTGTCTTTAGCCTAACTGCCTCCAGCAGAAATAAGCGTCATATCTTAATAGGGCCATGTGAAACTGAGGTGCAGAGGGAATAAAACTTAACTAGATCACAATCACACACACAATGTTTATACACGCTTGTGAACATACAGGCATAATAGTGCTGGATAAACCAAGTTCTTGTCTCAGGTTATAAGCGGTTCAGTTGTGTAACTCTGTTTTTTCCCGCTATGAGAGGATCTCACTCTTCCAGCTATGCATTTATTTTTCATCAGGCGAGCACGGCTCCTGTAGGGCATGATGGAGAGATGGACAGACAGAGAAAGGAAGAGGACGAATGAGCAGTGATGTGGAAGAGGCTCGGTCTGCTGAAGACCAGCAGTCAAACAATGAATAAAGTGTCAAGTGCACTAAAAGTGAGGATGAACTCAGATTGAATACCAGCCGCTCAGTGAACACACTTAAAAGTAGAGAACAGACTAAAGCTCTTATGTTTTCGAAATTATATTGCAGCCAAATATTTTGCTATTCCCATGATTATATCTTAGTTATAAGTATAAATAAGATAAGTTTAATGAATAGTTCAGCCAGGAAACTCTACACATGCTCTAATTCTATGTTCCCAGCCTGTCGGATTCACATACTAATGACCATTTTCCTATATAACCAGGGCGTATGTCTGCACAGTACGCGAGTATGCGTATCCTCGTAATAGCCCACCACCTCCCCAGCACCACCTGCCTAGATCTGCTCCGGAGGATCTTCCTCTCTCTAGCAGCAGCAGCATGTTTCCTTTTAATTTTATGATCTGAAGCAAGTCTACTTGCTCTGCAGCAGCATAGTATATCTGATCCGCCAACACCAAACCTATGCACATTCTATTTACATTAATAAAGATCTTACAATCCTTTCCGAGAGTTGTCATGACTGCAGTTAATTAAAATGCACAATCAACTTCAACTTTAAACCGTATACCTTGTGACAATGTATAATATGTCATACTTTGAAAGGTATAAAGAATAGTTCACCCGAAAATGAAAATTCAAACATGTTTGGGTTGCCGGTAGCCACTGACTTCTATAGTATGGAAAAAAAATACAATTACTAAGGAAGTCAATGGCTATCGTTAACTCTTTGGTTATCAACATTCTTCAAAATATCTTCTTTTGTCTTCAACGGAAGAAAGAAATTCATACAGATGATGGCAAAACATAACAGGCTGTGTAAAGGATAACAGAATTATTTTTTTTGGGTGAACCATTACTGTACGTTTAATATCTTTTTTTTTTCTTTTTGTAAAAAAATCACTTTAGCTTATTATTTTAAAGGAATTATACAGTGTATTAATTGTATTATTAATAGCCTAGCTATATGATGCATTATATAGATATAGCCTAGATAATAAATATATAGAAGAATTAGTCCAATTATAATAAATATAATAATAGTATAGTTATAAATATTATTTTAAAAGTAAAGTATGATTAATATTACATTTGATTTAATTTATATAAATATATTACTATCTTCTGATTTATTTTCTGGCATTATCCTAATAATCTTTTTATTTAACTTTTTTATTATTGTTAAATAAAAATAATAATATTATAAATAAAAAGATAATAAATCATTATATAAAAATAGCAAAGAAATAATGAATCTGCATTACTAAAAACTGTATGCTGTCTAAAAAAGACTACCTCAAAATCAAGAGGAACATGCTACAGTGTCTATTTCTCCTGGCTAGTGTGAGGAAGCTGTTCCCGGATTGGATTTGCAGAGAAAGCAGGGAGAAGCGGAGCGTGTGACAAGCTTTACGGGGAGTAACGGATTATACTTCCAGCACTGCAAACTGAGCTGAATGACACCCAAAGAAACACCAGCAGCACCGAGCCACTTACTCTTAAACTGTCATCTTATGTAATACTTCTATAATCCTTTGAAACTGACTTGCATTGAATACTTCCTAAACCTCCTCTTGTGCAATCAAAGTGCTTTAAGTGCTCTTGTGCTTTACATTGACAATCACAATCTGAACGTACCACCTGACACATCTATACAGCGCAAAACAAGTTTGCACCCATGCTAAAATATGCATTATGCTTCAGTAAGAACTACTAAGAAACACCATATGGAAACTTCATTTTATGCATTTCAGCTTCAAGCATCAAAATCCATCCCAATCATGAAGATTTAAATTAAACTCAACAGGCAGCTGAACTCACCAGAGTCTCCGAGGCATTTTGAAGGTAACGTGCAGGTCTCTTCTATAGTTAATGAGTCTCCAGTTCTCACCATCCGTTGAAATGATAGTCAGAACGAGAAGCACACACTGGCTACTGATTGCACAACTGTACTCTTAGGGTTTAGATGCTCCGCAAGGACAAAGCATTACACTTTATCGTGAGCGAGAGAGAGAGAGAAAGAGAGAACGACATAGAGGTGGGGAGGGGGGTTTGAAATCCTCCCAGACACCCTAGTAGCCCCGTCTGCTTTGTTCACTCATTTTGATTATGCGCCACACACACACACACACAAAGATATGTCAGCAGGTTTGGGGAAGAAGCAATAAATGGACTGATGCAACATATATTACACAAACCACCGTGAGCTTCTGAATAAGTCATAGGCATCAAAGTTTGAATACTTTAATATTTAATAAGCTACTCAAGACAATAAATCATGAGCAAAACTAATATCAAGACAAACAGACACCAAAAACTTCAATCAGAGAGAAGATCTGGCTTGTCTGTCATGCACGGCAAGAGGTCTCAGACTAGCTTCATGTGTCAAATACACTTACGGGTGTTTGTATTAATATAACGTGACTGACAGGCATGTCAACACGAAGGTTCAAAAATAGGAAAAGAGACCATTTCAACATTGAAAAAAATGAAACAGTTTATCTTAGTCTTCTATAATGTAATTAAAGAATTGAGAATTGCCTACCTTTATGATGGATAATATATACATAATTGAAAGAAAAAAGGTAAAAAAAAGGAAATATTTTAGGGACAACACTGGAAAAAACACAAAATATAATAAAAACAATAAACAAAACAATGATGATGATGATAATTATAACAATAATATTGCTTAATTAGATTCATATTTATTTGAAATTTTGTCGATTTTATGCCCTTTTTATATTTATATATTTTTTTATTTGCAATAATAATAATAATAATAAATGACAACAATAATCATTACTATTTTTTTTACAATTATTATTATTATTATCCAAAACTGTCTTTTTATTTTCCTTTGTTTTTTTAAATTATTTTTATACACTGTAGTATAAAACAACAACAATTATAATAATACTTATAATAACAATAACAATGATAGTTTAATTATATTATTATTTATCTGAAAATATGTCCTTTTTATGTTCTTTATCATATTTACAACAACAACAACAATAATAATTACATTTATCCAAAATAATATTTTTAGTTTCCTTGTTCAATTTTTTATTCAATGCATTATAGGAAAATACAATTATAAAATAATTATTATTATTGTTGTAAATAAAATTTAAACACACAAAGGAGTAAACATACAAAAGAAATTGCTCATTAAAAACTGTATTCTCAAAAGACTAGCCAACAGAACAATACAACTTGACTGACAGACCTGTCAGCATGGAGGTTCAAAAATACACATATATTATCCCTTGAAGCCCTGCTTAAGGTGGTAAAAGCAACTTTAATTATATTGACACTGCATGTGACCTTCACATGTTGCCACACATTACAATTCACTTGTCTAAGTTGCTGCAAATTTAAGCAAATGTAGCAAATGGCTTGAAAATAACTAGCTGATATCACACTCTGTTTAAGACCTATAAAGCAACACCTCAGCAAACAAGTCCTGTTTGGGTCTCTTTACTCATGGCTGTGGTGTTTTGTGTGGGTTTTTTTCAACAGAATGCAATACATACTGGTTTTCTTGTTAGCTTAGCATGCTTTAATGTCACTTGCATACATGTAAACACAAACAGGCTAACGCATGTGGTCTGTGTTGCATAAGCACAAACTTCCCCGTCTTGCCAGGTTTGATGTGTGAAACATATGTGCGTGTTTGCAAAGGCGCGAGCTCATCCACACCCTTCTAAGCAGGGCTGAGCAGTGGGTGATTGGTTAGATGCGGAGATCCCACCTGCTACCCCTCCACCTGGTTGCTAGCATGATCCATCACATTAGATTGTAAACAAAAATGTCTGAACTGGGTCTCAAAGTCATCAGCATCGCTGAAAAAAGAACAGGATATGACAGAAAACCATATCATATTTTCAGTGGAGGGATTCTCAGGTACAAGGCCTCTTAAATAGCTTCCTTAATAACCTCTGCAATCAACCACTTACACTAGGAGCTGGTACTCAAACTAGCCTAATTATCATGTTATTGGGGTCGCTTCAACCTACGAACATGAAAAACAACCCGCACAACACTATTGAAGTAGCCTAGTTCTGTGGGAAATTTGCAGACTTGACAACACTGACGCAAAACAACATGTTGGCCAAGTACCACCAAATGCTTACATTAGCAAGTAGCTAAAATTTCATGTTAATTCAAGTGTTACTTGTCATTTCTTTGTATTTATTTGCGAAATTCACTTGCAATTTCAATTTCTGAATTGCGTAAACCTGTAGCAATGTTGCCAAGCAATATTCCCGCATCATTGGACTACTTTTATACTGTTGATGCAAGTTACTGCGTGGATTGACGCGAAACCCTGAGGTGGAACCCCCCCTCCATTTTCTCACGGACTGCGATTGAGCTAGTTTTTGTAACAATTGTGCTTGTTTTGTTATGTAGACCTGGCAACCCTGATCAGCTAAATCGATACCCATTTAATTTCAAATAACGAATTATAATGGATTTTAGTTAGTGTTTTAATTGTATTTATTTAGACATTTTTATTTTTTATTTTAATATTGGCTTTTTATTGATTACCAGCCTTAACATGAAAATATCACTCATTATATAAAATGAATAGCAGTGTATCCCAAATGTGAATAAAACTGTGTAAACATGTACAAACGGAAAAACAGAATATATTGCTGTTCGACTTGTTGCTATTTTTCTTCAGTAATGTTGATAGTCTGATTTTCGTTGTTATTAATGATCTGATTATTTCAATGATCATAAATGACTAATTATAACTTCTTGAAAGAAAGAATCATACCGAAACGTTCAGTTTCGTTCACATTTCGTAGCAACAGACTACGGTAGAACATACTAAAATTACATCGCAAAGTTGTAGCAATTTGTGTCATTCTTCGTTAAATAACCCCGACTCCTTTGGGGTTTGCTAATTCAGATAAATTATATAATACCAGATGGTCTAGACTTACATGGTCTACAGACATAAAGGACCCGGGTTTTCACCTTGCCAGTGGGATTTCTAAAAATAGGTATGTGGTCTACACCATCCTTCAAACACTTCTGAACACAATGGAAATACTAATGACCCTCGCCTTTCATCAATTCACCTCAAAGCAAAGCATGAATTGGCCCTGTAAAGGCCGATATCAGGTAGATCTGGATCATTTCCATGTGTATGATCTACAGTCACGACCCTATTCAGGGTTATGCAGTGATACACACAAACAGAGCGACGCTTCTTTCCACTCTGATGCTCCGAGCACTTTACCAAACCACTTCATCAGAGCCTTTCAGGATCTTCGAGCCCTGTTTGTTTGTTTGTGCGTGTGAGGATACTGCTGAAGATGCATGTGCACCCATGAATAATAAGATAAACCCTGTGAATGAGTGGATGGATGGCAAGCAGGTGGACGACGAATATGAACATTTGGCTTGAAAGGACAGATTAACCCTTTAATGCTGTTACCAATGAAGATTGAGCATAGCTCTTACTGGGGCAAATGGACCCTACATGACAAAACGTGAAAATATTTTTCATTTTGCCAATGGATGCATGAAAACTCAGATTAATAAGAATTACAACAAGTAAGGGTTTGAACATTTGTTTTAAAAGGATTATTTACTTAATGACAGTGATGTATCTTATAATATGACATATGGCCACATTTTGATTCAATCTGATTAGATCAGTGGTTCTGCCCCTTTTTTCCACTCATAATAACTATAATATTAACAGAAATTAGGCGTGCACTAATACAGGTTACCACAATTAATTTTGTGATTCTAGAAGTTTGGAGAGCTGTGTGTTCTTCAATTTAAACAACAAATATTGATGTCCATGTTTTTTTTTTTAGCATTTTAATCAACTTCAATGTTTTAAAATATTCTTAATAATATAAATGTTAATTACATATGAATTATTAATATATCTAAACTCATACTGCCCCCCAAAAAGTACTATATTAGTCTCTAATAATAACATATTATAATATTTTCTTCAAATCAGGGCAGTCACAGTCCTAACTGTTGAAACTGACAAATAAAATGGATCTTGTTTTAATGAACAACTGAAAGGACTCATGAATCAGTCTAATGAGCCTGTTAATAATTAACACCTTAATTAACATCTGATTCATTCACTGAGCCACTTTGGTTATTCTGGACTCAAAAACAACTAACCAATAACTAGTACTTTATAATGGTGTTAGTCCTCATGGTTAACATATACATTTACATAAGAGTGAAAGTAAATAAGCCTTAAAGAGGCCACATGAAACCACATACAGATGATACTCTTCACACAGGAACGAAGCATTTTGTTCACACAAATCTATACACACGACACTGCCTGCAGTTTTCTTCTGAGCAACAGGCCTCTCATTTACCTCTTTTCATGAAACGGATAGCTAAGAGAATACAGACTGTCAGTTTTTGTGGGAGATGGAGAGGAGAGGGGGGTCGGCGGTGCAGACAGTACTCACCGGGCTCGAAGGGCGCTAATGGTAGACTTGTCAACCCTGCGTTTGAAGAGAAAAGACAAGAAAGCATTTAGGATCAAGGAACAAAAGTAGATGGCTGTAATTTGCTCGGTTCGACCCGTCAGCTGAACTGGCAGGATGAAAGGAACAAAAGGGGTTAAAAAAGGACAATGTAGCATCCCTGTATGATTTTGTTGTCGACATGTTAGCTTAATGCCCAATTAATGTTGACATGCAGAAAAGGTCACCCACCAGCACCGACTAGCCACAATATCACATCAAAACATAACAGGGTTGACTCAGGCCGTGAGAAAGGGTGTGACCGTTTATTTTTATCCAGCTTGTTTTTGATATTTCACACGTTTATGTGTTACATACAGCTTCCTTTTTATCAGCAGAGTGAAGGTATAGTGTTAAATGAGGACTTTTAATCTCGATAAACACACGTGATGCACTTATAATGACCAATCTGTAACCTTTTAAATAGTCACAATGTTTAAACCGTAAAACAAGAAGACTTTATGATTTCAGTGTGAACAATTTGTTATGCGTTAAGTTATATCCAGTTTTACAGTTTCCTTACCATGACAACATTACGCTTAAAAATGTACGGCGCAATGCACACGTTTTAACAGAAGAGTTAAGTGATTGAAGAATTGAGTGATTTATAACCTCACATTTCTGCTTCATATGCTACAAAAATGTTGAAATGACAGTATTTTGAATAGCTTTTACCTTTATGAAGCACTCTATATCCATAATTCATAGAAAGAAAATGAAAAATGAAAATAACGCTTAACACAAAATAGTAATAAAAATAATAAATTCATAATAGTGTTATGTGTTGTTCCCAAAGTCCCTGCACATTACTTATCATTGACTTGTTCAGCAATATCTTAGTGTGTTGAACCTGGAATATTCCTTTAATAGATGCTATTTTTGACATTTCTAACCATGAGAGCGGTTATGTGCAGCAGTCCGTGAGGGTACTGCTGTCAACTCCCATTACTGTAAGTAACTGAGGTTATTGTGTCTCATTTTCTTTATTATACTCGAGCCATTCCCTAAAACACACAACAACAGGGAAAGAAACATCCTATTCAGTGAGACAGTTTGTTTCGGTTTGATATTTTGCGAAGAAACTCACATTACACATTATAACGGAGCACCTGAGTGTCAAAATGTATTAGCAGGAGACTTTGAAACCCAATAGTTCTACATAATGCAATGCCTGCACAGCACCTATTAAGTTCACATGTACATGCGATATGGAAAAAAAAGAGAGAGATTTTCAACTGCTGCACACACCTTTGAGCAACACACTCAGATGTGGGTTATAAATGGATGTCAAAGTGAAACTTAAAGTGTATTACAGATGGGAAAAGCGCAGTTGCATGAGCACGGTGTCTGTAATTGGTGACTGCAGACAATCCATCATCTCACTGTCCACCACAGTGAGGGAGCTTTCAGAGCTAAATGATGTAAAAATCGAATCAAATGTGGTTTAAGTGTACCTCACACGCAGGCTACTCTCTCTTATGAAATCAGCATCTCTTATGATTTGTGTGTGTGTGTGTGTGTGTGTGTGTGTGTGTGTGACCATCTGTTTGTGCGAGGTGACTGTTGAGGTGTCACTATTAAAAGCATGGTGTGATAGTGACTGGGTGTGGTGGGGATGTGGGTATTTCTGAGAGAGGAAGGGTGTGGATGTGTGTGTGTGTGTGTGTGTGTGTTTACATGATACAGAATTTCCCACAGCAAAAAGCTGACACAGGTCCCTATATGCAATTCTCGTTTGTTTGCAACATTTAGTCCAGAATTACTGCAGCACATGAAATACAGCCTATGCTTTTACAAATAATACATAGGGGGTGACACAAAGGTAATACTAGCTATGCATCCATCCACCTATTTTTATGCAAATTCTTGGATATACTGGAATTGCCAAGATGTGCATACATTCTAAAAATACTCATACAAATCATATGCACTCGGCTGAGTCTGATGAGTTTATCCGATTAGAAGACATGTTCATGAACCATGATGCAAACACATTTGGGTGCAATTTATAATTAAAAAAAAGACAGAAAGTGGCTTCGCTTATTGCAGCAACTTCTATTTTTCTTAGTAATATTTAGTCCCAGTTTTTTTAGGAAGTTCAGTTTTGGGTCTCTTTAACTCACTGGATAGAAATGGTGCTTTATTCGCAAATGTTTTATGTGATATGCCACTTTTACGCACAGGTTTATTTGACAACTTTGGATGAAAACACCTACTGTACTGTTACTCACAGCAAGTCGGTTTATTTATTTGTGTTTAAAGCCCTGAGAGCTTCTGTGGCCAAGGCTTATGACGAGAAAAAAAATGATTTTTAATATCTAAAAACTCTAAAACTGTATCTGGCTTAACTCTGGCTTGAAACCATCAACCTAAAGCAAAGCCTAAACCAAAATGTAAGTGTAAACCCACGCCTAAATCTAAGAACTGAGTGCAATTTCTAGGCAAATTCTGAATGTTGTGAACACATCAAACCAAATAAGTGGCCAAATAGCTTTAAAAACGGCTAAATATAGTCTTGAAAGGAAAGTTTGTTGTCAGGTGGAGATGATGTAGAGGAGGAGCAAGAGAGAAAGTAGAAGAAGAGTGCTGAAAGCTGTAAAAGCCTCAGTGGAGAGCTGAAACTGTAGCATCATAAATAAAGCATTCACTCGCTCTGACCCTTCAGAACCTTGGCCTTCATATTCACCGTTTCCCTGTGTGGTGACACACACACACACACCATCTGAATAGGATGCAGACCAGCATGTAATGATAAACCTATACCAACGAAACACAATCACAACCCCACACTTACCCAACATGTGTGAGATCAGGGTTTCAAGAGGGAAGCCAGAAAGGAAATGTGAAACGCTCTCAAGCAGGACAGTGGTGAGAAATCACGCTAATGTGCTCTTTAATGCATCTACGATTCCTTTTAAATGATTTAACGTTACAGAAAATACTCAGAATCTCAGTCAGAGCATCGTACAGAAACTTAACCCGTATCTTTATTCTATCTTTTTGTCCAAACAATGCAAGTCAATACATTGCCTTTCATTATATGAACAAAAACAAAGAGACAACTAAACACATTACTTTCAATTCAAGTCATTAATGATCATATCATTATTAATATTAGTATGTCTATAAGAGATTGACACATCACTGGCTTTCACTTCAGTTAAGTTTCTCTGGAAGTTGTGAATGCATTGTAGAGCTTGTAAAGAGTAATAGCAATAGCAATACCTTCTTTTCCATACAGATAATACATTTGCTACTCACTTAATAAGTGTCCCCATCATATTCCACTGTGGCATGATCGAAGCAACTGTCTTGGTTTAAACATGTATTTCAGACTAACAGGGCTCTGTAGCAACTTTTGCAAAGTCCTGGTCCATATGAGTGAGCAAAGAAAAAAAAAACACTTGAAGTTGAAAAATGGGCAGATCCAGATGACTGGAAACCCTCTGATTCATCTGCATACATGCTACTATTACTATATCAACTGTTACGACACACCTAACATCTTCTCTCTTTGATGTCACACAGAACTATTACAAATCGATATTGTGTGATATTCCTCACTGTAAATCATTCATCTTATAAATTAATGCAAAGCCAACATTTTAGAGTGCAAATGAATGCAGATTAAAAACAGCAGGTGCAAGCATGCTGACAACCATAAATACACATCACAGGTCATCTGGCAGACATTTCCACATCGCTGACAGCTGATGCTGTTCCACATGAGCAACGTACCATCCGAATCCACCGAAGGATACGCTCCTCTTCCTCCTCAGCATGGTCCCTCTTTATTCGCCTCTAACTCCAGTTCGTCTTCCTCTCTCTCCCTCCTCACTGTCTCTTTTGTATCGTCCCTCTGTGCTCGTGTTTCAGTATCTCACAATCACTCTTTCAGTTTCCTCACTCTCTCGTGTGCATCTCTTTCTCTCTATGAAATGATTTCATTCTCCACCCTGTTTCTCGCCCTTTGTGCATGTGGATGTTTGTGACCATGTGGGGTTTTCACACCCGCTATGTCACTCCCTCTCACTTCAGCATACAACTCCACACATGTTAAGAGTAGAAGACAGGGTGGAGGAGGAAGAGAGGAGGGGCTGAACGCAGTATTTTAAAAAACAATACATAAATAAATAAAAATCTCATTCTCTCTAGAGACCCACTGGGCCTTCTGTCTGCTGGAATATATAAAATATGAAATATGGCTGCCTGAGAAGACATTTTAAGTGACAGTGATTATAAAAATAATACAGTAGAAAAACTACATGATATTCTTTTTAGCATTTTCATGCCTGCAACCCAGCAAACTCTATTATTTTCACTAATATTAATATTAGGATAGTGGAATGCATAAAGAAAGATGCATTAGGATTTTAGCATGAATCTATTTTGCATTTGATCTCACAATACGCCATTATCATGAAAAGACTGGTAGTGATGTGATATTTGGCTCTAGACTGTGCCCATTGTGAAAGCATTAATTGTGCCTAGATTTAAGAACTACACCACTATTCAAAAATACATTAACGCCCCCTTCTGGCAAGATTCATTTAGACCAACGATTCTTTCTAGTTCACTGAAAAGTTGACTTTCAAATGTCATCAGAAAGCGACAGATTTTTTTTTTTTTTATTAATTTAGGTAAACATTAATATATTCGTTATGAGCACCACAAATAAAAAAAAGGCCATTCTGGAATGAATCATAAATTCCTTCAAGAATCCTTTAGTCTTTTACCGTGCATTATTTGTGTTTAAAATCAATATAAATCACAAAAATAAATTGGAGATTAATAGTTCCGATGGAAACAAGAAAATAAATGTTACTTCGCTGCGAGCAGGGTTCGAACCTGCGCGGGGAGACCCCATTGGATTTCAAGTCCAACGCCTTAACCACTCGGCCATCGCAGCTTACCGCAACGCTATCATCACTCACTATAGAACCTTCTTCTATCATTCCCTTGCATCACATTTCCGATACCAAATATATACAAAATATGTCAAAATACCTGTCTTGGAAAGTGTGTTTGAAAAAGTATGTGGTTATGTCTTAAGTGAAACTAAAGAGTTGCAAAAAAATCGCATGTGTATCATTATAATGGATGCGTTTGTCTCTTAAGGTGAAGGCGCCTAATTTACTAGCTCTGCTGTCAGTGTCTTTAATGTATGAAAATTAAAGTAAATCACTCACTGCTCCTGATTGAATTACTTTGTAGTTTTAACAAGAATTTGTCCAAAGTCAATCCAAAAATCAGATAGAATTGTTTTACTAGTGGGTGCAGGCCACTAGTTCATTTATGTAAGTGAGTATGGCAAAATAGTGATCTGGAAATATTATACCCAAAAATTCTTCATACTGTAGGCTACCAGTGAAATTGATTTAAAAATAATAATAATTAGGGACCTGACCATGTTTTGCTTAAATGTTTCTTTCTTTTCTAATTGCTAATGCAACCTTTTCACACCATAGACTAAACCAAATTAAGCATTGCTTACTTGGTAACTGTTCAACAAAGTATGGATATTTGTGTAAATATTGTCATACTGACAGTTGTCTGAAGTTTTGGTTGATTCCATTGCATATCTTTTTATCAAAGTTATCCCACATTATCAAGATTAATTTGTTCTGAGTTATTGTCATATTTTATTACCAATTTCTAAACTACAGCAAATAAACTGTGATAATGTGAGAAATGTTGAAGGTGTCTGAATACATTTTGGTTTGACTGTGCATTTTATTTTACAGTGAAGACTATGCAGTGCTATTTTAAATTAACAAAAACAAACTTAAAAAAATTAAACATTATGTAAATAGCACAAATAAATAAATAGAATGAACATACAGTACAAATTAAACAATTTTAAACAGGGCCCACTGTACAACGCCACCGGGGGCCCTCTAACCCCAGCTACAAGACGGAGGAATGCACTGTGTGTACTGTAAGAAATAGAACAAGGCATGTGGTTTAAAAGATGGCAAGTAAAACAAAAAGCACATCTTTATGCAATACAGTTTCATTATTGTTCATTATTATCCAGTAATTACTATAAATAATTTGTGCGACCAAATCATGTTTTGCGGCATTAACTGAAAAAGTTAGTAGCGCAAGTGCCACCAGTGGAAAAAGTAAGTGTAGTTCACTGTTAATATAAAAACATTCAGTGTCTGTAGCACCAGTGTGCCCTGTACAGAATATTACTGTAAAAACATTCAGTGTCTGTAGCACCAGTGTGCCCTGTATAGAAAATATTAATGTAAAAACATTCAGTGTCTGTAGCACCAGTGTGCCCTGTACAGAATATTACTGTAAAAACATTCAGTGTCTGTAGCACCAGTGTGCCCTGTATAGAAAATATTAATGTAAAAACATTCAGTGTCTGTAGCACCAGTGTGCCCTGTACAGAATATTACTGTAAAAACATTCAGTTTCTGTAGCACCAGTGTGCCCTGTACAGAATATTATTGTAAAACAATCAGTTTCTGTAGCACCAGTGTGCCCTGTACAGAATATTAATGTAAAAACATTCAGTGTCTGTAGCACCAGTGTGTCCTTTACAGAACATAAATGTAAAAACATTTAGTGTCTGTAGCACCAGTGTGCCCTGTACAGAATATTATTGTAAAACAATCAGTTTCTGTAGCACCAGTGTGCCCTGTACAGAATATTAATGTAAAAACATTCAGTGTCTGTAGCACCAGTGTGGCCTGTACAGAATATTAATGTAAAAACATTCAGTGTCTGTAGCACCAGTGTGTCCTTTACAGAACATAAATGTAAAAACATTTAGTGTCTGTACCACCAGTGTGCCCTGTACAGAATATTACTGTAAAAACATTCAGTGTCTGCAGCAACAGTGCTACAGTCATGCCCAAAAATATGGACACCCTTGGTAAATATGATCAAAAAAGGCTGTGAAAAGTAATCTGCATTGTTAATCCTATTGATCTTTAATTTAAAAACTGGAATGGAAGTCCTATTTGAAGTTCCAGTCATGTCTGATAAATGAATATGCTGGAATTTATTTTTGGATGAGCTAGGATAATTTTTCTTGTAACCCTCCCAAACAACATGTGTTGATTTAGGTGCTATTTGACCATTTTTTTAAGGTTTTCTAACCCGAGACTCAACTATTTTCTGCAGTTCTCCAGCTGTGATCCTTGGAGAGTCTTTAGCCACTCAAACTCTCCTTCTCACCCCATATTAGGACGATATAGACACACGTACTCTTCCAGGCAGACTAGTTTAATAGCGTTTTGTAGGTTTCTCCCTTGAGACGAAGATTTTTTGCTGTAAACAAGCATGCTAACGTGACATGGACGTGTCTTACTGAGTATCTTACTGATAATAATACTAGCCTACTGATGCAAAAGAGGTTCCTGACCCCTGCCAGGGCTGTGCAAAATTCAGAATTTAATTCAGTTCAATTAATGAATTTGAATGGACTTCACCTTACAGGATGTTGAATTGAATTGAAATTGCGAAATTCACTTGAAAAAGTGGAACTGAATTATAACAATTCAGAGAAATTTCTTATCACATATAAGTGAGAATGTGATACGTTACTTTTAACATTGATTTCTCTTTCTAATTGAAGTACAGACACTAACATTAAGCATATATTCACTTAATGTAGAATAATTAGCAATATCTTAATTTCAAAGTAATCAAATTAAACAATTTTTGGTATTACAATTTTAATAATCTGTTTTATAGAGTATGTTTTAATGTTAATTTGTGTGTAAAGTTCATACAATAATAACTTTATGAAATTCATGTTGTAATTATATGTTATATATATTGTAAAGCTTCATTGTTAACTGCACCTTAATTAATTAGTATGAATTTATTTGAATTTCATGGAATTCAAATTCTACTTCGGATTCAGCTTCCTGTTTGCAATCTCAATTCAAATTCAAGGATAATAGCAAGTTAGTTGTGGGTAATTCTTTATTTCAATCTTAACTATTTACTTTCACAGGCATCAGCAAAGACCGTGTGTCCCGGGTGGCTAAATATTATGCTGAGACTGCTGAGGCTCGCCCAGAGAGAAGAGGTGGTGCACGGCACAGTGAGGAGCACAACAGGAGAAGGCAACTCATTGTTGAGCACATCCAGTCTTTTACCTGCAGGGCCAGCCATTATGGTCGGAGAGGAGCACCAGGCCGCAAGTATGTCCCCAGTGACTTGAATGTGCACAAGATGCATGAGCTCTTTGAGGCTCAGAACCATGCTCAGACCAGCTACTCCCTCTATTACTCTGTGTTCTCCAAGGATTTCAATCTTGGCTTCGGTCACCCAGCTACAGATGCATGCTCTGATTGTGTCAAGCACAAGATCAGGATTACAGATCCAAACCTAACTGAGACAGAGAAGAAGATGGAATCTGCATCATTCATCTTGCATCGTCGCAGAGCTCGCATGTTTTATGACCTGTTAGGCAGGGTTGCTGAAGGTCATGTGACCCTCAGTTTTGATATGATGCAAAACATGGTCCTTCCAAAAACCCCAATAGGACAGGCCTATTACTCACGGCAGATGTATCTGTACCTGTTTGGTGTTGTTGTACATCATGGTGAGAACAGCCAACAGGAAAAAGATGATGTCCATCTCTATGTGTGGCAGGAGAATGAGAATAGCAAAGACAGCAATATGATTGCTTCTGCACTGAGTGACTGCCTCAAGGTTCGACTTCAGGACAAAGTCAGCAGATCCAGGGGACTTCGGCTGTTCAGTGACTCTTGTTTTGGGCAAAACAAAAACATGAACATGGTGTCCATGCTCATGGAATTTCGTCAGCTTTTTCCCAACCTTAGCATAGAGCATTCCTTTCCAGTAATGGGCCACAGTTTTCTCCCAGCAGACCGAGTCTTTGGCAGAATTGAGCAGAAGATCAGGAAAATCAACACAATTCTGCTACCACAGGAATACCATGCCATCCTGCAGCAATTCGGCCATGTTCAAGTTTATGGCACAGACTGGGAGGCATTTGATTATAGGTCAGCCTCAAAAGAGTGCGTTAAGGCTCAGAAGAGCTTTAAAATCAGTGAAGCACGCATGCTTGACTTGAGTACCAACAAGGTTGGTGTGAAGACTACTTACAATGGGGAGTATTGTTTTCATAGTGTATTAAAGCGGGGAAAGCGGTGGGCTGACCTTAAACCTGAGTTACTTCCAAAGCGAACCTCTGTGAAAGCAGCAAAGAAGCGCGATGTGCTGGCACTATTAGGAGCAGTAGGTGTGTCTGATGTAGTGAGGGCTTTTTATGATGATGCACTGTATCATGTGACTGACAACGCAGGCCATAGTGATGAAGATGCAGAGAGATCTATACTCACTCACTCACTAACTCTCTGTCATACACACACACACACACTCTCTCTCTCTCTCTCTCTGTCCTCTCACACACTCAAAGCACATTTCACACACTATGTGGTTAGTTTTATGTATAGCGGACAATGGTCCTTCTGTTTACAAGTTTGACACTTTACTGAATACCAATGTATTATTGAATGACTTGCCGATGAATATTGTTATCATTATTAGTCATATATAGTGGACAAATTGTTCTACTTGTTACAGGTTTGACACTTTACAAAAAAAAAGGCTTTGAATGTATTTCTAAATTACTTGCCTATTGAGGATTGTTATCATTACTATCATTACTTTTTACAGGTTCGGCACTGAATTACTATTACAGTTTTTTTCAATCGCTAACAAGCGCTTAACCATACTTCAGATACTTTTTCTAAACTCTTAACACAGACTCACACCTACAAAACACAATTGGCCAAATGGATAATTTTCTTCTCAAAAACACATTTTGTTAAATATATACTAAATCTTCATTTCAAAATAGAACACATCTTTCTCTGCACACACCAACTTTACCAAAACACTGGAAATCTTACTCAAAATTAAATTATTCTGTCAAAGAATAACACTTTCACCTCACAAGGTACATGCAGTCAATCAAAATACTGGCTATTGTTGACATTACAAAAACTGCATAGACTTTTCAGTCTCAGTTTTACAGGTATTTGCATGCAATTGACTGTTTTACACTAAATTTCTTGGTTAGGAACTGTATGTCCAAATGTACAGTAATGTTCACATTCAAAAGCATTCCAGTAAAAAGCTATTTTTTTCCTTTACTGTTTACTGCAGGAGGTACAGTAGAAACACGGTATGATAGAACAGAAAGGTTTGACAGTAGTGCTTACAGTGAACAAAATATCCATGAAACACATAAGAGCACTCTGAACAAAAAAAACAACAACAGCAAAAAGCCCAGATAAAAAAGAGGGGGTGGGGGGTAAAATAAAAACAATCTCTCACTGCTCCTCTGACTAATCCTGCTCCTCTCACTGCTCCTGCTCCTCTCACTGCTCCTCTCACTAATCCTGCTCCTCTCACTAATCCTGCTCCTCTCACTGCTTCTCTCACTGCTCCTGCTCCTCTCACTGCTCCTCTCACAAATCCTGCTCCTCTCACTGCTTCTCTCACTGCTCCTGCTCCTCTCACTGCTCCTCTCACTGCTCCTGCTCCTCTCACTGCTCCTCTCACTAATCCTGCTCCTCTCACTGCTTCTCTCACTGCTCCTGCTCCTCTCACTGCTTCTCTCACTGCTCCTGCTCCTCTCACTAATCCTGCTCCTCTCACTGCTTCTCTCACTGCTCCTGCTCCTCTCACTGCTCCTCTCACTGCTCCTGCTCCTCTCACTGCTCCTGCTCCTCTCACTGCTCCTCTCACTGCTCCTGCTCCTCTCACTGCTCCTCTCACTGCTCCTCTCACTAATCCTGCTCCTCTCACTGCTCCTCTCACTGCTCCTCTCACTAATCCTGCTCCTCTCACTGCTCCTGCTCCTCTCACTGCTCCTCTCACTGCTCCTGCTCCTCTCACTAATCCTGCTCCTCTCACTGCTTCTCTCACTGCTTCTGCTCCTCTCACTGCTCCTCTCACTGCTTCTCTCACTGCTTCTCTCACTAATCCTGCTCCTCTCACTGCTCCTCTCACTGCTCCTGCTCCTCTCACTGCTCCTCTCACTAATCCTGCTCCTCTCACTGCTCCTCTCACTAATCCTGCTCCTCTCACTGCTTCTCTCACTGCTCCTGCTCCTCTCACTGCTCCTCTCACTAATCCTGCTCCTCTCACTGCTTCTCTCACTAATCCTGCTCCTCTCACTGCTCCTCTCACTGCATCTCTCACTGCTCCTCTGACTAATCCTGCTCCTCTCACTGCTTCTCTCACTGCTCCTGCTCCTCTCACTGCTCCTCTGACTAATCCTGCTCCTCTCACTGCTCCTCTGACTAATCCTGCTCCTCTCACTGCTCCTCTCACTGCTCCTGCTCCTCTCACTGCTTCTCTCACTGCTCCTGCTCCTCTCACTGCTCCTCTCACTGCTCCTCTCACTAATCCTGCTCCTCTCACTGCATCTCTCACTGCTCCTGCTCCTCTCACTGCTCCTTTCACTGCTCCTGCTCCTCTCACTGGGCCTGCTCTTCGCCCTGGGCTCCTTGCTCTTACTCTTCCTCGTCCATACATTACAGTGATTGTCTTTTTCTGTTTCTGTTTCCAAAAATACCACTCTTCAAAGTCCTCATTTTATTGTATAAGTGTCAATGTAAAAGAAAAAAATAACCCCTGCCATTGAGTCTAAGCCAGATTGGAATCAGTTGTGGTTGGCCCAATTTACACAACATAAATCATCCAAGATATATTGTTTTTTAACTGATATCATTGCAGAAGCAGAGGTTTTTATACTGTATCTAAGGTTTGGAATATTGTTTTTGCTATTGTGGGATGTTGTGTGTTAACATTTGTAAATGCTACAAAAAAGATCCATAATTTTGTTGGGAGGTATAGTTTGTCTGTTCAGAAAATGTAAGAATTGTGGAAATGTGTTCAATGACTCCATATTGTGTGAAAATGACATGAAATGTGTGAATGGTATGGCCACAGTAGACAGATGCTGTGCTCATTGTGTTTAGAGTTTTGAAAATGTGACAACTGCTTGGACAAATGCTTGTTAGCGACTGAAAAAAACTGTAACCTAAATGTGTTACTAAATTATTTGAATGTAATGTTAACATTGTTGTAGGTTTATTTAATTGGTAGTATATGTATGCGTGTTATTTTTAAATTATTTGTTTTATGTGGTGGACAAATATTTATTTTATTTACATTTTATTATTTATTTGGCTGCTATTTATTTCATGAATTTGCTTTTATTTTATTTATATTAATTTATAGTATGAGTCCCTGTTGTCATATGTTGTGTGTTCTTTTGTTGTTGTTGTTGTTGTTTTTTTATAAAAAAGACATAAAACCAACAATTAAAAAAAAATGGATTTGTAGCATTTTGGAAAAAAATATGGATTTGTAGCGCTCACACATCTCTGCACACACCAACTTTACCAAAACACTGGAAATCTTACTCAAAATTAAATTATTCTGTCAAAGAATAACACTTTCACCTCACAAGGTACATGCAGTCAATCAAAATACTGGCTATTGTTGACATTACAAAAACTGCATAGACTTTTCAGTCTCAGTTTTACAGGTATTTGCATGCAATTGACTGTTTTACACTAAATTTCTTGGTTAGGAACTGTATGTCCAAATGTACAGTAATGTTCACATTCAAAAGCATTCCAGTAAAAAGCTATTTTTTTCCTTTACTGTTTACTGCAGGAGGTACAGTAGAAACACGGTATGATAGAACAGAAAGGTTTGACAGTAGTGCTTACAGTGAACAAAATATCCATGAAACACATAAGAGCACTCTGAACAAAAAAAACAACAACAGCAAAAAGCCCAGATAAAAAAGAGGGGGTGGGGGGTAAAATAAAAACAATCTCTCACTGCTCCTCTGACTAATCCTGCTCCTCTCACTGCTCCTGCTCCTCTCACTGCTCCTCTCACTAATCCTGCTCCTCTCACTGCTCCTCTCACTAATCCTGCTCCTCTCACTGCTTCTCTCACTGCTCCTGCTCCTCTCACTGCTCCTCTCACAAATCCTGCTCCTCTCACTGCTTCTCTCACTGCTCCTGCTCCTCTCACTGCTCCTCTCACTGCTCCTGCTCCTCTCACTGCTCCTCTCACTAATCCTGCTCCTCTCACTGCTTCTCTCACTGCTCCTGCTCCTCTCACTGCTTCTCTCACTGCTCCTGCTCCTCTCACTAATCCTGCTCCTCTCACTGCTTCTCTCACTGCTCCTGCTCCTCTCACTGCTCCTCTCACTGCTCCTGCTCCTCTCACTGCTCCTGCTCCTCTCACTGCTCCTCTCACTGCTCCTGCTCCTCTCACTGCTCCTCTCACTGCTCCTCTCACTAATCCTGCTCCTCTCACTGCTCCTCTCACTGCTCCTCTCACTAATCCTGCTCCTCTCACTGCTCCTGCTCCTCTCACTGCTCCTCTCACTGCTCCTGCTCCTCTCACTGCTCCTCTCACTAATCCTGCTCCTCTCACTGCTTCTCTCACTGCTTCTGCTCCTCTCACTGCTCCTCTCACTAATCCTGCTCCTCTCACTGCTTCTCTCACTAATCCTGCTCCTCTCACTGCTCCTCTCACTGCTCCTGCTCCTCTCACTGCTCCTCTCACTAATCCTGCTCCTCTCACTAATCCTGCTCCTCTCACTGCTTCTCTCACTGCTCCTGCTCCTCTCACTAATCCTGCTCCTCTCACTGCTTCTCTCACTAATCCTGCTCCTCTCACTGCTCCTCTCACTGCATCTCTCACTGCTCCTCTGACTAATCCTGCTCCTCTCACTGCTTCTCTCACTGCTCCTGCTCCTCTCACTGCTCCTCTGACTAATCCTGCTCCTCTCACTGCTCCTCTGACTAATCCTGCTCCTCTCACTGCTCCTCTCACTGCTCCTGCTCCTCTCACTGCTTCTCTCACTGCTCCTGCTCCTCTCACTGCTCCTCTCACTGCTCCTCTCACTAATCCTGCTCCTCTCACTGCATCTCTCACTGCTCCTGCTCCTCTCACTGCTCCTTTCACTGCTCCTGCTCCTCTCACTGGGCCTGCTCTTCGCCCTGGGCTCCTTGCTCTTACTCTTCCTCGTCCATACATTACAGTGATTGTCTTTTTCTGTTTCTGTTTCCAAAAATACCACTCTTCAAAGTCCTCATTTTATTGTATAAGTGTCAATGTAAAAGAAAAAAATAACCCCTGCCATTGAGTCTAAGCCAGATTGGAATCAGTTGTGGTTGGCCCAATTTACACAACATAAATCATCCAAGATATATTGTTTTTTAACTGATATCATTGCAGAAGCAGAGGTTTTTATACTGTATCTAAGGTTTGGAATATTGTTTTTGCTATTGTGGGATGTTGTGTGTTAACATTTGTAAATGCTACAAAAAAGATCCATAATTTTGTTGGGAGGTATAGTTTGTCTGTTCAGAAAATGTAAGAATTGTGGAAATGTGTTCAATGACTCCATATTGTGTGAAAATGACATGAAATGTGTGAATGGTATGGCCACAGTAGACAGATGCTGTGCTCATTGTGTTTAGAGTTTTGAAAATGTGACAACTGCTTGGACAAATGCTTGTTAGCGACTGAAAAAAACTGTAACCTAAATGTGTTACTAAATTATTTGAATGTAATGTTAACATTGTTGTAGGTTTATTTAATTGGTAGTATATGTATGCGTGTTATTTTTAAATTATTTGTTTTATGTGGTGGACAAATATTTATTTTATTTACATTTTATTATTTATTTGGCTGCTATTTATTTCATGAATTTGCTTTTATTTTATTTATATTAATTTATAGTATGAGTCCCTGTTGTCATATGTTGTGTGTTCTTTTGTTGTTGTTGTTGTTGTTTTTTTATAAAAAAGACATAAAACCAACAATTAAAAAAAAATGGATTTGTAGCATTTTGGAAAAAAATATGGATTTGTAGCGCTCACACATCTCTGCACACACCAACTTTACCAAAACACTGGAAATCTTACTCAAAATTAAATTATTCTGTCAAAGAATAACACTTTCACCTCACAAGGTACATGCAGTCAATCAAAATACTGGCTATTGTTGACATTACAAAAACTGCATAGACTTTTCAGTCTCAGTTTTACAGGTATTTGCATGCAATTGACTGTTTTACACTAAATTTCTTGGTTAGGAACTGTATGTCCAAATGTACAGTAATGTTCACATTCAAAAGCATTCCAGTAAAAAGCTATTTTTTTCCTTTACTGTTTACTGCAGGAGGTACAGTAGAAACACGGTATGATAGAACAGAAAGGTTTGACAGTAGTGCTTACAGTGAACAAAATATCCATGAAACACATAAGAGCACTCTGAACAAAAAAAACAACAACAGCAAAAAGCCCAGATAAAAAAGAGGGGGTGGGGGGTAAAATAAAAACAATCTCTCACTGCTCCTCTGACTAATCCTGCTCCTCTCACTGCTTCTCTCACTGCTCCTGCTCCTCTCACTGCTCCTCTCACTAATCCTGCTCCTCTCACTGCTCCTCTCACTAATCCTGCTCCTCTCACTGCTTCTCTCACTGCTCCTGCCCCTCTCACTGCTCCTCTCACAAATCCTGCTCCTCTCACTGCTTCTCTCACTGCTCCTGCTCCTCTCACTGCTCCTCTCACTGCTCCTGCTCCTCTCACTGCTCCTCTCACTAATCCTGCTCCTCTCACTGCTTCTCTCACTGTTCCTGCTCCTCTCACTGCTCCTGCTCCTCTCACTGCTCCTCTCACTAATCCTGCTCCTCTCACTGCTTCTCTCACTGCTCCTGCTCCTCTCACTGCTCCTCTCACTAATCCTGCTCCCCTCACTGCTTCTCTCACTGCTCCTGCTCCTCTCACTAATCCTGCTCCTCTCACTGCTTCTCTCACTGCTCCTGCTCCTCTCACTGCTCCTCTCACTGCTCCTCTCACTAATCCTGCTCCTCTCACTGCTCCTGCTCCTCTCACTAATCCTGCTCCTCTCACTGCTTCTCTCACTGCTCCTGCTCCTCTCACTGCTCCTCTCACTGCTCCTGCTCCTCTCACTGCTCCTCTCACTGCTCCTCTCACTAATCCTGCTCCTCTCACTGCTCCTCTCACTGCTCCTCTCACTGCTCCTGCTCCTCTCACTGCTCCTCTCACTAATCCTGCTCCTCTCACTGCTTCTCTCACTGCTCCTGCTCCTCTCACTGCTCCTCTCACTGCTCCTGCTCCTCTCACTGCTCCTCTCACTAATCCTGCTCCTCTCACTGCTTCTCTCACTGCTTCTGCTCCTCTCACTGCTCCTCTCACTAATCCTGCTCCTCTCACTGCTTCTCTCATTAATCCTGCTCCTCTCACTGCTCCTGCTCCTCTCACTGCTCCTCTCACTAATCCTGCTCCTCTCACTGCTCCTCTCACTAATCCTGCTCCTCTCACTGCTTCTCTCACTGCTCCTGCTCCTCTCACTGCTCCTCTCACTAATCCTGCTCCTCTCACTGCTTCTCTCACTAATCCTGCTCCTCTCACTGCTCCTCTCACTGCATCTCTCACTGCTCCTCTGACTAATCCTGCTCCTCTCACTGCTTCTCTCACTGCTCCTGCTCCTCTCACTGCTCCTCTGACTAATCCTGCTCCTCTCACTGCTCCTCTGACTAATCCTGCTCCTCTCACTGCTCCTCTCACTGCTCCTGCTCCTCTCACTGCTTCTCTCACTGCTCCTGCTCCTCTCACTGCTCCTCTCACTGCTCCTCTCACTAATCCTGCTCCTCTCACTGCATCTCTCACTGCTCCTGCTCCTCTCACTGCTCCTTTCACTGCTCCTGCTCCTCTCACTGGGCCTGCTCTTCGCCCTGGGCTCCTTGCTCTTACTCTTCCTCGTCCATACATTACAGTGTTTGTCTTTTTCTGTTTCTGTTTCCAAAAATACCACTCTTCAAAGTCCTCATTTTATTGTATAAGTGTCAATGTAAAATAAAAAAATAACCCCTGCCATTGAGTCTAAGCCAGATTGGAATCAGTTGTGGTTGGCCCAATTTACACAACATAAATCATCCAAGATATATTGTTTTTTAACTGATATCATTGCAGAAGCAGAGGTTTTCATACTGTATCTAAGGTTTGGAATATTGTTTTTGCTATTGTGGGATGTTGTGTGTTAACATTTGTAAATGCTACAAAAAAGATCCATAATTTTGTTGGGAGGTATAGTTTGTCTGTTCAGAAAATGTAAGAATTGTGGAAATGTGTTCAATGACTCCATATTGTGTGAAAATGACATGAAATGTGTGAATGGTATGGCCACAGTAGACAGATGCTGTGCTCATTGTGTTTAGAGTTTTGAAAATGTGACAACTGCTTGGACAAATGCTTGTTAGCGACTGAAAAAAACTGTAACCTAAATGTGTTACTAAATTATTTGAATGTAATGTTAACATTGTTGTAGGTTTATTTAATTGGTAGTATATGTATGCGTGTTATTTTTAAATTATTTGTTTTATGTGGTGGACAAATATTTATTTTATTTACATTTTATTATTTATTTGGCTGCTATTTATTTCATGAATTTGCTTTTATTTTATTTATATTAATTTATAGTATGAGTCCCTGTTGTCATATGTTGTGTGTTCTTTTGTTGTTGTTGTTGTTTTTTTTAATAAAAAAGACATAAAACCAACAATTAAAAAAAATGGATTTGTAGCATTTTGGAAAAAAATATGGATTTGTAGCGTTTTGAGAAAAAATAAATAAACTTTGAATTTGTAATCAAAAATATTGTTGTTTCATTTAGCAATCTTTTTTTAACATGTTCAGACTGAGCCAATATACCATTTTAAAAGGATGAATTAAATATTAACAAAATGTATGGGTCTAGGTAAAAAAAAAGTCATTTTCATGAAAATGATTAAAATGGATTTATAGCGTTTTGGAATAAGTACTAGTATCTAATGATTAAGTAGTAGTAACTTTACAATGAATAAGCACTAGTACCTAATGAATAAGTACTAGTACTCAATGGCAAAGAGACTAGTGTCTAAAAAATAAGTAGTAGTAACATGAAAAAAAGATACTAGTACAGCTTATAGATAAATGTTACAAAGGCTTGCCATTCTACATCAGTAAAGGTGGTAACAAAGGGTAACTAACGTCATTGACAGGCGACTGCACTGCCCTGTGTTACTGTTTAGAATGGGAATTTTCTCATGATTTACAAGTAGTTGAAAACATTAGAGATATTGTTAGTTATCAGTTGGACAAAATATATAACACTAGCCTAGTTGTTTTTGGATATTTTAATGCAAATATCTTACAAATTGTACCTTTAAGACACCTTACAATTATTCTAATCCTTACAATAACCTGCTATCTAGATAAATATTGTATTTAGGGCTTGACAGAAAAGAGGAAATGTGTAGCAGCAACAACTACAGTTTAGCTCAACGTTACCTGTCCAGAAGAGGTTGTGTAAGATTGTCGTGTTGTTTGAAACCCGTTTACTCCATCTCTTAAACGCACCGCCAATGTTGACCCTTGTTTTACTCTGTTGTCTGTCTAATTGCATTTTGGCAAATCTTTGAATTTTGGCTTCTACTTCTGTAACAGAATCAAGTTGATTTTCAAATGCAATGTACCAGTCAGAGTTACTAGGTAACGTTAGCCCAAGAGCAATTTTTTGTTGTTGTTGTCCATAAAAAAAACAGCTTGTAAAAGTCACCCAATTAGGGTCCCACACACAGACTAAACACCCATTGGCTCAGCCTGCTGTCGTAGCCATGCCCCAAACTCTGCAAGAGACTGATCTGAGCGCAGGGGTGTGTTTAAAGGGGTTGCACATAGCCTAGTGGTGACTACCCTAAAGTCCACTCTGTAAAGATTCAACACTGACTAAAGGTACTTGGAAAATGCATAATCTAATATAATTATGTTTGAAAACAACACTACTGTGATATACACACAGCCTATTTATATGTATTCAAATATATGAGGCTGTACAGCCATCTAGTGGTTAACCATTACACCCAAGTTACAGGTGAAAAGATGTTAAATGCATACTACTGGTAAATAAATATTTCCTTCAAATTAATATTCTAAAATATTTATTATATGACCCCCCCCCCCCCATAAATTCGTATATTTATCAATATATTTTCTCTGTGATTTCTTTGTCAATCGTTTGTCAACTTCTCACATAACTTTCATTCACAGAGACCACATGTTGCTGCAGGAGGTTCAGATAAAAAAAGGCCTAGGCTATATTCACTCTTTTATGTAGGTATATAAGAGGCTGCAGAAACATCCCCCAAACCATGACACTTCCTCTTCTACCTTTCATTGACTTCTTTATGCACTCTGGGTTCTTTCTTTCCCCAGTTTGACGATAAACATTATGTATCCCATTTAACCCAAATAAATGAAACTTTGCCCATTGAGATTCTTCTCATTATCCTGTGCTTCATGGTCCACCAGCCTTTTGGGGGACTCAAATGAATAAGTGACACAAAAAATTCAATATTCTAGAAACCACCGATTTGGAACAGCCAACTTCTCTTGCAATGGCTGCTGTTGCTATCAGTGTTCTTTTTCAAATTTCTCATTTAATTTTTTTAAATACTGTGCTTCAGAATATATTTATCTCATGAAATATGCCTGAAAACCTCTAAATTTAGGAAATTGTTGGTTGTTCTGTAATTTTGATCATACTGTAAAGTTGCTTATAAAATATGAAAGGTTGTGTTTAAAAAAGTCTATTCATAGTAAAATAAATAACTGAATAATCTTGCTCTTTACTTTTCATACAATTCTGAAAGTAAAAAAGCAAATAAAATACACAAATCTCCATTGTACATTGCATTTTTCTATTAGTATAAATGTCTAAATCAGTCAAAATAATCGTGAATAAATAGAATGATGAAACAAATGAATTTTCTTTTCTTGTATAGCTACTGATGAAATGTTACATTAAATCTTTCTACAGCGTTTAACTGAATAAATCCTATATATTTTGTGAGACACACCCTTTTTACTATCACTTTGATACATAACTTATTTGGTATTTTCCGAGCTTTGGCCCAATATATCACCATATAGAGAGACTAACCTTGCAGGAGGGAAAGAGACCAAACAAAGAGCATTTCTTACACGTTAACCGTGTGGATGGCGTGAAAGTGTGAAACAGTGTGTCACGGTAACCCTGTTGTCATTATAAACAAGAGCAAAGCTAATTTCAGAAAACATCTCGGTTACGTATGTAACCTTGGTTCCCTGAATAGGGAACGAGATGCTGCGGTGACGTCACCACGTATGGGAACACCTCCGGTGTGACGAATGTCTGAAGCCCTATACCATCCCGCCAATCCTATTGGCCAAATGGCGCATAGCACCACCCTACGCATGCGCACGCATGATATACCTGGGTGCAGCGCGCCATTTCGCTCAGATTTCATGACTGAAGATGAAGAAGTTATCAAGGTACGGAACGGCCAGAACCGCAGCATCTCGTTCCCTATTCAGGGAACCAAGGTTACATACGTAACCGAGATGTTCCCTATCATAGGTCACTTCGATGCTGCGGTGACGTCACCACGTATGGGAACGATATACCAAAACGCCTGACGTACCTGATAACTGAGATCCGAGGAAGCATCTGCTCAAGCGGAGAGAACCCGGGAGCCAGGAGCCATCCTCACATCCAGACTGTAGGACTTGATAAAAGTGCTCGATGAGGACCATCCTGCCGCAGCACAGATATCATCCATAGAAGATCCACTGAGAAAAGCTTGAGAAGAAGCCACAGCTCAAGTGGAATGAGCCTTATTTCCTAAGGGCGAAGCGAGTCCGCGCGCCTCATAGGCCAAAGAAATTGCCTCCACCAGCCAATGGGACATGCGCTGTTTTGGAACCGCATGGCCCTTACTTTTATGTCCAAGACAGACAAACAGCTGGTCAGATTCACGCCAAGGGGCTGTACGATCCACATAAGTCTTTAAAGCTCTCACAGGGCAAAGACTTAGATCTTCTGATCCAGCCTCAGCAGGTGAAAAAGCTTCCAAGAACACTTGCTGAAAGCGAAAGAGGTTAGATGCGACCTTAGGAACATAGTTAGGCCTGGGCCGCAGCAGCACCTTCACAGAGCCCGGTGCAAATTCCATGCATGAGGGTGAAACAGAAAGAGCCTGTAAATCCCCAACTCTCTTGAGGGATAAAGCCATGAGAAGAAGTGTCTTCAGTGTCAAGAATTTATCCGATACGGTCTCCAAGGGCTCAAACGGATGCCCTGATAAACCTAGCAACACAATGGATAAACCCCATGAAGGAACTCGCACAGGGCGGAAAGGCCTCAGCCGTCGCGCACGCTGTACGAAACGAGAAACTAGTGGATGACGCCTCATAGAGGCACCGCCTATGTATTCGTGGTAAGCTGAAATGGCTGCCACTTAAACCTTAAAAGTGGCTGGTGTTACGCCATCCGAAAAACAATCCTGGAGGAACTCCAGCACTGAAGCCACTGGGCAGTAAACTGGATCCACATACGATTGCCACACCAGGCTGTAATCAGTCTCCACTTGAAAGCATATAAGCGTCTCGTAGAACACTCAAAAAAATAACTCTTTGAACGAACATAAAAAAATCATGGAAAGGATTTCCACATGATTAATTTGCTTTATTTCAGCATTATGCAACTCTGTTACTCCAATTAATGTACTTACGTTGGGTCAACTTAATTTATTAAGGTTGATTCAACTTATTTACTATGGTTGGGCAAAGCTTAATTTAATAGTGTCAGCCCAACTAATCTGCAATTTTTTGGACAATGTTTTTAATAATTAAGTTCATTTTACAAAATAAGTTTAAGTAAACTTAACAAACCTTAATAGAGTCAACAAACAACAAATGAGTTAATTGTACCTGAAAATGTTAAATAATGATGACATAAAATTTGAATAATGCCATTTTAGGAATGCCACCAGCTCAGGAGCAGTTGATTAATGTTACTTTTCATTCAAACCTTTCTATAATTACAGCTTATAAAGCATATCCCAAACATACTTAAATTACAAAGCAACATTTCAAACTGTTTGTTTCTTTGTTTTGTTCTAAAACTTATTAGCACATCTTAATTGCTATAAATTGTATTACTCATCTACCTATCTAATGGTGCTACACTTCTCCAAGAGGGTGACAGAATAACAATTACCCATAATACACTGCAGAAATCCTCAGCCAATGAGATGCAAGTCTGTGTTGGTTTCACTAATATGTTACCTTTACGCAAAAATGTTATGTTGGCTGAACAAATAATTGTTAAGTAAAGCTGACAATACACACTTTTTTGTTGAATGAACTAGATTAAATCAAGTTCACATTGTTAAATAATTTTTTTAATTAATCCTAACATGAACGGATTAAGTAAAATTAGCAAAGGTGAAAGTACATTTTTTTGAGTGAAGCTGCTCTAGAATTCAATATAGTCTCAGTAGTTTCAACAGAAAGACCGGGACATACTAATGCACTCCGCTCAGTGGCCACGCCCACAGTTTCCACAGATCCGGCCTCGGGTGCCAAATCAGCCCCTGTGCTTGTGATAATAAATCCTGTCTGAGGGGAATCTCCAAGGAGAGCCCGCTAGCAGACTGATCAGATCCGCAAACCACGGCTGCGTGTGCCATCTCGGAGCCACCAGCAGCAGCTGTTCCACTCTGTCCCGCCGTATTCTGCATAATACCGCTGGGATCAAACGAATCGGAGGAAAAGCATACAGACTGGTCCTGGGCCAGCTGTGAGCTAATGCATCCACGCCCAAGGGAGATGGGGGGCATAGGGAGAACCATAGCGGGCAATGCGTAGTCATGTTTGACGCGAATAAATCCACTTTCGCTTGCCGAATATCCGCCATAAAAGATTCACCGTCTGGAGGTGTAATCTCCATTCTCCCTGTTCCAGAGCCTGTCTGGATAGCATATCTGCTCCGAAGTTCAAACGTCCGGGGACATGAACAACTCGGATCAACAGAAATTTTCTCTGAGACCAGAGAAGAACATGTCTCGCCAGCCTGCACAGGGGGCGAGAGCGTAATCCTTCCTAATGATTCAGGTATGAGACAAACGCTGTGTTGTCTGATCTGAGCAGCACAAAACGGCCGATCAGCAGTTTCGCGAATTACTGGAGAGCCAGAAAACTGCCAGTAATTCCAACCGGTTTATATACCAACTGCGTTGTGCAGCTGTCCACACTCCATGGGCTGGTAGCCCTTGACAAACAGCTCCCCAACCGGTCAAAGACGCATCCGTCGTGACGGTCTCTGGGAAAGCTCAAATCCCCAGCCGAACCCCGGTAGGAGAAACTCGGTTGGCATCCATAGCTTTAATGACATCACACAACTCCGTGTCACCGAAATCGTCGGATGCGGAAGACAACGGGGTGAAATATTTCGTCTTTCCGCCCACTTTTCCACTGAAAAGGGCGCATGTGAAGTAACCCCAGACAAATTACGGGGAATGCCGCTGCCAATCGTCCAAGTGGTTAACAGACGGACGCCCTGGAGCCGCAACGGGGCCAGAGCTACATCCATGCATTGAGAAGTACGGGGTCTACGACTTCTATAGCCCCTTTGCTCAGCAGAGTTGACATCTCCTGTCACAACACTGCTATTACCATCAGTCTACCACCGTGGAAAGAATTCAGCGGAAAGAGGCGGGCCTCTAAAAAACGAATTGGTGTATCCGTGACAATTGTGCTTAACACCCATTGAGAAATGCCGGGCAAGCGTTCCACGTGACCCAAAACGATACTAGCAGTCTCAAATTTCCGCTTTCTGCAACGCTGTCATACACATAATGTCCGTGCATGGAAAAGCCTGCGGCATTCGTGCACAGGGGAAGTGTATGCATAAGAGCTATTGCGTCCCGTTGTGTATAATCCTGAACGTGTCCACGGCAGGAATTAGACCAACGAATTGAACATCAGGCTCTGCCGCTAACTAAAACGGCGGCTGTGCGAGCCTTCATAAACGGGTCGTCTGTGTAAGACCCTTGAATCGCCCCTCAAGATCTGAAAGCTGGATTGCGCAGTGTCTGAGGGATTATTATTTATTATTTACGCCTGGCGTCACAGCCCGATCCAATGCTGCTCGAAGCGCTGTTTGCTGCGAGACAGTCAATGTTAGAGCGTAGGGACTGCAGTGAGAGTGTTGGATGCGCATTAGCGGTCCAACAGCACTCTATAGTGGAGGGCACAGTCCCTGGCGAACATGAAGTAAAGCGCATGCGTAAACTTGCTGCGTTTCGTTGTGTATAATCCTGAAGCGTATCCACGGCAGGATTTAATTCACCAAGATAAAAATCGGGCCACGTCGCCATTGCGAGAACGTGGCGGCTGTATGAGCAGTCATAAACTGGCCATCTCTGCCAGCCTTTTGTGCCGTCCCTCAAACTCTGAAGGCTGGATTGTGCAGAGTGTCTGAGGGGGCGCTCAAATGATAGCTCAATCCAATGATGCTCGAGGTGGCTTTGCTGCGAGACAGTCAATGTTAGAGCGTGGGGACTGCAGTGAGAGGGTTGGATGTGCATTAGCAGTCCAACAGCACTCTCTAGTGGAGGGCACAGACCCTGGCAAACATAGAAGGAAAGCGCAAGCGTCAAACTCGCCGCGTTTCGTTGTGTATAATCCTGAAGCGTGTCCACGGCAGGATTTAATCCAACAAGATAACATTAGGCCACGCCGCTAGCGAGAACGCGGCAGCTGTGTGAGCCGTCATAAACTGGCCAAATTCGCCAGTCTCTTGTGCCGTCCCTCAAACTCTGAAGACTGAATTGTGCAGTGTCTGAGGGGCGCTCAAATAACAGCTCAGTTCAGTGACGCTCGAAGTGCTTGTGCTGCGAGACGGTCAATGTTAGAGTGTGGGGAAAGAACGAGAGGCTTCTCGTAAAGAACCGTAATAAGAGAATAAAATTTGCCGAAATAGACACGACTCGATACGTCTAGACGAGACTAGGTCGCGGCGGAGTTTGGCGCGATCCGTTCGGCTAGAGAGGTAGTCAAACGGCATCGCTATATAATAGCAGTCCGCCATGTCACTTAATCGTGGCAAAAAACCCGCGCCGTTCGTGATATGCGCTGATAAGGCTGCTTCCAGGACCTCGAAACCTTTTGGTGGAGGTCCGTGAGAAGGGTAATTTATCCACCGCGCGGATAGCCACATAATAGCACACTGAGGAAGGGGAAGCGCGTTTCTCCTGTCCGCTCGGAGGGAGAGAACCGCTTATGCAGGTCAGAGCCTACTCTGAGTAGAAGCTGCGGTTAGACAACATAGTATAAAAGCAAAACTGCTCTGATTAACGCGCTCGAGTAGGGGAGAGCGAGCAAGTGGAAAACTCCAGTGCATCACTGTACTCATAGTCAAGCCGCACATATCGCCCCTAACCAACACCTCGTGCGGGGCCTCGGCGACCGCAGAAGCGAACGGTGGGGGTTAGACGCGAGGCGACTGAAGAAATAGACTCCAGAGCGCGGATACTTTTCTTATTTTACCATAGCCGTAGGCTATCACAGAGAGAACATGAGAGAGGCTGCAAACGAATCTCTCATGAGTGCCTCCCTGTGATAAACCCATATACGGCTCTTACCTTTCGTTGACTCATCGCGTCCGCGAAAGAGGAGTTAACACTGCTCGAAGAAAATCGCTGGAGAACACGAGATGATAGGGCACAGATGATTCGCTATTCCTGAAGGAATGAAATCTGAGCGAAATGGCGCGCTGCACCCAGGTATATCATGCGTGCGCATGCGTAGGGTGGTGCTATGCGCCATTTGGCCAATAGGATTGGCGGGATGGTATAGGGCTTCAGACATTCGTCACACCGGAGGTGTTCCCATACGTGGTGACGTCACCGCAGCATCGAAGTGACCTATGATAGGGAACTTTAAGTTATCTAACGGTAAAAGGTTTTCGTTTAACAGTTTTCCCGGTAAAAAAAAAAATCATTTTTGCTACTCTACATAGTATGTTTTTATATATAATTCCGAGTTCAGAAGTCACGTGGGGATGTAGCTCAGTGGTAGAGCGCATGCTTCGCATGTATGAGGTCCCGGGTTCAATCCCCGGCATCTCCACTTTTTTTCCGACAATAAATGAATCAAAGAAGTCATATGATGCGATTAAAAATAAAATTCTCTTTGGAGTGTCACAAGCTCTTGGTGCATAACAAATCTGTAAAGTTACAAAGACTAAAGTCTCAAATCCAAAGAGATATTCTTAATAAAAGTGAATACTCGTCCGCGCCCTCCTAAAACGCCCGACATGTCTACATCAAAGTGTAGGGAGATATGTTCACGCAAAGAAAGAAGGCATAACTTTTCACATCTGCCTCCACTGCCATGTTGCGGAGATGTGTGTTTCATTGTGAAAGTGAAACTTATTTCCTTGGCCTTACAAAAAAGGACACAATGAATCAGTGGTTAAGTTAAGCATTTACAACACTGTTCAAGAAAAGTTCAACCTAAATATTCAGATGTGTGCAGCGCATTTTACTGAGGACAGGGACTGTTTCCTGGGTGAGTAGACTACAGTGCTGGTGTCTGTTTCTATTAAGTGTGGTAACAAAAATCAGAATGTGATGTAACCTCTGATCGATCGATCGATCGATCTATCTATCTATCTATCTATCTATCTATCTATCTATCTATCTATCTATCTATCTATCTATCTATCTATCTATCTATCTATCTATCTATCTATCTATCTATCGATCTATCTATCTATCTATCTATCTTTCTTTCTTTCTGTCTTTCTGTCTAGATCAGTGGATGAAACGCTACTTGAGTTATTGGAAACATCTTTCTTTATCCGCTACACTTGCAGAATAGCGCTGCCTGTCCAGTTTAAAATAGATTTGTAAAAAATGTCACCAGTGTATGTCATTCAATCGAGAATTGCAATATTGACTCAGATCATCTATCTGAGAGAAAACTGGACAATGCAATAAAGTTTTTCGCCTGTGTAAAAACACCAAGGGAAGGAAGTCGCTGAGAAGACATCTGTTAATGTCACTGATTAAACCCACTGACTGAAAAAAAGACACGTTGCTGTGTGTTTTTCAAAGCGTATACTATGTGCAGATATGCATATAAGCTCAAGATATGAATGCAACTGGTTTATTTACACGTTAAGCATTTTCCTCTCATATAAAGGCAGCTCTTAATGCACAGAGACTTCAGATCATCAGAACCTGAGGATATCCTTGCAAAACATGTTGCAGTGTTTACATAGCCTACAGCTTATCGATTAAATCACTTTAAGATCGCGATCTCAATTCAAACACCGACACGATCTTATTCCTGAATGACAACGATTCAGTTATGTCTACTATGACAGCGTCAGTGGAGTGTGAGAAGCACGGTTTGTCACTGCCCATTAATGCATCATTCAGTCTGCTGCTGATCCAGAAAGAGCAACAATCTTTTCAACCACACATTATTATTTATGTGTTACAGATGCTTCCTTTACGTGCAAGCAGCGCCGACGGCCCCAGTTTATTATTGTTTCATTTTCACAGCACGTTAAACATCACTCTCTTACTTGATCTGGACCAACTGTGCATCAATTGAAAGTTTAAAGACTCTAGCTTCGATATTTGACCAATTTTTTTTGTTAAAACAGTGACACATATTTTGTAATTTATGTCAGGAGTGCAAAATAATAAATCCGTATTATTCCACATTTTGAATAGAAATTCACCACTCATTCATATTCAGTCACGTCAGCAACGGTTTATTTGTTTTGACATAGACTCACTGAACCAAAGATGCATATCTGCGGAGATATATGGATATATTTACTGATGTTTACTTCATATTTCTTCAGACAGAATCGTCATTTCTATTCATTTTCCACTGATTTACGCGATCTGATGATAAATAACCTCTCCCAGCGCTCTCTCTGTGTGTTTGCTTCCATGAACTAGTAGGGATGTGCACATCGATGCTGCAGTATCGATATATCGATACTCAGAAGCTTCTATTTTGGTATCGATATTTTCTGCAAAGTAAGGATACTTAATTATATTTATAATTTCTTTATAATTAAATGTTTTAAGCAGTATGTGCAGGCCAATTGGGACGGTGTGTGTATGATATAAAAAGAAAAGGTCTCGCTGACGTGGTGGTATGACATTAACACAGATCGGTCTGCGGCACAGTGCAATGTACCATTCACCATCACAACACGGCATGCACGGTCGCAATTTGCGTGAAACATGACAGCAGTACCGCCGGTCCCTATACGCAGAATATGCAGTCTGTGTGGGGAACCAAATCCCAGAGGGGGCACCATCCCAGTTGCTCAAAAAAACAAAAACAAAAAAACATCTGCACCATCCTCTCATCCGTGCTCCTGTTCGCTCGCACCAAATGTTTGCGGCTGAATGTTCATAATTGATGGATGGACATCTATGCCTGGGTAAAGGGCTCACATGGGCTCAAACACAAATTTGAAGCTCAATAGCATTTGAGAAGAAAGACTTGCAGTCATAAAACAATTGTAATGTGTTCATTTAGGTGTCTTTTTTTTTTTCAGGTTCCCTTACAAAAATTACTCATGGTTTTTTACAATAACACCACAAATCATGGATCTTGTAGCCATGGTAACTGTAAATTTTATATATATATATATAAAAAATTAAGATTATTTTGAAAAATCACATACACTTTCGATACACAGTATCGATATTGGTATCGGTATCGTTAAAATTTTAACAAAAAGTATCAGTATCATATCGCATGGAAAAAATGTGGTATTGCCCATCGCTACCGTGCACTCGAGCTGTGACCCAGACAGTCTCTGATTGGACCTTCGGCTTGTCAATCTGACAGTCCAAAAACCAGACAGCGTCAGATCGTGTCACATGGTTCGTGAAAACTTCCTGGTTCATATCTGCTCACAACAACACTGAAACACCTCTGTACACACGAAATATCCGAATAATAAACTCACGATTACGATAGAAAAGCTTTGTAGGAGATTTTATTGAGATCTGGGGCATTTTTATAAAAAAAAAAAAAAAAGTAAAATCGTAAATGCTAACTTGTGCAGCGATAAAAAAGGCTATAAATAGCATATTTTTACAATAGTAAACGACCAAATTCCACCCGTGATCGCTAAAGAATAATGATAAAAGAATAATGCGGATGTGTCATACCTTGCGGAGGTGTGAAAGACTCGTTTGGTGAGAACAATAGAACCATGAAACGCGGAGTTTTAAGAGACAAAAAAACACAGACAAAGCACACAGGAGTGTTTACATGTGAGATCTTACAGAGCTAACAAGTGCCATAAATCAATCAGATTAGCCTTCTCTAAAAGCACACATGACCACTGTTGGGTACGTTACTTTAAAAAAGTAATTAGTTATAATTACTCACTACTTGTTCCAAAAAGTAACTGAGTTAGTAACTGAAATACTCTATAATAAAAGTAACTCGTTACCAGGGTATTTGCGTTACTGTAAATAAATAAAAAAATTGCCAAAGAATTTGTATTTTTTTTTTTGCAGTTTTCACAAGTCAGTTGAAATGAGTAGAACAGACAGGTGTTCATACATAACTTTCAATATTTATTGCACGTCAACAGACAGCAAGAGTTTTATCCTGCACTTCAAGTATTATCTTTGTAAGAAAAGTGTTTTTGGCCACTAGCCTTTTATATATGCGTGTGTCACACATTACATGTAGGCTACACATTACATGCACGTTCTTGCCTTTGACCACAATCAATTTTCATCAGATTGCTCCTGACTCGCCATTTATGCTGCTGTTGCGAATCTCTGTTAGCTGTTGCGTGCGTTTGTGTGTGTGTGTGCGTGTGTGTTTGGCACTGCAGGCGCGTGTGCCGGCATGTGTGTAAAAACACTGGCTCTGATTGGCTACCATGAAACACATGACTCTGCCTTAGCCAATCATAATCGCTTATCTCGTTATCAATTAACCCACCTCCTCACTCGCTGTGTGAGCCAGGGGTGCGTTCGGATTACATAGTTTATTAAATCAATTCATAGTAACGCACCGCATTTAACGTCCAGTAATGTCAACGGCGTTGTAACGACGGGAAAAGTAATTAGTTAGATTACCCCGTTACTGAAAAAAAAAACGTCGTTACCTAACGCCGTTTAAAAGAACACTGCACATGACATGGCCTTAGAAAATATTTCATAAAATTCAGTTTTACAGATTCGATTATGAAATTTCTAATGAAGGTTTGGAAGACTTGTGGCTTCAGCTACACTGTATTTCTAATATCATATCTTACATCAATTCTTTTTTTAATACATTTAAAAAATATGTTTTTATGTTTGAGCCTATATATCTCTATTATCATATTATATGATAATAGAGGCGGGCAGAATTCGCGTCTGCCCCCCCAGTTGAAAAATTTGAACTTTGGTGTCAATTAACCAATCAGGAGCCTGCTCAGGAGTCACTCATTCAACATGGAGGAACGACGGATGTTGTCATTGAGCAGTCAACCGGAGCTTTATGACACAAGTATCACACACAAGTTCATATTTCAGGAATAAAAAGGACCTCGCTTGGAAGAGTGTGTTGTAAATATACATTTAACTTTTGAATCACATACATGTTTATCGACCCGCGGCCTTCCCGCTGTTTTTTACAATTATTTTCCCCCTAAAATAGCCTACAGCATTTTTTCGCTAACAAGATAATGCGTTTATTCAGAGGACTTGTGTGGGAAAAAGTGGAAAAGACCAGAGTGCTCGATCAACATCAGCCATCTTGCAAACAGACAACCACTAGCACTTGCCCCTCACACAAGAAGCGTTCATTCAGGAGACTCCAGTAGTGAAATAAGTCTTTATGAAATGGGACAATGACTCCTTCCATGATTTATTTTTTTAAATGTGAATAGAGCGTCAAATTTGCATCTACTGCTTCTAGTTTGCTGCTTGAACATTTTGAATGCATTTGCACGTCTAGAGGGAAATAGATGTGAGTAGAAAGCAAAAGTTTGAAGTGAAATTGACGGGCATCCGAGGCGAAATCCACTTCTTGTGGGAGGGGCAAGTGCTAGGCGGTTGAAGTGTTGCCAGATGTACAATAATTATCGTATTTGTACGATATTTTTTACCTCTGTACGATGTACGATCAATAATGAAAAAAATCCCATAATGTACAATAATTTCAGAATTCTATTAAAGTTTAAATGAGGGTAGTTGCAGTCATAGGCCTTCTTTACTCATACACGAAATCGGCTCATTACAGACACTCTAAATGCGTTCATGTGCACCTCAGGGTGTGTTAAGAATGCAGGAGAGTGCCCTGCTTTAAAGCCAACGAGCACTATGTTGCGGTCCATGACAGCAAGAACCCCTTCAACATCTGGCAACATGCAGGATTCCAATGACAGCGGCTCAGATGTGGAGTTAACTGCACAACGCAGCAACAACTAAATTCCTTCTTCACTGGACGCGACAAAGCAAGTGTTAAAAATCATTTTAATATGTTTTAATATGCACCGCGATGCAGAAAGTCACTGAAAATAATGGGATAGTATTTTGTCTCACTGCTTCCGTCCAACAATACGCCTTGTTATCTATTGTGGTAATTTGCAGGTCGTGTCAAAATGTTGTTGGTTTAGAATAGATAAATAACTCTTTTGACTCGTGTACAATAATTTTGTTCCAGATATGATCATTTTGAACTGGTACGATACTTGGACATTTCCAATCTGGCAACACTGGGTGGTTGTCTGTTTGCAAGATGGCTGATGTTGATCGAGCATTCGGGCCTTTTCCACTTTTTTTTGTATTTACAACACACTCTTCCAAATGAGGTCCTTTTTATTCCTGAAATATTAAATTATATGTGAGATAATTGTGTGTGATAATTGTGTCATATAGCTCCGGATGACTGCTCACTGACAGCATCAGTCGTTCCTCCATGTTGAATGAGTGGCTCCTTGCAGGCTCCTGATTGGTTAACGCAGCGCGAATTGCTGCCAAAGTTACAATTTTTCAACTCGGGCGGTAGATGCTAATTTGCCTCAAACACTTAAATGCACAAAAAGCACCACTCTATTCGCGTTTGGTGTGAACACAGCATAACATCTCCGTTACACGCTTGAGGTAATTCAGCCAATAACAACACAATGGACAGCTGGCCAATCAGAGCCACGTCGCTTTTCAGAACGATTGGCTTTGTAAAAATCGACACGTTTCAGAAAGGCAGGGCTGAGAGGAGAAACAATATTGTACATTATGTGGAAAATAATGTGTTTTTTAATCTTAAACCGCATAAACACATAGCATTGCACCGATATACACAAAATAATGTTCCTTTTACCAATGTCATATGACCCCTTTAACAGGTAGTTTCCACTGGAGACTATAATAAAATCATACCCTATAATAATATTTTAATTTAAACACTAACTTACAATTTTACCCTCTTTGAACACTAACTTCAACTGAAACTACAATAGGTTTTCATTTTACATATTATTTTCAACCAACGGTGATCCTATAACTTCCAAACATCCAAAAATAAGACATTCAAATCCTCGAGCTAGCAGCTGCCACTTTGCAACATGAAGCCTTTTTTGTAGTTAAAATAACTAAAACAGTCATTAATGGCTCTAACACCATCATGGAATGCAGAATAGTAGAATAAAGAAACTATTCTGCAAGTAAAGCTATTTATGCATTCCATAACATATAAAAAAAAAAGAGTAGCACCACACCTGTTTAAAAATCATGGTTCCACTGGGGCTCGAACCCAGGACCTTCTGCGTGTAAAGCAGACGTGATAACCGCTACACTATGGAACCCTTCTGCGTCGTTCTTGAAGAACGCTGAAAATGAAAGATCATTTCGTCAAACGTCACAGACAACATCTACTCTGATATTTTCTATAAATCGTTTACTACTACATAGTTTAACAAAACGATTAACAATGCTACATTGTGCCTAACCGCACGAAATTAAGTCGAAGAAAGGGTACTTTCATATTAAAGGCACTAAGCGCGTTGTTGGTTTCTTTTGCATTTAATTAATTCATTTTACCACACAATGCTACGTGCGCATCTGTTCAAAGTCAGAAGCACAAACAACATCAGCAGAAACTGAGCTGCAGTAAAAAAAAAATCATTGCAGATCCGCAGTCGCATAAAATGCAACCACACAGACAGCATTCTTCCGCTAGAGACACCAGACTGAAAGATCACCGCACCAGCTTTGTCTGTCCATATTATTATGCAGTAACTTATATAAACATGGCGGTTTGTCAGCATGCATCATCGCGATATGATCATCTATATACAGATTTCAAGTCGTAGTTCATCTCTTCGAAAGGGAAAAATCGGGATTTTAGGTTATTATACTAAGGCATTATATATACATTATATATTTTTAGTATAGGTTACAATATAGCTTATTTGAAACGTTATGCATAAAATATCTAAAAAGCCAATATCGGGCACTGAAAGAAACTGACTGAACTAACCAAGAAAAAAGCGTCAGAAAAATATGGGATACAAGGTAGGCATGATTTTTATATTTGTCTCATCCGCGCAGCATCTTTTCTCAATGCATTTGGACCTTTTGGGGATTCGTTATCAAAAATAAAATTAGCGCTTAATGATCTTGACTCTTTAGGCGTTCGGTGCATGCATAAAATAAATATATTAACCTACACGCACATTACTCAGTTCCCTTTTCCTTACGCCCCCGCACCCCCCACCTTTTCCTCTTTTCTTTTCTATTCTATATTTAGGACTGTTCTTCGTGTAATTTGAACAGAATGCGGTTGCAGTAATCAGGCCTGATTTTTTTTTATTACATGAACATCCAAACTTATAAAGTATCATTAACTATTATTTATAGAGTTTGTTTGTAACCATAGCTTTGCATGCATGTTGTCCAATTATTATATATTTGATTAAGGACACGATACAATGCGAACAACACGAACTAAATCTAACAGTTTAGATCATTTCTTGAATAAAAACGGTAACGTTAAATATATTAACTAATCATTCTTTTGTAAATCCATGTACAATTATTTTAGTATGCAAACTCTTGCCTATTAAGCTTATGACAGTATATTTTAGATTAAATATCCTACAACAATCTATAGCATATATATATATATATATATATATATATATATATATATATATATATATATATATATATATATATATATATATATATCTTACAACAATCAATATTATAAGTGTATATATGTATGAATGTATGTTCTCACATCACATGATTGGATCTATAGTTGATCTTTTCAGATGAAGGGTATATTAAAATAACTTGACATTCTCCACCAGAGTAAATACTGTGTTTATAGTATCTCTTATCGATGTAAAATGATGCTTTTTGATGCAACAGTTCAGTCATCTGCCTCCATTCTTCAGATGCATCTAAAGGTTAACTAATCATTGATTGTTTCATGTTTTCAAGAAATAATTATATTTTAATACCCGTTTCAGAAATTGCAAACTTGTTTCTCTATCTATAGTTATCCATAAATGTACCCAAGGATTTATTGCTTGATCATCAAGTTCAGTTGAATTAAAAGACAGAATAACATATTACTGATTTTTGAAAATACTTAGTTTTTTAAACTATGGCTCCATTTCTCAAAACTCCAGACACAAACATAATAATTAGCCACATACACGCCAAACTACACACAGATGTGAAAAATGTAAAACACTCCTGTGTGTTTTTGATTGTTCAGAGTGCAGTGGAGCACAGGAGTTTCTCACAGCAGTCACACTTACGTGCATTTGCACATGTAAACTGAATATACAATACGTACAAATATAGTTTTACAAACTGATGAATTTTACAGTTATGCAACCAAACTGAATCAACACTGAACTGACTTGAGCTGTATAATGACTACTGGTTAGAGCTGTTTTAAAGCAGAATTTGATACAGTCTATATTTTATAAAGCAATTTTCAAATAAAGTTGACTTTCTGAAAGAGGTGTTGTTAGTAGTCGAGATGTAGAGAATGTTCAGTTTTGCAAAAAAGTTTAAAGCTTGTCATGTGCTTGTGGTTTAGCAGACTTGGTCTAAAGATTTAAAGATTAAATGGTTTCATTAAGTGTGCCTCAAGTATCACTTGTAGTGTCGAAACTATAAAAAAAAAAAAAGTAAATATATTTTAGATATTATCAATTTTATAATTTAATTATAAATGTAACCTTTTCTTGACTTTGCTACAGCTTCCGGTTTGAACGAGATGTTTCCTGGAAATCAGCAGCAACATGTACAGTATATAAACCACACGGTATTAAAGAGACACAATGTAATTAACATCAAAATAAATTTACAAGACCAAGTATATTTTTTTTGCACGTTTATTTACATTAAAGGCAAAATAGCTAAAATAATAAGAGCACAATAGATCTGAAACTTTAATCTGTTTAAATATCATTTAGAAATTGCAATGTCTTCTAGTCCTTTACTTAGGAAGGTGTGCTAAATACTGATTAATGCAACATAAAAAATACTATACATATTTATATATGTTACTATTGTATTACGGGGTGTCACTTTAATAAACTTTTACATTCTCCACTGATTATATAATAGTAAATTTTACAATAACATAGCACAACAACAGTAACCAGTCATAATGATAAGCCTATATACTCACAATATAGATCATAACACAGTCTCTGAGGTAAGAAGTGAATTATCCTTCATCTGAAAATGCGAGGCAAATGTTGTATCACAATAATTAGGAACCACAGTTTCCACAAATCCCTTCACTCGATTGGGATGTTCTCTTTTATTCTGGACAGCAAAGGCAGTGGCTGTAACATCGAGCGTATGTTGCAGTATCAAACACATATTTATACTGATTTCATCAGGCTCCGAAAATTTTTCAAAAAGAACACAAAGAATGGCTTTCTCAGTTGCAACTCTTACGTCATCAGAACAGGGTGTTCAACACCACCGTTTCCGTGTAATAAACGTTAATAAATATACCATTTTTGTCAGGCTGAACACGGCCATGGTGTTTTTGTCAGGTGATGGCATCATGTCATGTGATACTGTCACATGATATTAATTAGCTTCTCCTTGTAAGACTAATGAAAGCTGCTTAATGTTTTGTAGTGGCTTTAATTTTTTAAGGTTGAAAGCCATGATTTCATAGACTTACATTTTAAATACTACATTGAATGCCGTGGACTACCCTTTTTGCATTGAGCCGAATATCCCAGGTATTAATTGATAAGCCTTCATACATCATGTTTATATACCATTTGGTTACTGTCAAAATTATTAAATATTCCCTTTATTCAGGAAATACTTATTCAGATGATAATATTCTTTAAATGTTATTTTTTAGGCCAACCCCACTGAAACTACCACCATTTATTAAACTAATTTGTATGATCCCTTTAAGGTTTTGGCTGCAAGAGAATCTAGATATTTCAAGCTGAGCTGCATTACTGAACTCGGTTAGCTTATATGTAGGGCAACTGAAGTTATTTATAACAGCAGTTTACATATTTAACCCAACAGTTTAACATATTAAAACATCACATCAAAAGAAGTCCACTATAATCAGAAATTCTCTTGTTTATTGAACATGCTTTTTCCTTCACACTAATTTAATCACTGACCTGAGCTGACAGGGACTTCAAAATATATATTTGACCATTTTAAACTATTTTCTACAGTCTTCCCTGCAAACGAGCTTACAGTGGCCCTTTACAGGCCCCCCACAGGCTGCACAGGCCCCTTAGCCCTCACTTAGCCTATACTATTAATCTACAACAGGGGAGCCCAACTCTTGACCTGATCAAACACACCTGTATCAACTAATTAGGATCTGAAGGAGCACTTGAAAATTACAGACAGGCTTGTTTAATCAGAGTTGGAACTGAGCTCCGTAGGAAGTTAGATCTCCCGAAACAGGATGCACCCCTGACCTATAACAATACATCTGTTTTCACTTTAGATTATTGTCAGCTACTATGACTAAAGTCATTGGGAAAATCAGTTATCATACATCTGAAATGGATGCAGTCATCACGTAACTAATGTCTATATTGTCAAAAATGTACAGTAGTCAAATCAATGGATTGATTAAAGGGGTCATATGACGTTGCTAAAATTAACATTATGTTATGTATTTGGTGTAATGAATTAATGTGGTTTAAGGTAAAAAAACGCTGTGTGTATCATATTGTGCTGCTTAAACAAAACCATGTATGCATTTGTGATCAGAGGAATGACAAACAAGAAGCGCTACTCTACACTGCTTAAAACTCATGTCCTTGCAAAGTTGGAATTGCCTCACTTTATAGAACAGCCTTTGTGCACAGAAGCATCGTAGGCTACTGGTTCAGGAAACAGTGTCCATAAAATGCGTGTTAGAATGAGTAATTTTAGGAGGGTATTGTTGACTCCTAACTTTTATAAAGAATTTCTCTTTGGATTTGAGACTTTAGTCTTTAACTTCTTTATGCACAAAGAGTATGGAATTACATTTAGTTCAGTAATAATGAACATAACTGAATAAAACTGAAATTAACTTTTTCAGAAACGATCAAACATATGTCATTACAAAAGAAGAAAAACACAATAAAAATTTAAAAAAAAATGAACTCAGTTGCACAAATGTCACAGGCTCTTCAAATATGCTTCATTTTTGTAAACGTTTTTCAAAGATTAGTTTTCGCTGATCGTAGATTCTGAATTCATTGCCACAGATTTCGCTTTTGCTTCGCAGTTTTTCGTTTGGAGTTTTGACACAAACCTCTTGTGGGGGCGGGATTAACAGTGATCTACTCTGATTGGAAAGTGAGCTTTTGATGGACAGGTGCTCTTTGACCGGGAAGTACATACCTCACTCAATGGCATGTGCTGCGCATATTGAAAGCGCTCACGGTGATTAAATCTGGTCTCTACCGCAAAAATTGTTTTTGACAGACAAAGTGAAAGTTTATTTTAAGCTCATACACAGGTTCTACCTTAAAGAAGTTTATTCAAAGATTTAAATCTGACATTGATCTTACATGCTCTTTTTGTTCGAGTTCTGAAGAAACTGTACACTTATTTTGGTCATGTCACTACACTCAGAAACTTTGGGATGACATTGGTGTGTTTGTCAAGTTAAGATTTTGCCAAGCTTCTCAGTAAATATGAAAAACATTATATTTGGGTATTATGACTCTGACCCCACAAATGAAAATATCAGTTTTGTTATTAATTTAATTTCTTTCCTAAACAAATTTCACATTCACAAATGCAAATTCATTGATTTGTATGCAATACGTCGTGCTTTGTATTAATAAATATGTAAATAATATTTGTCCTTTGATCATCTCAGTCTGTAAAGATGAGCCCTCAGGAGACACCTTGAGAGTCCACCCTCCGCTTGTCCTTCAAGGCAGCTTTCTTTTACTGTCTATGTTCAGAGCGCAACAAGACCACGCCTTTTTTACTGTCTATGTTTGGAACGCAACAAGACCACGCCTCTTTTACTATGTTGGGAGCGCAACAAGACCACGCCTCTTTTACTATGTTGGGAGCGCAACAAGACCACGCCTCTTTTACTGTCTATGTTTGGAGCGCAACAAGACCACACCTCTTTTACTGTCTATGTTTGGAACGCAACAAGACCACGCCTCTTTTACTATGTTGGGAGCGCAACAAGACCACGCCTCTTTTACTGTCTATGGACCATTCCAAACATAGACTGTATAAAAACATGGACGTAGTGTCAGTGACGTCACCACTAGACTCCTGAAGAGAGTTTTTGAAGCCTAAAGTGTGTAGAGGGAGCCGTCGCCATCTTGGCAGCGCATCACTGTGCGACTCTCCCGGACAATCGAATATGGGCAAAAGGGCGGGAGCTGGTTGCTGAAGCCATGCCCTCCTAGCGCGACGGCTGTGACAGCAGTGGCAATTCACCTGTCACTCAAGTGGCCACGTCCTTAATTATGCAGAACTTTAAGGCTTAATATAATTTAAACGGATGAGTTATAAAAAAAATTCACCCCCCTCACAGTTGTCACGAAGGGCAAATTTAGCAATATAGACCAAAATCATTTTTGCACCAGGCTGAAAAAATGTTTTTTTTTCTGCTGTAAAGTTGGGCATTTCAAGCGGCCAGTCAATGAATTGCAGTTGTAGTCACTTCCTTATTGGCTTCACTAGAGAAAGCGGGAGGTTGTCGCTCGATTCCAATATGCCTGTCTGTACTTCCCGGTCAGAGAGCACTTGTCCATCAAAAGCTCACTATCCAATCAGAGTAGATCACTGTTAACCCTGTCCACATGAGAAGTTTGTGTCAAAACACCAAACGAAAAACTGCGAAGCAAAAGCGAAATTTGTGGCAATGTGAAAATGAAGCATATTTGAGTTACGTTCAGTTTTATAAAGTTAACGTTAATTTTTATTGAAACAAATGTAATTCCATAAAAGAGCTGGTGCGCTCCAAAGAGAAATTAACAATTGAAACCGCATCATGTTGGGCAACCAAAGTAACTCAATATAGCATTTTAAAGTGAAAGTGAAAGTCTTGACATTTACCAAGTTTGGTAAACCCATACTCAGAATTGGTTCTCTGCATTTAACCCATCAAAGTGCACACTTTGTGTGCAACTTCATATATTTAACCCAACAGTTTAATTCACATCAAAAGGAGGCTACAATGTAATCCACTACAATCAGAAATTCTCTAGTTTATTGAACATGCTTTTTCCTTCACACTAATTTGATTACTGACCTGAGCTGAACAGGACTTCAAAGTAAATATCTGACTGTTTCAAACTATTTTCTAGTCTTCATTCAGCTGAATCAATGTACATCTAAAGTGCATCTAAAAAAAATTAGAATACCATGCAAAAGTTCTTTACTTTTTGTAATTTATTCTAGATTCACTGCACACAAACGGAAATATTTCGGGAGTTTTTTTTTTTTTTGATTACGACTTACAGCTTAGGAAAATAAAAAAATTCAATATCTCAAAAAATTAAGAATATTTTCTCAAAGATCAATAACAAATATTTACAAAACAGAAATGTATAATATCTCCAAAGCAGGTTTAATTACTAAATACTTAGTTTGGGCTCCTTTTGCACAAACTTGATGATTGTCTTCTGGACAACTGTTAAATCAGTAGTCTTTCCCATAATTGCGGTTGCATGTTCTAAACTAGCCCAAGAGGTGCACCTAGTATGTATTTCTACTCAAAATTGATCAACCTAATCAAGCTCAAAATTTAATATTTAAATTTTTTGAGATACGGAATTTTTAATTTTCCTAGGCTCCAAGTCGTAACCATCAGAATTGAAAAAAATAAAGACCTTTTGCATGGTGTTCTGAGATGCACCTGTATATGCTTCTATGTATCTGCCAACTCTTTTTGCAGAGGACATCCTTTTATTTGCTAATATTGTCTGTGATTCATTATCCAGATCCCAGGAGCTGCCATGGATCGAGTTAGCCAACTTTGGCGGTTGAGGCGCCGGGCCCGTCGAGGGGCCCTGTGCATGGCGCTGTTCTGTATGACTATGGCTCTCCTTTACACCTTTTGTGCTGAAAATAGCATACCTGTCACAGATGCCATTTTCGGGGTGAAGGCGAGAACTCGAGCTCAGCCAAGAACGCACACAATTGTTAAGGTACTTCAAAGAGATTTGTTTCCTCACACAGCCTTCTGCTACACTAGAGTGAAGTTGGAATGAGTCCTTAAGCCTGGAAATCAGGGATTTAGCACATCTGGTTCCATTGTCCCAAAGTTAAAGTTTTTTTTTATACATTTTTGGTTAAATGCCTGAACCAGACTTAAGGTCTGTGGTAAAGACAAGCTCAACTTTTGCAGTTTGTTTATAACCTACCGTAAGATTTTTACTACTGGTGATTGATAAACATTGTTTATTTGCTTCAATTATCGTAAACAAACATGTAAGAATCAAACTTTTGTTGGTCACAGAGCTTATTTTATATATTTTTCAGAGTGTAATCCAATAGACACTGGAAAAATGCTATTGGCTTTTTATCAAGGGAATCATGTGTGATGCTAACTTCTGGGCTGGCCTACAAAATTACTTAATTCCTGCAAGACTCTATATAGTCAAATGTAAATTGCATCCTTACTGAAAGTAATGTTGATGTATTGAAGGTATTGCGGGGAACAGGAGGGTCAAAACCCATGTATTCTGACCCTCAAAAGCTTCCAGGTGTTATTCCTGGAGATCCTCAAAAGCCTATTCCCATCCTGTCGTCTTCTAACTACTCAATGGAGAGCGGTACTAAGGAACGCAACCTCAGGGGCAAACGAAGAGAGCATGGGCTATTTTACTGGCTTCTATCACAACCACTGAGGCGTGCTTTAGAGACTATTTTTGGAGGCCGACGGAGAGGAGATTTGGGAGCCACAAGTGTGGATACTGTTATTTTTGGGCCTAATGGAGCACTCGGAAAGGTCTGGAATGAAGAGATGTCAAGTAGCATGCTAGGAAAAAGGCTGAGGAAGGTGGTCCAGAATTATCAGGTGAGGGGAAATCAAAGACACATAAAATCCTTTACTATATAAAAACACAGTAACAAGCGTCAAGGACTGCAACTGCTGTTTTCTCTATTTTACATATATAGTAGAGCTTTATCCTCAGAGTATTGATAAATCTATACCAAAATTGTTAAATCCATTTTACATAATCCTTTGAGGATGAAAATCTTTTGAGTATGTAAAAATACAAAACTGTACCTAATAATAGGTGTTACTTGCAACAAATATGATATCTAACTAATTATAATATTTTTTGTTTTAGGCAATGAATAAATATGGAGTTCGTTACTCTAGACCTGAGAGTGCAGCACGCCGTTCTAAACTCAGTGGCCCTGAACTTCTTTGTCAAATCAAGAATACGGTTCAGATTGCAACTTTAACACCAGATATGGAGCCCTTTTCTGGGTTTCCTTGGGCCTCTCAGTTACCTCCACAGCAAATTACTGCTAATATCGGTCCGTTCAAGACCTGCGCAGTGGTGTCATCTGCAGGTTCTCTCAAAAACTCTGGATTAGGAAAGGAAATAGGTAATACCTAAATTTGCATCCATCAATTTAAAAAAGAGATTAGATTTCTTATGTATTTACATCACCAGACATTACCACAGTTATGTAACAAAGCATTTTGGCTTAAATTCATACACAAAATTAAATCTATTAAAATAAATATATATGTATGTATGTGTGTGTGTATATATACATATATGATTGATTTAATTATTATTTTCACTACAATCAAAATTATCGGATTATTGCTAAAAAAAACCCTCCTGAATTCTAGATGAACATGATGCTGTAATGCGGTTCAATGCTGCACCAACAACAGGCTTTGAAAAAGATGTGGGCTCTAAAACAACAGTGCGTCTGATCAATTCCCAGGTAGATTCTTTGATAACTGTTGAAAAGTTAAAATAACATGCAGTAATAAGCTCCTAAAAAACTAAATGTCTGATTATATTACAGGTAATGTCTTCTGAAGATTACCATTTCCTCTCCAGTAATTTGTACAGTGCTGGGATTTTAGTGAGCTGGGATCCAGCCCCTTTTTCCTCTGATTTACGGGAGGTAAGAACTCACTTTTCCATTTTCTAGCATTTGGGATGTTCACAAACTTCCAAAATTTCATGCTTAATTAGCAAGTTGCAACACAATGGCTGTAGCTTTAGTATGGTTTTTGTATGGTCTGGACTGTGTGGCCAGCCGTGGATAGTTGTAATTCACTGACAGCCAATCAGATCGCACCATTTCAGCTGAAATTATGTCACAGCCAATCAGATTTTTCTTTTTCTTTTTTTTTTTCATCTGGGTTTACAACTAAATAATAAGATTTAACAAAGCATTACAAAGTATTTTAAATGTGTGTCTTGTATTTTTGGATTACAAGACAAAGAATTATGAATAAATTATTGATATAAAAATAAATACAGTAAAATAATAGTAGTGAAACATTACATGGTTGTATTAAAACATGAATGGTTATATTAAATGGCTTTTGAAATGTATATAAGAGGCATTTAAATTTAACTCAAACTGGGTTAATATTCAAGTACTGAATGAAAATTGATTGAGTGATGGAATAATTTAAGTCATACTTAAGATAAATTATCAATTAAGTGTTTCCAAATCCATAGAAGCTGTAAAATATTAGTCCTAAAGGGTAGAACACCGCATTCATGAAGCAATTAATTCTTCATTAATTTTCAGCTGTATTTTTATTAAATGCTTTAAGCACTTTTTAAGATGAGTAAATATAGATCCAAAATAATTAAGTAGAAAGAAAAATAGAATTCTGACAATAAATAGACATTACAATCTCACACAGAAAAATGAAAAATCCAAATATAAAGTATATACATAAGTTAAATATTACTAAGGGGCAAAAGAATATAATTTATTTCTTTTTTTCTGACACCCATCTCTGTCTTTCCATGTCATAAAATGCAGACTCTTTCAACTCTTTCCAGGTCATCTCTCTCTGCATGCCCTGAGGTTGGTTAATGGAAAACACTTTAGCAGGGCAATGAACATATTTCCCTGTTATGCCCGGAAAGCCTGTGTGTATGTGAGGACTGTTTGGACCCAAGAGGGGAGGGGGGCAAGGTCGGGAGGGAGTTCAGTTTCCTGACTGCCTGATGGATGAAGCTAGGGCTGCACGATTAATCGGATTTTAATCTCGATAATGATATCCACCTTTCTCGGTTAATTAAAAATATTCGTCACGATATTGGCCGGCTCGCTTATTTATCCTGAAACGTGTTTTTAATTTGCCATTTGCGTTATCTTGCATTTCTAACAAGTCTTCACTAGCATTCATGCTTGTGGTTGCCAGATGTGTAAGCCCCAAAACTTGCTCACTGATGCCGGAACAAGTGCTGATAATGATGATGATGATGATATGAAAACATACTTAGTTTAGCATTTATTTTGAGCACATAGTTTAGCTTTCTCTAGTTTTTAGTTTCTCTCCACAGCAAAATTGTGCTTGCATGAAAGTGTCATATAGACAATGTGTGTTTTTTCACAAGACATTTTTACTGTTTGTGTTACCAAATGTGCCATGATCAAACTTTCACTGAGAGAGCATGTGAGTGGAGTGGAGCGGGGAACAGAGTGATAATATTTCCTTAAGAGCGCAGAGCACCTTTCTGAAGATTCCGCTCTTCTCGCTCAGCGCTGCTCGCTAAACCCAGAATGGCCTTAGGTGATTTGCTTGTTAGAGAGCGAGAATCTGTAGAGCTTGAGAATAGAAGAGCAGTTATGGAGTTCAGATATTGTTTCAACGAAGTTGCAAGCCTTATACATATTTGTAAAGTAAAAATCAAAGTTAAGAATGAGCAGGGAGAAGAAACTGAGAGGGAGTGTGGGGAGACTGTTAAAAGTTAGTAAAGATTAATATTGGAATCTGAAGCGGCCCATTGCCAGAAAGCACGAGGATGTGCTACGCAAAAAAAAAAGAATAAACAGGTAGGCTAAGGTTAGCTATATTCGGTTGTAGTACGGAGCCCCGATCATAACACGCAGACAAAATCACGGTCACAAATTTAGATTAGGCTATTCTGTTTTATGCTAGGACTAGCCAAATTTTTTTTGTTTAGTCGAAATTGTGGCCACAAATTAAGTATTAAATTACTTAATTAGTTTAAAAGGATTAATCTATGCTTATCATGAAATTTATTTATTTTATTATCATTTAGTTATTTAATTAGTTATGAAAGATAATATATTACCCTCTAGTTAGGCTATTTTAATTAGTTATGAAAGATATGAAGCATAAAAACATACAGGCCTATGTTATAAAAATGTGACCTCTCGAAAAACAAATGTTAGAAATAACGAATTAAGCCCATTTTCTTTTAAAGAGCCACCCAGATGGGAAAGCAAAAATTACCTGTATTACAGTGTATGATGTAGCTGTCCATCAGTGTAAACAATGTGCAAAGTAATTAAACCAAAAAGTACACGATTTATAAAGTTATTGGCTTCTAAAGTAAGGAGTCATCTCTGAATCGCTGAAACAAGTCGTTATAGATTTCAAATCTTTTGCCCATCTCTATGTACGTCACTAGGAACACTTTGCATAATAACCCCCCCCCCCCCCCACACACACACACACAGACGCTCTGGTTGGTGTGAGAGCATCATGTCGAGGAGACAGTGTGTTTTTAATTGTAAAGGCATGTTTATTTTTTTTTCACTGCCAAAGAATGAAGATCAGAAGAACCAATGGCTAAAATTCATTTTTACCACAATACCAGAGCAGTACAACAAATCCCTTTTGTTGTGTTCACAACATTTCACTGATGACTGCTTTTCTAATCTCGGTGAGTACAGCGGGATTTTCAAAGCGTTTGGCCATAAAAGAGGGTTCATTACCAACTTTATTTAGAACAACGAACATCTCCTAATCACAACGCGAAGTATGATTATGAAGTTATGTGTCTGTTTTCTCCCGAGCATCTTATCAGTATAGCCGCGTTTCCACCGCAGGAACTTTACCCAGGAACTAGGGACTTGGTCCGGTACTTGGTGTGTTTCCACCGCAGGAACCAGGAACTAAATAAAAGTTCCGGGTAAAAAAATGCCCCCCAGAAAGTCCCTGCTGGCGAGGTAGTACTTTTTTAAAGTTCCGGAACTTTCGGGGGCGGGACTTTGGCGCTAAACATGCTGATTGGTTGAGTTCACGCAGCATTGGTTGAGTTCAACCACCATTTATTCGGATCAACATTTTCAAAATATTACTGTTATTGTGTCATGAAATGTAATTTTAAAAGTATTTCAGGCGAGAATGTAGTTGTTTCAAACTCAAATCTGTTGTTTATTTATAAAGACAGCGCCTATTTAAAAATGTGTTTCGCCGATCTCGTAGACGGTGAGCTCCACTCGATCAGCGGGAGCTCAGTCCTCATGTATCCGCAGAGAGCAGCCTCTCCTGGGATAGACCTTCTGATATGCGCCGCTGGCTCTGATGTGTCTTTAGTGGTTAAACATAAAATATAATTCAGCTGCGGGGTAAATCTAACAAGTTTTCTTTGGTCTGTATTCAATTTATCTATATGTAAAAATGAAAATAAAAAGGCAAGTCTATATAATATTTCTTTCATTGTAATGGCTGTATATAACGTTACACTTATCCCTGAACTACATTTCTGCAGCTGTTATTATGTTTAAATGAAAATGAAAGGAGGCAGTGGTATTTTATATCCTATTTCGTTTTATTGTAAATATACTGAGGGGAAAATAACAGTAGCCAAAGCGATCTGAGTTCACGCAGCATTGGTTGAGTTCAACCACCATTTATTCGGATAATTTTCAAATATTACTGTTATTGTGTCATGAAATGTAATTTTAAAAGTATTTCAGGCGAGAATGTAGTTGTTTAAAACTCAAATCTATGGTTTATTTATAAAGACAGCGCCTATTTAAAAATGTGTTTCGCCGATCTCGTTGACGGTGAGCTCCACTCGATCAGCGGGAGCTCAGTCCTCGTGTATCCGCAGAGAGCAGCCTCTCCTGGGATAGACCTTCTGATATGTGCCGCTGGCTCTGATGTGTCTTTAGTGGTTAAACATAACATATAATTCAGCTGCGGGGTAAATCTAACAGGTTTCTTTGGTCTGTATTCAATTTATCTATATGTTAAAATGAAAATAAAAAAGGCAAATTTATATAATATTTCGTTTCATTGTAATGGCTGCATATACACATTTCCCTGAACTAAGTACATTTCTGCAGTTGTTATTATGCTTAAATGAAAACGAAAGGAGGCAGTGGTATTTGATATCATATTTCATTTTATTGTAAATATACAGTAAGGAAAATTGGAGTAGCCATGACGAGCAGACTAAAGTTATCAAGTACGCTGCTGTTTATAGATTTACCGGACTTGCGTCGTCGCAGACATCACACTCCCGAGACGAATGCACAAAGTCTGAACCAACTACCGAGGATGCACGTCCAAAATCAGCGTACTTTTTTTTTTTATTTTTTTTTTTTATCAGCGGTACTTTGTTTTGAGAAACGCGCGCAGACCTACGTCACCAGTCTATTTGCCTAATCTACCCGGTACTTTACACCGCGGTGGAAACGCAGAAAGCAACAGGTCTGGGGGGAAAAAAGTTCCTGTGAAAAAAAGTTCCTGGTACAAATGTTCCGGGTAATTTCGGTGGAAACGCGGCATATGTGTGCTGTCTGCAGCCTTTGTTTGTGCTGATCGTCATGTACAAACACGTCATTAAAATGAAGTATAACAAGTGCTGCTAACAGATATTCTGTGATAAAGTAATCCATATGAAAACAATGTGATGTCCGTTTTTCACGTCTCCCTTCATTATATCTAATGTCACCACGCCCCCCCGCTGAACGCGCTATTCAGATTCAAACTGAAGGCCGCGGCTTGAATACACCCACACAGAAGAAAAAGCAGCGAGACTGTTCAAGTTTTTTATTTTACTGTTTGCTTCGCGATGAGAGGAATAAGACATAATTCACCCCAAAAAGATGCTAATGCATTGTTTACCATGGAGGTCTGTGCGGAACAACCAATCAAAACTATGTTAGTTGACCAATCAGAACACAGTATGCTACCGAAAGGTGGGGTTTAAGGAAACTGAATCTTTTGAACAGCTTTGCGCGAACCGTTTGGGAATCTCTGAGAATTGAGGTAATTTTAAATTTATATTTTGACAAAATTACAATGTTTTTTAACCTTGGATGGATTTAAACCTATTGTACAGGACTTATAAACAGTGATAGGAAGCTTAGAATTTTCATCTTACTGGCTCTTTAAATAATTTTATGGCCCGCCGTTTAGACCTAATAGACTGTAAGGTAATAGCCTAATAGTTAAAAATAATTTATAGTAATTTAGTTAGATTGAGTTCTGCTTAACCTAATTAGCTTTTGAGTTCACATCACAAATATATAACTTTTCAAATTGTTGGAGTTAGATTAATTTCATTAAGCGAATTTCAGTTTCTTACAGGTTTTACAGGCTTAGCTGGCACGAATTGGTCAGTTCGTTACCTAGTTTTGGTAGGCCTAAATCATGGAATGAATCCTTTATATTACATAATTATTAAAATCATTATTGCTTAATTAATAAATAATAATAAATTAATACAATAATAAAACCTGGTGAAGTTATAGAAATTAATTTGAATTATATTCGGAGCTCCATAGTTATTAAATAATATCAGTTAAACTGCAGACCTAAACTCACAGCTGTATATAGTAGAGCTGTAGTCAAGTCCGGCTTTGTCGAGTCCAAGTCAAGTCTAAGTCCAGGACTAGTCGAGACCGAGTCAAGACCGAGTCCAAAGAGGTTCGAGTCCAAGTCAAGTCCAAGTCCAAATGTTTCGAGTCCAAGTCCAAGACCGAGTCCAAATGAAAGAAAAAAGGGTCCTCTTCAAGACCACATACTTAACTACTGATAATGTTTGTGATGCGAGAGAAAGCATATCTCCTATTCTAAGAAAATCATTTTACATTATTATTTGTAATGATCAAAAAGCATGTGCAAAGTAACAACTCTGTAGGACAGGGGTCTCCAAACTACATCCTGGATGGCCAATGTCCTGAAAAGTTTAGCTCCAACTGGCCTTAACACACCTGGAAGATTCTAGTGTGTCTAGTAAGAGCTTGATTAGCTGGTTCAAGTGTGTATAATTAGGGTTAAAGCTAACAGGGGCGTTAAACAAGATCCTGGGCCCTATGCATAGGCAGTCCTGATGGGCCCCCATGGCCCCCACCCATGAAAATATCCAGGTAAAAAATGTATATTTCAGATTCATACTTTTCAAGGGCCCTCTCTTCCTTTGGGGCCTTGTTAATGAGTACTGGTTTTACCCCCAGTCCGACCCTGGGAGCTAAACTTGGATAAACAAACAAAGTTTGGAACTGTAAGGTCAAATAATTTGTATGTACTTTATTTTTTGTTGACATTATATCTGTGATCAAAAATGTATATGACTATGCCTAATTGGCACAGTGCACAGACACACGCAAAGCTCGGGATATGACAAATGCGCGCAGCAAGGCTAGAATGGATACGTTTGGGTCTACTGGACAGGCGCACATAAATACAGTGAAATTTTTGTCATACTGTACTAGGGCTTGCATGGACTAGTCGAGCTCTTACGGAAACAATCGACTACTCCAGCATGCATTAACCATAATGCATACAAAGTGTTTGCAAGAACGACGTGAATTTTAGAATTACAATATTGCGTGGAGCTGTTACTATATGACCTTATCTATGTTGCATGTAAAAATAAAATATGTAATGTACTAATTAGGGTTGTGCCTGAAGCCGAATACCTTATTCGGAATGGCACGGATAATGGCTTAAAAAACGAATAACGCTCAAGGAATAATTCTGCCTGAATACTTGGCTAAAGCTGACAGAGTCTGGTGTTTGCTAGATAACAGGTGAGCCAGGGCATCAGCGCCAGAAGTGAATGAATGTAAACTTTATGAGTGAAAAGAGAGCAAATCAAACACCGCATTTTTGTCGCCTCTCTGTGCATCTCTCAGAAATCAGAGCGTTGCAAGAGTAATTTTACCTATAATAATACATCATAGCTACACGTTATATTATTTGTATATATTTAAAAGGCAAATATTGAAAGCTTAGGCTACCATGATACGAATGAATGGAATAAGCATAGCGCGCTCACCAATCAAACAGCAGAGTTGCGCGTCTCAGTCTCTCAAAAACCAAATCAGTTCTCTCTCAAGAGTAGGTTAATAATCAGCTTCGATACGGATACATTGTCTACTTGTCCTACATGTTTGCATCTTTACCTTTTGCTGGTTTGGGCGGAACACACACATCTGTTTAGTGAAGTTCATTAACATTAAGACTTGCTTAAAGTTTTCTGCGTAATGAGAATGTGTGCATTGAATGGATTCAGTCGTGTTCAAATGATCACTAAACGTTTGTCATGACATCTCTCTGCTTGCATGATAAATATTATTTTAGAAATTAATAATTATTTCAGTTTAACACGACATACTTGTTCAGTGATAACTACGAAAAAATATATAAAAAGTCATAACAGTCTTATCAAGTAACTGTACGATGTTGTATCCGAATGCAGATAGGAAATTTTTTTTTGATTTTTACAGATACAAATACTGGCTGTTACATGAAAATGTAAATATGTAATGTCATATATAAAGTTTTTAAAATTTACATATGTAATTGTTGCATAAGGCTATACATTAATACGCGTTTATTGATTAAAAAAAGGCCATCTAGGTGTAGACGTAAATAAAACACAATCTAACAGGTAGAAAATTAAATTAGAAACATCTAAACTTTTCAGGTCGCAGTAAGTGCACCACTGGTCATGCATATCCTTTCCCGGAACAATACTGAAAGCTAAGGCAAGATGGAGAAACAGATGATCATAGTTGTACAAGGATAGCCATTTTTTAAATGAATCTATTAGCAGAGCTACTGCAAGTGATTTTAAGTGCTGGAATTCCATTTATTCTTTGCTGAAACTTCTGCATCATCATGGAGAGCGAGTCATGGTTGCCCAGCTACAGCAGACGCCACTGGAGCGCGAGCGCAGGATACAGAGTGCTTTGGAAATAAGGAGAGCGGCGCGCCTAGCGTTTTCCACACGTTTTCAGTCGCGACATCATGCAAATATGGTTTGGTTTTTTAAGGAGAAATTTTTTATTTTATTTTTTTGCTGGACTCGGTCGAGACCAACTAGAAGACTTGGCGAGTCCAATGGCCAAGTCCGAGACAAGTCCGAGTGCAAATTCAACGAGTCCGAGACAAGTCCGAGACGACAGAAAAATGTCTCGAGTCCGGACTCGAGTCCAAGACCGGACTCGAGTACTACAGCCCAAGTATATAGGCCTTAATACAGAACTACAGAGTACACACTACTTAGGCCTATAAAAATGTTATTGTTAAAAAAATAAAATTAAAAAACTGACCTGAACCAACAGGTAGACCTACAGAATGTAGGCTAGATATAGTCAACAGTAATTTATAATCTAATATAAATGTACGCAAATTTGTTATTTGCAGAAAAAAACTACAAAAGGCCAAAAGGAGATAAATAATTTTTTCCCTCTCCAGCGCCCCCAAAGGTTAAACGAGAGGGTATACGTCATTTTGTCAGCGTTGCCCAGCCCGGATACAACACTCCATGCTACAATACAGTGCGTGATACACTGACGCCAAATGCTCTTAGTAAGATGGAAGGCAGACTTAGGGAGCTGTTGCAGTTAGAAGATGGCTTTGCGCTTACACTAGACATATGGACAAACTGAAGAGGTAACAGCTTTCTAGGTGTTGTGGCAAGTTTCACTGATGAAGTGTTCAATGGTCACAATGTGCTGCTGTTCTGTGAACACCTCAAAGGACACCACACAGCTGAGAGTTTTTTTCCAGAAATATGAAGGTGTTTTACAACGCTGGAATTTACAAAGACGAGTTGTCAGAGTGGTCACCGACAGTGCCAGTAACATGATAAAGGCTTTCAACCTCCCAGGGTTTGAGAAAAGTGCAGTAGAAGAGGAGGAAGAAACATCCTTCAGTGAGCAGAATATTAACGGATCGCTTGCTTGGGCGATTGAGCGACTGAGTGTAGCGCACATCCATAGAGCGGAAAACGTACACTGCTCCGCTTCGCTCACATGCTCTGGTGACAATACAATGGGGAAAAATTAACATAAATTGCAATTGTTGGAATTTATATTAAGAATTTCTAAAGTTTTTATCAGTTTTCATGTTGAAAATGGCATGGCAATGTTAGTTTTCAGTGTGTATTAAGTTTGTATTCAGTGGAGCTGGAAAGGACCAGCTGAGACAAAGGAGACTCAGGAGAGCTTTTGAGAACATATTTTGGGGTGAGGATTGGAGCGTGAACTTCATGGGCAGCACCATATCTAGAAGCGTTAAGTCAGACGTGGTCGGCGGGCTCGAAGTCAGAAGCAGCTGCTGGTTGGCTTGACGGTGAGCTGGTTCTGGGTCGGGGCAGGGCTGTGCACTCTCCAGACACCAGAGGATTCTTTCCCTCCAATCCAATCCTGTGGTGTCTGGGAAGTCCACGGGGCGACAGTAATTGGATAGAATTTTAAATCCAGAACAGAGTGTTGAGCACCACGTCATCTAGCACCGTAAACAAACCCCACAGAACTCCCTTGCATACTCCACAAACGGGAGGTCTCTGCAGGCTAGGGATGAAAACAATGCAATTTCATTGTTGAAGGGAGAAAAACAACAACAACAAAATGATAAATAAAAAAAATAAATAAAAAAAACTCAAGTAGGACCCTGGATTCTGTCAGGCAGTCGTGGTTTTCGTAAAACCGCACGAAGGAGTGGAGACAAAGGAATCTTTTAATAAACATAAACCACTAAAACCATTCCGAAATAACATCAATCCAAGACAAAGACGATAAAGAAACTGAGGGATTATAAAGGGACAGACGAGAAACAAACAGAAACCAACATGTGACAGTTACCATAATTATTTTAAATAAATAGCTTGTTCCTTTTTTTACAGTGTTGTATTAACTTCAGAGTTTAACTTCCAACAGATATTAATTTTTTTTTTATTAATTTGACAAAAACACTAAAACCCTCTGCTCTCAGACACTAGAATATGGAAATACAGCATATTTTACTGTACGTTCTGTTGCAGAATGATCTAAGTTATGTTCTTCCTCCGTATTTTTGACTTGTTTTTTCAGTACAAATGCCTAAAGATTCTTAAATAAAGATACATTTATACAAAATTACATGAGATAAGAAGTATTGTGTGAAGTGAGTTTGTGATTAAAACAAGAACTAATATCTGCCATTTGGCAAAATAATCACCTTAATGTAATTAAAAAATTAATAAAAGGGAAGTTTTAATAACTCTTTGATAAATACTTGTTATTGTTTTAAGTATAAACTCATTTAAAGGCTTCCTTCATCGAAAAATCATAATTATGTTATTAATAACTCACCCTCATGTCGTTCCAAACACGTGAGACCTCACTTCGGAAACACAGTTTAAGATACTTTAGATTTTGTGCGAGAGCTCTCTGTCCCTCCATTGAAACTGTGTGTATGGTATACTGTCCATGTCCAGAAAGGTAAGAAAAACATCATCAAAGTAGTCCATGTGACATCAGAGGGTCAGTTTTTGAAGCATTTTTTGAAGCATCGAAAATACATTTTGGTCCAAAAATAGCAAAAACTACGACTTTATTCAGCATTGTCTTCTCTGCTGTGTCTGTTGTGAGAGAGTTCAAAACAAAGCAGTTTGTCATATCCGGTTCGCGAACGAATCATTCAATGTAACCGTATCTTTTTGAACCAGTTCACCAAATCGAACTGAATCGTTTTAAACGGTTCGCGTCTCCAATACGCATTATTCCACAAATGACTTAAGCTGTTAACTTTTTTAATGAGGCTGACACTCCCTATTACATTTTACAAGACTTAATTTTACATTTGCATCATAAATATATCTTGATTGAAAGATGTTTGATGTTTGTATTGGAAAAAATGACAAAACAGAGGAAGATATTCATTTACTTCTTTTGCTATGCATTCAACTTTTAAAGCTTTGTGCTCTAATTTAAAACTTTCTTAAGGCATCAATTTGTATAAAGGTCAATGAAGAAATTTGTAAGACCTGTAAAATCTGCAGAAACCCTTTTGTGTATGGTGTTTGTAACGCTACAAAACTTCATATTCACGGTAAGGAGGAGGCAGGAACCGGCGGACAATCAAAATGAGAGCTTTAATACCGTATTTTCCGGACTATAAGTCACACTTTGGCTGGTCCTGTGACTTATAGTTAGGTGCGACTTATTTATCAAAATTTATTTGACATGATCCAAGAGAAATTAACCAAGAGAAATTAACTAACAGAAAACATTACCATCTACAGCCGCGAGAGGGCGCTCTATGCGGTAATGACGGTAATGTTTTCTCTTGGTTCTAAATAAATGCGACTTATAGTCCAGTGCAACTTATATATGTTTTTTTCCTCATCATGACATATTTTTGGACTGATGCGACTTCTACTCAGGTGCGACTTATAGTCCGAAAAATAAGGTAATAAAATAAACACAAATCAGAACGGCAGCCCCTCGCGGACAACTGCCATGCACAAACAAAATCAAAACACAAACTAAAGCCCAGGCCTGGTCCTCTCTGGTCCTTTACTGTCGTCGCTCCTGTTTTAGATCTCCTCGTGGGACTCGAGACCGATGGGTCGAGCAGGTGTCGCTCATTTCTCAATCACTCCACCGCCCTCGCTCCGTTCCCACGGCTCTCGGCCCTGCCCCACTCATCACATACCCCCATCGACCCTCGCAGGCCGGGGGATACTCCCGAGACTGCGCTCTACTCATCCGCCCCCCACCCCCCATCCCCCGGGGTTGACCGCTTACAGTGACCTGTGGGGACCTGGGGGTAGGACAGACGGGGCGAAAGAAAAGGAGATGGAAGGATGAGGAGCGACAGAGACGAGAGAGAATAAAAAATAAAAATTCTGGTTCCCAGACGCACTGCCGCTCGGCCCTCCACCAGCTGGGTGATCTCCTCTGAGGTGCCTGGTGGGGCACTGGACAGTGACGGCTCCTCTGGTTTTGGGCAGCCAGCAGGAGTCCCCCGTTCCCTGCTCCTCCCGATTCCATCAGGGATGGCAGCAGGCTCCGGCCCCTGGGCGAACGGCGGCGACTCCTCCGCTCCCTCACGGATGGCAGCCGCCCCTCCACATCACGGGCAGCTGGCAGTGAGCTCGCCCATCCCCGGCAACTCACTCCAGCCCACCGCCTCGAGCGTCCATGGCGGCACACTTCCTCACCTGCTCAATGGCACCGCGGATTCACTACAGCGGCAAGGGATCTTCAGCAGCGCATCGCTCCTTCTCCCGGGCTTCGGCACCAATGTAGCGCTACAATACTTCATATTCACGGGAAGAAAGAGACGGGAACCGGCGGACAATCAAAATGAGAGCTTTAATAATAAAATAAACACAAAACAGTCCAGCAGCCCCTCACGGACGACTGCCACGCACAAACAAAATCAAAACACAAACTAAAGCCCAGGCCTAGTCCTCTCTCGTCCTTCACTGTGGTCGCTCCTGTTTTAGATCCTTCCATCTCCTCCGTGGGACTCGAGACCGGTGGGTCGAGCAGGTATCGCTCATTTCCAATCACTCTACCGGCCTGGATCTGTTCCCACGACTTTCGGCCCCGCCCCACTCGTCACGGTGTTGTTAATGTGTCAAATATTTACCTGTATCTGACTGAGGATCTTCTTGGGTACCAAGGCAAGGGCACAAACAGTGTAGAAACAGTGGTCTCTACAAGAACAACAAAATAGCAAATATTACAAAAAAACACAAATCAACACACACACACACACACACACACACGCATATATATATATATATATATAACAACTATGATGTTCCTATTGTAAAACTGTAGTAATCTTGCTGTTCTTGGCAGATTGATTTTAATTTATAGAGTGATATTCATTCCCATTACAGTAACAATGGATATTTAAGTTTTGTGACATTTTTTAAAAGGTCCTATGACTTGAAAATTTCACTTTCTGAGGTTTTTTAACATTAATATGAGTTCCCCTAGCCTGTATATGGTCCCCAAGTTTCTAGAAATTTGAATCGGTGTAAATTCAGATTTTTCTATCTTTCTCTGCCTTTGAGAAAATGGAAGCTCAAACAGGCTGATCTTGAATCTCCTCGTTGTGACGTTGTAACGAGAATTGTTACCTCCCCTTTCTCTGCTTTGCCCGCCCAAATATTTACATATAATTCAGTCACAATGTCAGCACAGGCGTTTCTAACAGACTTTTATGATATGGATTCGACGGCACCGCCGCAAACAGTGAGTAACAGTGTTCATTAATGCCTGATCTGTGATCAGTGATTTCTGATGGGTAGCTAATCATTCAAGTTCACACAGACTTTCTTTCTAAATCGTTTAATACTGTTAATGCATCAGTGAATCAAGCCAGTGACTAAACGATCAACTTCACGTTGTTTCTCTTAGTAGCATGAAACAAATCTGTTATTTAAATTGTGATTTAACTACAGAGAACGATCAAAGAACGCTCGCTTTTTTCCGGAGCTGTTACACATCGCGAGTATATCTGCACACTTGCCCAAACTGACGTTACAATGAATGACGCTGTTATGCTGCACAACGGAGCTCTTACTGTATTCATGTATTTGCTATTAGCTGTGTTGAAAGCATTTTGTGAGATTAGGTGTTGCAATAATGACGAGATCACTGCATCCACGCGATAAACAGACTCGGTCTACTCAATGCTCATCACTGCAACCTTTCATGTGATGGGGAAAAGATCGAAAAAATTATTATATAATCAACACTTCCACGATTCGTTAATCTCGACAGCTGTAATAGTAATATATATATATATATATATATATATATATATATATATATTTGAGAGGGCTTTCACATGTAATATGTATTTCGAATGCAAAGATGTCAGCCAATCACAACAGTTGTCGTTTACTCAGAGTCTCACAGCAGACACACCCCTTCAAACAGAGCATTCAAGCCAGAGGGCTAATGTCAGGATATAAAAATGCTTTTTATTTCTAAATTTTAAATGTAAAAATCATACTAACAATATAAATACACCTAAGGAAACATTAAAAAGCATTTAAAGAAAAGGAAATAATCCATGTCATGGGACCTTTAACTATGGAATACATGTAATCTCTTTACAAAATTGAAAATAATGGTTACACCCATTCATAATTTCGCTTATAATCAACAGATTATGTCAATGATGACAAACAATACATAGTAAATTACAAAACGAAAGTTACAGCTATGTTCATTCACAATTTGGCGTGCAAACAGATCAGTCTACGATGAATTATAGCAAATAAAACCTGACAGAGTATAGCTTGGAAACTATCAACGTTTACTGATGTGCTGGGAATTAGTTGAATTTAACAACCGAGGCAGATCGCAGCTGTGTTTTATTCTTTAATTATTAATTAAAAAAAAAAAAAATTTGGGGGGGGGGATGGAGAGAGGATAAAAATAGTGAATTCCAATTTCCCGGGGTGCTGAAACATGGAAGAGTGCCACGAGGGGGTTAGTGGCCAAAATAATATTGCATCCATAGGGGGTTAGTGCTACTTTAGGGCTGTTTAACTGGGGTTCAATTCGCCAGAGATGCAATGTTTTTTTCAATGTGTTTTTCTTGGTTTTACCAGCATCTCATTCCAGTACACAGCCATTTATTTAGAAAGTACAAATGTTGTAGCTGGACAAAATAAATATTGGAACATCACTTAGAAACAGTTAATTTCGTAAAAATATATTTTAAGAAATAATTATAATAAATACCTATAATTTATAAGATTGTATATATTTTTTTAAATATCAATTCTAAATTAGAATTCAAATGTAAAATTATAAAATACACACATTCTAAAATACTGTTAAAAATGTTGGCTTAGAGAAATACATTTATTTAAATAAAATAGATTAAAGAATTATTGTGTACATGTGATTGATCACTGAGATACTACTATAGTTTTTTTTAATAGATTTGGTTAAGTTTTTTTTCTGCTTTTTATGTCAATTTTAATTAAAGATTTTGTAATTTTTATTACTTTTTGTTGTTCTTAAAATTTATATTACTTTTTTTACTATTTACTTCAAGTAATGAAAATGTTTTAAATGGTTTTAGTTGAACATGATAACCCTGATTGTAATATACAATAACCATAATTTAATTTCTTCAACTTTATTCAAAACTATTTCATGTTGATCCTAAAATAACATTTTAAATTGTGAAATTTGAAAAAAAGAAATTATATTTAAAAGAATAGTTACATTATACACAATAACTGAAGTTTTGTAAACATTCCAGATTTTTGATCATTTTGATTTATGTATTTGTCCTTTTATTTTTCCTTTCAGTGGTTCAACAAGACAGATTACCCTATATTTAAACAGTATCAGCGATATCGACGCTTACACCCTCAACAGCCATTTTATATTCTGCACCCACGAATGGAATGGCAGCTGTGGCAGCGAATACAAGACAATATGGTGGAGACGATACAAAAAAACCCACCCTCATCAGGCTTGTTGGGTAAGTTATATGGAGTTAGAAAACACCAAAAATTTAACAACAACAAGAAGTTTAAAATCCTATCTCTGTAGGCACAGTTTTAATGATGTCCCTGTGTGAAGTGGTACATGTTTACGAGTTCCTGCCTTCGCGAAGGAAAACCGAGCTGTGCCACTACTACCAGCGATTCAGTGATGCAGCCTGCACCCTAGGTGCCTACCACCCTTTACTCTACGAGAAGAACCTGGTAAAGAGGATGAACAAGGGGTCTGACCATGACATTTACACTCATGGCAAGGTCACTCTCCCTGGGTTCATGACCTTTGACTGCACCAACAGTTCCAATTCCAGCTCTCTGTCAAAGAAATAATCTGAGGGTAAAGTGTTTTACTTGGTGCACTTTCAGAACAGTGCATAACTTAGTCTACAACTGTAACAAGTAAAGTCTGGTTTTTGAGTGAGATCAAGAGTTGGTTCACTGGTGGAAAATAACAACATAACACACTAACGATTGCTTCCTGAAGGGAACTGAATTCACACTGACACAAAATGCTGAAAATAGTGGCAAGTTCTGTATATGTGTAAACTACTCTCCATCATTCGTTAACTTATCCCATAGTAGTAAATTCACACTGTTTGCTGTTAACTTACAGAAAAAGATCTCAATGCCACTTCTCTGCCTCTCATTTGAGATGCAACCACTGAAAATGACTTTCAAGCACTGGCTGACACATTACAGCACTGATATCAAAAGAACTGGAATTTACAATCTAACAAACATACAGATTATTAGACAAGAACGTAGCCAATATTCTGTCCATAAACATGTAGCGTGCAAAACTCTTGTCCAAAGCTGGCCTGCTGATTCCATAATGTGCAGGTTTTCAATTTATGCAACGCAATCCTAACACATCATTCATGCAATATTGTTAATGATTTGCCAGCAGACACATGCCATTAGCAAAATAATGCTTTAAATGTATGTATTTTATGAAAGCTGTATTTCAAGGCCTGGAGATCTGTATGCATTCAGTATTTACACTGTGACGCCTTTCCTCTCACAGCACTCTGTAACCAGTTGTAGGGCCGTGGAGAACGTCCTCGCATGCTTTACTGAAATTGCACTATATCATACCTTTGGTAAACCTGTATTTAGTTGTATTTATGAACTTACCGAGAAGAAAACACAGAATGTGCATGTTTGTCCTGTTTTATACAGATCTGAATTCAGTTTAGGTTCTTAAAACATGAAAGCTAACACCCTTATGCATTTCGAAGAGAAAAAGGTGTTTATTTTTCATAGTATTATTTGATTCTGTTCAGATGAATCCTGAATGATGCGAGACAGGGTCTTTCAATATTCATATATTAATTAGTCTAAAGGTTAACATGAAATTGCTTGTAAAATCATACCTTTGTACACTTCTAAAACAACTTTTTGGTCAGCACAAATGGTTTGATGTTGGCATTACAGTAGAATTGTGAATCTTAAATGTGAATTGAGTAAAAACGTATTATTTTACATTTCAACATTTTAAAGCTTATATTCTCTTTCATGTAAATGGGTAATTTGTAGCATACAGCAGATTAATATTATGAATATATATATATATATATATATATATATATATATATATATATATATATATATATATATATATATATATATATATATAAAAGAGTTATCAACTTAGCATAGAATGTATTTTTGCTCTGACTACAAATAACTGTTTGTAATTTATAAAACTATGCTACTGTCCGCAAACTGGACTGCTTCAAGTATAATTCATCATGTAAAATAACTTTTGTCATGTTTTACATGGGTAAACCAATTCAGACTGATCAAACTAATCTGGGCTATGCACATGTAAACAAATGTTATATGTATAGATGTTTTAAATGTTTCTCTGATGCAATGGTTTTTCAAGAATCTTCCCTTTAAGCATTCTGATTTACTCTCTGTTGAAATTTAAATGCCAAAGTTGTTGTGTACACATACTAATGATTCAAATGAACTGTTGGACTCGATAGACTGTGATAAGATTGTAAAATGAAGCATAATTTAGCAGAACCTTTGTGCTTTTTTGGATAATATGTTACTTGGATGACATCTGATGTCCTTGTTTTACAGCATGATGGGAACAACCACTTATTTATTATATGTTACTGGAACACATACAAATTTATCTTAGTCTGGCTTAAAGGGAAACTCCACCCAAAAATGAAAACTTTGTCAATAATCACTTACCACCATGTTGTTCCAAACCTGTAAAAGCTTTTTTCATCTTCAGAACACAATTTAAGATATTTCGGATGAAAACCGGGAGGCTTGTGACTGTCCCATAAACTGCCAAGTAAAATACAGGTTCAAGGTTTAGAAAAGTCAATCTGCCATCAGTGTTTCCACCCTAACGTTATGAAGTGACGAGAATACTTTTTGTAGGTGAAATTTTTATTTTATTTATTTATTCAACAATTTGTATCCTCTGTGTGTCTCCGCATCACCGTAGAGCCATTTTGGAGAATATCTGCTGAATGCAAGCAGCTTATGCTATTCTGTGTCAAGGATACATTTCTATGTATATTTACACTTTGATTTGAACGAAAACAGAGCATCTGTGCAACTCGACTGACTCAAAATAGCATACGCTGCTTGTGTTCAGCGGATATTCTCCAAAATGGCGCTACAATGATGCGGAGACAGAGGATACAAATTGTTGAATAAAGTCATTATTTTAGTTTTATTCACGTACAAAAAGTATTCTCGTCCCAATCATTATGTTACAATTTAAACACTGATGACAGATGGACTATTCTGTCGATGTCTTTCTTACTTTTCTGGACCTTGATAGTGTAATTTACTTGTGTACTAGTGTAATGGGACTTTCAAAAACCTCCCGGTTTTAATTGAAAAAATCTTAAATTGTGTTGTGAAGACGAACTAAGCTTTAATGGGTTTGGAACTAAATGGAGGTAGGTGATTAATGATAAAATTTTCATTTTGGGATGGGGCATCCTGTTAATGCATGGTTCACAAGGCTATTACTGGCTAAACAAGTTGGACATTGTGTGCTCTTTAAAGGCGAACATGGATATCTAGCTCTGTTGACTTGCTGGTGTAACCTGAGATCTGACTAACAAATCTCATTACGAATGGCACTGATGTATTAAAAAAAAAATCAGTTTGGCTGGTTCACAATTACAAGTGTCTGGAAATACCTGTGTGCCACCATAACTTTGTCAAGCATCACTGTTTCAATTTATATGCTCTATGCAGTTCTGCACAGTAGCATCTTCTAAGTGTAATGTGATCAATTCTATAAGCTGGCAAAGACAAACTTGTTTCCCAAAACAAGAATTAATTTATAAAATAGGCACTTCTGCAACTGGTATCATGAACATACAATGTCAATTATTGTACTGCTTTGACCTTAATTATATTAAATTTGTAAATTAATTTGAAGTATTATTACAATTCAACATGTACATATTCTTAAGCAACATTATATGGCTCCTGGCAAACTTACTGTAATAACCCTGCTTGTCATATTGGCACTTCACTGATACAATTAAAAGACTTACAAACCAACTACTGCTTACACTGTAGATTTTTCTCTTTCTTCCAAGGGTTTCAATATGGTGTAATACGACAAAAACGAATAAATCCTCTCAAAATTCATGGCTACTTTACAGATAGAAAATGAAAAAAACGATTTGGTCTCCCCGTCGGGGAATTGAACCCCGGTCAGCGCATGACAACTATTCGCCCGCGGGGGGCCAGCCGCGAATAGTTGTCATGCGCTGACAGCCAATCAGACTGCAGCAGCTGGCCAAAGAGCGGAAATTACGTCACAGCCAATCAGATTTTTTCATGCATTTATTTGGACCGGGGTTCGAATCCCACTCACACAGGTCTAAACCATTATTTCACTCAGCTTTGTACTTTTTAATCAAACAAAATTATAATATTAAACAATACATTACAGCTGCAAAGTATTTTAAATCTATGTATTTTTTTTTTTTTTGGTTTACAAAGCAAAGGATTATGAATAAATGATTAGTATTAAAATAATAATAGTACACATAACATGTTTATATGGAAACATGAATAAATATAATAATTGTTATATTACACATGAATGGTTTCTATTAAATGGCTTTTGAAATGTAAAGAAGAATAATTTTAATTTAGTACAAACTGAGTAATATTCAAGTACTGTATGACAAGTGATTTATGGAATAATTCGTTACATTTTAGATAATCTTTTGTGTTTCCAACACCACAGAATCTGAAATATTTTAACATATTACTCAAATGAAGTAGAACACTGCATCCTTGAAACAATTTGTAATTTTAAATTGCATTTTCTATAAATGCTTTAAGCACTTTCTAAGTTAAGTAAAAAAGAAAGAAAAACAGAATTCTGACAATATAGAGACATTATAATCTCACACTAAAAAATAAACTGTATATACATGAGTTAAATATTACCAAGTGGCCGATCTCTGGGTTTCCATCTTGTCAAATGTAGACTTTTTAAACTCTTTTGAGGTCATCTCTTTCTGCATGCCTTGAGGTTTTAGGACAACTTTGATGAAAGGTTTTGATTCAAATGTTGACTACTGTACTATGTTACTCTGCATAAATCATGTATAAATCAAGAGTTATACTTGCATTCAAAGTTGATGAAGACGAATGAAAAACAACCTGTTTATAATTAATCAATTAGTGTTTATAATTAAAAATAAGTTTTTCAAGATGAAATCACCTGAAACAAGTTCTTTACTTAAATTCTGTGTTTTATTAAATCAACTCAAACATGTGAAAAAAGTATCTATACATATATACATAAACAAGTATAAGGAAAAGCAAAGCAATGGGATGGGGCTGGGTAGAAGTAGAACAATAGTGACTTAACACAAGTATGAAAATAAATGTATAATGGGTAATAACTATCAGTTCTGATATACATATCCTTTGCAAGAAAAAAAAGAACAAGATCAATTAGACACATGAACACAAGGAAATAATAAAATAAATTAGATTAAACATCACAATTTACAAACAGCTGAAATCTACCAGAATATGCTCCATTTAGAGCACATGTGCTCTAAATGTTAAGGGAAGGATATGAATAACATAAAAACAATGACTGATTAAAAATGTGTATGTAATTGAAAGCAATGGAGCAACATAAAAAAACAACAGATGATTAAAATATGAATTTCTATTTATTTCTCTCTGCTGCCCACCTCTCCTTTTCCATTCCATAAAATGATGAAGCTTGAAATTCCTTCCATGTCATTTCCTGTGTCATGCCTCTGTCTTTGTATAAGGCGAGGACTTTAGCTGGACAGTAAATGTATTTTCCTGCCACTCCTGGAAACCCTGTGTGAATGTGCTTGCTGTTTGGGCCCTGCCTTAGCTCTGTGCGACAGAAACGGCACATTCTTCCCTGAGGTTGAGGATCCGAGAGTTTCCTCTTCTTTTCAGCTTTTTCCTCTACTCTTTGCTTTGTAAGATGCAGTTCACGCTGAAAGAAGTCAGTCTGGGCAAACTCTTCAAAGGCCATTCTTGGATTTGTCAGTCCCTCTGCAGCATAGGCTTTAAACACCTTTGTGGAGCAATAGTGATACCTAACAGGCCCTTGCTGATAAAAGTGATGAACTGATGATCCATCACTTTGGTAGCGGGATTTTGGCTGCCCACATGCGAGACATTTTTTCGTCTGTCTGGGTTTTTGTTGCTGCTGCTGCTGCTGCTGCTCCTGTTGATGTAGCAGTATTTCCTGTACTATTTTCTGTACATTCTCTTTTGATACTTGCTTTTCAGATGCTGGCTGAGAGACCGGAACTGCTGGATTCACAATGGCTGGTGGCAGTTCTACAACTGGAACATGGACAGTCTCGCTTTCCTCAGTTAAACTTTGCCACAGTTTTTGTGTCTCCAAAAGTTTTTCTTGACTTGTGTTCATTGATGAACTTGTGTTCAGCTGTTTAGCCAGGTTTTTCATGTACTGTGCTATGTGGTACTTGGTTGTGGGGTGAAGCAGACTGTTTGGATCTGTGGCAGACCGATGGACCATAGCAGCATAGTCTTGATCCACAAGCTTTAACATGTCTTTCTGTCCATGGTACTTGTCTAGGAGGCTGTCAATAGCCTCCTTCATTGGTGATGTCCAGCGTTTATGGTCCAAGACGAACACTCGTCCACCAGTCTTGATTGGTCCAGTGCGGGCACTCCTTGGTGAGGATTGCAAAGGTATGGGTGGAGTATTTAAGGTTTCTAGAACAGAGGAAAAAGTTGTTATTTTACTCATTTACTAAGATGATGTTGAGGAGAACAAAGTGTAATTTACACTGATATTTAAAATTGTACTCTTAAAAAGTGGTATTAATTTACCCCTTTTAACTGGAGGTCCCATGCTTCCTTGTGACAACATCTGTACCATATGGATTGCAGCAGGTTTAGCATGTGAGATTTCTGGAACACAAAGCAATAATAGTTCCTCAGTTGTTCATGTTATTACATTAAAAAGTGTATGTCTAAAAAAAGATTGTTAACTTACCCATCACTGCAGGAGGTTCACCAGCAGAGAGCAAATGACTGATGGATGATGCTGGTCCAGGGGATGCTGTGTCAGAGAGCTGTGTCCGGCTGGAGGAAGGTGCTGTGTCTGGAGGTTGAGCTTGGACTTGGGTAGGAGTGGGTGTCTGCACAGGAGGAAGAGGCAAAAGAGCAGCTGGTTCACCTCTCTTTTGGGTTCGGTGTTTGTCCCAATCCAGAGGGACTGGACGGCAGCCTGGCTCTGTGTACTCTAGGCCAAACCTCTCTCCAGTGTCTCTGTCAGAGAGATGAAGTGTAGGATACTTCTCCTCCCCAGTCACTTTCTTGGAGGTAGAATTTAACTCAACCATTAGAGCTGGATCAAACACAGCAGGAAGGATGACACCTGGCTGCTTAAGATCCAGCATACGTTGGTGGTTCCACCGTGCCACCCCTGTCATGCCCTGGGCCTGGAACAATTCAGTGGAGACATGAGTCCCTGTGATCCATTGGGCCTGGTGAAAGTGGTACCCTTCTTGCTGTGATGTACCTCTGACAGGAATCCAGATGGGGACTTTGGCGCCTTCACCGGGTACATGATTAAGTTGAAGTGTTCCACCATACCGGTACATTATGCCCTCTGAGAGTTCAGGGTCACTGAGGCAACCACGGAGAATGTGCACTCTCTGTATGCGCCACGTCTTCAGCATGGATGATTTGAAGAGTGGAACATTGTTGGGGTCCATGGCCAGGTGAAAATGCTTTAGGACTTTCTCCACTCTGTCTAGCAGCTCTGTGGGTTGTGGTACTTTGGTCCTGCAGTGCTCCCGTATGTGCTGTTTGGTGGGATTGGCTGGATGGATACCGCAGAAACGATAGGCATCCTGGAGCCTCCCTAGGTCCTCCTGATCCACCACAGAGAAGGCTGCAGAGAGGAGCTGGCAGAAAGTGCTAAACAGAGGGTGATGCTCAGAGGTGCTCTCCCGTGAAAAACGCCTCAGGCAGTGGAACAAGTCCAGCTTCACCACAATGTTATTATTGAAATATGACCGTGAGGCACAGGTGTTCTCCAGCGGTCCAGAGGTGGCCCCAGCAACAATGGAAGGGGTAGTCTTCCAGGCATCCCAGTTTAGATGTTCAGCAGGGATGCAGTCTGGGATCTTAAATGGAGCACAGCAATCCCTAAATGCAAGGCACAAAGATGAAGAACAATGAAATTTATTTGAATGTTTTTGTTTATTTTTAAAAGAAACTGATTTTTCATAAAGCAAAGAATGCAAAAAGCTACCAAGGGTGTAAAGTTTATGCATAATATATAAAAAGCTTTTATTCAATCATGGCTTAAGTATTTATCTAAAAACAAAAAACTACACACTAACGTGTTATGGCCAGTGAGCCTTCATCAGGGTGGGAACAACAAAAACACTCAAGAGTCCTTTCATACAACTATCAATTATTGATGTGACAGTCACCTGATTATGTATTATGGACTGATAACAAGAGAGCAAATTTAAATAATTAATATACAGGTGATGTCACATCAAAATATATTGCATTGTTTAATTACAATTTGATGACATGTTTTCTATAATAATTATTTACATTTTCTCTCTTGTGATTATTAATTGTTTTTTTATACCAATTTTTTTTTTTTATTAGACATGAAGTTGGTGTTCTGCATGGCAGTGATGAAAGAAGATGGCTGTCCGCACCTGTCCATCCAGTGGAAGCCTGCCTTTTCCACTCCAGCATCGTTGTACCTCTTGGCCAATCCCTGGTACATCGGCTCCAAGGACCTCTGAGTCTCAGACTGAACCATCACCCAGGAAACAATCAGCCAGTTCTCATTCATTATTGCATAACTTGACATGACCCCAGATGCCAGCGTTACTTTTCTTGCAACTTTCCTGGTGTGGTCAGACCTGAAGACCCTCCCAAATGTGCCCTGGAGGAGTTTGGACATGGCTGGCTCTTGACGTTTGTACTCATCTAGAAGGCAGTCAGTCAGGTAGAAGCTGGACACGGAGACTCCATACCAGCCATCTTGATCATCATATGACCCGAATGCACGGGTTCCTCAAGAACTGCCCAATGGTCCTCTGTCCATATGTGCCAGCCTCAGCATCCCTGATGCTTTCTATGGCATGCAGGTATGCCAGATGTGCTCGCTCGTACTTGAGGTGCAGTAGCTCATTCACCTGGTTTGCCATATCGGTTGGTGACTTGCCAGTGCGCCTCAGCTCATCCATCACAGATTTGCAGATGGCCTTCTTGTACGTCAGGAATGCAGGCAGAATGTTGGTAAACCGCTTGGGCAGCTTCTCAAGCCATCGTGGATTGTCAGCAAACCAGTACTTCTGACAGGCCTTGCAACAGAGTCGTGAGGACAAGATGTAATACTGACCACTGGTGCCAACAATCACCCGAGGCCTACCCACTCCTGCAGAGACCACCTGTGGATGAGGACATCCATGCAGACATGGCAGGATGTAAGTGTTTCTCAACCTGACCATAATGTGAGCCTCCGGCTTCCAGATGAAAAATGGGTGTAGCTGGAAGAAGTTAGGGGATGGGAGTTCAGACGCCATATCAACAAGCTCAGGTTGTGGAGGAAGACGCCATAGTGAAATTGAGTTCCCTGGGTTACGCACTGGACGAGACCCAGGCCACAGCCCGAGATCCTGAAGCTCCATCCTCATCCACAGCTTCTGGTGTTGAGAACAGCTCCAGCTGCTCATGTCATGGTCATGCACAGGCAGGAGAACAGTAACAGGTGGCTGAGCTGAAGGAACTAGGATTTAAAAAGAAAAATGTATAGGCAAAAATAATGTAATGCCCAGATTATTCTTATAGATTGCATAGTTAATATGGAAATAATGTAAATAAATTACATGATTAAAGCAGAGTTAAGACAACATCATAGTTATAGTTCACAAAATAGAGGGGTTGTCTACATGCTGTTAATTCTTACCATTTTCACTACGGTCCTCAAATGCAAGCACTTTGCTTGCAGAGGTGACAGCAGCACTTTTGCAGAGTTCTGAAACAAAGTGCAGTCTATGTTTTGCATTTGTACAAACTACTAGCATCATGATATGATGGCAAATCTAGGATGTGTTTGTGAAAATGATCCTGACCTAAATCTGCTACGCACTGAGCAGATGTGCAACTGAGCATCAGCCCTACCCTAAAATGGAAACATACCTGGCGTTGACTTATGCCTTACACCCGTTTTCTCCTTTACTAGGAACGTCAGTTCTGCTGGAAGGGGCACAGGTGTCTTCCTCTTTATGCTTGGAGAGGTTGGAGCTACAAGAACACAAATAGACCAATTATTATATTTATGTAACCACACAAAAAAAACAGAATTTGGTAACATGACCTTGATTGGTGTTTTTACCATCAACTGGTGATGCCTGCAATTCAGCACTTGTATAAGGAGTTGGGTTGGACAATGATGGAACTATAAGAGACAAAATCATCAGTCACTTCAAAATTCGCAATATATGTTAGTAGTATAGTAGTAGTACAGTAGGAATTCAAACAGCCATATGTCTCTTTCTCCTGCTTATCATAATTTCACAAATGTTTATGGTACAATTATATACTGTGTAACAAACCTATGTACCTGTAATATAAATGTATGCCATTATTGACATTGCCATATTATTTTTCTCTACCTATCCCTCAATATATGTTATGTATATGAATTAATCTAATGTTAAGAGGGATTCACTCTGTAATGTGCCTTGACACCATCTTAATTGTTAATAAATTATTTAAAATGTAATTGAATTCCTGCAGATATACCATTCTAAACACTACTCACTAGTCTAAGCAGGAGGAGCAATATGACAATGAACAAGCATGCATTCAAGTGTTAGTACCTTAAAACAACATGAATGCAGAAGAAAAATGCACACTTACCATCATCGTGGTTGGAATTCATAGTCCTTAGGACAGTTAGTATAATGCCAGCATACAACCATATTGTTGGAGGAACATGGCCGGAGCATGGCCAGAACGCAAACAACATAACAGTTTAAGTCGAGTTTCAGTTTTGGAGGGCAATTCATCTTACTCCAGTCCTGAAACCTCTTATTTAAAAACCTGTCTTTGCTCCTGGTGACACTCTGGGTATGGCAGCTGCTGCTACTGCTGCTGGCACAGCAACTGGTTACACACAAACACAGAGATATGAATTGAGAGACAGGTAAATAAAAACAAAAGTTAGACCATAGGTCATCATCAATACTGACATTTGGTTTGTGTAATAACAGTATACTTACAGCTCTGCACTTGTAGCTTAGAGGGTGAGATGCTCAACATCGCTCTCTCCAGCTCTTCATCATCATCCATCACTGTTGCACAGACAATCGTTTATTTGCCCAATTTTTTATGAATTAAAAGCATGAAAGACTATTACTGGTCATACATAAATGTAAATTTTTATGTAAAAAACAAAAAAAAAGATTATAAATCTTAATAGAATAACCAACCAATAGGTTTTGCTGGGGCCCTTGGGGTATGTTTAGCAGGTATGGAAGCAGTGGCAGATTGCTGCTTCTTCTGCAGGTATTGCTGGAGCTTGTACATGCGTGTCCCTTGGACACAGCTCTTCTTCATGATGAAGTCTGCGTAGCCATCAGCTCTGCTATCCCAAATCTCCTTCCAGGTGCTCTTGGCCCGGGAACCAAAGCCAACCAGCTGGTCATCTTCTGATGAGGCTGCCACAACACCCACTCCACTGGCCTCATAGGTGAGAAGAGACTGGATCTCTTCAAAACTTAGGGCATAATTAACAAATGACAGTAGACTGTCCTTGCCATGCCCCTCAGCCACAGGGATGCCGGATGCCTCCTCCTTCTGAAGGTTCTTGATGAGATACATAGTGTACCCTACATCATTCTCTAAAAGCCATCTAAAGGACTTCCCTTTATACTTTCCAAATTGCAGTATGTATTCTCCCAGGACCTCCTTCCTGTCAGAGACATCCCCTCCTCTCTGACTGACCAAAGACCGAGCATTCTGCCGCACAAGGTCCTCTCTCATGGGCGCAGACTTGTCCTGCAGAGTGGGGTCATCCTTAATACGTCTGGCTTCTTTAGATGGCTCCTGGAGGAGAAACCCGAGTGGTCCCTTGCGGAACACAACACAGATTCTCCCTGGGAAGAACAGCACTTTCTTCTGCATCTTGATCTACCATGAAATAAAAAAGTAGAATTTTAGGCTTCATTTAATAAGATACTTATACTTTTCAGTACCTAAAAATATCACTACTGGTTTCATTACATTTAATTGTCTGAACAAATCTGAGGTGAAGAGTGAGTGGGGCAGGAACAGTGTTCTATAGATCTCTGAAGACCAGTGTTGGGCAGTAACTAAGTTACTGTTACATTACTTTTTTTTCAGTAACTAGTAGTGTAACTACTTACTAATAATGTTTTGTAATAGTTACCATCCATAAAACAGCTTAGTTACTTTTGATGCCTCAATGCCGTTGATTTAAAATCCAACAATCAAATAATTCCTATCTTTATTTTCATAATGCATGTAATGTCCCCAGTGCAGCAGGTGAGCTTGGAGTATGGAAAAGTTTACATTTAGCAGATATATAGATATATATATATATATATATATATATATATATATATATTGCATTAAAATTATTTTGTAAGGAAAAAATATGTGGCTTTATTTTACTCTGGCATTACATCCCACCAACATCCCTCTGATCAGCATGTGGAGCGTTATATTTCTATAATTAAAAATCTTTTGGAAAAATAAACAGTTTCTTATAAACGTATGTGATTTGATAAAACAAATAAACTATAATCGTATATGTATAGGTAACAGAAAAAATACAATTAGCTTCCAGATGTACATGACAATTAATGAGATTAATACAACACTTCTATTTGAATGTCACTATCAATCACTATTGTGTGTTTTTAATAACTTCTGACTGTGATCCAGTGTGGATTTTGGTCAAATGATAAGGCAGAAAAATGTTGTTAGCAACATTCTAGAAGAATTTTATGGGGGAAAAAGTAATGTAACTAATTACTGTTACCAGAAAGTAATAAATAACAATATTACTAGTGAAATGTATGCTGCACATTGCTTTACATGGAAACCATTCACATGAAATGTAAAAAAACAAAGATAAAAAATAAAAATAAAATCATGCTCATTCATTATTTAGCTTGTTTTTTTACCACAAACTCGAAGACCGATGCTGCTAAGTAATGTATCAGCATAACATAGTAATAAACTGACTGTCAATATTTTTAAACCCAGTAACACAAAATCTACACACATGAATATATAAAATGATCATGTTCTTTCATAACTTCGCTTGCAAATCACCCTTTGATGATTTAACGTTAATAGTAAATAAAATCTGATGGGGTAAAGTTTGCTTATAATCAATAACTAACGTTACATCGCTCAACAAGTAATGGGGTTTAATTATAAAGCATTAATCACAAGCTTTAAAGTATTATACACACATGAAACATGAAGTAACTTACCTTTGATAGATGTGCTGATTAAAACGAGCGAGGCAGATCTTTGTATTTCACTCTCCGAGGCGGAATGAAAATGGCGATTTCAAACTCCGCGCTTGTGCACAAACACGGAAGAGCGCCACGAGAGCGCCAGCGGCCGAAAGTATATTACATCCGTAGTGGTTTAGCACTGATCAGCGTGACAGGCGGGGATACTTACCACTATACTAACGAGGAGTGGCTTAGTGGTCACATGGTCCAGGCCGTAAAATACCCACAGGTATGACAACTGTATTATATTTGTGAATGTATAATGTTTCCTTAGTGAACTATCAGAAGGATGATAATTACCTTTTCTACACCATACAAAGAACTGAAGAGGAAATGGTGGTCTTCTGATGTCATTTCCTGTAAAATAAACATGACATTTTGTTACTGCTTGTCATTACTAGCAAGTCTTCCAGTCAAAATATTTCATTTGGTTTACTAACAGCACAAAAATAGGGCTGAACAAACTATTCATGATCACTTATTAATAATGTAATTATTAACTGTTGCAAGTTTTAATTTAATAAGTTAAAGTGCAGTCACTTTAGCAATATTTCAGCATAATTTTACAGGGGATAAGGGCCCAATGTTAACAGTTTCTTGATGTAAGAAGCACATCTCACACAGAAGTCACTTTCAAAGCAAGCAGCCTTCTACAACTAGAACTAGAAGATGAGGGAAATCTATCTGTTTGAGGACATCTTTGCCCTCACGCTACACCCCCCAAACACATGGATTCGTATTTCATTTCAAGAAAAGAAAATGAAAACACATGCATTCAATGTAATTAAAGTATTTAAAAAAAATTTTTTTTTTAACTGTTTATTATATTTTAATGTAACTTAATCTAAAAGGCATTATCTCCAAGATGATAATCTGTTGAATGATCATGTTCATGCCATACACACTTTATAAATGTTGTTAATTCACCTTTCAAGAGTCTTATTATTTTTATTATTATTATTATTATTAATAATGTTATTATAGATTACAAACCGTATTTCTCACTAGAATGGTAATGCGTCTTGTTACATGGACAAGTGCGACACCCAATGGCAAAACAGTGCTTTAAAAAAGCAGTAGTTTTTAACTTTTAAACTGTCTGGAGAGGACAAAAGAATACTTTAAATGTATGAAATAGCCTCCCCACCACCTTATTGTGCGTTACATGTTTAAAATGTAATTTGACAGCTTACCCTTTCGTAAAAAAAAACTAAAAAAACTAAACATAACTCCCCAGCGATGACGCACTGCAAATGCAACCGATTCAATCTGTAGATCTTACAATATGACTTGCACACAGTAATAACTGACTTATATCGTAAATTCTAACAATATTAGCATTAAATTGGAGTTTATTTACTACACACGTAACAATATTTCGAAGCAAGTGCTTTGAAAGCTAGCTAGCTTGAGTGTCGAGACCTTACTACAAATATGAATTATTTATAGAAATAATTTCTCCTGTCATAAGCGTTATAATTATTTTAGATATACAAACAGGTGTCAACAGTTAGGTTGGATGAAGGTTGGAAACAGGAAGACTAGGCGTTTCTCAATGTCAAGGATACTTCCTTGGTAGGACTGATCCTTCCAAGTCACTTTCTTCAGAGGCTAGGTGAGATTCCTCTTTAGCATACGGAGAACACGTAAATGGAACAGGCTAGCAAGTGCACGTAATTGCGTCATTACGTCAGTGAAAAGGTCCGTTTAAATAAAGCTGTGAATGGTATCATTAAATTACTTTGGACAACTTAACTAGTTATTTCTAAAAGAAATGCCGTTGATGCAACCAATTGTTAAAGGGGGGGTGAAATGCTCGTTTTCACTCAATATCCTGTTAATCTTGAGTACCTATAGAGTATTATTGCATCCTTCATAACTCCAAAAAGTCTTTAGTTTTATTATATTCATAAGAGAAAAATAGTCTGTACCGATTTTTCCCGGAAAAACACGAGCGCCTAGAGGCGTGACGTGTGGGCGGAGCTAAAGAATCACGAGCGCCAGTAGGCTTTTGCATTGAGAGCGTTTGGAAGCTGTGACATTACCTTGAGGAAAAAACCATCATCCAAAACAAACCATGGTTAACAGACAGATTCAGCCGTTTATTTATGATCCAGAATCAGATCCCGAGGCTGAAACTGAACGAGAGCAGCAGCAGCAACGACTCGCTCCGAGCGGGGCTCGAACCCGGGTCTCCGGAATGGGAGGCGGACGCACTAACAAGGAGGCAGAGATATTTTAAGCAGTTTTACTCACCGCCTGCGGTTCCAACACACGATCGTGACCCTTTTTCGTTGGGATTGCATCATCCTTAAGAAATAAACAATACGCAAATCCGTCGTCAAATTGGGCCTTGTTTGTAAAACAAGCATTTTCGAAATGCAGGGAACAAACACTTTCGCAACTCCGTTGATGCTCTGTAAAAATAAACTCCATCCACTGGTCCCTTAATGCTCTTTTTTCTTTGGTAATCTGTGCAGGGTTGTCTTGCCCTGGCAACCAAAAACACACTCCTTTTGTGACATTTCGCGATGCTCTCGCTCTGATCAGTGAAGTCTGTTGTGCTCTAAGTGCTCTACTATACGGGAGCGCGCACTCTTCAGGGAGAAGTGCCCTTAAGACCCATATAAGGAAATTCCGCTCCATCTAACGTCACACAGAGCCATACTCGAAAAAAACTTTCCGAAACTTGTGACAAACCGGAAGGAGTATTTTTGGAACAGAAATACTCCTTCAAACGTACAACTTAATTTTTGAAACTTTGTCCATGTTTAGCATGGGAATCCAAATCTTTAACAGTGTAAAAAACTCAGTATGCATGAAATAGCATTTCACCCCCCCTTTAAATGACAGGTCCGGTTCAGTTAACCATTTGTATTTGTATAATTTACAATATGAACAAAGTAGTTATTTGTACTGGCATTTAAACGTCAAACTTTACTTATATTTACTTCAATTATAACAAATGTTTGGTAAAGTAAATAAAAACCGTTAACGTTCGACATTTTTGAATTTTTGAACTAACGTTAGATAGCAAAGCTGCGCGCATAGGATTGTGGGTGATTTGAAAGCGCGAAGGATACACATATGCATCCTTTCCTGTGTATGGGATATTCTTCGAACGAAGGACTCAGTCCTTGGTTGAAATTCCGAGGATCCTCGACATTGGAACAGTCCTTTGACGGATGTCGATGACGTAGCATCCTCGAAATACTGGCTTCCGAGGATCCTTCCTTGACATTGAGAAACACCTCTAGTGTGCAGGGGCCCGTTCTTCGTACGTCGCTTATTACATCCGAGATCAAATGACACATTTTATTAGAATTTTTTTCATGATTCCCAATTAATTAGATTCACAATTTATAATAGTTGTGCAGTCTTTACATTTTTATTTCAATGTAGAAATTATCTATTCATTTCATTTTATATTGGGACAGATTTGTTACATGAATTTACATTAATGAAAGTTTCTTAAGGGTCAATATCATGTTATCTGCATCTCCTGCGCTCCATCAAGCCCCGCCCATAATATCATCATCACTCAAAATAATGCACGACTCTATTAACTTATCTGTATAGCATGTGTGTAAGACTCTAATACAATTATGAAGTAATAATTTTATGACAAATAAATATTTCAATGAGTAAAACTGGCTGTCTAGTAGGCTGTTATGGAATACACAGCATTTTTATATTAATTTTAAATATATTTTTTTAATGATTATTATTTTAAATTATTGTCCCTGGATCAGTACGATACTCTTGTAATAAAGAAGCGGTGGTAGCAGACATATTTTGAGTATCAGTTCTGGTTGAAACGAAGTGATCTAATCCTGTTTACATGAAATAAGCCTGCTCCTGAGCAGGTTTAAGCTAATGGACATGTTGCTATGACAGCAGCTCAGGGATGAGCTTCGAAGAACCAAACGATCCAAGATCACGCCAAATCGTCAACAATCAAATCCAGCTGTGTTTAAAGAGCACCAATAGGGCTTGGGCGTCGTGACGTCATTACTTGGCGTGGCCGCCACGTTGAATGCTTCCTTTACTGCCACTCGGACTACTGCCATAGACAGTAAAAGAAATGGACACAGCGACCCCATTGGAACTCAATTGAGACAAATGAAGCCCAGTTTTAGCGTTTTTTAGCACTTCCGTTTCTAATGCGCAGACTCAAACGAAGCTTGACGACGTCAGCAACCTGTCTGACAGATGTAAATCTTCTAAGTGGCTGTGCGTGCAAACTGCCATCGTTAATCTTGCAGAGACGGCGAGCTTGAGCGGGGAGTTTTTTGTTGTGAGTGAGCAGGAGTAAGTATTCTGATTAATTGTTTTGTATAATATTTTAAAATGTAACGCCAGTACGCCATATTAAGTTAATTTCCTGCGAGCTTCTCCACCTGTCTGTACGGTAATGCGACAGAGAGCCGAGTGGTTATGACGCAATCGTTAGCCTATTTTTTACAAAAACTGTTTATACGGGGCCATAATGTAACATAGAAGGTAATGGAGCCCTTTATACATTGTCGTGTATCTTTAGAAATAAATAATGGACAAACAGAGTCTTTAAACGCCTCAGATGTAAAGTTATTCGCTGTCAAAGTGACGCCAAAATGAATGGGAGTCAATGGGAATGCTAACGCAAGTGAAGTTCTGCTAAAAGATGGCAGCCCCCACCCGACTTCAACGTCCGGCCGAGTTCCTTGCCCCTTGACTACTGCGCAGTGTTTAGACATACTCCCTCTCATCCGTGTGTCTTAATTTGATGAATTAAAAATCTATTTTAACCAGTTTCAACCGTTGCTGTATTGTGGGGTGTAATAGCGGAACACATAATAGCCATGGGGAAAATAAAATGAGAATTGATTAACTTTACACCGCTTTCCTGCTTGGAGGCGCGACTACGGAGACCATAACATCTGAATATTAATTTATATAGCTTAAGTCAACATTGAAAATAAGGGAAATTTCTCGAGTTACTCATCCAAAATACGGGAAATTACAACATTCATCTTTTTGTTGTTATCCCTCTGCTGACAGCAAAAATTCGTACTATAAAACTGCTGCATTAACTAAAGTTAAGCGATTTGTGAAGCTAGGTCTAACATTACTTTAGTTACAGATTGGCTTGAAATCGTGCTCTCACAACAACCACGCTATCTTAAAAAGCCCAACATCACGCTTAGGTTGCTTTCAAGTAATCAAAACGATGCTTTGAAAACATCTGTTTCGCTGGAAGGACAAGGAGTAGCAACAGGACAACAACATAGAGACTTGACAGGTCTGATGGAGGGGCTAACGGGATATTTTACAGGAAAATACTAAAACCGGAAGACAGCGGGAAAACAGCTCAAATACTTGAGAACCCCGGAAAGACGGGAGGGCGGACAGCTACTAACTACACTTTTGAAACACATTGTTAAAAGTCCATGTGTGAATGGTTGTTAGCACTAAGGGTTACTAAACTAGCAGCTAGGTAACGTTAGAGCGCAGCTTACCGGATTACCGTATACTGTTTTGCCGCTGTTCCGTTTCTATGATTTGCAGCTCCTGAACCCATCCATTTGTGAACTGTACATGAGACTTGACTTGTAGCTTTGGAACTATTTTGAAGTGTAGGCGCTCACAAAACAAACAAGGTAAGTTAGCCGAAGATATCTGTAATGCGTCGGTACTCCACTATTTGTTGGGAATTTCATATGGATCCAAACCGTTAATAGAGCCGATTTTGTCCACATACCGGTCCCTGGCACCCCCATTTAGCGTATCCCAATAAATCCCACAACCTTTTCGCGGTTTTGACATCTTTTTTTCTTTCTACCAACTCTGCTGTTCTCGTTCAACTGGCTGTATGTTTACATTCGCGAAGCTGGCAACATGGCCGCCACGTCCCAGAATGCAACTTGGCGCCCAAGCCCTATTATGGCATTTAAAATGTTCCAAATATTGTTTTAGAAGTCCCCAACAACAGTTCTGCATGCATGTAATGACAAAGAAGACTTTAGTTTTCTTATAATATGCATTTATTTTTTACCTGCTTTGACAGCGATTCTCAAATGATTCGTTTAGTGATTCACTTTTCAAAACCCCGCCTTTACGTGACGTTAGCGAGTATAGTTCATATTGTAAAAGCACAATCAGTCTTTGTTTTCGTTAACTCGATGCAAATGCTCATCCTTGGGCAGATGAAAAAAGTTTGCTTTTGAGTCGCACTTCAGAACACAGCGTCTCGTTGCCATGATGTTTTCTAGTTTTCACTGGCGTCTTGGAGCGCAATAAGTGGGCGTATCATATTCAAATAACTTGACAAGTTGACGTCATCTAGTCAGAGAAAAAGCTTCGGTCTCACTGATCTATAATAAAGATCAGTGTTCGGTCTTCTGACGACTCATAAAAATGACTGAGTCGACTCTTACTTTTGAAAGACAATAACTTTATATACGGTGGACCGTCATATTTCAAACTTTGCAGGATGTTTTTGTTCACTTGGGTCATTGTTACACACTACATGAAAGGTAAATTTCAAAATTCCATGATGGGTGCTCTTTATAAATGACAGAAATATACGTCTATGTGTCGGTTATGCATGGCCTAATTACCCTTAGGAAAATAGTATTTTGGGACAAAATATTACTATAAAAGTACTATAAGACTACTATAGAAATACTATAGCAGCTCTAGGATATTATAGAGGTATTACAGAACATAACATACTTCTGTGATGTTCTGTAATACCTCTATAATATTTTTAAGCTGCTATAGTATTTCTATAGTAGTCTTATCGTACTTCTGTAGTATGTTCCAAATTACTATAGGCCTAGTATTCCTATAAGATTACTATAATATTTTGTCCCAAAATACTATAAGATTCCTATAGTACTTTGTCGTCATGTCCACCACCGAATCGGCTTCATTAGCCTACAACTTACGGTTTGCAAAGATACAATTATTAAATTACTGCAAACCTTTAATCCATCAATATTTATGTTCTATGATGCATTTTCCTTGTTATATGAATAACATAATTCATTAAATAATATATATAGGCAGACACACAGTAATAAGATTTATTCAAATGTTGATTTCGACATTAGTGAACATCACCATATATATGATTTGGAAAAATAAATAAATAAAATTATAAATGAGCATTTCTAAAGACAGTTCATCTTTTACCTAGAATTTCACAAAATTATTAACAACTTGTTTTTCAACATCTTAGTGAAAGTGCACACAGTGAACGTTTCAATGGCAAGAACAAAAACAATGTCCTATTACAGATGGAAAGGTAAAAAAAAAAAAAAAAAAAAGATGTGCAATCTAGCAAGTGCACACATGAACTATAAACAGTACTAAAATGGAAGTGGTGCCATAACATCTCAGTAATTAATCAGACACCACCATCTTTTGTGTGTGCATTTGAGTATGAGAAGTTTGTTTGCATTTTTTTTTTCTTTTTGTGAGAGAAGAGGCATTGACATAGAATGGAAGTGTTAATGTAACACGAAAGGAGTAGATGTGGAAAAGGATGATTTTGACATTAAAGAGTCTGTGAGGAGCCAATAATTTACTGATGAGTTAACTTTAAGAATTTTCTGTCGCGTTTCTGATTAGGCTGAGAGATGCACCGATTTTGGGTGCGCAATACATGATGAATTCTTATCCTGTTAAATAATTTCACCATGTACACAAGTGATTTCTTGCACTCTTCCCTGCTACGCACTACTTCCCGGCACTCACTGACAGCCTCCATGCTGCTAGTAAATAATTTCTCTCCCAGGCCAACACTGTGAATAACACTGCTGATGTATTTCTGGAAGATAGACTCCAGGGCTGTGAATAAGTCCACCAGGGCAGTGCTGGGCACTTTCAGACCCTTCTCTCCTAAGACGAGGTCAGTGTACTGTTTGTCTTTAAGGAAAGTATATCTACTATCAGTAGGAACACGTGTGCTAAGAATTGTGCACTCCTTACAGGGACCTTCAGGATCAGTAAATTTTCCCAGAACCTTGTCAGCGATGTATCCAGCGATGTAGACCAACACATATTCATCATGGTCAAAGACTGGAGATGATCGTGCTGAAGGCTTAGTCAGTAGATCCAGGACAACTTCAGGTGGGCCGATGTCAGACCTCAGGACAGCATCACTGCTCTAGAAATGAAAACAACAAAATATAACAATGACAAATGCACTGACAAAAAAAAAAAACGGTCAAAAATACAAGTTATGATTAGGTCATTATTACGGTCACAAAATCGTTCAAAGACAATACTGTCAATAATTATGTTGTGTGCTAGATTGAAAATCCTCAGTTCTGTCTTTTGGTCTAGACCTGATGTTCTTGGAGAGAGTTGGTACTGGCTGAGCACTCTCCCTCAGAGTTTCCAGCAGTAGACAGCTGGTCCCTGCTGACTCCTCTCCCTGACTTCTCTGACTCACACAAGAGATTCTCTCTCTCCCTGACCTCAGTGCAGTCCATTGAAACTTCTTAAAGGTGGGGTGAAATGCTATTTCATGCATACTGAGTTTTTTACACTGTTAAAGAGTTGGATTCCCATGGTAAACATGGACAAAGTTTCAAAAATTAAGTTGTACGTTTGAAGGAGTATTTCTGTTCCAAAAATACTCCTTCCGGTTTGTCACAAGTTTCGGAAAGTTTTTTTCGAGTATGGCTCTGTGTGACGTTAGATGGAGTGGAATTTCCTTATATGTGTCCTAAGGGCACTTCTGCCGGAAGAGTGCTCGCTCCCGTATAGCAGAGCAATGAGAGCACAGACATTCACTGATCAGAGCGAGAGCGTCGCGAAAAGTCACAAAAGGAAGTGTGTTTTTGGTTGCCAGGGCAAGAAGACCCTGCACAGATTACCAAAAAAAAAAAAACAGCATTAAGGGACCAGTGGATGGAGTTTATTTTTACAGAGCATCAACGGAGTTGTGCAAGTGTTTTTGTTTGTTCCCTGCATTTCGAAGAAGCTTGTTTTACAAACAAGACCCAGTTTGACGCTGGATTTGCACATCGTTTATTTCTTAAGGATAATGCAGTCCCAACGAAAAAGCGTCACGATCGTGTGTTGGAACCGCAGGCGGTGAGTAAAACTGCTTCAAATATCTCTGTGTTGTTAACTGAGCTATCGGTGCGTAAGCACATCAAGTAAACAACATGCGATGTTCTCATCAAACTGCACTTTCCACATGTACAACTTAAAAAAAAAAAAAAAAAAAAAAAAAGAGATGACAAAGTGGAACTTAGTCATTTTCCAAAACCGCTAAGCAAATATATACAGTTTCAGTACATACCACATAGAGACGTTGTTGCTGATGCTGCTCTTGTTAAATTTCAGTCTCTGGATCTGATTCTGGATCATAAATATACGCTGAATCTGACTGTTAGCCATGGTTTGTTTTTCCCCACGGTAAAGTCACAGCTTCCAAGCGCTCTCAATGCAAACCCTACTCGCGCTCGTGATTCTTTAGCTCCGCCCACACGTCACGCCTCCAGCCGGTCGTGTTTTTCCGGGAAAAATCGGTACAGACTATCTTTCTCTTATGAATATAATAAAACTAAAGACTTTTTGGAGTTATGAAGGATGCAGTACTACTCTATAGGTACTCAAGATTAACAGGATATTGAGTGAAAGCGAGCATTTCACCCCCCCTTTAATGAAAGATAGAAGATAATTAAGCGTTATTAGTTCAAATGTAATTGGAAAGAAGGGAGTGCAATAAAGCATTAACGATAATTATCGCGATATAATTTTTCTCGATAAAACGATATCAAGAGTTCAATAAATGTTCGATGTTTATGTGCCAAAAGCGGAACGACTCGAAATGTTCACCTTTATCATGATATGTTCTGACAATAAAGAGTAGTTTAAAACCACAATTAATGCTCTGCTTTCTACAACTTTCACTTAGGAGCAAAAATCTGCCTTTAAACTTGAAAGAAATAAAGATTTGACATTCATCACGATAATTATCGATATTGACTAATATAAAAAAATTTATTGTGATAATTTTTTTTGCCCATATCGCCCAGCCCTATTGGAAAGTAAAACATATTCAACATAATTAATAATTACTCACCACAATCAGTGGCCACTCTACAGTAGCCATGTTCTTCCATAATGCTCTCAGGGTCAACATTGACCAGGGGACTCTCTTGAGAGGCATATGCACTGAGCTGCAACAGAAACATGTCAAGATCTTGTTCACAACTGGTCTTTTCGGAGTTGCTGAACATCAGTCCTGTGGCCACAGCTCGGTATTCACATTCAAACTGAACGCAGTCTGGGTTGTCACGATTGCCCGCACGGGCTGAAACACACACCAACATCGGTTTTCAAAGTAAGGAAATTAGACTTGAGCCAGACTTGGCAATTACTATATATGGATAACATTGAATAAATCACATGTATGTATTATGAATATAAAGTGTATTTAACATACCTCTGATACTTGAGTAGGCCTTTTCCAGGCAGTCTTGATTAAGACGATTTGTTAAGAGGAAGGACACTGGATGACGTCACGCCAATTGTTCCGGATGTTTTTTATGAGGTGAGGTGGATCCCAAAGGCAAAACACTCTGATGCCATCAACACTGAAGAATGGCTGTTCCTTGGTCACTCCAAGGCGATTAAGCATGGCACGGTTCCCGTAGTTGGCCACATAAGGGGTGGGCTGACCTCTGCCCGAAGTCCTCAAAGCCCTCAACCCTGTCAGCAGCTTTGTCATAGTGCAATGCTTCTTTTAATGACATCTCGTCTGTGATGATGGCACACAGCTTCTCGATGGGCTTGGTGGTCTCCATGGCCTACTTCATGGTGGCTAAAACAGTGTTATTGAAACCAGTTTTGAAGTCAACAGCCTGGATGGTTTTTTGCAAAGTGCAGACAGAGGGCATAGAAAACACACAGGGACAGGAAGAAAGCTTTATCCTGATGTCTCCCTCTTCCATTGTTGAAGGCCCCGCTACAGCTTCCTCAGTGCACTGCGCCCATGATGAAGGCCCCGCTACAGCTTCCCCCGTGTGCTGGTCTTTGGAGGGAGGAGGAACATGACTCTGCTTGCCTGACACACACACGCACACACACACAAACTAATTAAATATAATTTCACTGCAGAACAACATTAATAAAATTTCTGATATTATTGCTGTAAAACATAAGAGAAGTCTGAACTTCCATCTTTTAGAAATAGAATCAGTCTACCTGACTATATATATATATATATATATATATATATAATATATATATATATATATATATATATATATATATATATATATATGAAACAGAAATAAATGAGCATCTTACGTTTTTTACGTGGCAACTCCTGGCGTGTCTTCAGAGGTTTACGCTTCCTCTCGACATCTAGTGGGGGAGGTAGGTTAGGGGCCTCTATTTTTGTGGGCACAGCATCCCATTTCAGCCCACCATGGCTGTAAGACAATGACATGATTTGTAATCCTCAACCTAGTAAACTATTTTTAACTACATCAGGACACTGTCAGAGGATGAGGGTCCAGTCATTTTGAATAATGTACTCCCAAATGCTGTACAGGTATGTCAAGTGTAGTAGATGGGAGTAGGAGTTTAGAAAAAGGAGAAAAGGAAGTAAAGTAAACTGCAGTTTAGAATGAGATGAGATGTTAGAAGGTACTTTAAGATGAGCGAGACATTATAGATAGAAGAGCTACATATTTAAACATATTTTCAAAAAAAATTACAGTTTTATATTACACATACACATCAGATGGTCTTTTGAACTGGCTGCTGTGGAAATGGGCACTGCACACCCTGTAGGTCCGATGCAGCTGATCCAAAGGTATGACATGAAGGGATGCATTCCTTAGATTTTGGACCCACCTGGCACACCTGCAATGTATATATATGAAACGTGATGAATTCATTCACGTTCAACATTCAAGTTAAATCACGACATCATTCAAATATTTCCACTTAAATGAGTTATACCTTTGTGCATCCTTTGGAAATCGATGAAATGCCAAATCGCTTCTGGTGGACTGGTAATTTTTGCAATTTATTGCAGAACACTGCTTGCGTTTTGACCACTTGCTCATCTTCTTCACGGTTGTGACGTTCGCGAACGAGCCGATTCTTTTGAACGGCTCATAAACATCAACGATGGGAGCCGTTCTTTCTGTCGTTCTTTTTTCCTATACGTGTTTCACACACAGATGCACACAAATGAGCTCCTCCGCGAGACAGAACAGTTATAGGGGCAGGTGCGCACCCAGCGTGTGATATTAGTTATTAGTTGTGCACGCATATCAGTTTTGCACAGACATTCATTGCAGCCCACTTTGTTATTGTTCATTGACTTGAAGGGGCTGATGTCCTATTTGCAAAGTTGACAGTAGTAATAGTATGTAGACATTTACATTTTATTTATTCTAATTTTATCTACTTTAAATATTATATGTTTTCTATCAAAATGTTCTTGTGTGATAACAATGTTCTTGTGTGGAAGTGTTTGTAGTAAAAGCTGTTTTGCACAGAAATTCATTGCAGCCGGCTTGTTTTTAATGTTTATTTGTGAGTAGGTATTGTATGAATAACATAAGTCAACGTAGCTTTACACACACACTTTGTACTAAAGGTAAATCCAAAATAGTGATGTCACTGTCTAAGCAGAGGCATTTGTGCAACCCTATGGAATATAGTCCACACATAACAAACGAGGTAATAATCAATATTTCAGAATAATTCAAACTCAGATATTGGTGTGTGATATCTGAGTTTTAATTATTTGACTACAAATCTCACCTCATCATTCCTCCCAGTGATTATTTCCAGGATAAACTGAGATGCCCCCAAGCTGGCTTCTTAAAACTGACTAAATATTTAAAATTCTTAATTTTTTTTGAGGGTCTTATAAAACGATTTGAACATAACTTCATTAATTATTTATTTAGTTATAAAAATAACCACACACACACTTGTCCCATTCCCTAGTTTCATGGTTTCGACCTATGGTTTCGACAACGAACTGGCTTGAGATGACATGTGATGAAAACAAAGAAAAATCAAATCTCTCTTGTGAACAGAATCATTTTTATTGTGCCTCATTTCCAAAAACATGTGGTAAATTTTGTCAAATCATGCAAAAAAAAAAAAAAAAACAGTTGATGTATATGTGCTATCAGGATGATAAACAGGTTAAAACCTTCTTTTGCCATTATCATTTTGAGTTAAACTGAGTGATGCAGTTATTCATTATATGAACCTGTAAAAAAAGAAAGAAAAAAGACAAGTTGATTCTTAATCAACAGTATAGCCTGCTGTAAAACCAAGCAATGAATATCAAACTTGAAATGCTTAAAGATGTAAATGTATTTATAGTTTAAACTGAGACAAAAGAACTGACTTAAGATGCATGCATATAAAATGCAGACTCAAGTGTAATACAAGTTATTGAGTATACAAAATAAAAGCAAATTAACACCAAGTTGTAGTTCTGCAAAAAAGTGACTTTACAGATACAATAAATGACTTAATTCGATACTGAACTCAAATAGTCACACTGTTCTCAATACGGTCTGGAGACAGGTAAGGATAGGGCAACTCCAGCTGGCTGTTCCTGTCTGCGATGTCTTTTGCAATCATTTTCAGCTCTCTCTGGACCTCCTCCACAAGCTTGGCAATTGCACCACTGCTGAAGTACCACTCATTATAATGGCACAAGGGCACCTAAAGAGAAATGAATGGCTTGATGAACATCATGCCTGCATCCTATAGTAAATATTCAGTGTAAATTCCATGCAGCGTTACTCTGGAGATTGTGTTATCACTTACAAAGTCAATGGCAGGTTGTGAAAGTAGAGACAGGATACTAAGGACATTGCAAGAGGAGTTCACTTCAGGCAGGAAGGACAAAATATCCTCCTCAGACACTGAGCCTTTGGTCTGAGAAGGTGGACGTGACATGGCCGATGGACTGTTTGGTATCCAGATGTTATAATCCAGCTAAATGTGGAGATGAGGGTTGAGATGAGTTTAGTGAATTTGAATGAGCTAAGCAGCAGGGACGTGCACAGACATTTTGAGGGGCAGGGGCTCAAGTGAAATAAAGGGCACTTCTCATAATTACGTTTTTTTTTTTACTTTTTTTTAAAACAAAAAAGTATATATATTAACACAACACTGACTTCCTTTTAAAAAAAAATAATAAAATAATAAAGTTAATTAATTTTATCTTCCTCAAACTCTAATTTTCAAAAGATGTCTACAAAATAATCAGTTCACACAGAAACCCTGTCTCCTTAGTATTGACTAGGTTCATAGAGCAGCAAAGGAAACCATCCCACAATGTGCATGTTTTGAAAACATTTTCTAAGCTACTAGTTTCAAGTATATATTTAGAATAACCAAAATAACTGCATCAAGCAGAGGGGTGTGTTTTACTAATAATTTGTTTATTTTTTTGCACAAGGCACTACATCATTTTAATTATTTTGGTGTTATCAGAACACATAACACTTTTAAATCAACACAAATATTCACTCTAAACTGAAGAAGGTTGTTGCTGCTATTTTGTTAACTTTGCATTTTGCTGCCTGCCTGGCCCTTAACTGCAAGCATGATTAAAGTTAATTGTTTAAATACTTTTTGTTTCACAAGCAAAATAACTTTTTAGCTTCACACAACTAAGCATCAGAATACTGAATTGCCTTAATGTTTTAATCAAATACATTAATATTATTATTGCTATGCATGTACACATACACAATAACTGATGGTGACTGACAAGGACTTAGTTTCACATTTGAGGGAGGACTGTATCATCACCATCATCAAATAAAACCTTCAAAATCCACATTTAGATGGAGTTTGTTTTAAACCTACTACACTCAAAAAATATCTGTGGCTTAGTAAATATTTAACTTAATTAACTTAATAAAATCTCTAAAAATCTTACTTGATTGTTTGAATTAAGCTTTCCAAAATAATTGAGTAAAAATTCAATAAAAGCCAATGTCATGTATGTATTTGTGTTTGTATGGGATACTATTTTATAAAGGTTTAGAGGAAATAAAAGAAATTTCATAAATAAAAAGTTAATTTATAAATATTGTTATTTTTAATGTTTAATGTTAACTTATTTCTACTCAGTTTTATTTATTAATGTACAGATGCAGTCTCAAAATTCACACACAAATGCAGTGAAGTTCACAGACCGCAAGCCGTTTGTAAATCAAGATATATTTGTGTGTGCATCAGAAATACATTTCTGAATCTTGTCCTGTGCATTTGTGAATCTTGAGTGCATTTGTAAATGTTGTTTGCATTTCTGAATTGTGTGTGTATTTCTGAATTTTGTGTGCATTTGTAAATTTTGTGCACATTTGTGTATCCTGTGTGTGCATTTAAGAATCATGTGTGTGCATGTATGAATCCTGTGTGTGCATATGTGAATGTAGTGTGTGCATTTATCTTTATTGATACTCTTTTGGCTCCATATTACACAGCTCTAGGCTAGTAGCTCATGAGGCATGCATGCTAGCAAAACACAAGTTAACTAAGTTATATTTGCCTTTGCCTAATCAGCAGTAAATTCGAGCATTATTCGAGGCACTGGTATTTTAATCTTTTGTTCATCACCAGCTCCACTCACCTCAGCACAAACCTAGAAAAACACTGTTTGGAGTGTGTCTGTGTATCGGATGTGTGTCGATGTGCGTCGATGTGTGTCGATGTGCGTCGATGTGCGTCGATGTGCGCCGCTGCGTGCAAGGGGGGAAGGGGGGGGGGTGTCAATGAGCGCTTCAGAACTCCTGACCTGATATTTAGATATACTATTCTTCAATAAATATATTTGTTTGACAGGGAAGCTGTGCGCAAACAGGAATATATATTATTTTTTCATAAAAAAAAAAAAAAAAGCACCCCAGAAAAAAGGGCACTTTCTCTCCAGGAATAAAAAGGGCAGGTGCTCAAGCCCCCTTTGATGTCTATGTGTGCACGTGCCTGCTAAGCAGACGCAATAAGCTGTTTAGATAATCTTGTTCAGATTATTAATAACTGAACAAACCTGAGAGAAGTTCACAGCTGCATGAAGTGCTGAGCAGGAAAAGATCACCATGGTAACAAACTTGCACATCTCAGCCGCGGTCTGAAATGACTGTGGAGCTCCTGGAGAACATGTGAAGGGAAAACAAAAATCAATTTAAGCATTTTTGTTTCTCTATGAAGAAGAAAGTAAGTAGATGAGACAGAAATTGTCTCAAAAAACTATAAAACCATTTTATATATATATATATATATATATATATATATATATATATATATATATATATATATATATATATATATATATATATATATATATATATATATCTTATGTTATTGATTCATAATGTTTATTCACCACATGACATTTATAACCTGAACTAACCTTTCCTTGTCATAAAAAAAAAAAAATTCACAATTATTTTGAATTCAGAAATTTTTAAACAGGTGTATTTTTGAATAAATTAAAAGACATGACAAAAATGTGTACATGTGGTTGACCCTTATGCATGAGAACAAAATTCGTAACAGTTCTCTTCTTGAACCTATGTGACTGAGGCCGAGGAATCCCTCTGTGAAAATCTCCCAAATCCAGTTCTGTAGTTCACAGTCATTCTGGATGTCCTCATCATTGCAGTAATACAAACGAATCCAACCTGCAACAAACCTGCATGGAAAATGCAAATCATGTGCTTACTTCAAACCTTAAGAGGACTCTGATTCAGATAATGCAGAAGTACATACCTATGTAGAGCTTCCCAGACCCTGAGTGCATCTTGTGCATAGTAGCAGATAGGTAGTGCATCCAGTCCTCGTGCTCTTATGTCTTCTGGCACACACATTGAGCTGTAGCGGAGACGTTGAGTTGCTCGTGCCATCAGCATTGGTATTGCCTCCAGACCACAGGCAATTGACTATAGAGAAAAGAAACAAAAAAACATGAAAAAATAGGTTAGTTCGTACTGAAAAATAAAATAGATTCTGTCTTTCACTTCCTTTACAGAGTATACAGACAAAAATAAACAAACCAACCTTGTCAAAAACCCCTTTAGTGGTCAGAAGAGTGAATCTAGCCTGAATGTTAATCTGAAGAGTGCTCCGTAAATGAGGCATCAGGAGCTGAAAAACAGAAGCACAATTCATAAGTTTAGCAGCTAAAGCATTTAACCATCTACTAAATGAGACTCAACTCCTTAAAAGTATCAAAATGATCAAAATCAATGAACCATGGAAGCCCTTAAAGCAAACTAAATAAGAATGAGTGTAAAAAAAAATATTTCTTTTTTTAACTGTAGTACCTTTCTAATATTTTATATTGCATGTCTATAATGACAAAAAAAAAATTTGTTTTATTAACATTATTAAGTTATACGCTGTTTATTATTACTTATAAAGCACATATTCTAAGCGACCATATTCTACACCTCTAATCCTACCCAATACTTAACAACTACCTTACTATTATTAATCCAGAGCAAATTAGGAGTTATTGAAGCAAAATTCATAGTTGATAGTTTGTTAATGGTGAGAGTCAGATCTTAAAATAAAGTGTGACCATAATTACTATTTACCAAAGCAAGTAAATAGCTATTTTTTGGGGGGGCTTCCATATTTTAATTCTCAAATAATTAAGAAATCACCCTTGTCCTTCAGGACCGTTTGCACAGGAAAACCAACAACAAGTAAATGGTGTCCCCTAATGGTCAAAGTCATGGCTGCGTGGTTCTGTCTCTGAGCTGCTTTGTACCTGGTGAAGAGGATGAATCTCGGGAAGCTGTCTGAACGTTGCAGTACAGCACACCTCACCAAAAAGATGAGTGCGCAAGAAATGGGTAAGTAGCTGATGGACCTGGAAATCTGAATTACGAACCCACATCTTCGCTAACAACCAATCCGGTGCAGAATCAGAGGGCAAGAAAACAGGATTCTGTGGACCAGGAGCCTGTTGAAGCTAAAATATGGAGATCAGGGTCTTGAATTCAGCATTCAGTTGGTCAATAAAATTCAGACAAAATCTATTTTGAGAAGACATCACATAACTACTCGGAGATTGGTGACAATTATAATAACAAAGTGGTTAAAATTTTTACTTGTATGGCAATGGGCTTTAGTTCTCCTTGTCGGGTGTAATACAGCAGACATAAAGGAGCAGCCAAGTAGGTCTGTTTGTCATTGATAATATTAGCAGGCAGCTGATCCAGTACTTCATAATCCAAAAGAAACACATGTCCTCTCTGTGCAAAATGCATCATGTAGTTACATAACTATAATGTTCTGTTAAAAATGTCAAAATGCTCTGTAATCTTACACTTGGACTCTTGTTCACACCTCCATCTCCTGTCCCAGTGATGAGTCCTCTGGTAAAAAAGGCCTGACCATCTCTGAAGTAACAGACAGGTTAGGTGGCAGGTTATGGATCTGTCTGATCAACAGAGGATTGCAACCATTGAGGCACTGATATCCGAAGAATGCATCGTCTTTCCAATGAGCCTGAACATATTCTATGAAAGAAAAAATAATTAAATTAAAATATAACAAATAATAATCAAATATTCCTACTACTACTACTACTACTAATTCATTGTAAAATAAATTCTATTTGTTTAGCATACTGGCAATTTTGTTCTCCCTTCCATTGAAAAGGAAGAATGTCTCAAGTTCCTGTAGGCTTCTCCAAGATGTTCTTCTTTCAGTTAAACTCTTTATGTAGTGCACATTGTAAACTGGGCTAAAAGACAAGCAGGGTGTCAACATTTCATTGTCAAATTAAGTTCATATGACATAAGATAATAAATGAATATCAGTCTAGCTTGTAATGAGAGCTAAAGCCCTACCGTTGACGGACGTAACTCAAGTTTGGTCCTAGAGCTGTAACACTGGTCATATCTACACAGTGAGGACCACCTTCAACAAATGTGCCCCACCTACAGAAAAAAAATTACATCTTTGTTAACTGTGAAAAAAAGATGGGAGGACAAAAACAATAAACTACATTGAACAAAATTATAAACGCAACACTTGTTTTTGACCCAATTTTTCATGAGCTGAACTAAGATCTAAGACTTATTCTATGTACATAAAAGGCCAATTTCTCTCAAATATTGTTTACAAATCTGTCTAAATCTGTGTTAGTAAGCACTTCTCCTATGCCGAGATAATCCATCCACCTCACAAGTGTGGCGTATCAAGATGCGGATTAGACAGCATGATTATTGCACAGGTGTGTCTTAGGCTGGCCACAATAAAAGGCCTCTCTAAAATGTGCAGTTTTATCCCACAGCACAATGCCACAGATATCAATTAACAAGATAGAGAATTGTTGGGGTTTTGTTAAATGTGAGCTAAAATCATCAAATGATGATTGGATGACAGGGGAGCTCTACAGACTCCTGAAGACATGGAATGCTGCCTTCAGAGCTGGAGATGAGGTGGGCCTGAGAACAGCCAAAAGGACTTATAAATCAGAATGCTGTTCATAGACTTCAGTTCAGCATTCAACACAATCATCCCTAAACAGCTCATTTACAAACTGGTCCAGCTGGGGCTCAACACTTCACTGTGCAACTGGCTATTGGACTTTCTGACTGGAAGACCTCAGGTAGTACGGGTCGGCAGCAACACATCACACTGAACACTGGGCCCCCCAGTGTGCTGAACCCCCTCCTCTTCACTCTGCTGACCCATGACTGCACACCATCACACAACTCCAACCTCTTCATTAACCCTTATGCGTTGTTGGGGACGTTTTCATCCACTAGGGGGTAAAGTTGAGTCTTATTTTGGCCCCAACTTTCTCTGTGTTTGAGCTATTGGAATGATTTTTGGTGACCAATCTTATGTTGAACCATATTTTGGGACAATGCTTTGAAATTTTTCAAAAACTTAATGGTACACTCTGGGCAAATTCACTACCCTTTCGTTATGTTCGTGGATGAAAACATCCACTAAATTAAACTGCTGTAAAAATGTATCAGATAAATATTTTTTGAACATTTTTTTTTGCATAGATTTATTAATCAACCTCAGTCCTGGGGCCTGTTCTTCGTACGTCGCTTATTACATCCAAGATCAAATGACACATCCAAGATGTCATCGTGCTAATCATGATCCGGCTAATTGGGTTCTTCGAACACACCTGTTGTGTATGATTAGTATCGCTGGATTGAGTTATCTGAGATAATTGCGCGTTCATGTAGACAACACATGAATAAAAGGGGATATGTATCGTTACTCGAAACTATGATTTGCAGTGCAGCGATTGGCATGTGGCAAGACGGCAATGTAATGACGTCATATAATTTAAAACGACACCTGACGAAAATCTTGACAAATTTCTGGTCTTTTAAGGAAACAGCCAAGCAAACAAAACTACATAAATGTTAGAATAGATACATGAAACAGATAACAGATACATGTTTTTATTTTATTAGAATTTTTTTCATGATTCCAATTATTTAGATTCGCAATTTATAATAGTTGTGCAGTCTTTACATTTTTATTTCAGTGTAGAAATTATCTATTCATTTCATTTTATATTTGGACAGATTTGTAACGTGACAGCATTAATGAAAGTTTCTCAGTATCATGTTATCTGCATCTCCTGCGCTCCATCAAGCTACTCTTATAATAGCAGTCATCACTCAAAATAATGCACGACTCTATTATCTGTATAGCATGTGTGTACGACTCTAATACAATTATGAAGTAATAATTTTATGACATAAATATTTCAGTGAGTAAAACTAGCTGTGTCTATAGTAGGCTGTTATCTACTACACAGCATTTTTATATTATACTTAATTAATTTTTTTAATGATTATTATTTTAAATTATTGTCCGTTTAAAATTAAAGTATGATACTCTTGTAATAAAGTAGCGGTGGTAGCAGGCATATTTTGAGTATCAGTTCTGGTTGAAAAGAAGCGATCTAATCCTGTTTACATGAAATAAGCCTGCTCCCGAGCAGGTTTAAGCCAGAGCCATATATTGTCGCAACTCTCACTCTGTATGGCTCTGGTTTAAGCTAACGGACCTGTTGCTATGACAGCAGCTCAGGGATGAGCTTCGAAGAACCAAACGATCCAAGATCACGCCAAATCGACAACATTCAAATCCAGCTAACTGAGTTAGCGACATACGAAGAACAGGCCCCTGATCACAACTACCAAATATTGTTTTTTTTTAATCCAAGATTTTAACTCTTTAATTACCAAGTTCATAAATGATGTCACTTATTAGGGTAAAAAAAAAAACACACAAAATTACATATTTTCAATTTAAAAAGTGATTGTGGACTGGATACTTTTTTACCTTTTATTACAGTCTTGGGCATGTCAAAGATTAGTAACAAGATTGACTTTAATGCATTGTTAGTTGTTGTGCAGCATTACATTTTAATATTTTCTCCCTAATTTGTCGTTGGTGGCTGTTTTTGCCCCATTGACTTCCATTATAACAACATTTTTTGATTGCAAAGCCATGACACCATATAATCAAGTATTCTTGATTGTTTGTGGTTGTCCCTTTTGGGAACAGGTAACATTTGTTATTTTTTACAGTTGATCACTAGGTGGGACCATTAACCCTTTAGATAGGCCTGTGCGAAAAAAAGGCTTAGTTTCTGGCTTGTATATGGAGTTATATGGAGTATAACAGCAAATTATAGTGTTTGTGTGTGTGTGTGTGAGATTCTGTATTGTTGGTGGTTTTCCCTGTTGGGGAAATTTCGATTGTCTGTATGTATGTGCTGTACATGTGGAAGAATTGACAATAAAGCAGACTTGACTTGACAAGTTTCACAATTTGAGTTGAATTACTGAAATAAATTAACTTTTCCATGATATTCTAATTTATTGAGATGCACATGTATTTATAATTAAATTTTTTTGATAATAAATTTATATAGAATTCACTTTCAAGTACTAAGATTTGTGTATATAAATCTTTCCCAGGAGAAGCATGTTGCTAACAAGGAGGTCACCTATGTTATTGTGTGTTCGGGGAAGACATTATAGATCACATATAAGTCTTATCTTGCATTATTTCCTGGTCACTTCTTGGTTAGTTGTGAAACAAAGTCTGTGGTCCAGCCAGAGTCGTCACCAATTCTTCTTATTGTAAATTCTTGCTGTGTGAAACCTCCTGTCACTGATTCATCATGCAATGTGAACACAGCAGTAACCGAATGCTACCCCAGATAGTCGTGCCATGTGAAAACAATGGTGATCAGTGTGAACTTAGCCAGCATGTTAAGACTGTATCTTAAGAACTAGTTTGACAAACCAGCAGTTGCCAAGGGGTAATCAGTCCTACTTTTCAATAAAAATAAGAACAATCTACCTTTTCATAACTGAATTAAAGTTATGACCAGTCTTGAAGAAAAACAAAATAAGGAAACTAAATTTAGCCTAAACTTGTCTAAACAGTTCATGCAACCAGCCCGAGGTTTTAAACAGAAATGTCAGTTTTTAAATATCCTTTGACTAGAAGGTGGCGCTGTGCCGAAACTACTCATGTGTCCTCAGGTCATGCTTGTTACAACATATAGCAAGTTTGGTCAGAATCCACTTAGTCTTTGCAGAGATACAGCCTCATATTCAATTTGTGCACTCACTTTAAACTTGTTAACATGCTTTACGAAAACAAACTGACATATCAAAAAGCCTTTCATTACTTTTTTGCCCAAATGCACTTTAGATGATCCTACCCAATTTTAGTGAAAACTGGACAAACTGTCTAGGACAAGTTCGAATAAGTAGATTTTTTTGGGAAAACGCGAAATTGCAAAAAATATGTTACTACAAATTTCTAAATGATCCACGCTCAAAATGGCTGACATGAGAAATTCGGCAAGCCGCTCCAAATCTAACAAGATAAATCTCATGATTTTTGGTCAAACTGTTAAAAAATTATAAACAAAAATGTCAATTATTTATATCTTTTGAACAGTAGATGGCAGTTTGCCAAAACTACTCATGTGCCGTCGACACTGATACTCTTGTGGGCAGTATGTTTTGATGTAAATCAGACAAACTGTATATGACGATTTCGAAAAAAAAATATTTTTTGCATAATTTAATATCGAGAAACCTCTTGACCCATGTGCAGTTTAAATAAGAGACTCCAAATTTGCTATGGTTAATATTGAGACAGTCCTCTTTCTGTGAGCCAAATTTCATAACTTTCCCTCACACGGTTCTATGGGCTGCCATAGACTTCCAGAGTAAAAGAAAAAGAAGAACTAAGGGATTCGATAGGAGTAAAAATGAGTAAATAATTATTTTTAATAAGTAAAAAGTCAGGTTTTACCTCAGAAACTGTTGTTTTTGTTGGAGATCCTTCTCCCTGTGATTGATAAGGATATCTAATGTTTCCTTCTTTTTCAGACATGCTAGAGAAGGGAAACATCACTAAATTTAGATATTAAGTCAAGGAAATTAAAAGGATATTATTACCTAATTAACAAGTGTGAAAGAATGGTGAAAACAGAAACAGCTCACCTTTCTCGTTCCGAAGCTCGATGTAACCATCTGCTGTCCGGATCCATTTATAACAAGGGAAAACCTCCACCTCGGGTTCCTCAGGACTCCGTCTCACCTGCACATCATGACAGTGCCAATCCAGGTCCGGAAAGCCAGGCTGAGGCTCAAGACGGAGTCTTAACAGAACCACTATGCCAATTTCCTCTTTAGGATTGATGACAACTGTGTAGGCCTGTCCCAAAAAGAAAAACACCACGTTTGCATGTGTATCTGTGAGATGGTGTCATTGTCAATGCTGCCATGGTGAATGACTCAGTTTTTTCTCTTATCTAACAGTTATTTGCTATGTTATATCCTAGGCAGGTTTAGAATGGGTTAAAGTGCCTCAGCAGACACTCTAGTGTACTGTAGCTGTTAGAGTATGCTATTTGCTGTTCTGATTATAAAAAGCAAAGTAGACAGGAAGTGAAATGCAGTGAATACAATTAAGTTGTTTTCTCATCTCTTTGTCTCTCTCTGTGTGTGTGTGTGTATAAGTGCATTGGTTGGAGGGTGTGATGTTGTTAAGTGCTTGCTGAACATTGTCACACATTGTCTTTGTAAAGTACACTACTGTTTTCGTAAATATGTTAAAACACTTTTTTAAAGACTCGTTAAATTGGTCAAAAGTGATGGTGACATTTATAATGTAACAAAAAATTATTAAATGCTGTTCTATTGAACTTTCTTTTCACCAAAACAATTAGAAAAAAATGAATGTATCATGATTAGCACAAAAATATTAAGCAGCACAACTGTTTTGACTATTAATGATAATTAAAGATTATATATATATACTTTTTTTATGTGGTTAAAAAATTTACCTTTATAAATTTAAAGGCAAATATCGTGCCTTAATAAAAAGTTATTTTTTAAAACAGTATGGGCTTCTGTTCTTACAGTTGCATTTTATTTGGAAACTTTAAAACATTTATTGAAACTAATTTCATCATGTGATGTCTTCTCAAAATAGGCGATTGTCTTACTGAGTCTGGCAAGAGAACGTGCTCCACTCTGACCGGAGGACTTTCACACAGAGTACCAATCAAAGAGATCCAAACCCTGCTATACGTTCCTGACAGCGGAGATGCAGAGGTTCGAATGGTCACATGAAAGCCATCCATTTCTCAAGCCAGAGTTCCCAAGCATTAAAAGAGGTGACCTATAAATGAAAATTGTATTGTGAACTGGAAACAGCCAGACCTTTACGATATACACACTCACAAAACTGCTGAAAAGAATACATGGCATGGCAGGCCAGTTCAGCTAAAAACAGGAAAGTGACATGGAAAACAATTAGCAAATGAACACACAAACAAAAAAAAACCTAAATAAATAGAAAGCAAAGGCAGAGGCGTGAATATAAAACAACAGAAAAATTATAATTTTGTGGAGGTACTAGGAATATTCAAATGTTATCAACTGATAGCATGTAAACAACCGGTTCAAATTTGCTCCATTGCTGTTCATGCAAGTGCATGAATCAAAAACCCAGAGTGTAGCATATTTACTATTTATTTGTGTATATGCTACATTAAATTAATGCATTACATTTTCTCGTTTCTCTAAATGCTATATTTTTTTTTGGAATGTTCTCCTTTCCTTTTAATTCCTAATTGTGTTCTTTATAAAATGTTAACACTCTTATGTCGTAATTTGCAAATGTTTGCATATTGAAGTGACAAAAACGACATTCCATATTTGAATTGTAAATGCTATAGCCTATCATTTGCCAAAATACACAACTACTTTACATCAAAAAACTAAAGGAACATTACAACAAAATAATTCACACATTTTCTTTGTTTAAATGTTTAAACTTATTTGAAATGCACTTAATAGCTACGCGTAAGTTACTCACCAAAACAAGATCTCATTGGATTATTACAAATGTTAGTACTTTTTCTTCTAACCAGTGCATTATTTTTGAAAATATATCTGGAAGCGGTTAAATGATACGTTCGGTAAAAACAACAACGCAAAAGACAATTAAAGTTGAAGTACAAGTGCATACTTACCTTCCCAGTTTCCACTGAAGACTTGAGTCTAGCGTACTTATGGCACGCGGTTTATCACTTTATCTCACTTCAGCCAATCGCGTGTGTGAGTGGGCTAGTCGCGCTGTCTTCCGCATATATTTGGTGCTTATGGTTATTGGTATTTTTGGTGTATGTCTTTTCTGAAGTGGCGTGCGTAGCCTATGTGCTGTACTTATTCTGGCTTTTCATTTAAATACACTTTAAAGTGTACAGTGGATCACCAAATAATTATGTACCAAATATTTTTGACAAATGTTAAATGTTAAAGGTTTTTTTTTTTTTTTTTTACAGAAATCAGTTAATTGTAAATATAAACGTAAAATAATTTGAGGAGCGGAGATAAAAAACGACGTTCCCTGACCGGGAATCGAACCCGGGCCGCGGCGGTGAGAGCGCCGAATCCTAACCACTAGACCACCAGGGACTCGAGCGGAGCTTAAAACAGTGGAAATTTTCTATGTACAGATAGACAATGTATTTTATTTTCAGTCTTACGCGTTTCGATAGCTATTTGTTTCTTTTTTTCACATATAAAGTAGCAGGTTTTAACAACTAAAACCACATAGAAGTTACCCCTTTAAATTATATACTGTAATGTACATCAGGAAACGGTATGTGTTTTTTTTGTATTTTCTTTTTTTCGAGATTAAGTAAGAATGTTTGCGATTACATTTCAATAGCATTCAAACGCACAGACTAATGTACGTGGCGCAAAGTTTAGCACGTTTTGTACACGTAATCCTGTTCTCCTAAACTATCAGTGAAATGCCACTGGCGAGCCTATTATCGCCTCATTGTTTGAGTTGTGACGCTAGAGAAATGTTTTAGTAACAGGATATAACCATGAATTAACCACGACAATAGTAATATAGTCATATATATAATTCAAGACAAGCTTCTATAAGACCTCGTGGCGCAACGGTAGCGCGTCTGACTCCAGATCAGAAGGTTGCGTGTTCAAATCACGTCGGGGTCAAAATCTTTTTATTCCCCCACTTTTCATGCAATTATAACTCAACGCAATCAAGGAAATCGAATAGCATTTTTTTTTATTGTCCTCTCTTTGTTTTGTTACACCATATAATAATCTGAGCATCTGTTTTTTTTTTTTTTTTTTTTTTTTTTAGAAATAACCAACATTTAATGTTTTTTTTCCCTGTATCAAAACGTGTTACAACAAGCCTTGCAATCTTATGCAGGGAGATAGATTGGTTTAATGTTACTGGACTTTAAGGTATGTGAAGGAAATCTTTAGGAATGAGTTCATCCACAGCAGAGACCCTGTCCGAAGTCCTTCATATTTGCACCACATTTGACAAATGCAATTCATAAACTCCCAATAAAAGGCCTACAATTAAATTAGATGTGTTTTTAAAAGTTCAGCGATTAAAGACAATCTAAACTTCCTTTATACTCTTGCAGTAAAGGAGAACGAAGCAAAAAGTGGTCATTCTGTGCAGATGTTGACTTCCTCTTTCAACAAACATAGTTTCCTGTGTAATAGTCACTCATTATGACACATCTACGACAACACACATGCATTTACACACATACACAAAAGTAAGCAAAAGACAATAAAGTACAGTTATTAGACTGACATTATAAGCAACACCAAAGCATACAAGTAACAAAGCATTTAAATCCAATTTAATTGAAAAATGACTTCACAATACAACAATAAAACTGTATGAAACTGTTGCCACAAGCAACAATGGTCCTACATAAGATGAATTTCTTTTCCAACAAAACTGCTGAAGTTATGAATTCAAGTAAAGGCTTGATGTGCTAAAAAAATGCACATTGTTTATTGCTTCAAAGTTATCACAGGTTGAGAGGATCTTTCAGTTTTGGATTGACCTCACACTACTTTCTGTTGTTCAGAGATAAGAGATCAGGCTTGCTGTAGTTTGGCGGGTTGGCAAGAGGGTCATAACCTAAGCGACTTAACATTGGAGCAAGGCTGGCCATTTCATTCACCACATCAGCAGGGATCTTGCCCACCCATTTAGACAGAGCCTCGGTGTTCACTGGCTTGACTACTTGATCCGTTGACAGTTCCACCCTGCAGGAGAGACAATAAATAATCATACATCCAACGCTGTAGTTAGGAATATGGCAGACAAGGCCTGAGTGCTTGTCTAATATATCACAAAATTAAATTAATCTGCCTTCTAGAGAGAAAGTCTGTAAAATGACCACATCACAAACTGCAGTAAGATCAGACAATTAAAATGTACTTATTCCAGCGGGAGATGTTTTAATGTCTAACACTGGTTCCATTATTATGCTTGCAGATCAAACAAACGAATTCTAATTTATTTGTCGTAACGCTCATATTACCGAGTAGTGAAATATTTACATAGAGAGCACTGAGCCAACTCTTGACAAGGAAATGCATGTACACTCCATTATCTGGAAAAGCTGTAGATGTAAAAGGAAATGGTGAATGAAAATTATTAGCGGGGCTGGACTTGATGGGAACAAAGATGCTTTTCTTTTATATTTTTTTTTTAAGGCTGTATCGATATCGGCTTAAAAATGTATGGAATTACACATGACATGTTGGGTGTAGCAAGATATCATGGTCATAACTTAAAAATTTGTTTTCTTGTTTTAGGTACATTTTTACTTCATGGCTCTAATTTGTTTTAAGACTGGAATTTAACAAATTATGCCTAGAATTTTCTTTCTATTTACAGTCTGGAAGAGTGAATGCTAGATGCCAAAAGTAAGACCCAGATTTTGTTTCTCTCATATTTTGATTTTCTAGCCTCAGACTATGATTGAATCCAGTCAGAGAGTATCGAACATGTATGATATAATAAAATTTTGTATTAAATTACAAAAAACAGTATTAATTACAAAGATCATGAAACTGAAAACAGCAATTATTGTCCCTGTTTTCCCAGATTTCACCAAATGAGTTATTATGCAGATGTGATTAATATCCATGAACCCAGCAGATAATTACTCCCTTTTATATTGTCTTTAGTAGTAGAATTTTTACTATTTTTATTATTATTATCTTATCTTTGTTAGCTCCCCACCCCCTTTTAAAGAAACTCTGAATGACCAAAATTATCTTAAGCACCACCACCAGTAAGTTCAGTTAAATAAAAGTTAAGTAAAATATTGCTTGACTGACTGATGTTAATAGCGTACTTTCTCACACACACACACACACACACACACACACACACAGGAATGCATATTTGTAATTTTCGAAGAACTTCGAAAGTTGCACATGAACCATGTTGCACGAAAAATTAAGAAAACTTGCTTCAGCATGTGTGCAGCTTGTAACTAAGTTCTGATTGGCCAACTGCCATTATTTAGTAAATGAATTATCATACAAAGGCTAGATAATTTTAATACTGAATTTGAATGATAGCTTTTACATAATAAATTATTAATCTAAAGGGGATGGTGATTTAACTGAGGGTATGCTATTTGTATTTATTTTTTTCAACCAGAGGGATGCCATCCCACCACAGCCCCCCTCAATTCACACCCTGGCTTTAGCATTTGATCACTTCAGGTTTAAGAAGTGTTTAAACATTGCAACTACTGATGAACATATTCATTTTTATTTGAATTTTTACTTAGTGGCTTATTTGAAGGGTAAGTTTATCCAAAAATGAAAATTAGCTTAATTTACTCACCCTCAAGTCATCCTAGGTGTATATGACTTTCTTCTTTCAGAAGAATCCAGTCATAGTTTTACACATGATAAAAATGTGCTTAATTCGCTTAGAAAATACTTGTGAATATGGCAGCCATACTACAGAAATGAAAGTAATCAAATGTATATTTTTATCAAAAGGTAAATTCTGTAGTCTTCATTGTAAAGATTAAATACAAATTAATGCTCACCATTAAAGATATAAAAGGTACTTAGTAAAGAGTAGAAACTGTTTTTCTTTGTCTTTTGTTCTTTGATCAACATTACAGACATCAGCAGGAATATTTGACAGGCAGTGCCTTTAAGAGTTTATCTTCAGACCCAATATACTGTTACACAACCTGCGTTCTCTTTCTCAACTATTTAACATTCCAAAACTTACTGTGTTTAACTGGATACTCGCCAAGATGGGTATTTTGACATAATTTTGTATGTATTTTAATGGTTTAGCACAGTTAGCCACTTATTTTGATATTTGTGGCTCACAAGCTGTTTAAGACTGAATACGGCTTGTGCGCTCCACTAATATAGATCAGTGTTAGTCCACACGCTTTTGGTGTAAGCACAAAACCTGCCATGATGTTATTACCTGTGCCGCTGTTAACAAAACGGATCAGCTCAAAACCAGAAAGAAGTCACAGATCCTGGCCGATCATGAGGAAAATCGTCTTATTCTGATCCCTGGCTGACTGATCAGTGCATCTCTAGTTTTTGTGATAAAAATATCCATATCCAAAACTAGCGGTCGACCGATATATCGGCAAGGCCGATGTGTTTGACACGGGACTTTTATTTTGACAGCACTGAGGCTCACATATATTTAATATTTGTATTAAGTACTTATTTATTCGTGAAAAATATTGTCATCTAAAGTATAAGCATGTTTATTTTAGACATTTACTTTTCAGCCCATTGTCAAATGATTTCAAATTTCTTAAATATTAATAATAATAATTTTAAAAATCATATCTGCTTTATATCGGCTATAGGCCCCCCCTGCTTTCCAAGATATTGGAATCCATTATCAAAAAACACGTTGGTCACGTTGGTTTAATCTTGCTTGCACCAACAGTTGTATATGGAAGCAGTTCCAGGAGAAGTACTGAAATCCTCTGACATTCTTCCTTACAAATCCTGATTTTTTGTACTTCTAATTAGTGACCGTAGTTTTGTTTTGATCTCCCCCCTGAGTTTCCACGTTCATCACTATTGAGCGGCAGATGCATAAAACCAACCTCCAAACATCATCTGCCTGGAACTGCTTCCGTGTACAACAGTGAGTGCGAGCTACATTAAAGGGATTATTACGTTTAAAATATGAATATTTTCTTCCTTCTACAAAAATTAATTGATTTACTACAGGAGGCCTTTGTTCACCTCCTGGAGCCGTGTGAGACACTTTTTTTTTATGGATGGGCCCTTTATATTCAACTACATTTGATTGATGCATGCAACACCCGCTGAGTCGCATTAAACATCTTGAAAGATAAAAGCCAATTTTTAATGTAACTCTGACTGGATTTGTCTGAAGGAAGAAAGTCATATACACCTAGGATGACTTGAGGGTGCGTAATTTATGGGCTAATTTTCATTTTTGGGTGCACTAACCCTTTAAGCATACAACATAGTCTATTTTTTTTTTCTTTCAAAAACTTAAAAACACACAAATCCACGTTACCTTTATTTACATGTAAAAGCAGAGACTTTTTTTCTCATCTGAATCTCTTCCACCTTATATATTTACTTCAAGTACCCATGAGATTTTAAAATAAATTGCAATGTTTGAATAATAATTATCATATTTGCACGTTCACGGTTCTCTGACATTGATTTATGGTCACATGATATGCAAGTAAATCAATATGGTACAATTTTATTCTATTCAAATCAATGTGAAAAAGGAATTAGGCCAAAAGTAACCCAAAAGTAGTCTAATTATATTACATAATATATCAAGTGGTATCAATTCAGTGGGTAAATTAAAAAAAAAAAAAAAAAAGTACTAGCCAATGGCAATTCTATGGCCAAGGTTTGCTTAGAAGGTTGCATTCAAAACTTATTTGAGCGTTTAATTTTCAATTAATTTTTTTAATTGTAATATTGACTTTATCCGATATCATCAAGGATTTAATATATTACAAAAAGTGTGACAAATAAAGCAAATAGCTGAAAGCATCAAACTCACTTTGACAGTGAAACTCCACCAGCTTTCCCAATAAGCTGTTCATGGTGAAGTACGGAAGTGTCCCACGGCACATCCAGGAACCGAAGGAGCTTGCGCATCATCTGCTCAGGGTACAGGACCAGCTGTTCATAATGCACAGGCAGACAGTTGCCATTCGCTGCAGCCAGGCACTGGTCATACATCACCTCCACTGCCCGGTTCCACTTCACCAAACAGTCCCGGTAACTCGTCAAGTCAAACCCGGTGATAGTCACCTTGCGGGAAATCATAGAGTGTACGGTGGCCCTGCCATCGCGGAGCATAAGAACAAACTTCGCTTTTGGGAAGAGCTTGGAGAGGTAGGAAAGGGACTTTAGAGTGAAAGGGTCCTTATTGCAGAGCCTCGGAGCGGGCTCGCCATGCCCCACTATGATCTCCAACAGGAAGGCACGTACAGCTGAATCCAGGACCTCATCGGTGATGCCAGCCTCTTCCAGACGGACACGTTCACGTGCGGAGTGACTCCACGTGGCCTGCATGGCTAACAGCCGGGGGATGACGCGGGTCTCTTCTCCACACCGAACGAGAGGGTGAGCATCCAACATAACCCGCATCAGTGTGGTGCCACTACGAGGGACTCCCCCAACAAAAATGAGAGGGGTTTCCTCATTGTATTCTTCAGGGATTTGTAACAGGTCACTTAGGTTTTGGCCAGCATGTAGATTAACCGCCCACCTGTGCTGTGCAGCACGAGAACGAGCAGTTGGACATTCTATCGAGCTGAGGCCAAAATAAAATACTGTGACGGAGCTGATGACCCCGCAGACCAGAAGAACATTGCACGTTTGTTTCCTCATGACTTACAGTTAGAGGAGTTTGTGGTTTGTGGTTATAAAAAAGCAGAATGAGAAAAAAAAAATTGGTAAAACAGACTTAGCAGAAAGGTGAAGAGGGATTTTGGAAATTAGACAGCGAATGCTTTCCAGAAAGGTTCAGGGTGAAAGAATGTTGAAAGGCTTTCTTAGGTAAAGGTTTTTTGGGGGAGGGAAGGGAAGGGCAAATGTTTTCTTTTCTTTCTCTTCAGACCTTTGCTTGGAGCTTCAATAAAATCAGACTTGGTAAGTAAAGTCTTGTGTTCTCTGTCAGCACCATTGTGCCTGTAAAAAGGGGAAGGAAAAACACTTTCAAAAAAATATTTTGTCGGTTCTGTATCAGCATTGGCTACTAGGGTGCATCTCATGTTACATTAAAGGTCAACATTACTGTAAAGCCTCTTTCAAACTGCACATCGGACCCAGCAAATTGCTGGAACATTGCCGGGTCACCTTCTGTGTGAAAGCAAACACTTCCCGGGATTGATTCCGGCATTGAACCCGGGTCGGGGACCTAATAATATTGCTGGGTTCAGTCCCGGAATGAGCACTGTGTGAACAAAAGGCAGATCTAATGCCGTGTCATGGTGATGACGCACGTTATCGCGCGACTCTTTTACCGGCTGTTCTGAAGGAAGATCAACGTTTGCGACAAAAAAATATGTTCAAACTGTAATGAAGCAGAGATCAGTTAGTTCCTTACTTTCCGTGCTGAAGCTGAGATCGTTCGCTTGCATCAGTGAAAGTACAACGTGCCTAGCGTTTTCGACTCATACATCACACGCCCTGATGTCACGTGTCGTTATGGGATCTTTACGGGTTGTGTGTGAAAGCACGCACATATCCCGGGTAATCACTGGCAGTGTGAAAGTGCAAAATCTAGCAACCTGGGAACAATTGGCGAAACACTTTACCCGTGTATTTGCCGTAATCGCAGTGTGAAAGGGGCTTAATAGTATTAGACAATTACAGTTTGCCAATTTGTGTGTTGTAACTCGCTTGAATTGCAAGCCCAAACACAAAGGAAAATGTCCTGTAAATTGTAATTACCGTATTTTCTGGACTATAAGTTGCACTTTTTTTCATAGTTTGGCTGGTCCTGCGACTTATAGTCAGGTGCGACTTATTTATCAAAATTAATTTGACATGAACCGAGAGAAATGAACCAAGAGAAAACATTACCGTCTACAGCCGCGAGAGGGCGCTCTATGCTGCTCAGTGCTCCTGTAGTCTACACTGAGCAGTATAGAGCGCCCTCTCGCAGCTGTAGACGGTAATGTTTTCTCTTAGTTCTTGGTTCTAAATAAATGCCACTTACAGTCCAGTGCGACTTATATATTTTTTTTTCCTCGTCATGACGTAGTTTTGGACTGATGCGACTTATACTCAGGTGCGACTTATAGTCCGAAAAATACGGTAGACAAACAATGTAATACTATGGAAATTATGTTGTATCTTGTAGGTGTCATATCTAGTTTAGGATTGTGTAGATTCTTAATTATACAGGTCAAAGCAGAAAAATCTAGTATAGTGTATCTCAATCTTTTAGAATCAATATCCAAGACGATATAATTATCAGAATGCATATTCTACAATGATGACAAAGCAATTTATTTTTCTTATTTCATTTACAGACAATAATAAAATAAGTTGTTTTTGTTTAAATTAAAACAAGAAATAATGTCAGTTTAGATGATGTTTACCTTGATTTTTAGTGGTTGGCCTACTAATCTACTGGAACATCTAGTTTCCCCTTAACACACAAACAGGTACATATTGGTTACACTGCTACCTCCATGTGTGCAGGTTACACTTCCTACCTCTGTTTGAGTGTCAAAAGCATATTTTTAAAGGGGTCAACTTCAAACTTTGGCAAAACATGCACGTTAACAACAACTTTAAGCAGTAAAGCATCCTGTTGTGGCAAGTATCTGTGGTTACTTTTGTTCTGAAATGCACATGAGGTGTTATTTGTGACACATGCAATGCATGAAAATTTAACACCTCATAATTTTGCACATATGTAAATTACTTAGCTTATTAAATGTATGCATTAAGCAGATGCTTTTATCCAAAGTGATTTACAGTGCATTCAGGCTAACAATTTTTACCTAACCTGTTCCCTGGGAATCGAAACCCACAACCTTGTGCCACTTACGCAATGCTCTACCACTTGAGCCACAGGAATACTACAACTGTAGTAACATTAGAACTACGTTAAGATCAAATTAATGTCTGTATGTACGTGTTGGGAATTAGGAGGAAATTGTAATCAATGTATTAATAATCCCCCTATTAATAGTGAATAAGAACTAATGACTAGTGATGGGCACGTTCGAAACTCTGCTTCACAAAGCTTCGAAACATTTGCAAATCTCAGAAACTCCGATTGTTTACCACTAGGGGTGTTGATCTTCAAAGTGTAACCATGAACTACTTCTGGTTGCCCAGTTAATCATGCGACTTGAATTTACACTAAATTTTACTATAAAAAAAAAAGAAAGAATTCAGGGCCAGATGTTGTTGTTGCTGGTTAAACAAAAGATAACCTCCCTTCTACAAAGATTGCTATTTAGTTTTAAAAACATTTAAAAACATTCAGTACTTTCAACCTACAAATGACATTGTGCATTAAAAAAAACAAAATGAGCTTAAATCCACCTTCTTCTCCTGACTGGTAACACTACTCTTGCCTGTTGGTTTTTATAGACAGCTCTAATGGAAAAATTTAATTAATAAAATAATAACATTAATTATTTAATGAATTAATTGATTTATTAGTTCATTGGGTGTTGAGATTTTGATTATACTTAAATAGAACACAACACAAGCACTAATATTTTATAGTATTTAAGTGTTTATTTACTATATTTAAATTTCTTAAAAAAAGAAAAAAAAAAACATTTGCATTTGTTTTATAAGTTTGGACTGAGTTCTTGATGCTTTTACAATGTTTTCACGCAAGACTGTCCAGATCTTAAAAATGCCAAAGCGCAGTGCCCTTTTTGCCAAGATTGCGTTAGATGTCACGGAAACCTTTGCAATGGAAGTTAAATACAAATAATAATAATAATAATAAAATATTACATATAATTTGGTAGTAAAACAAAGTGCTACACATTTTATTGCTGCAAAGATTAGTACATTTATTTTGAAAAAAAAGTATTGAAAATAAAAATAAACTCTGTAAACATTTGCATTCAGGTAATGAAAAGTTCAACACACACTTGTGGTCTTCATGCTCACTTAAACACTTGGACCAAATACAGGAAATACGTCATAGAAGTAGTCAAGTTCAAAGACCACAAGTGTGTATATTTGGACAAGGTAAATGACTGTTCCTAAACAGGTTTCCACTGAACATGTATCTGTCTTCAACTGGTCCAATAAAAATTTAATCCCACTCCGACTCACGCCATTTGTTGAGCCAGGTAAAACTAATCAAATTACTGCTAAAAATCTAGAAGTACCTTCTCTCTGCATATTAATCAGGAATAGAAGAAATTTGACATAAAAAGGATGTTTTCTTGCGACTTTGGACTTTGTTGCTTACTGGTGGTTTCCCTTTTTTATTGATGTCTAAAAAAATGTATCCTCCCTAGACTTATTTAATTGTGTTCAACACTGGACCACTATTTTTGGTGTCACAACAGAGAGTTTGAATTCCCAAAATGCTCGTGCAGAAAGAATATGTTCTGTGACATCAGATCGCTGCCGTGTTTTTTGTGTGTAACGTGTATGTACTGCAATAATGCAACAAGTCGACAGATTCGTTATTCTGTGTGTTCGGCTCGACGATCATCGCTGTGTATAGGTAAAACAAAGCTTGAACGCGTTTGTAGGTCATATGCATAAATTTGCGCAGGAGTATTTGTCGGAATTCACTGTGAAGCATTAGCTGCGTGGCACGAAAACACGTTTTTAATGGTTGTAGGGGAAATAAGAGGACTGACTCTACCTGACATCAAAGTTATTCGCCAGCACGACTGGCGGCCTGCGACAAGCAAACTATGTGAGAGAAACACGCTCACGACACGTACAAATCCCAAACAACAGATAGTTTGAATAGTTCAGCAAGAAAAGCGAGTGTGTTGTCTCTTACCGTACAGAAAGAACAACTCCTCGAAATCCTTCATTCTCCAGAACCACGTCTGTCTGGTGAAATGCAGACGTGAAGATCGTTTAAACGGAGCTATGAAGCTCTGACTTTGAGAACGAGAGTCTTACACCGCGAGCACATTTCTCGTGAACCTTCGGTGTGTACGCGAGGAATCGGTCATACAATTTCGATACTAGCGAAAAACTAAATTACGGGCAGAGGTCTTAAAATCATACCAGTTACCACAGCGCTGAAGAGGAACGCTCAAATTTCATTGGCTACAGCAAACGTCTGTTGCCAATCAGATGGTTTTCATTGGTTTACTCTTTAATACACGGCATTGCTGTCATAAATCAAACTCGTGTTGAATAAATAATCCGTCTCTATTCTCATCAGAAAAACTGTCAATGAGAATACATTATTATTCAATATATCCATAAATATCTTATGAGATTTACTATAAAATTAAGAATTAAGTTTTGTGGAGGGCCGGAATGAGAAAATCATCAAGTGACACATTACAAATAAATTCACATTGAACTGCTTTATGGATGAGTCTCAGTAAACTTAGTTGTTAAAAGAGCTCAGTGTTGCAGCCACGTACTTATATTCAGACAGTTGGGTCACTAGAGACTGTTTGACAAATGATAAATGGCCATAGTTAACACTAAACGACCAGGTTTGCTTTTCTCAATCTCTCTCAAATCAAACCCTAAAACGGTCACTGATCAAACAGTATGTGCTTAATTAAAGAGAATGATATACATATAAATATCTATTTATATATACAGGAAGGATGCCAGGGAAGAAGTCAGTTTGTCTTAACTACCAAGAATTACCAGGAATACCCCCCGCCCCTCAAATAAATAAATAAATGATCAATTTAACTCCAAAAAATTGATTTAAAAAGCAGACAAAGTCACATATGGTATTTCCTTATCATATTATTGTGCAAAATATATACTATGAAAAATAAATACACTAACACTTTGCTTACAGATCACTTTATAGTTGCAAATATTAGCATTAGCACTGTTAACAAAACTGAGGAAATGTTTTGTTTGAAAAAAAAAAAACTTATACTAAAACTATATATATATATATATATATATAGTTGAGTGTCCAGGGGTGATGCTACTGGTCTGTCTCCATCTCAGGGTCCGCAGATGCATCACCTTCCTTCTGAGGGTCACCAGGCAGGACATCTGTGACTTTCTGTATAAGTTCATCAATCTGTTCTTCTGTCAGTCTTTCTTCGCTCTCCTCTACCATCTATAAGGTTAGGACATATATAGGTTATACATATATTATCCAGTGCTGGCCATTCAAAAACTATCCTTTTCTTTTGTCAGTCCCTTCAACAAACTTATACATGTGCACAGATAAAGCCTGGGGCTTTAAGGTACCAAATTGATCATTTTTTTTTCTTGTAATAATATTGTTAATATTATATAAAATCAGGTAATAAGATCAGGGCCTTTCTTTCGGAACATGCTACACAACTCCTTGTTCAACCTCTTGGACTATTGCAATGCCCTCTTGGCAGGTCTTCCAGCCAGTTCTATCAAACCTTTACAATTAATCAAAAACGCGACAGCAAGATTAATTTTTAATGAGCCTAAAAGAATACATGTCACACCTCTGTTTATCAATTTGCACTGCTACCAATAGCTGCTCGCATAAAATTCAAGGCATTGATGTTTGCCTACAAAACTACCACTGGTTCTTCACCCCTTTATCTAAATGTAATACTTCAGACTTATGTGCCCTCTAGAAGCTTACATTCTGCCAGTGAACGTCGCTTGATTGTGCCATCCCAAAGAAGCACAAAGTCACTTTTACAGACTTTTAAATTAAATGTTCCCTCCTTGTGGAATGACCTTCCCAACTCAATCCGAGCAGCTGAGACCTTAGCCATCTTCAAGAATCGTCTTAAAACCCATCTCTTCCATCTTTATTTGAACCTCTAACTCTAGAACTCTCTATTCTAATTGTAGTATTTAAAAAAGTTTTTTTTCCCATTTATTATACAATTATACAAAAAAAGAGACCTCTAACATTAGCTTGCTCAATCCTTTTCTATTCGATCTGTTTTCTTTATTATATTATTTAAAAGCCCTTGCTATGTGTACTGCATTTAAGCTAACTGAGACTCGTTACAGCACTTATATATCATTGCTCTTTTGTTGATTTTTGATTGCTTCCATTGTCCTCATTTGTAAGTCGTTTTGGATAAAAGCGTCTGCTAAATGACTAAATGTAATAAAATACTCCCGTCAAGTATAAATATTTTTTTTATCTGAAACTAGATTATAATGTAGCAAACATATATATATATATATATAGAGAGAGAGAGAGAGAGAGAGAGAGAGAGAGAGAGAGAGAGAGAGAAGGGGGGGCAAAAGTATAGTGTGACGCAATGTAGTACATATATATAACTATCAATGAAAAATATTTTTAAAACATTTATTAATATGAGTTAATGTTCCTTCAAGTCTAGTTTCTAAACAACAATCTGAATATGCCTTTTGCCATTTAGGGTGTATTTTTATTTTTCAAATATAACATTGCAAGGTTACTGTAAGCCCAAAGTGGGCTGTAGGTCAAAGCAGAATGTTGTAAGACCACTATTGCTCAATGTTTATACATGTAACATTCTGTCAGATTGCACAAAGATATAACATCATTTTTCCTGAGAACATTATTATTATTATTATTTTTTTTAAATAAGTGTTCCTGTGGCTCAGTGGTAGAGCACTGCATTAGCAGTGCTAACTGGTAACTGGTAAAATGTATAGCATGAATGTACTGTAAGTCGCTTTGGATAAAAGAGTCTGCTAAATGCATAAATGTAAATAAGCTGACTGGCAGAATGCAACTATTAAAAATAAGCTAGAAGATTGAAGAAATAACTTGGCAGGAGTATGGACAAAATTCCAAATGGAAAAAAGGAGATATCATCCATAATAACTAAGATTATTGGTTGTGTGAGCTACAAATGATATGGCCAGATGTTCTGCAAGCATCTCAGCTTTGTTGTCTAGACCAATAAAGTCTGATTTTGGCTTCTTGACTCAAGATTTCTTAAGAGAGAAAGAAAAGACTTTCTACAACATTATACACTACCATTAATAATGTAGGGGTTTAAGATTTTCTTCATGATTTTTAAATTAGTCTCTTATGCTCTCTGCATTTATTTGATCAAAAATACCTTTAAAACAGAAATAGTGTTATACTTTCACAATTTTAAATAACTGTTTTCTATTTGAATATCTCAAAATGTAATTTATTCTTGTAATGGCAAAGCTGTATTTTCAGAAGCAATTAGTCCAGTCTTCAGATATCATTCTAATTTGCTACTCAAGAAACAATTTTATCAGTGCAGCTTTATGTATTTTGTGGAATCAGTAAAATAGTTTCAGGTTTATGGTTACTTTTCATCAATTTAATGCATCATTGTTGGGTGTGTGTGTGGGGGGGGGGGGGGGTTTACGTACTGACCCCAAACTTAGTGTGCATTATATCTTATTACTCTCTTAGAAATAGGCAAAGACGTATAGAAGGAGAAAGGTCTCACCAGCTGGATTTCAACAGCAGTCTGAGGTCTGTGGTTAAGGAGCTGCAACTTCTCAGCTCTTCAAAGAGGAACAGTTAAAAAGAACCAGCAGTTTGTCAACTTTTGTAACAGTCTAAAAAAACAGGTGCATTGATACTAGACTCACTATTAAATGCAAAACATCAATTGCAAAACTGCACTGTAGTCTCAAACATCACATGAAACAAATGTTCATAATGCTACATTTCAAACTTAGAATTATAAAGTGGTTGTAATACACTGTATTTATTGTGACACAGAATGTTTGTGACAGGTCTGTAAGTTTTCCAATGCTTGTGTTTTCCACAATAAAACAAGGCATTTCAGTGAAAAAAAGGACGTTTTTTGTAACTCACTTAGTGAGCTTGTGAGGCAGCATAGTGGTGAGAAACTCCTTCACAGTGTCTGGATTCTGATGAGCACACGGCGTCTTGGAGAGGTACTTCAGGGTCTACTGAGGCAGACACACCAAATGTTAAAGGGCATGAGTGATCAACCCTGTCTGAAGATCATGAAGAAAACAACCACTCCTAGACAGAAAATCTCGGTTTGCAAAATGCTTCAAAGCACATCAAAAACAGGCACCTCATACATGATGGTGTTGAGATTCTGCTGTCCAGTGCTGTGCTTATTTTTAACCATCTCCTTTCTTTTTTCTTTCAGGTCTGTCAGCAACTGATAGACCTGGAGGAATAGAGTGCATTTGTACAGTCACAAATAAACTTAACCACAGATGCATTTCTGATAACAAACCCATTGAATTGTACAACATACAAATGAACCAAATTTATCGAAAAAGGTTTCAAATGCATACTGACCTCATAATTGCTTAGCATAGCAGCATTGGCGTCCTTTCTGCAAAACAAAATGTTATTTTGATTTTATTTGAGATTAATGTGCAAGAGTAACAACGTGAGCCGCATATCCTCATCATTTCAGTGTTTTTTGTTTTTTTTTATCACAGCGCCATATACTCTGTATTTTCAACAACAACAAAAAATATTATTTGTTGTTGTTGTTCTTCTTCTGTTGTTTTAATAACAGTTGGTAAACCAACTAAATGTGCATTGTCCACCACCTACTGGACTGGAGTATGGAGCACTACTTGGTTGAATATACTTGGTGCAAAATAAATAAAATAAATAAATAATAATAATATTAATTTATATTTATATATTTTCTCTATATTTTCTAAACTTTGATTTAGTGTTGTATGCTCAATACATAATCTTGTCATCTAACCCTTTTCCTGTTATCTACAGTTGTCCTTTACTATACAGATATTGTATTTATACTATAAAGATATCTTCATCTTATTACATTGTCCCATATCCTCTGCCACCTCCTTTTCACTTCAGTCCCAATCAGCCCCTTAATTTCAGCTTTACTCATCTGTACTTATATTGATCTCAGGATCTTTCAACAACTCCTTTGTCAGTTTGTCAGCTTCCTCATAGCCCCCTTACCTCTGACATGGGCTGGAACCAACAAAAAACTCACCTTTACGACTAAGTGCTTTATGCTATATAACATCTGTTAAGTTTCATTTAAAATATCTTGTCTTGCTAAAGATGTTCCACTTTCTAAACTTTGCTGATAATGAGTCTGTACATATTACACTACTGTTAGGCTGCTTTTCTTCTATCCGTTGTAAGGCCAATTATATAGCTATCAGTTCTGTGGTAAAAACAAATATATGATCTGTTGCTCTTTTTAGTATTTGAATATTGAACTGAGGAATATACACTACTGCAGCAGCTGCTCTACTTGTTTTTGGATCTTTTGACCCATCTGTGAATATTTGAGTCATTTCACTGTATGCAAATCTAGTTCGTTCTTATGTATCTCCTTATGTATGAATGTGTCTATTTCTGGCATTGGGAACAGATGGTATTATTATTATATTATTTAAGTTGGACCTCAAATGAATAAAAATAAAGTAAATCGCTTACACTTCCATCCCGCTTGCCTTGTTGGTTCGACGACGAACAACGATCCGATGAGAAAACGAAGCCTGCTGTTAAACGTTCCGTTGTCGCGTTCACATAAATATATATTTATGTATAACGTTAAACGTTAATCACTGTAAAAATTATTAAATGTTATAGAAAGGTTTATATAAAAATATAATAATATATTACAATATATCTATATAAAATATATTATGTTATGTTTATATAACCTTACAGTATATACAAGTAATATTATGAAATAATATGAAATAATATTAAGTAATTAAATATTAAATAATTAATAATATGAAATAACATTAAGCCTATAACTGTACAGGAGGTATCAAAAGAATATCTGATAAGTAAAATTACCCAAATATTGAAAAGGGAGAAAGAGATGCAAGAGCGAACATACAAATCTCAATATTTCGCAAGCAATTAAGGCGAAAAATAAATAACACATAAGGTTGTAATGTATTATTGTTTTTCAAATTGGGAAATATTACACGTAGTACTTTCAGTGGTGTTAACCTCACGACAACCTTTCCCCTAAATACTCTGTTGATTCGATACATTTACACAGGTATATGATATAATCAAAAAAGACATAAAAGTGAAATACAATACATGAAAGTACAGCTAGATTAATTCTTTCTTTTTTTTGTGGAACTTATCGGACACAGCGCCATCCACCATTTTAAACTGTAACTGCAAAATGTATTCTCTCTTCAGGGAGGCGGTTCTTTAGGCTTCAAAACAGTAAAGGTGATTTGTTCTCTAAAATGATTGACAGCTCCCGATAAATGGCGCTTTAGATTTTGGTTGGTTCGCGAGCATCTAATTAGCATTTTATGGGCGGGGCTTTTGCGTTCCCAAAACAAGCGAGGAAGAAAATCATGTCACAATCAACTGGATGTGCAGCTTTTATGAGTAATTCACTCTCATGAATCGGTGAAAGCACACGGCACTGAATCGGTCCTTTAAATACCCGACATCTCCCGTTTCAGTTTTATTCATAAGCTTTAGTTTTCGGTTTGTTCGTTGCACATAAAGACTACTTGAGACTGTTACAATGTCAAGTTCAGAGGTAAAGATCGCTCGTCTTTTGGAAGTCAGCCTGATTTACTGCATTGTTTGTGTGTGTCACATGCTTTCCAAACCTGTCAGACACAACGAGCGACGATTTACCGTAATTTTTATGTTTATTATTTTGTGTTAAACAGGGAAATAAACTATGGGGTGGTCGCTTTGTGGGAAACGCCGACCCTATATTGGAACAGTTCAACGCGTCAATTTCGTTCGACAAGCGCTTGTGGGAAGCTGATATTAAAGGGAGTAAAGCATATGTCAAAGCTTTACAGAAAGCAGGTCTGGTCACGCAAAACGAGATGGAACAGATTCTTACAGGACTTGACAAGGTGATTATATTATTTACCACATGACCTGACTCATAAACCTGTCTGGTGGCGTCCAGGTTAAATGTTTGTTCATTTACAGTGTCATCTTTCTCATCAAACTTAATTTCTTTACCCTTGAACTGTGATGCTGGTTTGTAAATATTTACCAGGATACTGTACCATAATCTATTACCCCTTTGACAGCAAAACTTAATACATCACAGACAAATATATTCCCTGACACAGACCCCTCAATGTGCACAAAACAATAGCCATGTGACAATGCTATTGTAAACTTCCCTGAAGCTACTGCCATTCAGCATGGCATTCTGACAACATAACTGGCCAAATAGAGGGCACCGGGGCTAGTTGTCACACTTTGAATATTTCATTTCTTACAGTTATTGTCTAAGGAAAAAGATACCGTTCATTCACCAAACATTGGCCATGCAAAATGGCCCAATATTTAAATGATAAAACTGGTATGAAACTGCAGAAATGGTAATGTAAAAAAAAAAAATTTACTTGTTAACTCAAAAAATAGTATTTATTGTGCAAAAAATACGAATGAAAAATGTTATCTAATGTAACATAATATATAACACAATATATACGAATGAAAAATGTAATCTAATGCGAAACTGACACTTTCACCTTAAAAAAAAAGAGCTGTTAAAGTTTATTTATTTATTTTTTTTAAGTTTGGAGTATAACATTCACAAAATGTACTTCTACTTATACATTATTGTATTATTTTTGTTATAAATGTCCTAATGAATTCTAATTTAAGACAGCATTTGAAACCAACAGACATCTTCTAGAGAAAACCCAAATTTGGACTATTAATATAAAACCTTTATACTTTAAACATTAATATAACTACTCCAGTGTTAATTTATCAATGAGATAATATTATAGTTTTTCTAAATATTTAGAATTTTTTAAATCTTTAGTTTTCATGTTATTAATTAAAGTTTTTAGTTATTTGGTTATATTTTTGTCTATGTATCTGTATAAATTTTATTGTTTTTTTTTTCAGGTTTTGTTGTTTTAGTACCATTTTTGTATCGAGTTAAACTAAATGAAAAATGTTTCCTTGGCAGCTAGTTGAAATAAACTACGTTTTTTTAAATAAAATGTATTATTTCATTTTAATATGGCTGTAAATATTGCACAAAAAATGATCAGACATTTTAATTCATTGTCACAGTATAAATGACTGAGGTATTTAAAAATATCTTCACCAGGTCTTTGATGAATGGTCCAAGGGCGAGTTCAAGATCAAACCAGGAGACGAGGATATCCACACGGCCAATGAACGCAGGCTGAAGGTCAAAAGAAAACAGTTTCCTCATTAGTTCTAACATTTACTTTTATTGAATAAGACAATATTTTATCAATACAAGTGCTGTAGCTTATAGTTCCATAAAATACAGAGTAATATTCCAGGAACCAAAATTCAGTCAGTGTTCATGTCTTCCTTTAAAGGAACTTATTGGTGATCCGGCTGGAAAGCTTCACACAGGCAGGAGCAGAAATGATCAGGTTTAAATGTAATAATTTGTCACACGATATTTACAGGCATACACGCCTTTGACTGAACTCTTTCTATTTGTTGAATAGGTTGCAACAGATACACGGCTCTGGCTACGGGACGCTATAACCACTCTGAAAGAACTAGCTTTGCAGCTCATCAGCACAATGGTGGAAAGAGCTGCAGTGTAAGAATGCTCAATTATCAAGATTCCTGTAGAGATCTGACTAATGTAGAATTATCAGTCACACATCCAATCCATCCTTCGTCCATCCAGAGAGATTGAAATCCTGTGCCCTGGATACACTCACATGCAGAGGGCCCAGCCAATCAGATGGAGTCACTGGATTCTCAGGTGCATTTCAGTAGAAGAATCCGGTCTTAATTATGTTTTATTCAAGTTCTTGTATATTTGGACTTGTTGGTGCATATGTGTGATCATAACTGTTCATTGTTTTAATTTCAGTCATGCAGTGGCACTAAGCCGAGATGTTGAACGACTGGAGGACATCAGGAAACGTGTTAATGTGATGCCCCTAGGAAGGTGTATATTCAATACTGTAATCTCTGTAAAATAATTTTCTTATTTCTTTTCATTCTCTAATTAAAGTTGAGTTTATTAGATTACAAATTCAGTAAAACAGTAATATTCTGAAATATTATCATAATAAAAAATAACAGTTTTCTATTTTAATATACTTTAAAATGTAATTTATTCCTGTGATGCAAAGTTTAATTTTCAGCATCATTACTCCAGTCTTCAGCGTCACACGATCCTTCAGAAATCATTCTAATATTCTGATTTCTTATTATTTTCAGATTTGAGAAAACTTGTGCTGCTTAATACTTTTGTGAAAGCCATGATACATGGTTAATTGATTATTTAATAATAGAAAGGAAAAAAAAAATCATTTGAAATATAGATATTAGTTAATTTACCATTATAGATTTTAATGTCCTTTTCTAATGCATCCTGTCTAAATAGCAGTTTTAGGTTTACGAAACAAATCTTACTGACCCAGAGCTTTTCGACTGTTACTGCACACTCTTTAAATGTATTAAATGAATCTATCTGAGATATGTTGATATGCTATTGATATATTTGCCTTGCAGCGGAGCCATTGCTGGGAATCCCTTCAACATTGATAGAGAACTTCTACGTCAAGGTTGACGTCATTATTATTCCCATTTAATTAATGATTCGTGAAGTTTGTTCATGTGATATATGTTTGTAATTAATACAAACTGGTCACCTATTATAATTCTTTTCATCTGATGTATTTTTTTTTAATCACTCTCCAGAACTAAACTTTGATAGAATCAGCATTAACAGCATGGATGCTACTGGACAGAGGGATTTTATTGGTATGTATATTCATGCTGCAGAAATCATTTCTCTCTCTCTCTCTCTCTCTCTCTCTCTCTCTCTGTCTCTTTCGGCTTGATCAGGAGTCACCACAGTGGAGTGATCAGCACAACTGATTTGGCACATGTTTGATGCAGAAATCATCTAAGAGTATGATAATAAAGTGCACAGGTCATCAGGATCCTTTATATTAAAGGGACATTTCATACAAAAATTAAAATTCTGTCATAATTTACTTACCCTCAAGTTGTTCCAAACCTGTATGTCTTTAATTCTTCTGTGGGAAACAAAAGAACATCTTTTTTGTCACATTGCTTTTTTGGTCTTCAGTAACCAAAACAGTTTAGTTACCAACATTGTTTAAAATAACTTCCTTTATGTGTCACAGAATAAAGCTCAGATTTCGATCAACGTGATGGAGAGTAAATGATCACAGAAATCCCATTTTTGGCCAATGTTCTGTTTAACTCTTTAATGTGTTTGTGTATGTTTTTGGACAGCTGAATTTCTCTTCTGGGGATCAATGTGTCTCACACACCTTAGCAAGATGGCAGAGGATCTGATTTTATACAGTACAAAGGAGTTCTCCTTCATCACTCTGACTGATGCATACAGGTGAGGACAGCATATTATCCATAATAGGAATATCATTCAGAATTTCAAAATATGTGCCCATGACACATCAAAGTTCTGGGTCTGGGTCATGTTCCAATCCCATTTATATCATTGCTTTACTTTTTGCAAAAAGCACCGAAATAAAAGACATCAGAGAATCCTGAAACCAGCACAGCTGTTTTCAACATTGATACAAATAAAAAAACATTACTTGAGCACCAGTTATGCATATGAGAATGATTTCTGAAGGATCATGTGACACTGGAGTAAAATTCAGCTTTGCATCCCAGGAATAAATTACATTTTTAAATATATTCACATTTCACATTTATTTTAAATTGTAATAATATTTCCCATTATTAGTGTTTTTACTGTATTTTTAATCAAATAAATTAAGCCTTGAACTTAAGAACATGTCTTGTGTGTAGGCCCTGAAATAAAGTCATGACAAAGTCACAGCAGACAGAAATCGTTCATTTAAAGCCCTTGGGTTAAGAGTATTTTCTTACATTACTACCATGTTCTGAATTATTTTCACCCCATCTGTCACGTATGCACATTTCCATCAAGAAACTAGGAGCTGCTGGCTTGAGCTTTAGGCAGAATTGCAAATTAATTGGTTCAAATGACTTTTATGGTAGAGTTGACCAGAAATGTCAGTGAGTACCCATGTACCTGCTCACGTCATAACACATTCTCCATCGTCAGAGCAAATCAATTTTCTTCACATACTTGAAGTCTTTATAGCCTGTGAAATGTTCGGCCCTGTTAACATTAACCGATTTATCTTTATTAACCACAAACTGATTGCTGCACAGCCCGTACTGACCTTAGTTAAATAGTAAATGTTCACTCAGAAATAATTATTGCCTGTTTATTAACATTCTTGTGTTCGGGAAAAGCTGACTATCTGCCACGAAGTGCAGGATTCAGTGTATTGTCTTAATTGGTGGATGATATTCAACAGATACTGTGAACACAAGCTGGCTGATGTGTGAGGGATTCATTCCACTTCTGCTTTATATGTGTGGCTAGTGTGTGTAGTTATTTAGAGCTGTTGTGTTTCTGTTTGTGAGAGCAGCACTGGGAGTAGTTTAATGCCTCAGAAGAAGAACGCAGACAGCCTGGAGCTCATCCGCAGCAAAGCAGGACGAGTGTTTGGCAGAGTAAGATACAGCACTGATTAATGAAGCCAACCTGAGACACCAGCCCTGGCCTACAGAGAGTCCCCTGTCATTTAAATAATTAGCATTATGATTCAGGTCAATCTATGGGAAATGTAGTCATTAGTATTAAGGCTGTTTAGTTGCTATTCATTTAAGGCTGCACAATATAATGTTACCTTATCAGTTATCAGATATTGGATGTTTAATAGCATGCTTATTTCTCCTATTTTTAAAATGAGATTACCTTCACTGTCATCCAACTCTCACCTTAAATGAATCTTTGAAAACATTAATAAACTAATAATGCTTTAAAATATTTTTTTTTAAGCAAATCTCCAAATAATTATACATTTTTCAGACTGTGCTTAATGTTATGATGTCTAAATTTACTTTTAAAATTACTGACTTCAGTTTTTAATGTTTTATTTTTTTATGTGTTTTTAGACCAAATAGTGTAATATTTTAATATAGACTATTTATCGATTATCTGTAATAACACTTAAATAATTATCAGAATATTTTAAATAAAAACAATATTAAAAATATTTAAAAAATATATATATATAAATTATTTTAAAAAAGAATACAAATTAACATACTTAACAGACAAAATATTATTATATTTAAATTTTGTCCATATATCGGTTATAACAAAATATTTATTTTAATTTTCATATGTATCAGTATTAAAAAAAATATTTATTACAACAAAATGAACATAATTTGAATATTGCCATAACATGAAATTAGTTATTGACTTATTAACCATAAGATTAATTATAAAAAATAATATATAATATTAAAATATATTTTTTTATATAATTAACTTACTTTTAAATAATTAACATACTTAATCATACCCCTTGAAGGTAAGATAACAGTTTTTACAACAAAAGAAAATGTAGGGTTTTGTTAAGGCTTTATCTAATTAAAATTTCATTGTAATACAGTGTGCAGGGTTTCTGATGACTCTCAAGGGCTTACCCAGCACATACAACAAAGACCTACAGGTATGTCCAAGAAAGACAGAAAATACAATCATTTTATTAAAAACAAAAAAAATCTGAATATGTTTTGTCACTGCAGGAGGATAAGGAGGCCATGTTTGACACATACGATACAGTACACGCTGTGCTGCTGGTGGCAACAGGTGTCATTTCAACTCTAAAGGTGAGAGATGGGTTAGAACACAACATAGTTTTGTCATGAACAATGGCAACCAAAAAAAAAACTGTTACTTCAGGTTAAATAGTAATTAGGTGAAATGCTGAATGAGAGGCAGAAGTGTTTTGAGTATGTCGTAATCCATTGTCAGTCTAAAATGTGAGCGGTATGAATTTTTTTTTGTTTCATTTCCTTTTTTATTCATTGTTGAGCAGTAGATCTGAAGCACTTGTACTTTTCCATTCCTCAGGTCAACCAACTAGCGATGGAAAGGGCCCTCAGCCCAGATATGCTGGCCACTGATCTTGCCTACCATCTGGTCAGAAAGGGAGTAAGTCCATCAATCCATCAATTTACAGATTTTGCATGTCATTAGAACTGAATGAAATCTGACATATATACACATATATCAAAGATGCCTTTCAGAGAGGCCCACAGTTGTGCTGGGAAAGCCGTTTATATCGCTGAATCTAAGAACATCCATCTGTCCAAACTCACTGTAGAGGACCTTCAAACTGTCAGGTCAGCAGTCACATTCAAACTAAAATACATGACACTGTATGAAATATTTCATTTATTTTTTTTATTTCTTAATCTCCAGCCCTTTGTTTGACAAGGATGTTTCTTCAGTGTGGGACTACATCAAAAGTGTTGAACAGTACAGTGCCCCCGGTGGCACGGCCAGGAGCAGCGTCTCGGCTCAAATTGAGCACTTTAGAACCTGGTTACAATCACAAAAACAATAACCATAATCTCATTTCTACAAAGATCAGCAGTAGGTGTGCTTTCATAGATGAATTTGGCATTTTATGCCTGCATGTTACATATAAGTAAACTACAATTGGTTGCAAAATGTGAATCTTTATATGACAAATGATATGTACAATGAAATATAGTTCCAGCTAAATAAAGAATTTATGTTGGCACTTCATTTGAACTTTTATCTTTGGAAAGATTATGTTATAACTTACACTTCACATGCGCTGCATATTTACACAATTTGTGGTACATATGTGTCAAGTTGAATCATCGTACCAAAGCCATATGAAACGTTCATCGTTGTAAGTAATGGAAAAGTAATTGAAATTTACATAGTGAAATAATCTTAATGGAGGATCAGGAAGCTTCAAATGGATTACATTAAAATCTGAAGCTGTTTTGTATTTTTGAAGAATAAACTTATAATTATTGTATAAACTTATAATTATTGGCACATATAAATGGAAATATATAGCAATATATAAACATATATATAAGATATTTTAAAGTGAAGTAACCATAAACAACCAAACAAGTTATGGAAAACAGATGAGAATCCAGAAATGATCAAAGTCAGATAAAGCTGCCACAACTAAAAGAGAATATTGGAGGACATGATAAGCGTTACCAATGAGACAATTAATAATTGTGAACACAGAAAGTAACCAAGATATCGCTTCTCCATTGTCAAGTTTCTCCACTTTAGCACAGTGGCAGAGATCCATTCCAGTACTTTCAGAGCAGTGCTCAGTTGATTAGGTATACTTTGTTTCTGGAAGTTCAATATGGAACATCATTTGTTAAAAGAGATGTGGTCTCTAGCATTCAATGAAAACACTTTTGTTGTCCAAAAACACAAAAGAGGCACAGAAACAGGGTGATCAGACTGGGCAGGACACACAGACTGTGAGCTGGCACTGATGTGTACACAACTCGTCCATTCAGATTCTGCACAGGACGGAATACTCCAGTCATTGGTTTTTCTGTTCCGAATAACAGCTGTTTATCCATTGACATCAGCTAAAGCAGGAAAAGAAAGATGCGTTTGAATTTAAATCTACCTTTCCATAATCAGGTGAAAACTACTTTCCATAGCTGTTTAATCCAAGAAAACAAGCTTGTTTTGTAATTGAAATTTACAGATAAAGTGATAAGAGAAAAAGTTTCATAAAATAACAATGTAATGGAAGAAAAATGGTTTTGACTGTAGCGTCTTGCTTTAATTCTCTTGAGATACTATTGATTGTAATCAGTATCGACTAATATGTAGAACTCAATCTGGTTTATGCATAAAAGAAAAAGAAAAAAATCTCTCAGTACCTGATTTTTGCTTATGGGCAGAGTCTTTTGGAAAACCGTCCACACAACGGCCTGCTCACAGCCCGGTGTGGTCAAGGAACCCAAGTACCGATAGTAGCTCAGTTTATTGGCTTGTGGGAGGATGTCGGTCAATTTAAAGTCTTTAATTTCACTGCTGTTTCCTATTGATCATATTGGGTCATGTAGAACCACAATACAGACAAACAAAACAAAGTTGAATAGACAGACTAATCAAAAATAATATGTAATATTAAATAATAACTCACCTTCATATCTGACTTTTCCTAAAGCGTCTATGACTCTGTCCAGTTGTTTGTTTGGGAAAGAAGTCACCTAAAGGGGGATGGCAAAAATCAGGTATAGACCTCAAGCTATCGACATGGTTCATTTAAGGGTTATTTCTCTATAAATGGCTTCAGTATGAATGAGGACTGGGGCTCTTAAACCCAAAAGGATGAAATGGTCATTTAAAATGACATAAAAGTAATCCATATGACTCCTGCATGTTCTATATTTAACATTGTATTAAGTTGAACTGAAAATTATTAAGTGTTAATCTTTATATCTCCAATCTTTATAGCTCTTTGTTTGATTTTTGAATGAACGATGATGGATCTTTTCAGCTGATGAAGTTCACTAAACCAAAATGTATGATTTATTCGTGTACTGGCCCTCATTCACTTTTTGTAAAAAATGTATGGAAGAATGTCAGTCATCTGGATTTGGCTTGATAAAAGAAACTCTTAACTGAAATAACACACGTTGATTTAAGGTAGTTGCAGAGGCAACATTTTTCATTTAGTTTGCCTTAATGCGCTATAATAACTAAAACTAAAATAAAAATGAATGAGAATTATATCATATAACATGTCTTTAAAAATCAAATAAAAATGAACAAATCCACAACAAAACTACTAAATCTTTAACTAAAATAAAAACTAAACTAAAATTAATTCAAAATATGAATAAAATGTATAATAGTAGCGCACTAAAATAACACTGTGTGGGTGATCATTTTCTCTCAAAAAGTATAGTTAGGTATGAGACATATGAAATATCACAAAGGAATGAGTACCTCGAAAAAGAAGGCAAGTGCTGCCACCCCTTCAGAGTCACTTAGAGCATCTCCCAAGCTAGCATATTTTTCTTTAATGTGAACAATATGGAGCTGGGGGACAAAATGCATCATTATCATAAAGGAATTGATGAAAACAATAGCCTTTGTAGTGTTTTATTGTCCATGCATTTCTGATAGTGACATGGACTCTCACCTCCATGGGATACTGCTCCCCGTCCACAGAGTGCTCTGAGCCCTGGCCTCCGTCCTCTCCCCAGTGCAGGTGGAACTGGACCGCCTTGTAAGTATCTTGCAGACCCCCTCCACGGAGACGCACGAACTGAGGGAGAGTGAAGTGAGCTGAGAAGAAGCACAGAGCTAGTTATAATACTTAACTCTTACAGTTACAAGATCCCAAAGATGATAGAATACTATGTAAATCAGGTAAACTCTACTGAATTAAACTGAATGTAATTTTGTGAACTCGAGTTCAAATGACAATTCTGTCGTTAGTGTCTCACGCTCATGTCATTCCATGTTTTAAAGTTCATAATATGGCAAAAGTAGTCCATAAGAATTTAGCCTTCTGAAAAAACACATTTGCTTTACTGAATATGAGGAAAAGATGCTTTTATATGCATATAAACACTGATAGATGCACATACATAGTGTTCATAAATAATGGTAAACAAGTGTCATCGCACTTGCTTGATGCACAAGGTTTGTTCATTGATTACTTTTACAATCTCTTGTGCTTTTTGATGCTTTATCATTTTGGTTGAGTGAATTTTCAATGGATGGACAAAGTCTTAAAATACCTTCATTTGTGTTTATTTAGAATTCAAATTTTTAGGCCTTTCAATTTCTGTTAATTTACCTGAATGTCCATGGTTTTCCACACTCATATTGAAAACTTTCTCATGGCCATCAAAGATGAAACTGGTCAGTTTTGGCTCATGCTTCACTTTGCGTGTGACGATATTGATGGGCGATTGTCTCTGACCTCCACAATTAGGAAACTGACTCTTCCACTCTGAAGGCCCTGGGTGACACAATTGGAAAGCACATTTCTTTCAGCACAAATATTCAACTATGAGAAACTGTGAACAAGGACTTTGCTTTGGAGATGATGACTATGCAAAATCCTGAGAGGTCGAGTCCAGGTACAAACTTGTGCGTTTGTTCTCACCTCTACATGTGTCTTGACAGGATAACTGGCTCTGGTAGCACCACTCACCTGGAACAGAGACAACAACCTGATGTAACTGGTTCAACGGACCACTACTGGAAAGTATTTCGATCTGTGACTTGAAGCCAAGGTTCAGAGCGGTCTTAAGAACCAGTTATGATGGTGGTCATTAACTAACAAATTTGTTTATTTTGCGGCCATATAAAGCTATGCTTTGATTCACAAAGTTGTTCCTGATAATCAGTGAGCCATCTAACTGAGTCCCCCTCCTGATCACCAGGTTTGATTGAGTTCAGAACATGTGCTTGAATGCAAGGGCACCTTAAGTGTTTTTACATTACCCACTGTCCACTTGTGCACTTTCATCCCATTCAGATTAGTTTGCAGAGTAAAAAAAAGGAAGAAAATTCATCATTTACTCACCCTTATGTTGTTCCAGCTTGTATGATTTTATTTCTTTATGAAACACAAAAGACAATGAGTCAATAAGGGACCAATACTGTTGTTTCTTTGGACGCCAGTGACTTTCAATATCAGGGACAAAAACACTGATACATAAAAAAAAAAAAAAAAAAGATTTGTATTTTGTAAACAATACAAATATTATTGGAGTTATACACTGTACCTTTTTTAATTGCCATTCCTTTATAAATAAGTAATTGTTTTTTTTCTATTCAGTGTACAGATTGGAATGAGGGTGAATAAATGATAACATTTCTTATTCTGGAGCAAACTATCGGTGATTTTAAACTTGGCATTAGTTTTTCTTTACTGCAGTGAACAATGTTATGAATAAAACTATACTGTTGCACAAGAAAGACTTAAGGCATTACAAGAATTGTTAATAAAAATAAAAAAGAAGAAAAGATGCACTGAAGCTGATGTTATGGACACCTATTTGTATAACAGCAGCATGTGTCTTGCAAGGACAAAACAAGTGAAAGAAGACAGTGAACTTTAAAAAGGTCAGACAATATAAAAGATACAAGGTGACCCTCTGTTAAAAAATAACCTGTCTGGATTCAATAACCCAAGATGCACTGCGTTACAGGCTAGATTAACTAATGACAGAGTAAAATCACTGACTGTCAGAGAAAATGTGCAGTAAAATATTACAACTCAAACTTCATCATACTGAAGTCTCTCATTTACAGTTCTCTCATTATGCATAGGGACTGCTGATTATTGAGTTGTACCAACAATACAAACATTTACAACAATTTTCCCATAGTGAAGTCAAAAGCTTTCAGTTAGTGGACAGGACATTAATGCCATCATAATTTTGTACAACATAATGTCTAAAAATAAATTCTTTTTTAGTAATGTTTGTAAGCATGTGACTTTATTCAGTGGAGTCCAAAGTTTAAAGATTCTTTTCTCAACTTGGGCTCTGTTGTTTATAGCCAAACAACATGTCACTATTCAAAAGTATGCAACTATTTGGGGCTATTAATGTGTAGGATATAAGCTACACTGAGTGCAGCGGGAACGCGCCCATAGAAACACAAAGTCCAGCGTGGCGCGCACAGACGTACACTGTCTTTTTTATTTTTATAGCAGCTTCCTGTGCTTAACTTCGCCATATTCTTTCACTTTTGCGGATACATCTTTCTGTTTGCTCATGGGAAATGTCTGTTCCCCTGATAGGAGCAATGGCGAAGGAAAGAAGGTTATTTTAGCGTCGTACAGGTATGAATCACAACATTAAACGAATGTAGATTTTTTATGGGGACTCGATCTTCTGCCTACTTCTATACCGATGTAATTTATACCCGTTGATAACTTACCGATTTCTACATTTAGTTGATTATGATTTATTTTCATTGCTAGGCAAATATTTACAGAACCATAATTCTTTAATTAAATGGTGGGAAATGGAACTATGGGTTGAATGATTTACTTTATTATTTATTTGTATGTTTTTGCGTTTATTCATCATTTATTCAGTTCAATTAAATTCAGGTATATTTGTATAGCGCTTCTTACCATACAAATGTCTATGGGCTGATTAGCCTAGCTCAAAATTTGTGGTGACAATATAGGCTTCTCTCCACTTGATAAACTCAAAATGAAAGCATTTTCACTAGTGGTCACTTTTGGACTCCTCTGTTTGTCCTATATTAAACTATATTAGGCTATAATGCCTATATATTAAACTCTATTATAGATCAGTTGTATTATGTGGATTAACAGAGTTAATATCGTTCCAGTTCATTCATTGTATTGGAGACAATTATGCGAATTCAGCAACGACTGTGAACGATTCACTGATTCAAACTACTTCATGGGCTCAAAAAAATAAAATAAATAAATAAACAAACAAACAAATAAATAAAAAGTATAATAAAAGAAATAAAAAATCCATAAGTCTTTTGAACATGGGTGTATACAAAAAAGTGTCTAACTTGTCGTACATTTTTTATTTTTGTTGCATTGTGGAGCCCTAAATATATAGCCTATCATTTTATGGAATATAGTAACTCAATACAGTACTTAAAATTAAAGTTATTGAAAATCGAAGTTTTAGGGTTACTTTCAGCTTTAGCAACATTATAGAAGATTGACTTTATAAAATAGATGTTTCTGTGCATGACATACTGTACAAGAATGTATGCTATTATTTTGTCATGTCAAAATTCAGCCTCTTCTATTTTGCTTAGAGCAGTCATTCATTGAACTGCATACTGCAAGACAGCCAGAGAGAGATTCACAGCCAGACAGATAGACAGCTGAAATAGCCAGACAGACAGACAGACCACCAAGCCAGCCAGATAGATAGATAGATAGATAGACTGACTGACTGATCTTCTACCTTACCTGAGCAGAGCTCTAGGACCAACAGAAGAGATGAGATCAAGAGAATGGATGCCATGTCTACAATGCCAATATAAATCTCTCTGCCTTGTGTGGCAGGAACCAATTTTATACAGTAGAGGAAAGGAAGGAGGGGAGAGGGGGAGAGAGAGTTTACAGGTAAGAGTTGAAATGACAGGTGTAGGGCAGCAAAGTAGGGCATTTGAGGTCATTGATGAGGACATTTAACTCTCAAAGTACAACCTACTACCAGTTGATCCTAGTACATATGTGAAGTGTTCCCTGAACTCTGGCTTAATGAGTTTGCTTTATCAAGCAGCCTGCAGAGGGCACTATTCTACAGGGCTAGAGTTCAAAACAAAACCTGTTTATTATTCCTCTTGTAGGGAATGTGGTTTTAAGCACACTGTAAAGTTGGTCTTCGAGGACACACACATGATTTAAACCCTTTGCATCACACACATGAGGAATGCTGAAACGAATGCTGGTTGTCAGTGAGCTGCATATATCCATGGAGGAAATCATTTCAGTCCCTCCAGGTGACTCTGAGACTAATTAAGCAATGTGGGGTGTCAGGGCATGTTTGGACGTTTTGACTCAAGTGACTGTTTTGAGAATGATGAATGATGTAGAACAAGTCTTGTTAACCATGTCTTGTTGCTTTGACACTGAAATCAGTTAGCACGACAAAAGCGTCTAATTAGAGATAAGGGAAAACAACAACGCTGCTATCATAAATCACCCCAGCCTTTTTCCGACATAATGAACGCACCCCGTCCCTCTCTCTTTCTTTGCCTTTTGCGATGCCGTCTTGCGCTTTTAAAGATGGCAAGCCTGTGCTGTAAATTAAATTAATGTTAGCCTCCTCTCAATCATTCATCATTCCAATAAAATGACTGGAGCTGTTGCACTGCATCGTTAAAACGGAGAGACCTATTAAAAAGTCATTAAAGTCAACTCAGCATGAAGGTCTGCCCTGTTGAGCTTTAGCCAGCCAAAATGGAATGACTCCATTTTATGGACGTGATATAGCATGGACGTGTGATTGCGAGTGAATGAAGTGGAAGGTAAACAGTAGGCAGCAAAGTGGCAGTAGAGAATTAGAGAAAGGAATTAAATCTAGTGTAGTGGCTCCCTGTTTTGTAATAGTCCACTAAGATCTGGACTGTGATGCCTCATTGACTCGTAACTCATCATGGAGAATCATTACTAGAGAGTCCATTGACATCTACAGTAAGGATCTCTATATTGTGTTTTACATACCTAAATGTATTCGTGCTGGTGTCACCGTATAAGTATAATCAGCTTGTCAGCAGCAGCTTGTTAATCAGCAGCTTGTTACTGGGGCAGTCATTTTCAGAGATGAATAAAATATATAAAAAAGATATGTATGATTGTATGACTGTATGACTATGCCTTTCTTCTGTGAAACATAAAACAAGTTGTTTTTTGAAGAAATGAAAAATTCCATTGCCACTGGCTTCTATTGTACAGTCGGTGGGAACTAGGAACTAAACCTGTCGATTACTTTTTTGATTACTGATTGTTGATAAAATGTCTTATTTTGAAGAATAAAGATTGTCTTATTTAGAAAGTCGTAGTCAGTTTGGAATGTCATGGTTGAGTAAGTGACAGAATTTTTATATTTGGGTGGATTCACGCAAAAATGTTGTCTTTGAAGGGACAGCTTTTAGCTTACCTACTCTTACAAGACTTAGTAAGGTAATAAGGTTACTACAAGGTTCTATATAGGTTACTTCCCCCAGTAACAAGGTGTTGTAGCCCTAAAAGTCCGGTCACATTTACTGTAGTTACATTTTTTTTTATCCTTACAAGGCTACGTTTACACGTCAACGATGTAGTCAAAAACAAAAAAGTTTTCCCTTGCATTTTTAAAAAGTTTCACCTACACACAACAACGTTTTCAAAACAATTAGTGTTTACACATATCTGCGAAAACGGCCAAAAACTATTTTATTACATATGCCAGGCCAGTAGTTGGCGCTGTCACCTTGTTAGTAAACAGTAACTTGTTGCCTTGTGTATATTATGTGTCGCTATTGTTGTGTATGTTTGTTCGCGCTTGCCTTTAATATCAACATGTACTGTGCATGTTGATTTTTAACATACATACCTAACATACCTACGCATACGCATGCGTAACATCAGCGTTATCAAAGATTCTCGTTTTGGGTATTTACACGGAAACGATAACAGTGGCTTTTCAAAAACTTGCACTTTGAAACAAGCTTTCAAAAATCTGTGTTTTCAATTCCCAAAACGCCGTTGTTGTGTAAACGAACAGGCAAAACGCATTAAAAGTTTCTCGTTTTTGGCTGAAAACGTTGTTGTGTAAATTTCTCCTGAATGGGAATCCACACAATTGGGAATTCTGTGTGAGAGCATACTTTGGTCATACTCATAAACGATTTGCCACCAGCAGAATGCTCCTTGGTATTTAAGTAACTTCCATGTGAGCTGTGCTTTATAAAATGTACACTTTAGATAATAGTCGGTGGGACCGTTTTTTGCCCCCAAATTATAACTAAAAATTTGTGACTGCACCTTGAATGTAAAATATTTTTTTTCTGATAGAGTATGCATGTTTGCTTTGCATCAACTAAGATGCTTAACTGTCATTTCACTGCATGGGACATCAGTTTATTGTAAAAAAAAAAAAAAAAAACTCTAGCAGAGCTAACCTTCTTTATATCCTTTAGAATTTTACAGCACATATTTCTGAAACATCAGTATTACTCAAATAAAAACTGCTTTTCTTTACTAATTATTAATCAGTATTTCTGTATGAAGCCGCCTTTTAAGGAAACTTCCAGGGCACTTTAAAAATCCAAACCAAATTCAGGTGAGCTTTAGACATAACTAAGCAAATATTTGATGATTACCACACTTATTTCTCAGTAGAAATAAAATTATAATAAAGATGGATATTTATGAATTAGTTTACTTCATAAACCACTTCACAAGGCACTGCTTTTTTCTTTCATTATTCTACAGCTTGCACAGGATTGTGGCATAACACAGGATACAATATGCTGCCTTCAAAAGTGAGTAGTAGATAGGATGTGTCTTGATGCATTTCTTTCTCCATATGCAGCATTTTTCAGATTTGGGATTTAGCCATTATATCATTCCTGCCTGCAGGGTTCCTTTATAAATTATATTAGTGTTTAAAGAATTAAAATACGTATTGCATTCTGGATCCTGTTACTAAATTTTGAGGGTATGAGAAAAATATGATGTATTATTTTAAAATATAATATAATTATGAACTATTCTGATCTAGTCTTGGGATTTTCCATCAAGTTTGAGCTTTTAATGATGGATCGGAAAGTATTGAACACTAGGAGGTGCTGTGACTTTTCTGATTAACAGAGAGCGGACCATACAGAAGGAAAAGACTGCCCTTTGATGTCCAACTCCCCCTTCAAATATGAATAAAAATTAAATAAATAAAAGTTCTTGCAGCTTCAGTTTCATAGGAGTGACATCATTCAGATGACATGAGTCAGTGCATTTCCTAATTGGAAAAAAGCTTAAGACCGGTACCAGGTTCATTATGTGATTCCATCTTAAGTCCTTTAATAAACAATTAACTGTGCAATAGAGTGGTTAATTTGATAAGAGGACGATAAACATTTTCATTTGTTTGGGTCGCCATTCATCAGGATCCCACGGGGGGCTGCAGCAGAATGCAGAGCGAGTGATTTTCAAGGATCCCAAGAGGTCAGACATCAATCAGAGCCAAAGCCGAGCTACTCGATGCAGGCGGCCTAATTGGTATACAGTAAGATCACCTGGAAGTGCTGCTGGCAATTCGTAGTCTTCGTTTTTGAAATAAAAGAGATTTGTATTAATTTCAAGCTCAGCTGCATCTTGCAAATGGAACAGTTATTGGTTACACTTCGCTGAGAGTCGTCGGGCATATAGGCGTTCTGTTTTGTGTTAGAAGGTCTGATTACCTCCTCAGATGTTTTAATCCACTTTGAATGAGCCGCTAGGAAGAACGAGAACAGCCGACAGAGTCCTGACAAATGGTGGGTGCAAGTGTGCAGTAAGGATCCAAATCCATCTTAATTGAAACAAAAGCATCTGGAGATCATTATCCGCATCCATTTTTGAAACACGTCTGCAATTGAAAAGAACAATCAACAGCTCCTTAATAGTTATTAGGATCATTAGCATCAATACACACCTGGCAAATATGATTACCAAGCATATATGAAATGCTTTAATGCAAGAATACACTCGCAAGGCAGGGTCACGTCAGTACTTGAAAGGACAAAATAGAAGACTTCCACACGTTGTTTTCAAAGCAGTGTATAACCAGAATGCTATTCAGTCCTGCTCTCTCAGTCCCACACAGTCACCTCTCGTAATAGCTCCCTGGAACAAAATAAACAAGCCATCACATGGCCTCTGCCAGGGTCATAATATAATTTCCAATGGGTAAATGTTTTTCATCCCGCTAGTCCTGCTGTGAGGTACTTAAATAAAACATTTCTTTCAAAATATTAATGTTTCATTGCCTGCCCCCCCCCCCCCTAACTTCTAGTTTATGGAGGGCAAGGATACCTCATGGAGGAAAGCCCGTTTTTACATGCCTGAATTTATTAATGACCACCGGTGTTTTGGCAAGGCTGGAGTAGAAAGAATGTTCATAGCCAAATCCTACAGAGACTCCTCTGGTTGTCAGCTTTGGTTACCTGTGAGGAGAGAATCCCGCTTGGGAATATTCTTGCCAGCTTTCAGTATATTAAAAACAATCAACTTTTCAGCACATCTTTAAACTTTAAAGATGTACAGGCTCCATTTAGGTATTTTATAGAATGCAGTGGTCAGATTAAAAATCCTATTCTTTCCATTAAAAGACCTAATGTGAGCTACAAGTTTGTTAATTGATGGTGTATGCTTTTGTTATTTGAATCAAAACAATAGATCCCTATGGGTCTATTCACACCAGGTGCAATCATTCGTGGGGCGAAAAAGCGAGGAAAATGCATTGTTGGTTGGCGCCAGCTAGTGTGCAGGTGTGAATTAGTAGAAGGCGATCAATCTTTTCGCGCTCTGTGTGAAATGGCCTTAACAGTGGAATTTTCATTGAAAAACTACATTACCCATGATTCTTAAGAGAAATCCACCAATCAGAGAACGATGTCAAGCAAATTGTGCCCATGCACTAACATGAAGAAAGTTTATTTTTATTTTTATTATTAATCCTGATGTCTTATCCCAAATCACTATGGTACATTTATAATATGTGATTATATTTGGACTATTTTAGCCTGTTCAAGGTCGTTGCCGCTGTGGAGTAACACATACCTGCGTGAATCGTCATAGACATAATCTTGGAGAAGTAGCTTAAGTTAGATTGTTCTTCCACAGGATGTGTACAGTTCTGTTTGTTAACCGCTAAAGCGCCAAGATTTACATAGTGTATCTTTAATACACTCTATGGTGCACAGTTGTGACTGTGAAAAGCATATACACTATATTTTAGGTTCTGCCCACTCGTCATGTGTAATAATCATCAAATAGGAACTTGGAGACTTACACAGGATATGTATTATTATCGGATATTATATGACAAATTCACAAGCAAATCCTCAAGTCCCACAGGAAGAATTACATAAAGCATACCATCAAGTTCATCATTACGCAAACCATGAGAACCGTTTCCTAAAAGCAACTATGGTGGCCAGTACCACTGTTACCAATAAAGTTCAATGGAACTTGCCACCATAGTTAGCTATAGATGCTTTTGGGAAACACACTCCTGGTCAGCATACAATGTAAATGCATCTCCTTTGTGCATTTTGTGTGGACAGACAAGCAGGAATCATACCATATATCGCCTGGTTAGGACAACAAGTTTTTTTATGGTAATTTGGTTGTAAAAAGTGCTTCTCAATGATTTATGCTCTTTATAATGTTACCTCTTTTATAACCAAATTCAGAATCGATTGATCAATGTGTTATTGTTCTCCAAAAATAAATTGCATATATACCAATTTCTTGAAGCCAATGCCATCAGGGCATGAACAGCACACCACAATCCATCACCTTCCAGAGGAACACCTATCCCATCATACCTTTCACCCTCCCAATCAGACGAAGCTATAGGCCTACATATTTCTCATACCTATTCACCCCTGCCATTATTAATAGACTGTCATGTACAACAGTCAATATTCTTAATATCAATTTTACTGCTTGGCAGTCTGTGACAAAACATGTGCTGAGGGTTTGAGATGCTAATTTAAAAGCTGCTGGTGGATTGATTGTGTGATCACGCATGGTTATTCCGTACTTGTAATAGCGGTGTGTGGAGACGTGTGGCGTGGAGCCGTGTCTCTTGCGATCATACATTTTGGAGTGCTGATTAAATGTGCCGTCATTGAGTGGTACATCTCAGCTTCATCACCCTGTGGGGGAGGACCGGAGGAGGGTGTGCTGTATGATGATTCAGGATGCGAATGAGCCCTGGAAGTCCAAAATTTGGAAGTTGTTCGCAAACTGGTATAGATAATATCTTTGCTCACTTGGCAAAACTTTTGCATCAGTTCCAAACATAGGTCTGGTATGCTCAGAAGTTCTTTCAAATATATTTGAAGGCGATCTTGGCCTTTCTGGTCTCACATTCGATAAAGAAAAGTTATGGAAAGTGACGTGACATTCAGCCAAGTATGGTGACCCATACTCAAAATTCATGCTCTGCATTTAACCCATCCGAAAGTGCACACACACAGAACAGTGAACACACACAAACTGTGAGCACACACCCAGAGCAGTGGGCAGCCATTTATGCTGCGGCACCCGGGGATCAGTTGGGGGTTCAATGCCTTGCTCAAGGGCACCTAAGGTATTGAAGGTGGAGAGAGAAATCTACATGCACTCCCCCCACCCACAATTCCTGCCGGCCCAAGACTCGAACTCACAACCCTTCGATTGCGAGTCCGACTCTCTAACCATTAGGCCACGACTTCCCTACAAAGTTATATGACAAAAGAGGCTGTGTTTAGAAAGCATAAGAAAAGAGCCTTAATGAGGAAGCCTCAACTTATTGCACGGTATCATATTTTTAAAAAGTATCATTAAAGCTAAACCAGCACATTCAAAAACTGAAATCCACTGTGGCGTTTTACTGTGTTACTCTGGGAACGCTTAACTTTTTCACTCATTAAGCACACACTAATAACCTTTATAAGTACCACTCCAACATATAATTAACTTCAAGACCTAAATTGCCGTTTTAGTCGTAGAAGAAAAGATCAGAGATATTGTGAAACATTGCCTTTTCTGGTAAACTTAATTAGACTCGAAATTCACCACAGTTAATGTATTATCCTTTCCAGAAGCAAAGCAGAATTAAGGGCGTAGTTCATCCAAAAATTAAAACTATGTCATCATCGCACCCTTATGTCGCTCCAAGCCTGTAAGAGTTTCTTTCCTGTGTGGAACACAATATAACAAGTGTTCCGGTATTTAAATAATCACAATTAATAAGATCTAGAGCTTTCAAGCCTGAAAAATCACGCCCAACACTATAAAAGTGTCAAAAAATTGGTCCAAATGACTCGTGCTATAGTCCAAGTCGTATGATGTAATATGATAGTTATTCCCTGAAAGCTGTTCCAAAGATTCTGATTCATTTGATTCAATCCACATTCATTAAATTCTGACTGACTCTGAATTCTTATTTGATTCTGATTCATTTAATTGAATAGGACCAGGGTTATTTTAACATCATGTTCCATGGCTTTAAAATAGAAAACATTTCTCCATTTGTGTTCCACAGAGGACAGAAAGTCATGCAGGTTTGGACTGACATGAGGGTGAGAAAATGACGACAGAAACTATCCCTTTAAGCATATGGCAGCCTGACACTTCAGCCCTGCCTCGGCTGTAACTGCATGTGTCTGCCACCCTTGTCTGTCATCTTAACAATATCCTCCTCGCCAAAAAATCTCCCAGGCATCCGTCACTCAGGCCTGTTTATATATCTGGCGGTGGAGAGATCCCATAGAAAGCTGATGCCACCAAGGTCTTTTACCCAAATTGAATTCTGTCCCGGATCAAAGGTCAGCTTTTCGTCTTCTCACCCCTCTCTCTGTGAGATTGCTCTGTGCAATGGTGAGGCAGCGAGTGGCTCTGTACTGAAGCTGATGAGGGCAGAAGAGAAATAGAAGGTCATGGACACGAACGCAGAGTAGCAATCTTGTTTCTCCAGCTCAGTTTACTCGCTCTCTAGTTACTGTGAGACACACAGACTATGCAACTATCGTTTGTTTGCCTAAGTGTGTGTGTGTGTGTATGTGCACAAATCTGTATGGGAGATAGAGAACATGTGAAAATAGCAGTTCCATCAAGGCAATGCAATGTGCAATTCCCCAGGACAGATTAAAGTCAAAGAAGTTATTCCCGGTCTAAAAGGCGGGGGCAGATAGACAGCTCAGACCTGAGCGAAAGAAGATTACAACAGTCTTCTAAAATGAAGGTGACCTCCATTTCATAGATCTGTGGATGTTTACCATTCTGAGTGACCGGACAGTCGATACCTTCATATGAGGGACAGCCGGAGTAGGAGTGTGTGTGTGTGTGTTTGGATGTAATTAACATCCACAGTGATACGGGGAGGTCAGGCTCTAATAGACTCTGGCCACGAGTCTCATTGTGAGGGATGCCGCTAGCTGAGATTTAACTAAATGCAAGAGAGCTCTGAGACCGACAACTGATTGGAAATAAATGAGAGAGTTGAATTAAGACAAGGCGAAGGTGGATTAGCTAGAGCTTCTTAATGAACACTATGATAAAGTGAATAAAACAACTGTGGTTGATTAAAGGGGAGAGACAAGACGTCTGAACTGGGCCTGACTAACTTCAGAAGCAGTAATTGGCGGTGTCAAACTCTTAAAATCATGTCAGCCAAAAGTTACAGCCTAGATTCGTTCAATTATTACGAAAAGAATCAGTTATTTTTGAATGAATCTTTTATTTAACACTGTGATAAAGTGAATAAAATAATTGTGGTTGATTAAAGAAGAGACACAAGGGCCCTGAAAAGTTCAGCAGTCATTAAAAGTGTCAAACACAAAAGGTCATGTCAGCAAAAAGTTACAGCATATAATTCTTCTTTTTTCCTCCTAAAAGAATCTGTTTGTTCATGTAATGAATCTTTTAAGTGAACAAATCGTTATCGCCTTTGAAATGCTGAACCGCTTTCGAAGACTGATGCAATCAACATTTGAGTGTGGGCCGTGACACGGCAGATTTATTGTTTGGAACGAATATACTCACTTCACGTACTGACTCGCTTTTTTGAATCTGAACGAATTCATTCAGAAGGAGAGCAAATGAAATTTCATTCTTATAAGAAGGTATTTGCAAGTCTGTCTGCACAAGAAGAAGATACCCAACAAACATGCAATGTTCTCCTAACATTTGAATATATTTACCATTTGTGACCCCGGACCACAAAACCAGTCTTAAGTGTCAATTTTTTCGAATTTAGAAAACTGGAAAAATAAGTTTTCCATTGATGTATGGTTTATTAAAAAATTACACTAAATACGAATTAGCCAACTAATGTATGTTAAGTTTAGAGGATTTATGTTATCCATGATTATCCTCTAAACCATTGCATACATAAAGTAAACATCGAGCTATTTGTTGGGGTGAAAAAACATCTTTTCTTTCATTAAACCCCCCCAAAAAAGCCCACTTGACATAAACTGAAACGCTTCTGCAGATAACATACAAATAGCCCACCTGAAAAAAGATAATGGTGTGTCATTATGTCTAAGGAGGAGCTTGAGGATTTTAAAGTCTGTGCTGTGAATGCTGCAGTGTTTGGTCCTCTGCATCATTGCTTGTGTATAATTGCCTTTAAGTGGCATCATTAAGAGATTGTGAGAGACAGTGAAGCTGTTTGGAGAAAACATCCTTGGCAAAATCACATTATCATTTTACACAGTGCTGTCAATCCACAAGGATACCACACTTGACGAGAATATTTATTGGCAGTGTGTGTTGCGACGAGCTTGCTTTTTGCGAAACCATTGCATTAAGAAAAGTGGGCCATTTTCTTGTAAGTGGTCTCTCTGATTCCCTCTGCTACTAGGAATAAGATCTACCTCTCTGTTCTGGATTTTCTATTCCTCTTGACTTGCACAAGCAGCGTATGCAGTCTAAATGACCATGGCTCTCCTCTTGCAATGAATGAAAGGATATGCACAGGAAAAATCTATTGTAACAACATTGTACATGTTGTACAATAGCAAGCACTCTATTTCGTGACTAAAATAACTGGCCTTCTGCATACATCTGGTATATCAACTAGCCTGTTCGATTTATCAAAGCTGATGTTAGTTCATTCTCCAACACATCAGGGCAGTTTCCTTCTCATGTCATGATTTCTGATGTTCGTCAGACTGTAACAGCATGCAAACCTATCAGACGCACAGCTTCACAACCCTGTCAAAACACGGTTCTCTCTGTTATCACAACAAAGTCATAATCACATCACCAGCTGCAGAGACACCGTGGCATGCATGTCATACAGTCTGCTAAACTCAGACCTCAATCCATAGAAGTGAATTAAATGGGTATTTAGCCAATATGCCAGTCTTTAAAGCATTCGTGATGCCTGTCTAAGAAATTGGCAATGAAGAATAAGTCCCTCAGTGAACAAACCTCATTAAAATGGACCTGTCCTTGTATCACACCATTGTGTGTGTGATATTGCTGACGCAGTTCAATAAACAACAAGTAACGTGGGTCTCAGACACAATATTGACAGTAAAATGATCTACCATTGCTCTGTCCATGAAAAGCAATGTCCTCGAGCAACACACAGTAATATCGTTCCTAAATGAATTAGATGAGTGAACAATTCAGTGATTCATGCATGAAGATTCTCTTTTTCCTCTAAAGGAATAAGGTGTTTTTGATGTAATGGTTGAGTGAATGATTCACTGAACCAGTGTTTTTTAAAGGGACACTGAGTAGGAATTACTCCCATCTAGTGGTGAAATTGTATTTTGCATTCAAACTAATTTCGCTCTCCAGCGCCTCGCTTTTTCAAATGCGCGTTGCATCTACGGTAGGCGATATGTACCAAAAAGCTTTGACAGGATGTCTTCTAATAGCACTTCGTCGAGTTTTCCTTCAGGTGAACAGGTGTGTTATTTCAAACAAACTGCAACATGACAACTAACAAACGAATGTTACAGTATGAATTACTGACTGTGGAAAACATGAAATATTGTAATTAGTAGTTATGTCTAATTTATTCGTTATATTTTCTGAATTATATGCATTGTTAGATATAAAAAAAATATTATAATATAGATTGTAACACTGACTTACCTGTCGAGAAGAAAACTGGCCACTTCAGCGTCTCTTTTGAAATCTTTATCCAGCATTAGCTCTTTCCACCTAGAAAAAGCTTCCCCGACATTAACTCTTGTTTTCTGTAATCTATGGTCACGTTTCCTTTTACGTTCTATTTTTGACTGTTTTGGCGACTATGTTTTCTTCTCCTGTGGCGCGGCATATGTATGGTCCATAATAAGAATGCAATCCAGACTTTTAAACTTGCCGGTGCAGTTTCAAGCGCCTCTCACTGCTCTGCACCTGCGTTTCTGGCTCTGACCGAAAACGCGCTGTGGAAACGCGTTGGCTTAGTACTTTTTGTCCCTCTCTGCTATTATAGTTTTGCAAGATGGTGGAACTACATGGAAGCCTCCGTCGACCTACCCGTCCCATGTATATAAAGATAATAAATTCTTCATTTACAAGGATTAGTTTAAACATTGGCATAGGTATTTGTACACCATTGAGGGCATATTTATGAATAAAAATATTGATTTTAGATAATAAAATACCTAAAAAGTTACTTATTGTCCCTTTAACAAATTGGTTGAATGAATGATTGAATCAATGAATGTACTGGAACTTTATTATTATATCACTGTTACAATGTTTGTGATCTGTATTCACATCCACTTCAACAACCGATGCATGGAATTAAGTCCCTACCCTACATTTTTTATTTTTCTTATAATCAGTATGTTGTGTCTCAACTTTAATGTAGTCTGATATCAGCATCAGACGTCACTTGACCAAAAATATTTATTCAGCTTTTTTCACTGAGCATCGCTCAGTTTCTGTAGATTGGTCAGCTATGCATCCATGATGCGAATCTTCCTTTCCACCAAAGGTGCTCTACTGGATTGAGATCTGGTGAGTCTGGAGGCCATTCGAGGATAGTGAACTTATTGTCATGTTCATAAAACAGTTTGAAATGATTTGAGCTTTGTGAAATGGCACAATACCCTGGAAGAAGACATCACAAAATGGGGACACTGTGGTCATTTTAGGATGAACATGATCAGCCACAATATTCAGGAAGGCTGTGATGTATACGAGGCTCAGTTTGATACCATCACCAGCAACAGCCTCAACTGTTGACACAAGGCAGAAAACAAGGCTCCACACCAGGCAACCTTTTTCCAATCTTCTATTATCCAATTTTGGTTAGCCTGTGCAAACTGTAGTCTTAATTTCCTCCCCTTAGCTGACAGGGGTGGTCTTCTTCTGCTGTAGCCCGTGTGCTTCAGTCATCCTCTTCAATCCTCAGTTGTAATGAGTGGTTATTTGAGTAACTGTTGCCTTTCTATCAGCTCAAACCAGTCTGGCCATTCCCCTCTGACCTCAATAAGGCATTTTCACCCACAGAACTGACAGCCACTGACTGATATTTTCTCTTCTTGGACCGTTTTCTGTAAACCCTAGAGATGATTGTGTGTAAGAATAGATCATCAGTTTCTGAAATACTCAGATCAGTCCATCTGGCACCAATGCCACATTCAAAGTCACTTAAATTAACCTCAGCAGACTGTCTTGACCAAGCCTACATGCCTAAATGCATTGAGATGCTGCCATGTGATTGGCTGATTAGATATTTGTGATAACAGACAGTTTTACATGATGTCAAAATGTTTCAAAATGTACATAGAACGTATACAAACACCTATACTGCAGTTGGTGTTTTTTCTCAGATATGTCCTTCTTAGTTTCAAAGCACAGCACAGGAGAACTAAAACATATCAGAGTGCTTATATAGGACTTTCTAGACACACTCGTTGTTAGCAGTCCCCTTATTCATTCCCCTGAAGGAATTGACCTAAATGATGAAGCATTTGGAGGGAATTTCTGTGGTGGAAACCCAGTAATATACTATATAAAAGGAGAAACTCCCTTAAGACACTGTTAGATTGTGGAAAGATAGAGATTTGCCTTATTAGCCTCAATCACACAAAAAATTGTCAAACGTCCTTGAGTAGCAACTTCACAGGCTGCCCGACGCGACAGAGAATTACAGCTAGACCAAAAGAGTGAGAAACAAAGAGAGAGTAATGAAGAGAGACAAAGTTGAAGAACTTCTTTCCTTTGCTCTCCATTACTGAGGAGAGGCCAGGCTCCCTAATGGATCCCTGTCAGCATCACACACTTCAACATCTTCAGTCAAGCACAGTGAAAGACAACTCCCCTGACTCCATAAAGAGCCTTTCTATGTCACTCGCCCGCTTCTTCCCAAGCCAGATTGTGTTAGGTCAGTTTCGGACAGTCTATAAACTTACCTAACGCTGCCAGCTGTGCAAAAATTGATCTGTATCAGTGTGATTTAGTGTGTATGGGACTGTTTGTCCATTCACAGGGTCACATGGTCAAAACATCTGGATGGATGCCAAAGTTCAAGTCATGTGCTTAGTCTGAATCTGAAATTGAGATTTAGTTTGAATAATACATTTTTACACAGATCTGATGAGTTATGTAAACACATAGAGCATGGCTCAAACAATGCCAAGATTACTGGTTTGACCAGGGGACATTTTCAAAATAAACACCATCTTGGTGACAAAAATAGGTTTTATTGAATAGGAAAATGTTATAATATTAAATTGTAATTTGTATTAAATCAAATTAGAAACACTTGTAAAACCATGCCGCTAAGATTGGTCAATCCAATTTCTGTTGGGGCCATTTACTCCATTAATAACATTATAGTGTCTATAAATCCCTTACTAAAACAGACTTTTGATATTCAACGTAATATCATTTCACAGAATGATTATTATTATGTAGAGGTGCAAAATTAGACTTAGTTACCTCAACTGTCTTACAGATGTTAATGTTCAGATAAAATCATGAAATAAAGAAGAGCAGTCATTCATTATGTATGAAGAGATGATATTTCGTGCCATCTAAGATCAAGAGAAAAAAATTAGAACCCCTAACATAACCCCTAATAATGTAATAATTTTAATAAATGCTACCTACCGTGGAATTTTTCTGAATTCTTGAACTTTTTCGCTAAAGACGAAATCAATTAGAATGAGCTTGTATGCATCAAATGCATTATGCTTTAAAAGGCCTGCATGCTCAACTGTGCACGAGATGGAGTGGAACACAGAAAATGAAATATACCTGGGCCTTGAGTGTAAAGTGTCTGTCAAGTGCATGAAATATAAATGTAAATGTACTATCACTTTGCATTTTTCACACAAGCAAGTCTGACTGCAAAACAAGAGTCCGCCTGGTTAGCTTCAGCTTGTTGAGATTATAACCACACCACTCAGCATGCAAAAAAGAATATGTTCCTTTGATGGTCATTGAAAATTAACGGTGTATTCTGTTAATTCTGATTGTTTCTTTATATTGGCATGCAACATATATATCTGCAGCTTATATACACTTAAAAATAAAGGGTCTTGATTGGTACTTATGATTCCACGAAGAACATGCATTGAACCTTTATATCACACTAACCTTTCCACAGAACTAATCATTTAAAGCTTCCTTGGGGAACCCACAAATTTATAGATCATTTAGAGTAAGGGTTCTCCACTCTGGCCCTTGAGGTCCACTTTCCTGCAGAGTTTACCTCAAACCCAAATCAAACATTTAGAGTATCTTACTCACTTAAAATAATAATAATAATAATTTTTGGTTCCCCAAAGAACTTTCAGTGAACTGTTATTTTCTTAGTGTAAAACCCATTTTAATAAAGAACCTTTATGCGCAATGCGTAACGGGAAGCTTCCATTGATGTCTTCATGGAGCCATCAATGCCATTAAAAAGAACCTTTATTTTTAAGAGTGTAGAGAAAATAATTATTTTTTGAATTAATACAAAATCGGCATTAAGGAATTTTCTCTTTTTCAAGTACTGACAATATGAACTCAGTATGGAGAGTGTGGTGAATTAATTGGGCCATTTTAACAGCAGTGGCACAGAGCCTAAACTACCAGCAGAGCAGACCCTGACAAGAGGCCAGTGAAGGCTTTTGAAGAGCGGATCAAAGCAGAGAGTCTTTGATGATCCCACATGGCGGAGCTGAGGAGGAGCTGCTGTGAAGAACTGGAACCCCCTCAATCTAATCAGAAGCAAGTGCTCATCTTAACCTTCACTCTCCACCCCTTTATCACATCAACAGGTGGTTTCACACGGCCTTCAAAAGAGCAATGTGCAAAAAACCTCCCTGAAAAGTTATAGCAGTGCATAATTTGAGAATGTCACCGTTATAAGTCTTGTGGAAGGTCACATTATGTATTTCTTGGATTCTATGAAAGTATTTGAATTATAACTATGGAGATTCAGAAACTCCTTTTTAATGCATGCATAATTCGTGCCTAAAGTTTGCGCAAAGCATAAAGCGTGTGTGGAAATTGTGTATTACAGAAAATATCTCTGTAACCCAGATGCCTGCAAACAATCTATGTATGTAACAATACTGCAGGTATTTTGCAAAAATTTTTTTATAAATGTAACAGATGAGTGTTGTGAATGTTGAAAATACTGTAAGTGAAGTCACATTGTAGGATATATAGTCACAATTTTAAATAAAACTGTAAGAATGTTTGAAATAAGGTTACAATCGTGAGAAATAAAGAAATAATTCTAATAAAGTTTGAGGTTAGTAAGCTTTCTTTTTCAAGAAACAAATATTTTTACTGTTCTTTCCATTCATAAGTGCTGTCCAATGATTAATCTCGATTAATCGCATCCGAAATAAAAGTTTTTGTTTACATACTATATGCATGGGTACTGTGCTTATTTCTTATGTATATATAAATGCACACATATACAGTATATATTTAGAAAATATTTACATGTAATAACATTTATATATTTATATTATTATATTTTATATTATATATAAATATACTTTATATATAAACTTATCAGATTTTTCTTAAATATATACATGCATGTGTTTGAATTTATATATACATAATAAATACACAGTACACATTCACATATTATGTAAACAAAAACATGTATTGTGAATGTTTGACAGCGCTATGCATTGATCAGAGAATCTTGGGGGAAATATTTATCATTGCTGCCTTCAAAATATTGAGCTGCAAAATAGTTTTTAACATTGACCAAAAATATTTTTTTTGAGCACCAAATCAGCATAGAATAATTTCTAATAGTTTGTGAAAAATGGAGCATGTTGAAAATGTAGCTTTGCTATCACAAATTACATTTAATAATATTTCATAATATTAATGTTTTCACTGTGTTTCGGATTTGAGAGGATTCTTTCAAAAATATAAGAAAATCATACCAAATACAAACTTTTGAACAGTATGAAAAATGTAAAAAAATAAAAACGTAATTAAATACACAGTTACCTTTTTAATCTGAGGCTGAAACGCTCAGTGCTGCGATTACATTTGCGTGTGGCAAGCACATCTCCCAGAAGTCACCTCATCAGCGAGAGCGTGGTCACAGCACATTAGCAGAATGTGTGGTGTGATCTTGTTGGCCGTGGCCGGTGCTCCTCAGGGTACTTGTGTTTAACATTCCCCTCGTGTTTTGGCCGTGACCCTACTGAGGGCACTCATCTCCACTCCTGCAGAGAGGAAGGTTAAAGCGCACCTATTCCCTCACCGCTGCCGACCTACTTTCCCTTCGCCACTGTTTGCCCCTTCTATCTCTTTGTGCAGCCAAGCATCGACCTTCCCAATGGCAGGTCATTACTTTTTCCTCAGCTTTCTGTTTCCATTTCGATTCCTGCTGAAACGTCCTGTTGTTTTTCGCCGCATTCGATAGCGAGATGTTGAAAGAGGTTGAGAAGCTATATTAGACCGTGCTTGTAGAAGAATTTTGTTGGGATTCGCGTGCACTTCACTGCTTTAAATATTAACTGGTCCTTATGGGCCCTCGACACATGCAAACATGACAAGAGTGCATCTGGAGATTCCGCGGAGCCGGTGGAGCATCCCAGAGCAATTTCCAAGGTCATCCATGAGCGGGACCTGCTTTACCTCCCTCAAATTTGACACATTTGCTTCTTTGCGTTTGGATCTATGGCATGACACAATTATTATTATTTTTTTAATACCTACAAAATGCAGTTCATGACTTGAATGCACCTCTTAGATGTGTTTTTATTGTATTAAAAGTATTGAGTAAAAGTCTTAAGCAAAAGTGATACAACTGTCCTCATATCATAATAAAGGAAAATTACATATTTTTAATTTTCCTTGAAAACAATTGACAAACTGATACACTGCTTAGTGATTTAGAAATCTTCTGCAAAATCAATCAAAGCCATGTGGTGCAACCAACATGTAGGTAACAACAAAGCAGAAAATGATATAATAGGACCCTAAAGAGCTTCATGACTGTGCAAAGGTCTTTAAGTCCACTAAAATATAAAAAAAATTACCTTTTTATGACAAGACAAGGATGGTTTTGATTGTTATATAACGTGTATATAAAAAATAATAAAGTAAAATAATGTATGATATGTATACATTATTAATTCACAATATCTTAAAATATTCTCTTTTGAAAAATATATTTATATTATAGTAGTGCTTTCAAACTGATTAATAACATTCAAGAAAAAATATATACACACATACGAACACAGATATTTCTTATAAATAAAAACAGTGCACACAAATAAATGATGTAAATGCAAACTTTTATTTTGGATGCGATTAATCATGATTAATTGATTGGAAAACACTAATAAAAAAAAAACTTTTTATAGACATTCAAATGTAAACAGTCTTTCAATGAAAATCAACAGGAATACAATGACTACATTTCTAAGATCTCAGCACATGGGTTTTAAACTAGATGTCGTCAAGGACATTTTTTCTTTTCTTTATCACACTGTTACTTGTCACTGGCTGTCTTAACAGTTGGTGGTCTCCAGTAAAAAATAAATAAAATAAAAATAAAAATATATTTTTTAAATACCTGTATACCTATTCCACATCTATACGTTTAACCCAGTTTTTATCTCAATAAAAAACTGTGATTTGTTTTTACCAGTCCTCCTGTGTGCTCTATTTACGATGCTAGTCTGTAAATTCAACTTCAAAGACATGAAAAGGATTATAAAATGCTGCTTGTTTGTTATGATGTGCAGTGTATTTTCTCTTTAATACTATAAGCACTTGTGCATATGCTCTCCTGCTAATTCTACACACCTGAGACTAAAACAAACTCGTTAAAGCAATAAAATCGTATGGTTACGGCCTTTATCTCACTATTCCATATGGCCTTTTATTGAATGCCATTTTGTCATGTGACATCCTCCAAATTGGATGTTTTCTCTAAATACAAGCGCGCTGGAAAAAGACAAAATTCCCCAGAGCACCTAAATTTGTCTGTTGGTGTCTAGACTGCCGTAGCTATACATCTCAGACCATTCAGACAGGGAGAAGTGTCACTGTTTCCTACAAACATCTGCTAATTGGATGGCCTATGTGTTTCATGGGCTGGCACGCTGCCACGGACATTGAGGAGTTTGTCTTTCAATGGGGAAAAAATCCATAGCTAAAGGCATTCCACTCTCTGTAGAGAGGTCTTCAATGATTAGTATGTTTGACTCCCTAATGCGTTTGACACCGTGCCATGTGTTCTCTGTAATTGTTTCATTCCTCAGAGTCTTACAGGTCGACTTTCCAGATATCGGCAACGTGCCTCATGTGAACATATCTCAGGGGTCGAAAGGCACAGTACATCAAGCAAAATCGAAACGTGAAATGGTGTGACATCATTCAGAACAAAATCAGGTCAAAATGAAGCTCGTTTGGAATTTGTTTTGGGAGTTTGGAGCTTTCAGGAAAAGTTTGCTCTGGGGTTTGTTTTGGGAGTTTGGAGCTTTCAGGAAAAGTTTGCTCTGGGGTGCATTTCCATCCAATGACGTAACTCACAGATTAGCTATAGTACAATGTTTTGTTGGAGGAAGTAACCAATTAATGAACTTCCAGTAATTTATTAAATTACAACACTGACTGACATAATCAGATGAGCTGATGGCACTATCATCTTCACAGTTGTGATGCAGTCTGCTCAATGAATGAATCCACACCATGTTGGTTTCTTCTGGCCAGGGGAGAACTGGACCCCAGACTGAGCCTGGTTTCTCCCAAGGTTTCTCTCTACTGTCACCGATGGTGCTTGGGTTCTTTGCCTCTGACGCTTTTGGCTTGCTTAGTTTGGGACACTTAATATAAATTGTACTGATTATTTTTGATTATTTTACACAAGATTTCCAGGACTTCTAAAGTCCACGTCATACAAACAAGAAACTAAAAAACAGCATATGTTGGTTTGAAAGCATGGCAGCTGGTTAAAGCTGGTCTTTAGTTGGTCATGAGCTGGTTTAAGTTGGTCCTGAGCTGGTTATAAGCTGGTCTTGAGCTGGTTCTGAGCAGGAGCTGGTTGCTTAGGACCATGACCAGCCTAAACCAGCTAAAACCAGCAGCCATGCTTCAAACATTAATAAAAACCAAATAGTTCATATACCTTCATTAAGGTTATTATACTTTTGTTCATCTTCATTTTTAATGAAATCCGAGAGCTCTCTGACCCTTCATAGACAGCAATGCAACTGACATGTTCAAGAGCCAGAAATGAAGTAAGGACATTGATAAAATAGTCTATGTGCCATCAGTGCTTCAACCATAATGTTATGAAGAAAAAGAGAATAATTTCTGGATGCAAAGAAAACAAAAATGAAAACTTTATAAGGTCTTCTATGTGCGCTCACGGGAATACCAATGGTTGAACCACTGATGGACTATTTTAACAATATCTTTACTACCTTTCTGGAGCTTAAATATGGTAGCTGCATTGCTGTCTATGCAGGATCAGAAAGCTGTTGGATTTCATTAAAAATATCTTAATTTGTGTTCTGAAGATGAACAAATGTCTTACAGATTTGAAACGACATGCGGGTGAGTAAATGATGACAGAATTTTCATTTTTGGGTGAACTATCCCTTTAAGCTATGTAATTAGCTTTGTAATGGCAAAACTTGCGACATGTTGGCTAGCAATGCTTTTTAGAAATGCACCCTTTGGTCCGTGGAGATTACAGAGATAAGAAGCGCACTTTTTTGACATGGAAATAATCTCTGTTAATATGGCTTCTGTTTAGTTCATCAAGTTCAGAAGCAAGTAAAAAACATGAACACATAAGAGTGCTGCTGTATAGCAGAAATCGAAGGTGTAATTCTAATTGAAAGCGATGTTTAATACTGTAAAGCTGCTTGCTCTAAAGCTATCTACTGTTAAAGTGCTGTATAAAATTGATGTGACTTAAATTGACTGGATTGCTGAATTGCAGAACTGAAGTAAACAAATCCACATCGCTATGATCAGAGGGTTAACTGCTTTTTTTCTCACCGCTGTCATTTTTGTTTTGTGTTTATTTCGTAATTGAGAGGAAGGTGTGCAGCACATATTTACACAGTCAACTAAATCCACACTCATTAGCATTGGCAGCATCGGGATGTGCGCTAACATTACAGCACTGCTCAGGTATTTCCAAAGTCTTTTTACTCCTAAGCAAAAATATGATATGATATATTGTACCTTAAGTACATCGCCATGAGCATTTCAAGACTCATCTCATATTTTTCCTTTAATTTGCGTATTATAAACAAGTAATTTTGTGTGATTTAAAATGTAAATCGTATTTCATATTAACACTGAGCTGATTTCATCCTTAAGTTTCAACACACGTCTCAGTTAATTCTTTGGTAGAATTTCATCACCGCCACCCCTGCCACATCCGATCTTGAACTAGTTCGACAGCCTGATGTTTCCCGTAATATTTCAGAGGGTAAATAGACACAGCCGTCCATTTCCCCCCACTTTTCGATTTTGATTCCATTCGTGTTTGCTGATGGATCAGGCCTTGCCCTAATTAGAGGTGATTTCGCAAGAACACTAGAGAGCTGAACTGTTTTCTGTTGACTGGGGTTTTTACATCACTGTCACTTTGATCACTGCCTCAAATTGTGTACAATGAAATGCTGTCAAGTTGTGGTCAGAAGGGAATCGGCCTGTGAAAGTGCTTAACATTAATTTCTACACTCCCATTTTAAACACCATTGTCTGCTTGTCATCACTTCACGGAGAAATGAGCTTGCTATTCCAATGAGATCTCCTCTCAGTATAGGAGCACAAGATTACAAACGTAGATTTGAGGGGAGGTAATTGAGCTGATTATCTTAAAGTGGGGAATATCAAATGTCCTATTTAATACTCAGTGGTATTTTTATCCATCTATGGTTCTTCTGGCTGAAAAATGATTCAGACAGTTGCCTTATATCAAGTATAAATTAATGTACAGAGAGCTCTGCATAACTCCCTATTGTATTTCACTAGGGGTTGTAGATGTAGGTGTAATATGTAGGTGGTTTTCACATCACTGGTGTTCATTGATAGTGCAGAGCTCAATGTCAACTGAGCTGAAAGCCTTGTTTCCCAAACTTTAGGCAAGTACATGTCACTCTCAGCTTTGCTCGTCTCATCTGTAACCATAGGACTACAAATAATGCAGCTGATGTCTTCCTAGCTCCAGGGGAATGGGATCTGAATTTAAACAATTTAAAATACTGACAAGTAGCACAACTACTTGGTTTTTTTTATGCATTTTTTTTTTTTTTGCAGTATTTGCTCCAGAAGTTTTTTTTTTTTCTATAGAGATACTTTTTTAAGTCATAAATCCAGAAACTGTATCAACAAGATATGAGGTGAATCACAACATTAAAAACTCATTTTTAAGCTAGAAGTATTTGAAAATTGGACAAAAAGGTAGCACACTGTGTATCAGCTTCAATGAGGGAAAGAGCTACAATCCCATGAAGTATTGCGAATAACATGTGACCCTGGAGCACAAAACCAGAAGCACAGGTATATTTGTAGGAATACCCAACAATAAATTTTGGTAGCACTTTATTTTACAGTCCTGTTCCTCATGTACATACTATGTACTTATTATAGTAATTTCAATAACTATGTAATAACTATGTACTAACCCTGAACCTACCCCTAAACCTAACCCTACCCCGTGTAGTTACCTTGTATTACCAGAACTTTCTTAGATAAATACACTGTAAGTACACTATAAGTACATGTTAGTACATGTACTGTAAAATAAAGTGCAACCGTTTTTTTGTTTATGCCATAACATTTTTAGGATATTATGTTTTAAGATTAAAGATTTTGTTCTGTGAAGATATTTTGTAAATCTCCTATACCTTTAAAATACCAAAGCTTAATTTTTTATTAGTAATACGCATTGCTAAGAACTTAATTTGGACAACTTTAAAGGTGATTGACTCAATATTTTGATTTATTTGCACCCTCAGATTCCAGATATTTAAATTGTAAGTTGTATTTCACCCAAATATTTTCCTAACCTAACAAACCATCATTGGAAAGCTTATTTATTTTGATTTCAAAAACATTGATCTGAAATCGCATGCTTCATATTCTATACAGTATAAATGTGTGTAGAATTAATGTAATCTGGATGTACTATCTGCCATGTTGTCATTGTCATGTGACCTACCAGTATTAGTTGTGCCGCTTCACTGCCTATCACAGATCCATGGTATCCATGGCCTCATGGTATGGTAAAGTGTCCATCAGATGCTCACTGGAAAGTCATTTGGGTAGTTTTCGCCTGCTGTTTTATGGATTCTGTCAAGTTGGACATAATATTCTTTCCACATTCTGGTTTCTGCCCTCTAATTAGTAAGTCAGAATGTTATTTCAGATGCAGTCTGACTCTATCACGTCACTTGCAGGGTTTCATTGGAGTGAGGTCTTCTTGTGGGAGAAAGGGGTGTTCTTTTAAAGTAATTTTATTAAAAAATAATTTGGATTTTCACCTGCAATTCCACTGTTAAATGGTTTTAAAATAAGCTTAAATAATACAGCCTGGTGACTTCACCGAAAGCATATACCATTGAACAACAATCTTGTAGCCCACAGCAGGTCGGTCTTTAAAGGTTTATAAGGTAGTGTTCAAAATTGTACTTCCACAACTTGACTGTTGCACTCTGTTATAGTTTCTGCATATTTGAATTTCCCATGGTGACGATAAATGCTGTGGCCATTTTGCATGATTTAATCACAGCTACTATTCTCCCTTCTCCTTACTAAGCATTCTACCTCTATTTTGAATGAAAAAAAAAATTATGTATTACTTGAACGAAAGAGTTTAATGTAAATTCTGACCTATACTTCACACAAAGCTTTGACTTCAGATGACTTGCAACTTTACTTTTGTGGTGTTTTTTTTGGGGCATTACACCAGTGGTGTAATTTACAACAGTTCGGATAGGGCAGTCTCGCTGGCAAACTACTTCATCCACTATACAAATTAGTATATTAAGACAAAGCCTATAAAACTCACTGAAATACCAAAAACGATTTATTTCAAACAGTATATCAAACCATATTTTTGTATTAATTTGATTTTTTTTAAGGAAATTAAAGTAGTGCTCACCACTTCAATGCTATGGGGTGGTTGCCAGGGCTTTAATGGCATAATTAATTTATTCTGAATTTAGCATTATTAAACAAAATGCACCCAAGAGTGTCAATTTCTAAAACGACTTCCTTCAAAGACCAACATATCTAAAATGAAGCACCGACATTACTTTTAGGCCTAAACACAGTCTTTATGAATTTCCGAGCCAGATTTTTAACACTCACGGTGCGTCGATTTCATGACCCTGAATATGTTATTGGTGGAATATTTAGGATGTTTCATTTTGAGGTTCATGGTCTGTGAGTCCTGCAGAATCAGAAGATCCCCTTAATGTGTTTTACATTTCCAGCCTGCTGCTTAGCAGAAATTGAAATTCAAGGAACCTTCTCAGATGGTTTAGTTGATCCATGCAGAATCCAAGAAAACCATACAAGGATAAATCCTGACTTTTGATCACCTAAGCACAGCTGCCCAAACTCCTAATCCTACGGCGTTAAAGCAGCTGAATCTCTGGGCCAACGACGGCAACTTGAGTGGACACAACGGTTTTCTCTACGATTTGTGATCATGTGTAGTCATGAGTGACCCTACATTTGCATCTCCGAATGATGCTCATAAAAATCAACCACGGACAGCGAAGCATGAACACGTGCATCCCAAGTTGTCGCTCTTTTGGAGTCGTGTTCTTGGGACAAACCCATTGGAATTTATCAGCATCGCAATATTAGAGATGCATATGACATGGAAAACCAGTAGAGGTTTGCAGAAGAGAAAGAACCGTTAATGGGTTGGAGGGGGAATATATTTTCTCCAGAGCCAAACACCATGAGAGAGCCATCATTCCAGTGAGCTGACAGATGAGGAGGATGGTTCATTTGTATGGTACATCATTTAGCAATTTGCCCTCTGACAACAAACCGAATCGTATTTCATATTTCTTGTCGGCCTCCAAGTTCCTCTGGCAATTTAATTATCTTTGTTGAATTTCTGTTGATGGTTCATTTGTTTTAGAAAAATTAGAGGTGTGAGTAATGACGCAGAAGTTGCATGCCAAAAATATCCATGCACATCAATATGCACACCTGTGGCGGCTGTCATAAAGACATCTTAGAGGAAACTTTAAGTATGTCTGTATCTGTTGCAAACTGAGGTAAATTTGGCCTGCGGATACAATTATGCTTGTGAATTACAATATAAAACGTCTGCCAGGGCAAATGCACCCTCGGGACGAGCCAAGTGGCCATTATGTGAGGAGAAGAAATCAAGCTAATAACAATGCATCTGCGCACAGTTTCATTGGTCAGGTCTGAAAATGGGAGATTTTGAATTGCAAATAATATCAGATCAATAATGCTTAATAAGTAAATACACAGATGGTGATCTTGCATGTATTAGCATAATTTAAACGGCACATCTGTACACGCGTGTGTGCGTTTGTGTGAATGTAAGTGTGTTTGTATGAGAGAAGGAAAGGAGGAAGAGGTAGAAACAGTAGGTGCATGCGTGTCAGCTTGTGCGTGACAGTATGTGTGTCAGCGTGTGTAACTTAAGGCTGCCACGGAGCCCTGAGGCACTGTCTGGACCGCTGACGACCTGCCTGACACAGCTAGGACTGGAGCAGCTAGTCTGCTGCACGACAGTTAGCGCTAATAACTAAACCTGCCAAGTCTCCCAGGCTAAAAACGAAGGTGGTCTACATATGGAGGGGCAGATTCTTCACAGATTCATTGTATGAATTGAAATTGTTAGTAAGAGAGTAATTAATAGTTTACAGATTTAAATTCACAATGCATCATTTTCATTATACAACTGTAATTTCATTTAAAACATTGAATTATTCAGGTGAAAGTGAAACGTTGAAAAATTTGGAACTGATAACAATCGATTCTGTATTGGCTTTGTTTGGAAGTTGTTGTTTTTTTTGGAAGGTGTAGCAATATATAAACCTTCAAACCAAACAGCTTCCTGGTAGACAACACTGTGAATTTGTGCGACCAACCAGAACGCATTGTGAAATTTGCGTGAGGAAATCTTTCGCCCTGAACAAACAAAAAAATTAGCTTGACAATGATAAAGTGACTGCACCTTAATAGTTCAGCCAAAATAAAAATTGCTGTAAATTTTTTCTGCATTCAAGATGAAGATGATGAGTTTGTTTCTTCATTAGAACAGAATTAGAGAAATGTAGCATTACATCACTTGCCGTGAATGGGTGCCGTCAGAATAAGAGTCCAGACAGCAGATAAAAACATCACAACAAATCTGCAAGTAATCCACATGACTCAGTTTGATCATTTAATGTCTTGTGAAGAGAAAAGCTGCATGTTTGTAATAAATAAATAAACCGCATTTGAACTTTAAACCATTGCTCCTGGCTAAAATATAAAATTCGTAATCCATACTAACATTTCTTCTAGTGAAAAAGTCCATCCCCCTGTTTTCCACTCACATCAAAATCCACTAACACACTTGTTTAGAACAGTTTGGACTGTTTTCACTTGTAAACAGTGCTTTCCCTGTCGATTTTTCTCTCCTGATTCTGACAAAACAACTTTTTCACTGGAGAATGCAAGAGGACTTGCATTTCAGCCAGAATTGTCTCAATTATAGCTTTATTTATCACGCAGATTCACCAATTGGTGCAGAGGATCAATTGGATAGCAAGTGCTAATGCTAAATATCTCCAATCCTTTTGAGATGAACAAACACATTTTGAATTTTTGACTGAACAGTTCTTTTTACAACATCTGAGTTACTCAATAGCCCATTCCTGTTTATTTAAGTGTTATATAAAAGCAAAAAACAATTTTTGTCCTGCTTTAATTTTTTTATTACAGCTGTGGTTGATATAACACACCTGAGCCTGTAGTAATGTAACCAGATCAAGACAGATGCTTTGAAGGTCTGTCAGTTTGAAAGCTATTTATTTGCTTATTTTTATTTAAAAAAGACATCTTAGCTGAAAAAAAAAAACTTCAAATCATGTTTCAGACATCAGTCTCTCAGAATCAGTTTAGCAACAGAACTGTCATGGTCTTTTGATATCATGCTTTCAGCATTACACTGTGTTGTTGCATGCTGGTTGCAGCAGCCTACAATAGTTAAAAAGACCACAGTCAAAAATAAGGATTTTTTTTTTTTTTTTTTTTGGTATATTGTAATTTAAAGGGTTAGTTCATCCAAAATTGGATGAATAAAGGCCTCCTGTAGTGAAACCATGAGTTTTTGTAAGAAAAATATCCATATTTAAAATACAACAAACACTTTTTTCTCACTTCAGTTATCTGTTAATATGCGGTAGCCGTCTAGTCTCGCGAGTTTGTTTATAGCAGCAAAGGAAGGAATGTTTCCTTACTTTAGCAAAGGAAAAACAGTCTCCTCTTGGTTTATATCCAAATCATCCAACATTTTTCTTTGCAAATCCTCGGTTTGTTCTTCTAATTCCTGACCGGTGTTTTGTTTTGTTCTCTCTCCGAGTTTCTAATTTATCACACAATGCCAACGTTTTCCGTCATCAGCCGGAAAGTCTTCCGCATATGAAAGATTACGGAAGTGAGAAAAAGTGTGTAATACATTTGAAGTATTGATATTTTTCTTACAAAAATGCATGGATTCGCTACAGGAGGCCTTTATTCACCCCCCGTAACCATGTGCGGCATGTTTTATTATGAATGCATGCTATATTTGACGACTTGTGTACTGTTCAACTTCAACACCGCTGACTGTAATGATAGAGCTTGGAATAGCCAGGACAATTTTTTTATATTACTCTGAGTGGCTTTGTCTGAAAGAAGAAAGTCATATAATCCTAGGATGCCTCGAGGGTGAGTAAAACACAAGCTCATTTTCATTTTTGGGTGAACTAACCCTTTAAGAGCAATTCTCTTCTACATTTAAATGGCGAAAACATCTTATCTGAAAACAGCAGTTAGAATTATTCGATTTTTCTAACAGTCAACAATCAGTGAACCTCAACCTCAATTAAAACGTTTGTCCTCAGGTGGCCGTTTAAAAATGGGTGTTTCAGTGGAATAATTAAAAACACATCTTATGACTTCTTCATATTAATTTAGAGAATCTGTGAATAGGCAATAGAAAGGTGTCAAAATATGCTTTTATCCAATCACCGCTCTCAGCGATACCATCGCTTAAATGGTTCAGTCCGGCTCTTTTTCAATTGCGTACTTAACTCCGGCTTCAAAGCTGCAGTGCTGTCGACTGAATTGTTCATGAATGGATAATGCAATGAGAATTAACACTGTTTTCCTGCAACTCATTGTTGTGGACTGTAGCCAATTTAATGAGGGTTGAGTGTATGCCGTAACATCAATTTACCACCATTCTGCTGCAGAGTGGACCTGATAATTACACTGGTGTTTCAGGCCTCGGCTTTTAGTGAAATATGTTAATAAGCACAGTTTTGCATCACACTGTTTCGCATTTCATTAGCGGTGGCCCTGTTCTCCCATCTGCCATTCTCTGCTTCTCAATTTAGCTCCATGTTCCGTGGAACATTCCGGCATTAGCATAATGGGAGAACTGTTGCACTTTAAGAATGGCACAAATACCAGCGGGCATAATAAATAGATCGTACGAACGCAGCAATGATGGGTTAGTGGGAGATTTGATGAACGCACACTGATGTCTTGTTTTTGCAGCAAAGCCATTAACAAGAAAAATACCAGGCAGTGGAATATCACAGTGAAGTGTGATTTTGAGAAAGGTCCTGTGTTGGTGACAAATGAGTTGGGAAGAGGCCGCGCCACAAAAGCCCACTGCTAACTTTGAATTTGCCCTTTGAAATACAACAAATCCAGACACTAATGATTGCCAAGGCCTAATAAGGTTTCAGAGGAAACACTTCTTTGCTTTTAAAAAAAATTCCCTAATCTCAACATCTAAAGATAAATGTTAACCAGAAGTGTCATGTGCATTTAAACTGCATGTGTCGTGCTCCCTCAGGGATTTTACAATGCAAATGAATACATACAGTACACACTACCAGTTTGGGGTCAGTAATATCTATTCATTTAATAATTGTGAAAGAAATTAATACTTTTATGCAGCAGAAATGCATTAAATTGTTAAAAACTGACATGCAAGTCATTTACAAGATTTCTAGTTCAAATAAGTTCTGTTCTTTTAAACTTTATTCTTCAAAAGTGTTTCGTTTTAGCAAAATATTTCACAGATCAACTGTTTTCAACATTGATAATAATAAGAAATGTTTTAAGAAACAAATCGGCTTTGCCACCACAAAAAAAATAATAAAAAAAAATTCATTTTAAAATATATTACAATAGAAAATGCCTTTTAAAATGAAATGATATTCCACAATAACCTTTTTTTTAACTGTACTTTTAATCAAATGAAAGCCACCTTACATTAAACATGTAATATTAAGGAACCATTAAAAAAATCGAACTTTTGAAAAGGTAGAATATTATATATGCTTCTTTATTTTGAATAGTAGCATTAAAAATGCTGCTTTATATGCAGCTTTTTTCATATTTTAAAAGCTATTTTCTGTAATTGCAATGTTTTATAACAACATTTATATGTCTAGCGTATGATTCAATATTAATGAGTGTACACTTTTCATTTAAAAGCAAGCCAAGAAATGGGTCTTTTTTGTTTAATAAATGTATGAGTTGGATTAAGCTAATCTCGTCAAATTGTCATGAGTCTCAAAGTGTGATCTCCCTGTTCTTACAGAGCTGGCCAGGATTTCAAATTGTTTTGCAGATTACAGGAGCATAGCCCTAGGAGCACATTTTATTAATATTTATGTGCACATTAATCTGCGGGAGCAGCTGTTTGACCTCCTCTCAATGAGTCATACATAATAGATGTTGGATTGGGAGATGCCACTATACGGAGGGAGTCCTGAGCTCCGTTTGCAATGTGAAGATCAGTGCGGCCTCTGTGACTTTTTATAAAAAAAAGCGACAGGATTAAGACTCCTGACTGAACTGACTAAACTGTTCACAGCTGGTGACGTCCCCCTGCTTTCCAAGAGACACTGACAAGACGGGGCTGTAATAATCAAAGGAGGAATGTGCCCGTGAATCGTCTAGTTTCCTGCATTCCATGCGGAATTCTTTCCTAAAATGAAGTTAACCCAATTCTTCATGTGTTGAGTCGGGGAAGATGCCCACTGTCACAAGTAAACATCAATTAACAGATCTGCCAGATTGTTTCACATAGCCTTGGAGGCACATGCTACAGTTTAGCAGTTTCTTAATTACTATTTGTCCTCTGAGGGGAATTGTTTGAATAGCTTCATGTAGTGCGACAAGATCGGTTAATTGTTGTGCGCGGTTGTATTCTTGGCCTCCTCTGTGAGTAGAAGTGAAGCAGTAGGATATCACAAACCCAAAGGTCACTTCATCAATGTAATTTCACGACATACTTCTTATATTATGAGATATTTGAGCAATTAAAGAAAACTAATATTGAACCTTGGGAAACATCGTTATCTGATCTGATTATCAGAATTGTTGCCAAATCTTGGCATTTAATGGTAATTAGCAGTAAAAACAAGTATATGCCTATTTATATAAAAAATAAAAAATAAAAACAGAAACAATTTAAAATTTAAAATTTAGAAGCATTACTATGCTATATTTTTATGTAAAAAAAAGTTATTATTTTCTGCTGAATAACACATTTTCTTTGTCTTTACTTGTTTATTTGTCATTTGTATTTATAGACTTATTGAAAAAAGAATAAAAGCCTGATAAACTGTTGCTGTTGCGAAATACACAAAACATTTTAATAATAAAGAATGGCCTTTGAAAAAAAAAAATACTACTCCGTAATAAACATACACAAACTTTTTTTCAGCTAGTTGACAAGGCAACATTTCTCAATTTCATTTAGTTTCTTTTTATGTACTAAAATAATTCAAACTGATCAAAAAAATCGCAAAAAGACAAGAACAACAAAATTACTAAAACTTCAAAATGTAAATATAAGCAGAAAACAATTAAAATCCAATTAAAATATTATTAGAAACTAAACTGCGTGATACTAAATATTTTATGTTTTATTTTCTGTGGAACATAAAATTGTCATGACAAAAATAGCATGGATAAGGGATGAGAGGATGATGATAATGTCAAGCTTAAAAAACAACAACATAAAAATACAATAAATATCATCCATATACTTCTCATAAAATACAGTCCAAGACTTTTGAAACCATATGATAGCTTTGTGTGAAGAACAGCCCATAATTCATGTCAATACTGCCGCAAAGCCCCACACTGTAATGAACCACTGAGTTACTTCAAGTAATAGTAGGTCTAGATGGATCCAAAAGAAAAAGCGAGATCACTTCACCCTGTGTTTTTTTTTTCTTCGAAGCGAACAAGGTTAAATATGGTTGCATTGCATTGCTGTTCAGTCCGTTATAAAACTAGCATCTGTTGCTTCACTGAACACATGCTGCAGATACAACAAGCATGCTCTTCAGCAAAGGAAGACCTTCAAAGACACACAGTGTTCTTTCCTTTATCTCTCTCTCTCTCACTCTCATAAACTCACATTCTCTCACTTCTGAGGAGCTGTCCACTTAATAGAGCCTGACCTTAAAAACCAGCACTCTGTGGTGAATTTTAAAACAGTTTAATAAAGGAAGATGAAGGTTTGTACATATAGGCCAAGCCCCTCATTGTTTAGCAAAACCAATCACCATATTCTAAAAATTCTTAAAAGCAATTATGTGTGAAACAAGCACTAGTTGGATAACCTGAAGCAACATGTACAAAACGTTACATCTGTTGCAAACGTTTCATCAGCTAAACCTATTTCTTCTTTTTGCAGATAAAATGATTATTTCTTGTATTCTTTGTGCTGAATTATATCGCTTTGGATTCAAAGCGTGCCACACGGGTGGATTTTGCCAAAAGGAACGATTTCAGGAAGATGAAAGAGATCTGATTGACGTCATATTGGTTTGATTGGTTTTTCCTTGCAATGAAGGGATGAGAAATTATATGCTTTGAATGCACCCCGCTCTTTTCCACTTCTCAAGTGTTAAAAAATGTAACAAATCTGTGCGTGAATAGAACATTTGGCTTGGCGCATCATTTTATACGGCGATGCATACAGAAGACATTCAAGGGGCTTATGCCATTCATCTTCATTGCTCTGGTTAACATTAAAATGTGCAGATGTTGACAGATGCCACTGTCATTAAGAGTTGAATTCAAATTTCTATTGTCAAAACCGACATCTGGAGCAAGATAATAGCTGTAAAATTTTAAAAAGTCATTCACATAATTATAAATGTTAGTTATACTTAATCATCTTTTACATATTTATACACACACTACTGTTCAAAACATTGGGGTCAGTAAGATTGTTCACTGAATTATGCTCACAGTAGAGTAAATATATGACTTATAGAACGTAAATGTAAGTAATAGCACTGAACTGACTGAGATCAAACAAGGCTTTAAATGAGGCTTTCAGCAATTAAATGACTTAGGTTGGGAAATACCACGAGAACCCTGTGAGCTTTGAGATCTTCTTCTTTGACTCCTGAGTGTTAACTCTCAGAGCAGATGGGCCGCATGCAGATGAACTCTGACACATGGAGAGCTCTGACTCTGACACAAGAGTTCCCATCCAACCTCAGTCACACCGTGTGCGATGAGGACGATTAACCCCTTTGCGTGCAAACATCGCTGACGGCCCCAGTTTATTATTGTTTCACTTTCACAGCACATTAAACATCACTGTCTTACTTCATCTGGACAAACTGTGCATCAATGGAAAGTTTAAAGACTCAAGCTTCGATATTTGACCAATATTTTGATAAAACATTGTTGCAGTGACAGATATTTAGTGATTTATGTCAGGAGTGCAAAATAATAAATCCGTATTATGCCACATTTTGAATAGAAATTCACAACTCACTCATATTCAGTCACGTCAAGAGCGGTTTATTTGTGTTCACATAGACTCACTGAACAGCGTCAATAAGGATTTACAGACCAAAGATGCATATCTGCGGGGATATATGGATATATTTACTGATGTTTACTTCATATTTCTTCAGACAGAATCGTCATTTCTATTCATTTTCCACGGATTTACGCGATCAGATGATAAACAGCCTCTCCCAGCGATCTCTGTGTGCGTGCAGTAGTCACAGCTCGTGCGGTGTGTGACTCAGACTCTGATTGGGTCTTTCAAACGTCAATCTTAGAGTTTCATATCTGGACACCGCCACATCGTGTCACATGCTTCCTGCACACTTCCTGGTAGTTATCTGGCCAAAACAACACTGAAACACCTCTGTACACACAAAATATCCGTATAATAAACCCGCGATTACGATAGTAAAGCTTGGTATGAGAATTTCTTGAGATCTGGGGCGTTTTTATAAAAAAAATCGAAAATGTACATCGGAAATGCTAACTTGTGCAGCGATGAAAAAGGCTACAAATAACATATTTTTACAACAGTAAACGACCAAATTCCACCCCTGATCGCTAAAGGAAGTTATTATAAACACTCGGGGTTTTAAATCGGGGTTTAAAGTGAGTTTTGAGTAAAAGTGTATTAATAATTTCATAAATTGTCAGATGTAGCTTGATGCTAACGTTAGCACCAATGCTTCTAATAGCAGGTGCTTTTCTTCTTCATAATGCATTTTTGTCTCAATAATTCACGTAAGGTCGTAAGAAAATGTTTTGTTGTATTTTTATAGTAAGACTTTTGATAAATAAGGGCTAAATGCAAAGAGAGACTGAAGTGAGATCGCTGCTTTGTTGCTTTGTAAAGCCTGAAAAACCACAATCAAGGCTAATAAAGGTGGAATAAAAACAAAAGAATAATTATAAAAGAATAATGCGGATAATGTGTCATACTTGGCGGAGGTGTGAAAGAACCGTTTGGTGAGAACAATACAATCATGATTCGGGCAGTTTTCAACAGTGAAACATACACAAAGAGAACAGGAAAGTTTACATGTGAGATCTTACAGAGATGACAAGGGCCATAAATCAATCTGATTAGCCTTCTCTAAAAACACACATGACATGGCCTTAGAAAATATTTCATAAAATTCACAGTTTTACAGATTCGATTATGAAATTTTTTATGAAGTCTTGGAAGACTTGTGGCCTTAGCTACACTGTGTTTTCAAACTCATTTCCTACATCAACATTTTTTTAAATACATTTAAAACATATGTTTTTAATATTTTTATTTTTGTTTTTATGTTTGAGCTTATATATCTCTATTATCATAACAGTCTGAGTGATTCTGATTCCTGAACAGTAAACTTTAAAGTGTCAGCTTTGTGAACAAAGGTTGGTTATGTATCTAGTGAGAAAGAATCATGAGCAGAAACCTTTTTATTTTGGGTATGTAATTTCGGTCTCCATGCCAAAAAAGGGGGGTTACTAGTAAGGGGTTAAGACCAACTGTTCTCATTACGGAGTCACAGAAAAAAAAAAAAAAAGTGATAATTACTTATAAAAATTTGCCTTGCCGCCTCAGGGCCTGTATGGCTTACAGTCACTGAGGGACAGATGATATCCAAGTCGTAACCAGAAATTGCGCGGCAGAATGTCAGAGCTTCTGTCTCCTCCGAAACCCATAGGAGCTTGGTCATGTGACATGACACTGATCCAAAAGATCAGAGACAAAAAAAAAAAAATAATAAATATGAGAGAAAAATTCTTTATGAAATGTCTCAGATTTATTAAAACCCTGACCTCAAGATAGATCTGAAAAGCATTGCACATTATAGCTTGTGTGAATGTTTAATAAACAGTGTGAAAATCTCTTGAGGACACTGGCTCAAAGAAAGTTTCACTATTGAATGGAACAGTTCATGTCCTTTCCCATCAATAAATTTCCTTTAAACCATTTATGAAAGAAACGTAAAATGAATGAATATGTGAGCTTTGGCTTTCAGATATTCTGCACAGGTGTGTCATCCCTGTTCTCATCCGTCAGTGATGAACATTTTGTGCAGTAGTTTTCGTGCATATAGGAAATATTCCAAGCATTTCTATTAGAGGAGGGAGGAATGTGCATCCTCTTGTGGCTGTGGCGGGTTTGAGTTTCAAGATTAGACAGTTAACATTCATGTCAAGTGCACATTAGTAGGAAAACAGATAATATTATGATGAAATAAGCAAAAGAGCTATGGAAATCCTTAAACATAAAATCTTAGAATATGGTTAAGCTTTTGGGTTTTCTTCATGAGTATTTCCTTAACCCAAAGAGCTTGATGTCAGTCTTTTCTCATGCTTTTGTAAATTTTCATGTCTTTCTAATTTTTCAGGCAATAGCAAACAACAATGTCCAAACAACTTCTGTTTTATGTGCTCCAAACTTTGTGCATGCACATCAGTCATATTACTATCCAGTGTTTCAGTAGTTTGTCCTCTAACACTCTCTCTACTCCGTTTTTTTTATTTGGATGTGTAGTTTTGCAATGTAAGCAATGTGATTTGTCATCTCAATTGCATATTCATAGATCTGGATATGAGAGTAGCCAGTTATCCTTAATGCATACATCACAGAGGAGAATTTACTGAAGTAGTCAGATTTTATGCATTAGAATGGTGGAATTCGGCGCTCGTTATCTCCAGCAATGATCCGGCTACTTAAGTCCCATCACACAAGCGGCATCAGAAGAGAGATACTGTTAAATTACAGATGTGGACATGGAGAATTGTCATATGTATCGGTGTATATCTCATTCGATGCAAGTAAAGGCAGTTTTTCTAAACCCTGTACACTTGTATGGCAGGGGTGTTAACCATTCACAATTGACATGAGAATCAAAATTCTATTCTGTTTCTTATGAAATGATTTGAACATTATGCTGCCTTTTAAGGGAATGCAAGGAAATGTAAAATTATGTAATGTAATTATATGTAAAGAAATTCAAAGAACATATTAATTAGTAATAAGCACTTAATAATCACAATATATTTCGTTAATTAACTGGTAACGCTTTACTATAAGGTCAAACTATTAACTAACAACGTGAAATATATTTGTTACAGAATGTATTAATCTTTTTTAACATTAGTTAATAAAAATACAACTGTTCATAGTTAGTTCATGTTAGCTCAAGTCCATTAAACAGTAGTAATAATATATTTGTAAATGTCTAAATTAACTAAGATTATTACATTATTTAGAAACCTTATCTAATTGTTAGTTCATATTAAGTAATGTAAGCAAATATAACTTTATTGTAAAGTGTTACTTAACTTTAATTATATGAACCATCTTAAGAATTCTCTAATTAAGTCAATTTAATAGATACTAAATATATGTCATAATTTATAGTGTTATTATTACAATTTATTATTACAATTACTGTTCCTGTAGCTCAAATGGTAGGGGGTTTGATCCCCTGGGAACACATGATAGGTAAAAATGTATAGCCTTAATGCACTGTAAGTCGCTTTGGATAAAAGCGTCTGCTAAATGCGTAAACGTAACAATTTAACACTGGATGCGGCCAATTTAAATCAAATTGAACAAGCTCCAGTGAACAGACAAACCTGTTGAAGATCACAAATAGTGAGAGAAAATGTTGTGGTCAAAGATCTTGTACTGACAAAGAGCGATACTAAATTGCCTTCATTTTTCAAGACTTAACAGTTGAATGCACTATTTTAATGCTAACATTGTGGTGGAGCTGTCCATTGTCCTGAAAATTAGATCCACTTTCTATTATTAATTAACATTCCTCATTTATAAACCACTAGTTTATGAACTAAAATCAGCCAGGCAAAAATGATTTTCACAACGATTCAGAGTTTTTAAAGTGCCCATAGAGTGCATATCCCCTAATATAATCAATTAATTGATAACATTAAGTTCTTCTCCTTTTTTTTCAAAAGTAAATAACTTGCATGGTCCATCCAACACTATTCATGGTTTCTGCTATAGGTCCAAATAAGGAGAAAATCATGCCACATTCATTGGATTAAAGCATGACAAAGCTTTAATCTGATTATAATAAAACCTGTGCCTATCACATCTGTCATAATGAATGTCAATGTGTGCTAACCCGGAGTTCACATACAGTTTTGTGACTGATTTGACTACCCTCCCTAGATTTTCATCTCTCACTATTGTTTTTATTCCCTTTTCTTTTTTCAATTTAAAAGCCCTTAAGCCATCCCACACCTCTATCCTTGAGAGGCTTACTGTTGGGCCAGCGCATGAATACAGATACTAGTGAGGTCATATTAAGCAGGCACACACTCAAACAGAATTTCAAACGAACTCTCATATTTCTTCGGGTTTGAAGCTCTTAGATTTTTTTTGCTTTTCGGTGCGGTTAGACAATGAGATTTGTCGTTGAAAAATGTTATTTCTGATTGATAGATTACGGCGAGTGCTCACCGGGCCATCCGTGCTGCATTACTTCCAAATTCACTTTTAAGTTGCAGAGAACTTCAAAAACTGTTGCTATAAGATGGAAAAAAAGGCCTTTGAAGCCTGAAGTCTTGATGGTGTATTGCAATGGCCTCGCTCAAACCAAATGCATATCTTCAAATAGGAATAAATGAAAGAAATTCAATTCATTAAATCAACAGCAGGATATCCAACAGAATAAATAAAGATGAACATGGAGTTACTGTAGAAGTGAAGTTTCTTGTTCCGCACTCTTCCTCCTGCTCCACTCTGAACCAGCATATATCATATACATCCTTTTTACAACTCGTATACATAGTGACATTAGATCTCAAGATGCGTTTTTTAAAGTAACCATGCATTGAAAATATGCATCTCATTGTGAGCAAATAAAATATTAAAATACAGCCCAAGGAATGCAAATGCACATTTTGTGTGAACCGCACCTAACTGAATGTTGTTTAAAGCCAAAATCAACATTTACCAGTAATTTTAGAAGTGAAAATTATTTCTCTTATACATATTTATAAAATTGACCAAAAACAGCCATGCACAACATATTTTATGCTGTTTGTATCATACATCATACAATTTGTAACTCATCTATGAAAGACAATACCCACCATGTACAAAAACCAGGTCTGAAATAATATGGCAATAATAAGAGCTGTATAGCTCTTATATATTTCATTATATTTATGTTGTTTAATATATATATATATATATATATATATTTATGTGTGTGTGTGTTTGTGTATGTGTGTGTGTGTATGTGTGTGTTTATTATAGCATACATAGTTTTATATGGTTTTATCAAAAATCTTTCAATTAAAGAAATGTGAAATGTTGAACAATTCAACAATCATGTTTTTAGATTTATAGAGTAAAAAAATATTGTTTTTATTTTTAAGTGAAAAGATTCGTCCCTTGGGGTAAGACGACCTATTTTGACACACAAAAATTTAACATTTTACATTTTTGTGCGAAAAATTAAGCTTTATTAAGCGAAACTCTGTAAATTTGTGTTTAAAGGATTAAAAGTTGTCTGAGTTTTACTGCCTCTAGTGTTCATTTATTTTGGAAACTGCAGTGATATTGGTGCATTTTTCGCATCTCTCTAAAAAGAGCACCAAACCAATTTATGCCATGAGACCAGAAAGTTTAAATGAGTTTCTAGTATTTTATGTTTCTAGTAATTTCCCTTAATAACAAATTGATGTATGCATCAACATCCTGCACATACTAAACTCACCTAAATATGTCACAACTCGAAACTAAAAACATATTTTATCTTCTCCTGCTCAAAACAGAAACAAATATACATTACAAAGCACAAAAAATATAAATATGTATATAATATACATATACAGAAAGAGATTTAATAAAAGTACAAATAGCTTGAAATAGGACGTACATGAAAATGAACGACTAAAGAAACTATTTCAGATTGAATAAATGTTTCACAGAAAAAATCTGCAGACAGACAGAATCAGAAACAAATAAAGAAAAATGAGAGAGAAAGGTGGGAAATGTATTTATTTAATCCAAGACCCGTCCCAGTAGAGAAAGCATTGGGTTTTGCTCACAGCATGCGTCTTTCCGTGTAGGGACTCGAGACTCATGGGAAAGTAAAGCGTGGACGAGATGTCAGACTGCAAGATGTGTCTGTATGATAAATGTGGCCCAGCACGATTCTCATGTATCACCATGGATCTTACGTTAACATGCCAGTTTAGCATTCGTGAACTAGGTCAGAACGGAAAAGGCAGACATCTCTGCATCTGCAAAGCCTGTTCTCGGTCTCCTAACAGACACGTCATGATGCTCGAGCTGTTTGAGGTCATTGAGATCAGTTCCCTCTGGCTGAAGCACTGCCCCACGCTCCCTCCACCTCATCACCTCACGTGTTCTCCTCTGGATCTAAATCCATTCTGATCTGCTTTAATCACGTAAAACTACTGTGTGTTTATGGATATTGCTGTTTACCTCCATAAATGATGACTGAATGGACCAGTGTGTTTATTGACTGAATTTATCCGTGGTTATTTTTTCTTTCGACAAATTGTATTTCCTTTGAGCAGCTCAGTTCAAAGTCTCTCCTCTAGCCATGCCATCTGGCTGTGTTGTTTATGTAACCCTCTGGACACACACACACACACACATACTCACACACTCAGTCTTAATGTAGGCCAGCTTTCCATGTCTGCAGCAGAGGGATTAGCACTGGAACTGGACTTTCATATCTCCTCATTTAACTCAATCCATACTGAGCTGCCAAGTGAAGGTGTCCACTATGGTGTTCCCACTCACCGCAGAATCGGTTGCAGGTTTATCCCTCCACACAGAGATGAGATGAGAACGTGAGATGGGATCTGTGAGCGGCTTGATTGGTTGTTTACTTAACCATCTGACATGTAATCTAAAAGTTATTTAGATTCAGACGTTAATGCTGATTCCCCGTGAATGAATGTGGAGAGCATGTTAATGAAAGATCAAATAAAACATCTGGCTACGCCACTCAGAATCATGGAGATATGTTCAGAATAGAATACTTTAGTAGTGAACAGTAAACTGATAGCTGATGCAGCACGGTTAAAGTGAAATTAATTTAAGGGTATCTTACATCGGGGAACAGAATATGGGGATAAAATATATATAAAAAATAATGCAATATAAGAATAATAGTAGTATGCTGCTTTGTCACATTAAATTCAATTCATTTTCATATAATTTTCATATCAGCTCATATAAATGTTGTAGACAAAGTGTTAGTAGAGTTCAGCAGTGAAGTTTTTTTTTTTTTTTTATGTAGCTTCACAGAAGTAATGACTCTATTACTTCGTTTTTGTTTTCTTTGAGCACAGAAAGTATTCTTGTAGCTTCATAAAATTACGATTCAACCACTGACGTAACGTGGACTATTTGAAAAATGTCTTTACTACCTTTTTGGGCAATGAACATGGTAGTTCCCTTGGGGTCTATGCAGGGTCAGAAAGCTCTCGGATTTCATCAGAAATATCTTAAAGGGATACTGCTCTCCAAAATGAAAGTTTTGTCATTAATCACTTACCACCATGTCGTTCCAAACCCGTGAAACCTTAATTCGTCTTCGGAACACAATATAAGATATTGATTGTCCCGTAAGTTACACTGTCAAGGTCCAGAAAGTGTGAAAAGCATAGTCAGAATCTGCCACCAGTGGTTCAATCGTAATGTTATGAACCAACAAGAATATTTTTTGAATAAAGTTGTAGTAGTTTTCTTTGCTTACAAAATGTATTATCATTGCTTTATAATGTTACGACTGAACCACTGGTGGCAGATTCTGACAATGCTTTTCATACTTTTCTGGACCTTGACAGTGTAACTTGGCAGTATATGGTACAGTCATAAACCTCCCGGTTTTCATCCAGAATATCTTAAATTGTGTTCTGAAGATGAACAAAGCTTTTATGGATTTGGAATGACATAGGGGTAAGAGATTAATGTCAACATTTTTATTTTTGGGTGAACTATACCTTTAACCACAGAACGTGTTTGAATTTTAACACATAAAAAAAAAAAAAAAACATTGCCCTGGCACATTAGAACCAGAAATGCTAAAATACTACGCTTATTTTTTTTATAGGTTTTGACCTATAAAAATATGTGATGATAAAATCACAGCTGATAAAAATAAAATAAAAGGTCAAGTCAATGGCATTGCATTATGTGGTGAAGTATTCAACACAGTTTGCTCTGGTTACATAATATACTGTACTGCACATTGTGACAAATGTAGTAGGTCATACATGTGCTTTGTGCATGCAAAAAATTTGCATACTGTGTACAGCGGGCTTTGCATGCTACATATATTCTACTTTACTGGAGAAATTATACCAGTGCAGTCTCCTCTCCTCTCTCCTCTAAGATCTGCTTTTAGGAAAAACAATAAATCAATCAGTCACTACCCGGTCACTTTCAGTGAACTAAACTCCTAAACTATTAGCTGTCTGTCATGTACGTCAGTATGGGAACATAATGTACATGGAGGTCGTCAGGTTCGCCTACAACCCACAGGCTCCCCACGATCAAAAGAAGTTTAGACGTGATCGGGGGAGTTCACTGATGGCTGACTCATCAGGCCTGAAGTTCAGCCAAATAGAAATCTGTTGCCAGACATAATATTCAAATATAGACCCTCGGAGAATGAATGCAATGTCTTTTCCTCAGTGCATTTCCTTGATGAATTCTGTGCATTGCTTACAGTGGTGGTACATTATGGCAGTAGTTAAATGCCTCCTCAGTGAAAAAACTATTTTATTTGCTAGAATGTGCAAATGGGAATGTGCCTAATGCATGCTAAATCAGTCAAATTATTTTACATAATTCAATAAAGTTAAATTGGGCACCCAAAATAATTTTCAGTCTTCAAATATCATAAAAATAGCTGCTTCAGTTTTTTTCCCCTTTCAAAATGTACATTTATACTATAAAAATTCTTTTTTCAGAAAATTTTATCTTAGTAATTACTAAAGTAAAACTATTGTACCTTTCTTTTAAATAACAGTTAATTGTACATTTTTTTTTAAATATATATATATATTTATTATTATATTTTATGTATTTATTTAAAAATATGACATCAAATATTTATAATTTCTTAATAAGCCTAAATAAATTAATTTATTCAGGGTTAAATCAGATAGAAAATAACTCTTTGAGGAAATGATTCCACTTTTTTATTACAGTATACCCTACTTCATATTATTCATAAAAAAGGAAAACGGAATAAAAACCAACATACAGTAGATTACATTTCTAAGGACTTGACAGCATGTGTGTTTTAAATGAGATTTTTCAAAGATCTCAGGCATGTTAATTTGCCATTAAATCAATTTAATTCTTGCTTCATGCTTTTTTTTTTATTCTTACTATATTCATAGCCATATACTGTACCTGAATTAACACTGTACAGTTTTTGTTTTAAGCAACTGAGATGACAAAGAAACCAAATCAATACATTAGAGTCAGCATTAACAGCACAGAACGTCCACCGACTGCTTTCAAGCGCTACCCACTGTAAGTGTATCACTGAACTGAAAAAATTTGCCGTAAAATCCTGTGCAACATTAATGAGCTTCTCTTCTTACCACCGTCTCCAAGGAAACATTATGATACCAGACTCAAAATGTCATATGCCGCACCTTAGCACAAAGGTCACTATAAATAACAGTGTTGATGTTGCGGGATCCATTCGTGTCGCTACAGCGCACTGAACAAACCCACCCAGAGCACATCTTTTGAGCTAACCTTTATGGCAGTCACAAAATAATCTCATCTTTGTGCAAAACGTGTTAGCTGAGTGGAATAAATCAATTTCTCTCGTGCATCGAAGTGCCATATCTTGTCAAAGCGGCCAGTGTGGTGGATGGATGGATGGATGTGTGGAGACACACACACACACACACAAACACTAGTCTGACCTCTGATATAGAGGCCTCCTCATGGGGCTCCACAGCAAACAGAGCATAAGATGAGCAAACACAGGTCTGAGACGCGGCCAGGAAGGAGCGAAAGACAGTGTGGACGTGACTGCGATGAGATGAGCATGTAAGACAGAGAGAGAAAAGATGCCCAGCTGTGTTTGCCAAACATACCTCACCCAGAATAAACAAGCTTTTGCAGAAATCATTTGATTACTATTGTAGTCAATCCATGTAAGAGCATTTTAAAGTTCAACCCTCCCTGAAAAAAAAAAAAAAAAAAAAAAATCACACTTTGCAATGCTTTACAACAACCTTCTTTAGTTAACCTTAGTTAATGCATTAATGAGCTATACATTTTTACAGTATTTATGAATCTTTGTTAATGTTGGTTAATAAAAATACACGTCCATTTTTGTTTATGTTATTTCAGGTTCATTTAATAACGAATACAGATACAAGTTTTGATTAAAAAAAAATTATTAGTACAGGTTGAAATTTACATTAACTAAGATTCATTAATGTGTTACACAAATTTTTGGTTACACTTTATTTTAAGGATTCCTTGCTACAGTGCAATTATCCATTTAAGTACTGAATAATATTAATTAACTACATGCACCTACTATATGGGTAGGTTTAGGATTAGGGTTTGGCTTAGTGTTACTTGCATGTAATTATACATAATTTATTGTTATTATAATAGTAAGTACATGTAACATGTGTAACAAGGACACCTCAAAATGAAATGTTACCAAGTTGTTCATTGTTAGTTTATGTTAACTAACATAGTTAATTGGTTAACTAAGGAAGTTTACCACACACACACACACACACACACACACACACACACACACACACACACACACAGTGTGAACACATGTGAAGAGTTTATTTGCAAAAACAGTTAACTGTTTTTTTTAATCATGTTTTTTAAAATCATGTTATGTTTTTATTGTTTTAGAAAAAAAGTATTTGTTTAACAATTTAGTGACTAGTTCAAATCATGAAATAACTTTAAATCTAAATTAAGAGTTTTTTTAGACATCATTTTACAACACCAGTTCAATAAATATCATGTTATGACACATTTAAACTGTACAAATGCTAATGGGGCATTATGTGTGCCAATATGAAATGAAGTTTGATGAGATTTGTCTAAATATGGCAAGTCTCGGTTCAGCCTCAATGGGTTTCCTCATAATGAACTCAGTATCAGTATCAGTATTTAATTTATGATGGTATCTACCTCTTAAATGCTCATATAACAGCCATATTTCACACTGTGTATGAATTCAAATAATGAACACACATGGTGTTTTATGGATAAGTGAACGTGGCTCCACAAACACAGATTAATGTGAAATGCTAATGAGTTCGAAGAACCGCTTTTGATGTGCTCGCGTGTCTGCTTGTCGATCACAGAAGCCTTCTGCAAAACCGAGTCACGTTTCCTCTAATCTATCATTACAGAGCTTTTAAAACGTGTTGTCATAACAACTGCGCCGCTATCAGCCACAGCAAGTATGAAGCTGATTGACTTTCTCGTTTTGATCTTTCTATAAAGCTTCATTTCAAAGCTCTTCTCCTGGCTGAGAGAACAGTGAATTTTACTAATGGAGTCTCTTATGTAAGAAGAGTTCATGTCTGAGGAGGAATACCATTTTAAGTGTTTGTACTCTCTTCTGTTGACATTTCCATTTGTGGAATGCAATCTGCAAATGGCAATAGTTAAAACAGACAAAGGTGGAGAAACCTTCATAGATCAGGCCATCTTGAATACCTCTGACAACACTTGTAATGTACTTGGCTCTATTTTAAAGCTCAAGGTCTCAGGTGATGTGTTACAGTGTGTTGTGTTGCTGTTTGGATGCTGCACTGAACAGCTGGCCAGCTGCTGACATTACACCTTTAGGTTTAAAGTGTTTTCTGTACAAGAACTGCCAATTAACAATCACCAAAAAGGCTAGCTAGCAGCTATTAAAAAAAACTCTGGATTTGAAGATCTGTGTATCAGGCACAGAACGGCTGCAGGTGAGTTTATACACAAGCATACATAATAAAGTTGGATCTGAAACGTTTTCAGAAACCAAGCTGAAAAAATGTGTGTGGTGTATGCATCAATACACTCTAAACAAAAAAAGAGAAAATTTTTCAAAGTTGTTATTAATAACAACAACAACAACAAAAAAAAAAAAGGTTATTGGAATATGTTTTCTGTTTGGTTTTTATTTTTTTTGTTTAACTTTCACATTTAATTCACTGTCTTGTTTCTCTGTAATTATTTGTGATACACTTTCTAATAAATTACAGTAAATTAACAGAAATTCAGAGAAATTTATGCTTGTCTGAATGTTGGCTTGACAATGCTTGGTTTGGAAGTTTTGGAAAGAGATAGACAGATACATCGACTGATAGATAGATAGATAGATAGATAGATAGATAGATAGATAGATAGATAGATAGATAGATAGATAGATAGATAGATAGATAGATAGATAGATAGATAGATAGATAGATAGATAGATCTAGAGTACTATACTGTACTATTTCAGTCTTTCTACTTTAATCATGTTTGATTCAGCGTATTTCTTGTCAGTTCTTATATTTTAAGTTTCGAAGTTAGAGAAAATGAACAATAGAATAATAGAAGTATATCCTACATCAAAGAGCATTATTTTTTTTGTCTAAAAATACTATACTTGTCATTTCTTTGCTATTATTTTAAGCCTTGAAGTTTGGGAAAATAAACGATATAGCACAAGAGATAGAAGTACTGTAAATCTTACACTAAACAGCTAAGTGCCCAGATATACACAACAATGTTTGTTTCTCGCTTTTCTATGTGTATTGTTTTGTGAATCTCTCATATATGATATAGAGTGTATTAAGGCCGCTATTTTTGAAACATGTTGCAGTTAAAAACGGAATATGACTTGACAGCAAATTCACTGGTAGTTGTGTTGGCGCTAAAACATTTCTTTTGTAGAAACAATGCAGTCAAATTGACCATACACATAGTTAAATAAATATAATATTGCAAAGACAAAGTAAAACAAATAGACTGTTTAATTTTGAGGTTCAAAGAGAGGGATGAAAATGCTTATGAAAAACCGACAGGTTTTAAGTAGACCTCAGTGGAAAAAAATATGAAAGTAAAGACCACTTTAAAACTGTTAGATAATTAAAACATAACCACAGCAAAAGATGTTAAACACTGCAGTGGAAATGTTGCCTCCTAACCTTTGAGGCTAACATGCTTCTGGTATGAGTGAATGGTAGATAACCCAGTGTCACAAATGCAGTAGGACAGAATGAAAGATTTCAGTATCTTCATTATCTCACAGCCACGGACAGACAGGGAAGAAATTTTAATAAGCACTTTCAATGTTGTCTCTGAAAAACCTGTCCAGTCAACAGATTTGGCCTCAGTACGCCACAAAAGGCAATGACTGAAGAGCGTGAAAGAGATAAAGGTGAGCATAATATCAAAAACAGCTTTTTGAGGCGAGTTGTATCTCAAGGGGAAAATACCAGTCAAATGGCTTGTTAACTCTTTCTGTTCATCCAGCTCGAAAACCTGCATTGTGACTAGATATTAAAGTACGCACATTTTCTCATGATTAGCACCACATTTGTGAATGACAATTAAAATAAATTGAGGTCGAGCAAGCAGGATGCAATTCGCATTTGAATGTAAGAAGTTGAAATACATAGAAATTTGTTTATAATATAAACTTTCAATGTATATTACAGTCACCCCATAAAAAAAGCACAAAAAGAGCAAGAGACTTCTTTACAAAAAAATAAAATTTTAAACAGTTTCGTAGACAAAATCATAAATGGAGATGCTTTTTGCCCACAAACTGCTGTATTTACAGAATCTTTCAGCAGGGTCTGATTGCCGTATCATGCTAAATAGCAAAATTGCACTGGTGTATATCAGTTTCTATCATGCAACATCTCTAACACAGCCCTAATTGAAGAAAGAAACATTTGCTGCCTATTGATTATCTCATTGTCACAATTTCAATTAGAAGCTGGAATGAGTGACGCTGCTCAATGTGTCCAGCTGGCCTGAAGCCAAATCTAATGGGCTAGCAGTAAAACCACAGCGACGGCGTTATGAAAACGATTAGGTCATTCCAATTTAAACACATGTTCATACCTTTATAGTTGCAATTGCTTTTTAATAGTGAATATTACAAAGTGTATTTAGAAAAAACATGAGTTTGCTTCATATTCTTTCCAAAACACGTTCTTGGATTGCTCTGCCCCTGTCAAGCCAAAAATAAACAAATGGCATTGTTATTATGACAGCCAATCAATGGCACCTGGGAAAACAGTTTTCCTTCTGCATGTCCTATATGTGATTGGTACCGTTGCTTTGGAAACTGTTGTGGCTTTGTGTTGTAGCCCCGCGTGAACATATCTCCGCAGGATGCAAAAAACACAGCGATTAGCGACACACTGCGCCTTGCTCCCCACACCTCCTTACCACATACCGACTCAAAATGCTCCAAGCGTTTCACCACAGGAGTCAACCACCTCCCGAGCTCGCAGCATCTCCAATGTATCGTCAAGACGTTTCTCCAAAAATACATTTGGATAGGGCCACCTTTGGAACAGCTGGAGTGCGGTGACAGTGGGTATGTACCGTTTAGCCTCTGGTGCTTTGTATCCCTCCAAGACAAAGCCTTGCATTTCACAAAGTGCCTGTAAAGGTGAATTCTTTTATGGTCTGGTTACACTTTACAATAAGGTTCCATTTATTTACTGCATTATTTAAATGAGCTAACAATGGAAAATACTTCTAAAGCATTTATTAGTTTTCTTTAACCCTTGTGCTGTGCTGAAAATCCTGTTCCTGGACAAAAATGACCGGCCTTTTAAAATTTGCTTTTAAATCTCCCATTATATGCTATATTCACAAAATCCTGGATTTAATATTTTTGCCTTTTATGAACAATTAGCAAGGTTTGTATTTCTTTTTGGCACTTATTGATAATAGGCCTCATTGATTTTTGAAATAAAGTGGATAAAATAACTGAATCCAATATTTGGCAGTAATATAACATAATGGCATTTTTTATAGCAATTCTTTGTAGGCCGTTTATTTAGTAGGCCACAACTTTACTTTTTTTTAAAGTAAATCCCCTTTGGATCCAAATGACTGAAACACAATGAGGATTAAAGTTCGTTTTAACAATTACTAAAACATCATTCAAATCAAAAGCTGTATCTGTTAGTAATATTTAATGGATTTACAGTAGTTGTATATAATTGTATTTTTATTAAAGTTAACAAAGATTCATAAATAACAAATGTGTTGTTCATTGTGTCGAGGTTTATTCTACGACAACGACGGGTTCCATGTACATCATCCCTTGCTTAACTGATTGGATCTTTTTGTAAAGTCTCACAGGTCATCTTACAATAATGTTTGGCCTCCACAACCAGATTTTAATCGGTAATTCAAAAGGATAATCATAAAAGATCATTATTACATGCATAATAGAAACCTTTTACTTACACTATATGTCCTGTTTTCAAAATTCCTTTTTTTTTCTGAAGCAGGTATTATTTGCCCTGATTAATAACAGTGTTAGAGCAGTGGTGTATTTGTGTGGCCTCTCTGATCTCTGGCTCCATTTCCATTAGCTGTATTTTTCTGGAGGGGCGTCTGTGTCGCAGGACTAAATGAATGCAATATGCCATTATCAAGAGGGGCCCAGACCATATTTTCCAGCAGTGTTGTGGAGAAAAACATGCTTGTATCATACCGCAGTCAGTGATTCTAGGCAGAGATGTGTGATTACTTCCTCCCCAAATCCAGCTTGACATCCGTGGGCAGAGGTTCAGTCAATTGATTTTCATCAGTTATGTAGACACAGGGCAGACAGTTACATAACCAAAAGAAAGAGAATTTAAATCATTCATCCTGGGCTGGTTTCTGTGGATGAGCTTATCTCACGAATGCTAAGAGTGGATTTTAAAGAGGCACATGAAACATTTTTTAACAGCACCCTGATAATAAGAAACATCTTATTTTAAATTATTTAACAATAAAGTAACATACATTCTGCCACCCTATGGTTAAATATAAGATTTCATGCCTAAGCCCCTCACTGACAGTGATTACATCACAGGTTTGTGTCAGTGTATCCAAATGTAAAGGCATCGGATCACTGTCTGCACTCCTATTGGTACTGTAGTTGTTGCATCGCTGCTCATTTGTTCAGGTAAATCACTGTCAGTGTGAACAATTCTGAATCTCCCAATGGCCGAAGTTGGAAGTATCACCAAATTATAATTTTCAGGCCGCAGACATTGCCTGTGTCCAAAATCACCCCCATACCCTTACATAGTGCACTATTTGCATGCTGGCCGAAGCCATGTTATAAATTGCACTCATTCAGTCACATAATGCACCTCAATATTGACATACACTCAATGGCTAGCCACTAGAAAACTCTCGTGCACTCTGAGCATCATGCTGATCAATTTCCTTTCTCGTGAGCAGATACCATTCAAATAAATATGGTGGGTAAAATATCAATGCAAAAATAATAAAAATATAACAAAATATAACAATAATATTATTATAGCCGTTACTGTATGCAACGACCAAATATACACTTGTTCAGTGGACTATATTAGTGGAGTAATGTAGGGTATGGTGGCAATTTCGAATACATCGCCAATGCCCAGCGCTCTTAGTGGCCATGAGTTGCCACTGCAAGGAAAATATTATCCAGTAGCCTGAGCTAAATTATTTAAAAACCAAATAGATTTAAAAAAAAAAAAAAAATAATAATAATAATAATAATTCTGAATAAAAAAATGTCAACCCCCCCCCCCCACAAAAAAACTAAACAAAAAACCAAACGAACAAACAAAAAATGTAACAATGATAACAATATAACAAAATATAATAATAATAATAATAATAATAATAATAATAATAATAGTAATAATAATAATAATAATAATAATAATAATAATAATAATATAGATGGAAAGAAACATACCGAAAACAGACAAAAAGGAAGGCACCACTGGATTTTAGTTAATTTTGCAGTCATATTCTGAGCATCCATACATTTAAGTACTAAAATGTCTACAATAGTATCCAAAATATGTTAGTTTACGGTGATACATAAAATCTCTCACCTTGGTACCTTAACTGAGCACCATCAACACTCGGAGCGTTACTGAGGCTAACATCTCCTCAACCCTCCCTCTGATGATTAAAGCTGCACGAATGACAACATCTAGACATGTGCTTGCTCTAGGCTACTAGCCTACTAAAACCATTCGCTTTGTGCGAGACACCGTGGACATGGACATTCGCTCTGGAATGGGTTGTTTGTTTTAGTTTTCTAGGTCCTCGACAGACGCCAGTGCAGGTTCCTTCTGAAGCGTTACAACAGACAGAATGAAATAAGTATCTCTTTCTGGAACGCAGAAACAGCGCGAGAACAACCACTCCGAGGTGAGCGAGGACTAAAACTTTCGAAGGAGAGAGAGAAGGATGTGCTTATAAGAAATTAATCCGTCTTAACAGGTAAATAGTCTGACTTATTTTATTTTTATGTCAGTTTAAATTCCTTCACATATCGCTGTATCAGTGCCGCGGTGCGCGCGAGCGCATCTTATCTCATCCGCAGTAGCGGAGCTCGCATACTAACTAACATGTTGCAGTGAACTGACGGGATATAATAAAGCATTTAAAGGCCTAAATAACAATACTTAAGAAGAGTATTATTATTGGCACAACTCCACCGCTGTCTATACTAGCAGACTTTCTGAGTAAATGCTGAAGGAGACTTAGGTAAAGCCGCAACTAAGTGTTTTTCCTCGTTGAAATGAAGTAGGTTAATCTCTTTCTTTCTCATTTTGACAGTTTAAAGACAAAATGTGCTGTTTTATGCATTGTGATACTAAGTAGGCTACTGCCTACTGTTTTGCATTTATTAGTCATGGTTGTAATGTCAAGATCTGAAGCTGACTGGGTGATGATAAGCATTTCTGTTTGGTCTCAGTTAATCTGTACTTTAGCTTTTGATGGCATTAGTTGTGAAGAATATCTGCTTTAGGCTGCTTGTTTTTGTTATTAAATCTCTGGTGGTCAGTTGCCTCAGTAAAAGCTTCATTTATCAACCTTTGACACATCCATCAGTGTTGGAGCTTCTCTTGGGAAAGTGCTATTTCTTAAAGGGATAGCTCACATAAAAAAATAAAATAAAATAATAATAATAATAATAAACTGTCATTATTTACACATTCCAAATGTGTAATGTACATGTCATTCTGTTGGGAAATTTTCCACATAGTGATGGCACATAAAGGTTTCATTTTATGTTTATCTGTAAATGTATATATCTATTTTGCATTAAGGCTCATCTAGTCTTGCCTAGCCAGACCTTCAGACTGACGGCTTAAGGTCTGGAATCTATCAAATAATTCTCACTTACAACGGCTTTGTTGCTAAGAACTTATTTAGTGCAACAGACACAGTCTCAGTCCCTATGCCTCTGGCTACTGGATTCAAGTCCAACCCCTTCTTACTCTCAGATAGGTTGTCAATCAGCATATGTAATTATCTAATCTCTATGACACCTCCCTCTTAACTTTTCCTAAAGAAACACGTTATTGTAAATGTAATTCTTTGTTTACTAACTAGCACTTGCCCCTATTCATTTTTAACTATAAAGAACATTTTAAACATTTAACAGTTTCCCTTTTATCAAATAAACATTTAACATCGCATTCATTTAAGATGCATAACTCACATTCACTACACATTAAATGTGCATAGATTTTCAATGTACTTAACTATAAATTTAGTTTAACAGTAGGTTTTATTACTCTGCCGGACCTGTTCACAGTCACTCCTTGTGTTTCACACGGTGTCTGCGACACTGGCTGATCCGCGTTGCTGATGTGCAGTTTTTCAAGCTTCTGCGGGCTCTTCGCTGTCGTTTCACAGTTGTTATCAGCATTTTAACATTCTGCAGGCACTCAGAATGAGCGCGGTGCACTCTCTTGCGTTCTGACCTGCACTGGACCTTTCCACGACTTTTCCCTGTCCAGTTTCATCAGGTTTTTCTTCAACGTAGGCAGTGTTGTACAAATTTTCCTGGCCATCAACAATTAAGCAGGGCTTACCCCTGTAGATGAATGTGGTGTTGCACGGTAACACATCAAAGCGAGGTGCGGGTCGCCCTGTCTGAGGATGCGTTTGGCTACTTGGACCACGTGCTCGGCATGCCCGTTTGATTGCGGGTTGTGCGGGCTCGATGTGACATGTTCAAAATCATATTTTTCCTTAAATGAAGTCCATGCCTCACTAGTAAACTGTGGACCGTTATCAATCATAATCTGCTCTGGTATTCCAAATCTTGCAAACGTAGCTTGCAGTCTGTTTATCACCTGCACCATCGTTGTCTTTTGCAGATGATGGATCTCTATTAATCGCGAGTAATCAGATACATCTGGCCCTTGTTCTTGCAAATGTCTATAGCCATGCGCTGCCACAGTCTGTCAGGTAGCGGGTTTGACTTAAGTGGCTCTTTCCTTTGTGATTTCCTGTTTTCGCGACAGAACATACACAAGCCAATTTAGTTATTTTTATCCGATGATATACCAGGCCACCATACGGATGAATTTGCCCGTTCTCTGCATTTTGTCAAACCAAGATGGCCTCCGTGGATGTGCTCAAGGATGTCCTGTCTCAGTTTACTTGGAATACAAATGCGTCTGCCCAGAATTATCAGTCCTTCACTTATTGACAGCACATCTTTCACTGAAAAAAAGTCTCTAATAACTTCTGATACATTTCTTACGTGCTCTGGCCATCCCTGCTTTATGAACTTACTTACTAGTTGTAACTGTTCATCCCTTTCAGTCGCTGCTACGATCAGGCTCAACTTTGACTGTGACAAGGGCAAGCCGGCTATAGCTGCGTCAAAGTAACAGACTATCTCGTTCACTGTAGGTCTACTGCTCGTTGCATCATCGGCTACTACCAGTGTCTTCCCAGGTGCGTATTCCGTGGTCACTGCAAATTGCATCTGTCTCATTAAAAGTATTTGACAGTTTATTGGTACCATGTCCAAGACTTTTATTAATCAATGGTACGAGGGGTTTGTGGTCTGTAATAAGACGAAATCTGTCCAGGCCTATGAGATACTCCTTGAATCTCTCGCACGCATAGACATTCCGGCCAAGCATTCTTTTTCTATCTGCGCATAGTAGGACACCTCCCAGCCTGTAGCTACTCGCATCTGCTGACACCGCTTTGGATTTCCCTGAATCGTAGTACGCAAGAACAGGTGCAATAATTAAAGTTTCTTTAAGCTTTTGAAATGCACTTTCTTGAGACTGGTCCCATGTCCATGCTACAGTCCTTTTTAATAAATCAAACAGCGGCCCGCCCACTGTCGCCAAGTCTGGAATGTAGCATACCATAGTTTATCATCACCAGGACCCATTTCAGTTCACTCACATTTCGTGGGGGCTTGCAGCTCTGAGATAGCCCTTACTTTCCCCAGGTCATGCCTGACTCCTCTCTCATCTATGATGTGCCCCAGGAGATAAAGCTCCTTCTGTCTGAAGATGCATTTCTTTTTTTTGAGCTTGAGTCCTGTGGCTCGATCCTCTCCAGAGCTCGCCTCAGATGCTCGTTGTTGCGCTGAAATATTTCTGCCGCTATGCTAATGCCGAAGGGCAAACGTTTAAAACAATATCTAGCAAACAGCGTTATGAATGTAGTGAGAAAACTGCACTCACTATGTAGGGGAATTTGCTAAATGCCGCTTGCGGCATTCAACGAAGAGAATATTTTGGACCTGGCAAGTTTGATAAGAACTTCATCAGTCGTGGGTAGGATGAACCATTCCCTTTTTACATTTTCGTCTACGTAGATGCTCACTTTCCCGTCAGGTTCCATCACTGGTACCATCGGCGCACACCAGTCCGTGGGTTGTGTTATCTTCTCAATGACTCCATTCTCCTCCATTTGTTGGAGTTCGGCCTTAACTTTGGGAAGTAATGGTAACGGCACTCTTCTCGCGGTGTGGACTGCGTATGGCTCTACATTCTCTTTTAGATTTATTTGAACAGCTTTGGTTCTCATTGTTCCCTGTTCACCGAATGCTGTGCTGACTTGCTCGATTCTTTTAACTAAACACATCACTCCTGCTTGTTCTCTGCTTAGCAAATTGTTCATGGTGTCGCCCTCCATGATGTGAATTGTGACCTTTAACTTTTTATCTTAGTACTCCGTGGTCGTTTCAAATTATCCCAAACAATTTATCCTTCTACCTGGGCTGTCATATCTCACATGTGTCTGACTCAGCTTCAGTTTACTTCCAAGCGAGTCAAAAGTCTCTTCATACATAACGGTCACTTCAGCTCCACAAGCCTTGCACGTTCAATTTCACAAACCAGTTCTCTGTGATCCCATCTCCAGTTTTGCTTTCCATTCCCAGGTAATATGAATTGTCATCACTTGCCTGTGTGTGTGTTTCTCTTATTACCTCATTAACTGTCCTTGAGCAACACATTCGCTCCCAGTGTCCTTTCTTTTTACATTTTCTACACTCACATTCTGCTGCAGGACATTTTTCCTTGTTGTGATGTTTTGTTTTTCCACACTTTCTGCACCGGCCGCCACCGGCCATTCTATCATTTTTACCTCTCCCTGGCTTCTTTTCATCCCATCTTCCCCTCCTTTCAGGTCGTCTGTGTGTAACCTCCTGAACGCTGCTTGGTGCACCTTCCTCCTGTTGGCTCAGCTGCTGGGCGATGTCCTCCGCCTGCTTCACCATCAGCACTGCCGTGTCTAAGGTAAGGTCTGTCATCAGCTGCAACTTTCTTGAAAGCTCTTTATCTTTGATGCCAACCACAAGCTTATCTCAGATGTTCTCTGTTTTCTGAGCACCGAAGTCACAACTCTCTGCTAATTTGTGGAGTGCACGGATGAAAATCTCTGCCTTTTCCCCTGGCCTTTGCATGCATTGGTAAAAGATGGCCTTTTTTCACATACTTTTGAAAATTCAGTGTTTAGTTGATCCTGAGAAGTGCTTGTCGACACAGTTGTAAAAATGACAGCTTTCTTCTATCGTGAGAGGGTTTGTCGTCACAGCAACGTTAAAGAACACGACACATACGTCTCCCGGAATTCCTGTATAATTCAGCCAATCCGATGATGACTTTGAAAGTTTATTAATATTTTGAATTGGCTTTTAAATTAAAATTTCAGTTTTCATTTGAATTTTTTTTTTTTTTTTTAATTTATGCTTTTGCCATTTTGTTCGTTTTATTTTTTAAATATTACTAGTTAGGTTTACTTTAGTTTTTTTTCAGTTAGTAATTTTAGAGCTTCAACTAATTTTTTTTTCATATACATAATTATTATTATACTTTATTATTTTTGTGTATTTATTATATTTCAGGTATGTTTAAACTAACAATAAATGTTTTAATAGTTGAACTTCTAGTTTTAGTTAACAATAACTGTGTAGTTACATTTCTCTGTGTTTAAATATATATATATATATATATATATATATATATATATATATATATATATATAATTTAGTGATGTAGAATTTGAACCAATCAGACACACAATTGTTCATTAGATTTAACAAATCAATTATTCAATCACAGACCCCTCATCCAACACCAGACTCAGTGCCTATACAGTATGTCTGGGTCAGGACCCCTCAGCGATCAAATAAACTTTACAACCTAAAAGAATTAAGAGAGAATCTTCTAAAACAGACACATACTGCAAAAGGAAATGACTTCTTTCATTAGTTCATAGACACATTATTCTCTGACTTTCCTATCATGTATATCCCAGGTCTTTGTGTATCTTGAGGTCTTGAGTGAGTGATTTGTATTTTTCTAGATTAATATAAAAATATAAAAATTTTGTGCACTAATTACATGAGTTTCTGGTTCTGTCACCGCTTGTGAACAGTCTCCCTTTTACAATCCGATCTATAGCTACGTGCTCAAATGCATTACTTTAAGAAAGTTATTTTATGTGGCCACAAAAATATCCTTTCTTAGAGTTCATATGAAATTATACTGAATGTTCGCTGGAGGAACAGATTAGTTGATTGTAATATTAATTCTGCACAGTTACTATTGTATTACTAAAATATTTGTAATTAATTATAATTAATTGTAATTATTTATATACATTTCCCTTTTAAGCAAATTTGCTACAGAGATTCAAACTTCTGCTTTAAAATAGTAACCAATCAGCAGCTGTTTTTGAGGATTTTAATGTGAAAATGTATTTTAACATTTTCTTTGCACATAAAGTAAATCATAGCCTACATATAGTTACAGTCACTATATTTGTTTTCAAATTGCAAATTGCAATAAAATTGCATGGATTTTTTTTTTTAACAAATTTGTTTAAAAATCCATACATACCTATTCTTTCACTCTATGTTCTGTCTGATTATCTGTCTCTTTTTGCTGTAGTTTAAGGTGCTTTCACTGAGTCTGATTTCCTGTAACAAAACAAACAGATTTGATGTCTTTTTAGGCATTCTGCATGGAAGATTACAGCAATAGAAGGTGCTTATCCACTCTATATTCAAAACAGAAAGTAGATTAGCATCAGTCTTTCGACACTTTAAACAATCGCTAACCACACATCAGATACGCATGCGAAAAGTGCCTCCATTTTCCTGTCTTAGAGTTGTCAACTTAATTACACTTCTTTGAAAAGCCTAACAACTACAGCAAATGAAGCCTTAAAATGAGGCTGTATCTGATTGCATTGCAAAACAACCCAGCAAAGCAGGTGGACAAATGATTCATACTGTTTGTCTTGTTTGCTTGCACATTGGTGTCCTGACTAATAGCAACTGTTCCTTAAGATGTAGTGTGTTAGTTGTATAGAGCTACAGCTAATCACTGTTTTGATAACTAATTAAATATAACAATTCTCTGTATTTTATTGAAGGAAAAATAACACCATGCTCATAGTTCTATTTCAAAACAGTGTGCAGATTCAGGCTATATGTATGTACTGTATGTACAAATATTACAGGGTTACAAATATTTAAAGCAAAAGCCATTTTTGCATTACGTGCAGAATTTCAATAACATTTTGACAATTTTAAACCAAAACGTAATGTCCAAAACAAATATTTAGCTGATTTATTCAATGCAATTTTATACTCTGTACAGTATTTTATAGAAATAAAACCCACATCATGCACTGTGAGTTGAAAGAAATCTATATGTATGTATTTAAAAAGATTTTAAAAATTACATTACAAGACAAACAAATGTCTACTTTTTTCATTTCATATATATTTTACATATAATTTCAATTAAATATGGTTAAACCTAATTTAATTTTAAACCTAAATTTAATGTCCCAAAACCAATATATATTGATATTTATATATATATATATATATATATATATATATATATATATATATATATATATATATACATAAAAAATAAAATAAAATCACATCATGCTCAGAGTTCTTATCCAATACAGTGAGCAAAGTGAAGTCTACGTATTTTAACGTATTTAAAAAGGTAAAAAAAATTAACATTACTAAAACAAACACATTTCCCTACGTTTTTGCAATACATATAAAAGTTCAGTGAAATATGGTTAATTTTAAACTTAAATTTAATGTTCAACACCATGTTATATTGTTAAAAATTTAGTCAATTCATTTAATAAATATTTTATATTCTATATTTATTGAAAAAAAACTACATCATGCTCAGTTTTTATCCACTACAGTGAAACAAATTTCTAAAAATGTCATCATTATTAGCATTACATAATAAAGTAACATTTTAATTATCTATGGTTATTTTAAACCTAAATTTAATGCCTGACAGCAAATATTTTATATTAATATTCAATTTATTCAATCCATTTCAAGCATTAGCTGCTGTATAGTGACTTCAAGGATGATAGTAATTTCATTACCACTTTTTAACTATTTGCTTGCTGCAGTATATTCAATAGCTGAGGGCCTCATGGTCTTTGCCCACCGTCATCAGCAACTTTGCCTTGCCTGTCACCACCAACTCACCTGGGAAAGTCATACAGCCACGTCTCAGAACACCACCCTATCAACTGAACAGCTTACATCAAATTACAATGCATGAGTGTGGGCGACTTGTGTAAACATATCTCTGCCGAGGGAAGTGAATATGACATTTTTATGTTAAGAGCATTGCCCCGGCATTCTAGGGTCTTACAGATGTAGCCAGCTATTCCCTGTGCTCTGCAGATTAGAGGATTAAGAGATATAGCCTAGAGTTTGTGTAATATCCATAATGCCTCAGCAGTAACACAGACACTAGTGGAAACGCACGGCGCACTGCTCTCTAATGTGCCAAGAGACGCTCATGACCAGCTACTGGTCTGCGATGACTGATCTCCATGCCTGCGGATTTGTATTTGGTATTTTTGTTTACTGACCCACTTATTTGTCTGTGGTAACCCTGCTGTGTTACTTGAAATACTACAGTGAAAACCAGGGCTGGTTGTACATTTTTACCCCGATTTAAATTTTCTGTCTTTTTTTCAATTTCGACACATACTACTTACTCCTATGTACATTTTTAGAAGAAAAACAATTTATTAACAGTAACACATGTTGAGTATTTAACGGGGTATATGGTCACACAGTATGGGGTAAGTTCACTCATTTTAAGGTAACCCATATGCAACTGTAATGTACATATATTACATTTTCTTATATGAGTTATATATCAAGATCAAGATTTATATGTACCGTACAAATGTGTGTATATATTTATAAAATATATTTGTAATACATTTTTGTACATATATGTCATTTTACAGATTTATCCATCCTAAAACCCCTCAATACATGTTGATATTATGTAAGTAAATATAAAAGATCGAATCTACTGAGAGAATGTATGTAGCCTATATGTAAAAAAAAAAAAAAAAAAAATTTAGTTTGATTGTGTTGTGTTGGTTTGCAAATCAAGAAATCAATTCGGCTTAATTTGTTAAGCACTCATTGGAGCTGGGAACAGGTTTTTGAATTAAGACTGGCTTACTTCTAGCCTTGAATGCCAGACTGCAGGCTTGGTTTTCATTTGATTTCACGCTCTTATTCAGTCCTTTGTACTAAATGCACCTTTGAACTAAATGAAGTAGCCAGTGAGCTTAAATTTCTGAGCCGATGCACTGATTGCTTTTCTCATTTGCATTGTTTCTAAGGAGTGAGACTGAGAACTCTTCAGACAAAGGACAAAATCAAATGCAGCATGATACTCAAACAATAGAGAGTTTGATGATGCATTGCCCGCTTCCAGATTGGAGTTTGTTAAGAAGGCGTTTGCCATGGAAACAGGGTTCTGCTTTCGTGATGTTTTCTTAAGAGTAATTGAGATTAAGTCAACACAGTACAAACCCCACAGTCATTCGTTTGCTAAAACCGTTTGTTTAACTGTTCAAATCCAAAGAACGTTTTTTGCCAAGTGACTATCTATGAACAGCATGCAAGTTGCTCAAGAATTGGAGAATCTTAGTAAGCCAGAATCTTAAACCGGATCCCTGTCCCTCATGTAATGGATTTGAAACATAATTTTAGCTCATCTTAAACGCTCCATCACCTGTGAGATAATGGCATACTTGTTTTATCATTTGTACAATTAGTGCTGAAATCTCAGGAGGCTTCATAACGATCCTTTTAAATCAACTTATCCTTAGGAAACGACAAGGAGCCCTGCCTTAGAGGTAATGGAATATTTTCTAAGTTAATAAAAGCATGCAATCAATTATTCGTGCTGGCTGTAAGTTGAAAATAACTAGTGAAAAGAACAGCGATTTCCTCTTTTTCTCGCTTTTAGTCCTAAAGACATCTTTGGAAGCTCATTTAAAGAAGTAGGGTTGCTAAAAATTCTTTGAGACTTGTAATATTTCACCTGTGAAAAAGAGAATTAGGTGACTGCTCATAATGGATTCATTGCGTTACGGCTCTGTGGATAGTTTTTCCTTTTTGGTACATGTCCATTTGATTGACTTTTGTTCTCGTTTTCTTTTTTTCTTTGGCCTTCCTGCCAAAACTATGTGTGGTATTTTTGATTGATTAGCTGTAATTCTTTAAAATGATGGTTTAGAAAGCCCGTGACATCATAAACTACAGCACTAGACAGAAAAATAAAAATATCAGCAAATAATGCTAATTTTTTACCAGCACCTGATTGTATCTCTTAAAGGCATATTTGATATAAATATATACAAAAATCACTAAAACATAGTTATATATTTTGCTGACTTGTGTACTTACATTGTTTTGAAGAATGTTAAAATTCAGAGAAATAGCAATTTAGTCATTTAGAAATAGCAATTTAGCCTGCCAATGGCGTCATACACCCTTGATTTCCAGAAAACATTGAAAGATGCTTTAATATCTAATGTGTAACATGAGTCCCGTTGGATTGCATCAGCTATGGAGAATGAGGATGACGAACTCCCATGATTCCACAATCAAGCTATGCCTTTGTTCCATTGTTTGTTTTGAATACGCGCTCTCTAGTGGCAAAAACCTATATAAAATATGAGAACATTTTGCATACAATATAAAGAGGTTAATACAAGTTTTAAAGGTTAGTAAAGTTATATGCAGCAGTAAAGAGGCAAGAATGGTGAAATGTTTCATTGTGGGCAGTGGTTGTTATAGAAATATGACTTAATTACAGTGCATTAGTGTTGAATTAAGAAAAGTGTCATGTGATTGACAGTGCTTGTTATTAGGATGATGAGAGCAGATTTGCTGTGCTTTGTTTTTTAGGCCATTAGCAGCTTTATGATTATTAGATTTGTCAGGAGAGTGACGTGCATTGTGCACTGTGGGCCAGGTGTTGGATCTTGCTGTAACCAAGTAATGAATAGTGGCAAAATACTGTTGACAACAAAGTAAACTATTGAATCACTTTGCTTAATACCCTTGTCATCTGTGTGATTCAGACACACTCGTCTGTTAGTTTTGAGTGACTACTAAATGAAAGGTGTTTTGCGAGGGTGGAAATTGGCTGTAGGAATGTCTAATGTGGCAGCTTGTCAGTCATTGCGTCATGGTTTAACATTCTGAAGGATCATAGTCTTGTCACAGACTAGGAAAGAGGCACGAGTAAATTCTCTGTTCATTGTGCATTCGTCTTGAACACCTTAATATTCAAGACGTTCTCAGTGTTCTTCATTAAAGTCAAACTCTTGCATTTCAAATCAGTCTCAGCGTATTACGACCTCGCTGGAAATATACATAGAATGTGACAGCTTGATTTGTGGCACTAATGGATTTGTTTTGAAAGTAGCTTGATAATGAACTCTTGACGTTTTTGAGTGCTCATAATTTACCGTCGTTTTTGTAGCTCCACCACAGTGGTTTTTCTTGTGTGTGTGAAAAAAAAAAACAATTAACAATTAACATAATATAATTAACAACTATTAATTTTGTCTCAGTAAACTCCTAATTTGCTTCTTATTAGTATTTAGTAATGCATTTGTTAAGTTAAGGTATTGGGTAGGATTAGGGATGTAGAAAATGGCCATGCAATAAATGAAGTGAAAAATACTCAGATCCACTAAAAGGAGAAAGGAGAAAAAGAGCATCAAGTTTTTACTGGTCCTCCTGTGGAAAAACCAATGTTTAAAAAAACTGTGTCTGGGAGATTGTTACAGAAACTAAACCGAGGTGACAGCTAACAACACTGACAGCCAACATGCAGAGAAAGCATTTCAGTATTTTTCTTCCTGTACACCCTAAAATATAATTGCCCAGAAAACAGCAAATGGCAGCTTGAGAGACATAACCCCATTACAGCTGTCATTTTCTGACCCATCACAAAGACCTGGCCAGAGGTGCTGTGGCCCAGCATTTCCTCTGCTGCATTCAGTCAATCCTATTAGAGCATTACAGCTCACATCTGCATGGCCTACAGACCTGATCCCTGAACAGAATGGAGCCACTATTTTGTATAATACCGTCTTATTTAATCCCTCACCCATACGGTTGAGCTCTGTGGACGCTGGCAGAGGTCTTGTTCTGCTGCCCAGTTGCCTTGCTCCAGTTCTCCTCCAAACAAGGCTAGGCCCTGGTTTACTGGTCTTGTGAATGAGCGTTCTTCTTCATATGTTTGGCTCTCTCCAATGTTTTGTCTTCTTGACAACTTTATTTAAGCTTTGATTCAGCTTCATTATTGTTATCATTACTTGTTATCTCAGTAACCCACTATTATTAGACAGCTGGTTGTGTAATAAATTAATCATCAGTGACAAACTCGCTGTGAATAGAGTGTCTGTACAGAGAGATCAGTATATGAATTGAAACATTAACTTTATGCTTCATGCTGCAACCATGTCAACAAGCGTGACTGTATTGGCCAACAAAAAACGAAACAAAACCAAACAAACAACAAGAACAACGAAAGGAAAGGACAAATAAGGACAAACAAAAGGAATCAGCATTTCTTTTTCTTCCAGTGTTGCTGTTGTTAACTGAAAAATATACAATTATAAAAAATGTAAATACATTTAAAAATGAAATAAAGCTGGAATAAAATGAAATATAAATTAAATTAATAGCTAAAATAAAATGAACTATAAATTAAATGAATAGCTAAAATAAAATGAACTATAAATGTAATTAATAGCTAATAAAAGCTAATATATACCTGTACATGTTTGTGTGTGTGTGTGTGTGTGTGTCTGTGTGTGTTTGTGTGTGGGTGTGTGTGTGTTCTAAATAAACTAATAAATAATATGACAAGCACATAACAAAACAAAGTTAAACTAAGATGAAAACTGAAAATATCAAAATAAAAGACAAATCAAAATAAATAAATACTATAAAAATACTATACTATAAAGGTATAGGACTATAGTACTATACCATAAAAAAATACTAAAATGACTTGACATTTTTTAGAAATATGTAATAAAATATATATATATATATATATATATATATATATATATATATATATATATATATATTATTATTATTATTATTATTATTATTATTGAATAAAATTCCAGAATTTGCCTTAACCAATGAATGAATGAATAAAATCAAGTTTTTTGGCATATGTGTACATTTTTATTTATTTTACATTTTATTTAAATAATAATAAAAAATACATTATTATTATTATTTTTATTTATTTTTAGGTCTGTTAAATGTGAAATATTACCCAGTTCCTGCTTCCTCCAGGAAATACACACCTCCCTTTTTCCAACTCTTCATTATTAATTTCTCTCTTTCTCTATCTTCTATATTCCTTCACAACTTTTGATGTAGAGCTACACTAAATCCATTATGAGCAACAGTTCCCACGTCAAAAGAAAGCCATTGCTAGGCTCACAGCTGCCTCCCAGAGTCCCTAAACATTTTCCCTGTCTATTTAGCCCTGCTGTGTGCAGCCCATGGACGTCACCAACATGTTGCAGTAGTTTAGCCATCAGTGGCCTGAGAGAACAACTGTTTGCCCAGCTCTAATAGCCGTGTCCATTTAGTGGACCTCATCTCCACAGTCATTCCTTGCTTCAGAGGCAGTGGGCAAGGGTTGCTTAGGTATGTGTGCATGTATTTAAAAGTTTTGCTTGTTTATGTATTTATTCTGCACGCTTGTGGACAGATCTGTTCAGGCGAAGCTCTGGCATGTTCCAGCGGTTTTATGGATTCCTAAGCGGGTGAGTGTTCCGTCAACCGGCAAACTATCCAATGTTAAATAGTTGGGCTTGCAAAAATAGACTTGCGCACGCACACACACAAACACACACAAGTGCATACAAGACATTTAAGAGCGGAAAGTGAGTGTTCAACAAGCAGTAAATAAAAAATAAGGGCAAGTTTGTTTGTGTGTGCGTATATATGTCTGTTTGTGTATTTGTTTGTATTAGCCTTGACTCTTTTCCTGTTTCAGAGCTTGAGAGCAACAGAGCACGGTTCGTTTCATCAGCCTCTAATGGTGCATCATTGCTTTTTTTCACATTATCGAATTATTAATTTACTTATAATAAATCACCACATAAATAAAGAACAAGAAAACTTTCACAGTTCACTTGATGTAGTACATTTCAGGGTTTTAATGAGTTCCACCATTTCAGGGGGTAAAAAAATTTAAAGACTTTTTAATTGAAAACCCATTTTCACAACATAAAACTGCAGGTCGGAGGACCAGCTGGTGGTGGGGCTGGGTCTGGCTCACTTGGCAGCTCGCTGCCACTGAAATGGAGAATTATTGTAAAACAGAAGGGATGAAGAAGCACATGCCAGAGGGTGATCAGATCATGGCTCCTTTTTTTTGCCCGACTGCTTCAGAAGTTTCATTGAACTCTGAAACTCTCCGAACTAAAGCTCCATATGGCAAGCAGGACCTTTCATGATCTGTCAAGCCACTTACCATCCACAGAGCAAGTTTCATATGTGCATAGTGTGGCCTTCGAGAGACTCTGGACTACTGAGCTGAGGCATAGAATTGTTTTCAATAGCGGTGTAGATGTAGACATCTAATAAGCCCTTCAAGCTTAACAATGAAATGAATAGAATTAAGTTTAAATTGAGTTTTTGGATTACCTCAGTCATTAAATAGTGCCAGTATGAATCATATGATGAGTCAGGCCGGCGACACACTGGATGCGTGGCGCAAGCGTCTCAGCCACGTGGCATGTCGGTTTTTAATTCGGCTCCTATGTTGACAGGTTAGAGCTTACAGTGAGACGTGCGTCTCAGGTGCGGCCCCAGCTGCGCGGCAAACGCTTGCTTGCTAGAAATAGAACCGACGCCTATTTTTACCGCGACACGCACGCGTGTTGGAAGCTTTTCCAGCCAAAATATAATAGGAAAATGTGTTTAAATGTCATTTTGTACATAAATACATATGAATTCCTGATATTTTGATATTTGAAAGTCTATAGGTTGACATAAATTCAGATATAAATGTAATAATTTTTTTTTTATAATTATCGATTTTCAAATATTGCACCTGTCAAACATAATCTATTTCGCCGTCAATACTTTTGACGGTGTCCTTTATCAGTAGGCATAGGTGTAGGTGTGTAAAAAAAATAAATATTGTTGTAATGAAGACATGAGCCTGGTCTGTAAACGGTCTCCCTCTACAGCAGCAGCGCGCCAGCGCCGCGTCAGGCACGCTTCTGGTGTGTAAAAACACAGAATCCGCCACGCTTCTGGGACGCTTCTGGGACGCTTCTGGGACGCTTCTGGGACGCTTCAGACACGCGGCGCTCACGCCACGCAGCCAGTGTGTCACCGGCCTCAGAAGACATGAAAATGGATTCTCTCAGTAGATGTTGGGGAGGCTGATGACGAATCAAGTTTTACTGACGTGGGTCAATAACATATAAGAGTGTCCATGATAAACAAAATGAAAAATCTAGGTTTCACGCGTGTGTCGCTGAATGAGTGTGTATGAGCCTTCCAGTGATCACTCTTCGCTAGATGATGAAAAACACACTAAAACAAAGGTTTTAATATCTCTTTTTGTTTAACTAGAATCTCGATAACATTCCACATAGATTTAAATGCCCAGCAAATGTTGCTGCAAATGTTTATGAGTGTGAAAGATCCTTCATTTAACAGCATGAGGTTAATGCTCCACAGTATAATAGGTTCATAACACAGATGTCTTTTTCTTAAATTAATCTACAGTAGATCTTTGTGTGCACTGTGGCGTGCTGTGTGCATTTGTGCTATGATGCTGAATATGGAAATTGTTATATTTTCATGTATAGACCATGAAGAGGTCCATAGTAATACACTCCAGTTCTAGATTCTCTTGTATTGGTCCTTACAGATTAATGTTTTCAAACGAGACACTTTTATATTCCTTTTTCTTCAGTCACATAGAGGAAAAGAAACTATAGCTTTGCTCAGCATGCACAGAGAAAGTGAAAATGAGTGTATTGAGACACTTGAATTCAATATATCACATATGGATCAGCTTTTTTTTTTTTTTTTGTCATTCAGTCGTTCGATCTACTGACAGTTTTAATTTGTCATTCACCATGAATGTAGCTAAGGTGATGGATATGAACCCTCTGTCTGTAACTTTTGTTTAATGTGGGAGCCAGGCTGGGTAATGGAGAGAGTAAGTCATTTTTCAGCACGGTCAAGTACTGCATTTAAATAGCCATTTTCTCTTCTGTAATTTCCAAGGCATTAAAATGGCTGACTGCTTCATTACTTGAGTAGAATCGGATCTCTTCAGTAGGATGTATCTTACTGCTCTCCAGGGCAATCTTCCAAATAATGGTGCAGACTCCTATCTTTCTTTTGTTCCTATCTATTTCTCACTCTCTCTCACTTTAGTAGTTTCATCCCACTCTTTACCTCGCAAGACAAATGTAATCATGACATTTAAATGAATGAAGTTGGCCAGTGTAAGTATTACAGTAATTGGTTGTAAGTGGATAAATCTGAGATGGATTTTACCTGCACTAAGCCGGAGGAAGATACTGTGGACGAAAGGATATGATGTATATTTGTCATACTGTGGGAGGCATTTCATAGTGAGGATAGCTTGGTGTGTTAAAGGGGTAGTTCATCCAGAAATAAAAATGTTGTCATCATTTACTCAGCCTCAGATTGTTCCAAACACGAGTGTCTGTCTTCTGTTGAACATGAAAGAATACATGACCCTGGACCACAAAACCAGTCAAAAGGGTACATTTTCAATTGTGATTCATACATCATATATTGTTTTTTTGTTTTTTTTTTAGGATTGGACAATATTTGGCCGAGATTATTTGAAAATCTGGAATCCGGGGCTGGAAAAATAATTAAATACTGAGAAAATCGCCTTTTAATTTGTCCAAATGAAGTTCTTAGCAATGCATATCATTAATCAAACATTGAGTTTTGATATATTTACAATAGGAATTTAACCAAATATCTTAATGGAACATGATCTTTACCAAAGTCTTTTCAGGCAAGTCGTGCCACTTGGCCGCCATCTTGGCAACACCTCCGGGCAGCTATTTCAGAATAACAAAACCAGCTCCTATCTAAATGAATGGGCAGAGAGTCAGAACTGAACTTTCAGTGGTCACCGGGACATAAAAACTGCATGTATAGAAACAGCAGTAAAATATGATAAAAATCGCTGACATTTTTTTATGACTTTGCCCCAAAATAAGGTTTAAAACGCCTTTTTCCCACAGATTATACTTGTACTACACATGCGCAAGGCTTCCTCAACTGTGCGTGTACGTCAGTGGAACCAGACGATAGGCTTAAATGTTTCCCGGCTTGACTTTTAAGAGCAAATGATTGGCTTTCCAGCGGGAGGGGCGGGACGTGTGCATACAACCGCCATCTTTGCCGTTACGGGTTTTCCTTATATAGTCGAATGGAGGATTGAGGAAGTGGCATGTCTCTTATAAATTGTCTCTGTCTTTACTTAATATCCTAATTATTTTTGGCATAAAAGAAAAACTATAATTTTGACTCATTCAATAAATTTTTGGTTATTGCTACAGATATTCCCCAGTGACTTAACTGGTTTTGTGGTCCAGGGTCACATATATTTTGAAGAATTGGGTAACCAAACAGTTGTTTTGGACTGTTGAATGGTTGTTGGTTAGAAACTGCTGATCTACTGGTATTTTCATGCACAACCATTTCTAGGGTTTACAGAGAATGGTCCGAAAAAGAGAAAATATCCAGTGAACAGCGGTTGTGTGGACGAAAATGCCTTGTTGATATCAGAAGTCAGAGGAGAATGGGCAGTCTGGTTAGAGGTGAAAGAAAAGCAAAAGTATCTCAAATAACCACTCGTTACAACCAAGGCATGCAGAATAGCATCTCTGAATGCACAACAGCAGATGGGCTACAGCAGCAGAAGACCATACCACTCCTGTCTGCTAAGAACAGGAAACGGAGGATACAATTCGCACAGGCTCACCAAAATTGGCCAATAGAAAACTGGAAAAACATTGCCTGGTCTAATGAGTATCCATTTCTGCTGTGACATCCAAATCATAATCCAACAGAGCACCTCGGGGTGTTGTGGAATGGGAGATTCACATCATGGATGTGCAGCCGACAAATCTGCAGCAACTGTGTGATGCTACCATATCAATATGGACCAAAATCTCTTTGAGGAATGTTTCCAACACCTTGTTGAATCTATGCCACGAAGAATTAAGGCAGTTCTGAAGGCAAAATGGGGGCCCAAATTGGTACTAGTAAGGTGTACCTAATAAAGTGGCCAGTGAGTGTATATTTCTACCAAGATAACTTTTGGAAAACTTTAGCATAGTAATGGATATGACAATGTTAATGTATTTGTTCTTTGGGGAATAGATCTGCTATGCTGCTGTTGGTTATTTCTGTTGTTGTAGATTATTGCTAATTCCAAGACATATATGATGATATGGTGCTGTGAGTATTGACAGATATGGTGCTGTGAGTATTTAAGACATACTGCTGCTGCACACGTATATAAAATAACATGCAGTAGATCTACACAGATGGAGACGGGGAAGGTGGAGGGTTTCAAATGAACTCTAAAAGCACGCCAAAAAATGCTCTAGAATCAGAATAAGATTATGATTGTAGAGCCACCTTATTCAGCTCCACCTGTATCTACTGCAGGTTATTTTATATGATATTTGTGCAGCAGCAGTATGTCTTAAATACTCACAGTACCATATCTGTATATGTATTGGCATTACCAATAATCTACAACAGAAATAACCAACAGAATGAGCTTTATTGCCAGGTATGTTTACACATACAAGGAATTTGTTTTCGTGACAGAAGCTTCGCAGTGCAACAGAATGACAGCGACAGAACAAAAAACACATACTAAAATAATAAATAATACAAAAAACACAAATAAGTAGGTAAGTAATGACAATATACAAACTGACAATTGTATGGCATATTACAAAAAGCAGTTATGTATGTACAGGTATATTATGTGCAAAATTTAAGTGTACACTAAGTATGCGTTTTAGATAAATAAGTGTATGTGTATATAAATATAAATAGTGTAGTGTGTTCCACAGTTATTATCAAGTGTTCATTAGATGGATTGCCTGAGGGAAGAAACTGTTCCTGTTTCTGGTCGTTCTGCTGTTTAGTGCTCTGTAGCGTCGACCAGATGGCAACAGTTCAAAGAGGGAGTGTGCTGGATGTGAGGAGTCCAGAGTGATTTTGCCAGCCCTTTTGCTCACTCTGGATAAGTACAGTTCTTGAATAGAAGGGAGGGTTGTACCGATGATTCGCTCAGCAGTCCGGACTATCCTCTGTAGTCTTCTGAGGTCAGATTTAGAAGCTGAGCTGAACCAGACAGTTACTGAAGTGTAGAGGATAGATTCAGTGATGGTGGAGTAGAACTGTTTCAGCAGCTCCTGTGGCAGGTTAAACTTCCGCAGCGGGGCGAAGGAAGTACAACCTCTGCTGGCCTTTTTCACAATGGAGTCAATGTGAATGTCCCACTTCAGGTACTGAGAGATGGTGGTGCCCAGGAACCTGAATGACTCCACTGCAGTCACAGTGCTGTTCATGATGGTGAGTGGGGGGAGAGCAAGGGGGTTTCTCCTGAAGTCCACTATCATCTCCACTGCTTTGAGCTTGTTAAGCTCCAGGTTGTTGAGAGTCCACCAGACAGCCAGCTCTTTAACCTCCTGTCTGTAAGCTGATTTGTCACCATCCTGAATGAGGCTGATGAGTGTGGCATCGTCTGTAAACTTCAGGAGCTTGACAGAAGGGTCTTTAAATGTGCAATCGTAAGTGTACAGGGAGAAGAGCAGTGAGGAGAGGACGCAGCCCTGGGGAGCTCCGGTGCTGATTTGCTACGTTTACATGCTGGGTGCATGTAAATGTAGCAAATCAGGACCGGAGCTCCACAAATAATCCATTTGTAATCGGATTGATAGCTCGATCCGAATGAAATTTTGATCGGATTGAAGGGGGTGGTTTATTCCTCTATTAATCAGATTGAGCGTCCATGTAAACACTCGATTGGATTGAACCATGAAACTGAAAGGACTGCGCATATGCAATGACGCAGAAATAACGTAATGACGTATGACACAGGAATAACGTAATGACCTATGACGCATGGAACGAGCAGCTCTTCCTTTTGAATAAAGTGTTGTATAAATGCATCATTATTAAACTCTCATTTCACTCTGCCTTGTTTTTGATACTCATCCATAGGCAACCCGTTTTGGGCACGGGGAGGGGCTTTTTTTTTGCTTGATAAATATGAGCAGCACAGCACAGCACAGCACAGCACAATGGTTTATATGTTTATTTATCCATAAAGGTGTACATAATAATTCTGCTGTTTAAAACAAATAAAGAAACCATGTAGGAGAGTGGTTATTATGTGCAAACAGTGAGAAACTCAATATTATCTATGTCACTTTCACTTTTCACTTTCTTGTGAACCGGATCACTTTATTTAGCGTTCATGTAAACACTACAATCAGATTCATCAATCGTAATGAATTCAGTCAGATTGAACCAAAAAGTGTGCATGTAAACGTAGCCATTGAATGGGTGCTGAATGTGTATTTTCCGAGCCTCACTAGTTGCTGCATGTCTGTCAGGAACAGACAGAGGTGGGCACGGAGAGCTGAGTTAGTTTGGGCAGGAGAAGGTTTGGAATGATAGTGTTAAAGGCCGAGCTGAAGTCCACAAACAGGATCCTCACATAAGTCCAAGGTCTGTTTAGGTGTTGCTGAAAATAATGCAGTCCAATGTTTACTGCATCATCCACAGACTTGTTCGCTCTGTAAGCAAACTGTAGAGGATCCAGCAAGGGTCCAGTGATGTCCTTCAGGTGAGCCAGCACCAGTTTTTCAAATGACTTCATGACCACAGATGTTAAAGCCACAGGCCTGTAGTCACTTAGTCCTGTAATTTTGGATGAAGGCAGAGCGTTTGAAGTATGAAGGGACTTCACACAGCTCCAGTGATCTGTTGAAGATCTGTGTGTAGATGGGGGCCAGCTGGTCAGCACAGGATTTCAGGCAGACTGGTGTTTTTGGGCCTGGTGCTTTTTTTCCTTTTCTGCTTCCAGAACACATGGCGCACCGGAAGCAGAAGTGTGGGGGGAGAGGGGGGATGCAGGAGGTGTGAGAGCAGTTGTTTGGAGAGGTGTTCAGTATGGGTTGCAAGAGTTGTGAATGGTGTGAACGGTTGTTTGGAGAGGTGTTCAGTATGGGTTGCAGGAGTTGTTAATGGTGTGAACGGTTGTGTGGAGGGGCGTTCAGGGCAGGTGATGGGTGTTCTTCTTTCAAACCTGCAGTAAAACTTGTTCAGATCGTCTGCCAGTCGTTAATTCTCCACAGTGCTGGGGGATGGTGTCTTGTAGTTGGTGATCTTTTTCAGACATTTCCACACTGATGCTGAGTCGTGGAAGTGAACTGAGTCCTTATTTTTCCAGTATAATTACTCTTTGCCACTCTTATCTCCCTTCACAGTGTATATTTCCAGTGAAATGCTATTTAATGCATACTGAGTTTTTTACACTGTTAAAGAGTTGGATTCCCATGCTAAACATGGACAAAGTTTCAAAAATTAAGTTGCACGTTTGAAGGAGTATTTTTGTTCCAAAAATACTCCTTCCAGTTTGTCACAAGTTTCTGAAAGGTTTTTTCGAGTTTGGGTCTGTGTGACGTTAGATGGACCGGAATTTCCTTATATGGGTCCTAAGGGCACTTCTCCCGGAAGAGCGCGCGCTCCAAGCCAGAGCAGAGACATTCACTGATCAGAGCGAGAGACCGAAAGGTCACAAAAAAGTGTGTTTTTGGTTGCCAGGGCAAGACAACCCTGCACAGATTACCAAAAAAAAAACAGCATTAAGGGACCAGTGGATGGAGTTTATTTTTACAGAGCATCAACGGAGTTGTGTAAGTGTTTTTGTTTGTTCCCTGCATTTCGAAGATGCTTGTTTTACAAACAAGGCCCAGTTTGACGCCGGATTTGCACATCGTTTATTTCTTAAGGATATTGTGTTGGAACCGCAGGCGGTGAGTAAAACTGCTTCAAATATCTCTGTGTTGTTAACTTAGCTATCGGCGCGTAAGCACATCAAGTAAACAACATGCGATGTTGTCATCAAACTGCACTTTACACATGTACAGCTTAAAAAAAAAAAAAAAAAAAAAAAACACATAAAGTGGAACTTAATCATTTTCCAAAACCGCTAAGGAAATATACATACTATATAGAGACATCCTGCTGTAGTGGTTGCTGCTGCTGCTCTTGTTAAATTTCAGGATCTGATTCTGGATCATAAAATATATGGCTGAATCTGACTGTTTTGGATGATGTTTTTTTCCTCAAGGTAATGTCACAGTTTCCAGATGCTCTCAACGCAAAAGCCTACTCGCGCTCGTGATTCATCCAGGTTTCCGTGAAACACAGAGCAGCAGAGTGTGAAAAATCCTTATTTGTCCGGGAGAGCAGAAGGAGTTGGTCGGTTTTGTTGGGTAGAGAACGGAGATTTGCCAAATGGATGCTAGGCAATGGCGTTTGAAGTCCGCGTTTTCTGAGTCTCATGAGTGCACCAGCTCTTTTTCCCCGTCTTCGCATCTTCCTGAAGCGTGTGACAAGAATGTCCAGCAAAACATCAGAATAGTCGAAAACCGGTAATAAATCGGGTGGTGGTGGTGCCGAATGTCCAGCAATTCATCCGTTGTGAAACTGATTGCAGGAATGTAACTAAAGGCAGGACAAACTAACAAAAACAACTGTAGAGCACGTGATGGAGGCAGCCATCATGTATCGTCGCCAGCGACATCATGTGAATGCTAACTAGCCATTTAAATGTAAAAGCTCATTCACTGCGTATGCAACGCGAACCAATCAAGGAAAAGACCCTTATTTCACTGAAAATGTTGTCCTTCATTATGTCTGGGCCAATCTGCGTAGTATGCTGGAGATCTGATTGACTTCTGTCACAGCAAATGGGATCTCCTTACCTTCCAAATCTATGTTTACACTATCCACGTTTTCCTATAGTCAATTTTCTGTGGCCTGTAGGGGTGACCATTCCAATTACTGCCACGAGCTTGTTCCTTCCAGCTCTCTCAAACACAGCTGCTCTCACGCTGGCCATTAGCATGCTGAGAGGGTCTCAGGCCTGATAAAAATGCTGATTTATAGACCGGTATGAACATTAATCCCTGATTGCTCTGTAAATTGAGTCTTATGAAATGAATTATGTCCCAACTCTGTACGGGCGATAAAAAGAGTCCCCTGAGCCTTCAGACCAAAATGTGCAATGTGCTCTTGACTACCTTAACATGTTCTCATCATATTTACACATGTAAAAATATCAGGTAGAAGAAAAATGAAACTAATGTGCATGCAGACCCAGATCCAGACCCAAGATGGACTGTTAATGATTTGTCATAAATGAAAATACAATTTTGTATTTCTTACATATGGAGAAATAGAGAGTCTGAAGCTTAATATATACCACGAAAGATGCATTTGAACAACATACTCTAGCTTCTTTTAAATTGTAATTATATGTCAGACTATTACTGATTATACCATATTTTTTATTAAATAAATACATCCCTGATTCGTAAAAGCAGCTTTTTTGAGAGAATGCAATTACAACTGTACAAATATTATGTTTTTGTCAAGAATTTTTGGAAGAATAGTGTTCAAATCAGCCAAACATTTCACGCATATTGTAGTATGTTTTGGGAGCAGTGATTTTATATTGTTTTTAAACTTCATTTGAGCTGAAGCCAAATGAGTTTGAAGTGCCTGCTGTTTTCCTCAAGCCGTTGGTCTCATCCTGTGCAGTCACATGCATGACTGTGGTTTCTTTTGGTGTTCAGAGCCCTTGGAGAAGAAGCTTGCTGAACATGAACACTTGAATGAGACATCATGAGCTGCCAGAAGACAAAAAGGAGAATAAAGGTTTTGTGAAATATTGTGAATGTATTCTACGCTCAAGATCCATCAATCCTCTATTTAAAGAAATGCAAATAAATGTATCAAGATGTTACAGAAGATTGACACGTTAAGAATTCACCATTCATTCTTTCCACATTTTTAGAACACGACATAATTAAAAGTTAATTAGTTAAGTAAAGTATAGGCTTTCATTTCACAAGTATGAATCAAGTCAATTGCGAAATGTTCAAGATGTACCCTTTGAATTAGCCTAAGTCAGAATGAGAGAACAAATTATGTTGTAAAGAGTAAGTCTTTGAAAGTCAAAAGTTTCTTGTTATGTATCTCTCTCTCTCTCTAGTGTAAATAAGTTGTTTTCTGTATTTAAAAAAAAGAAATAGCTAGAATTATTCCTTTGAAATATGTTTTATAGGATTCATGTAGTCATTGCTTGAAGTAGGCGGCATGACTCATTGTCACTACTCTGTTTTTATAACAAAACTGTCAGTTTTACCTGCATCTCTACATGTCTAAGGTGCTTTTATAGCTTTATCTTTTTGAACTGGATCAAAAGAATAGGTAGAATGTTATGGCAGAGAGATCCTACGTTGGTTCAACACTTGTTGCTATGGTAATAGGACATCTCAAAGCCTTCAACACTTATTCCTACAAATAACCCCATGAAATGGTAGAAGTGAGATAAAAAAGGCTGAAATACTGTATTCAAACTGTTGTCTAACTCATCACATATTTCAAACACTCATTGTAGCTCAAGGACACGCTTTTCTTTGATTTCCTTTTTGGATTACTCAGTAGATTGATGAGCTGTTTGATGAGTCGGCTGTTTGTGTGTATTTGTGCTATGAGTCATTTTTGTCCTTTGGGTAAAACGAGGGATGCCATAGACAGTAATAAGTAGAGACAGATGAAATGTGCTAACAGTATGTGTAACTGGCAACAGTGTCAAAACTTGATCTAGGACTTATTTGATTTACTTGGTTGATTGTACTTACATAGTTGATTTCAAGAGCCACTTATTCGTTTTTAGATTTGTTTATGGTGCTGCTTTCTGCGGCCTTATTTTCTCTTTCCATATGTGAATATTTATTGTCTGTGATTGTGTAGTCTTTCAGTCTATGCATTAGAGGTGGGGATATTTCAGAGACTCTTTCTGTAGGTTACGTAGTGATGGCTGTAGGTGGCAAGTGACTAAATAATTTACTCGGGACATTTGGCCAGTTTGTTCAATGCTCATTTGTTCAGGAATAAAACAAGTGACCATCTTTTTGACTGAGTTAATGAATCATTCACTCTGTGAATCACTCAAAAACATTGATTCGTTTAGGAATGAAACAAGTGACCATGTTCATGGTTGAGTCATTAATTCATTCACTAAGCATTTCATTCAGAAAGTGGCCTCTTTATAAGTCACTTAATAACTGGCTCATTTGAATTGTTCAAAACACCAATTTATTCATGACCGAAACAAGCAACCATTTTTACGAGTGAGTCATGGAATCATTCTCTCAATTGATTTGCTTAAAACACCAATTCAATCATGAGTGAAACAAGTCTTTATAAGCAAGTCACTGAAAAAAAACAACTAAACAAAACCTAGCAAAATACAGTAGACCTACATATTGTGGTGAGCCATGATTTGGGCTGGATGCACTGCGAGTGTCAGGCTCATTTATTTAGGGACAAAACAAGTGACTGTCTTTTTGATTGAGTCATTGAATCATTCACTCTGTGATTCATTCAAAAATATAGATTCAGAAATAAACAAGTGATCATATTTATAGTTGAGTTATTAAATCATTCACTAAGCAAATCATTCAGAAACACGAATGGCCTCTTTATGAGTCACTGAATCACTGACTCAATTGATTTGTTCAAAACACCAATTCAGTCATAAGTGAAACAAGTCTTTATTAGCAAGTCACTAAATCAGTAACTCATGCAAAACAAAAAAAAGCTATTATGCATTTGCTCTAAGATGCAACTCTTTATTTTTCTTTGGGTTAATTTTGACCTATTTTAGTTGACAAAGCAAAAATAGACAAACTAACTGGCAATATTACTCAATATTAACTTGTTTACTGATGTATAAAAACAATGAATCACACAGATGAATTACTTTGTTTATTAAAAGGCGCTTTATAAATAAAATATTACTGATTCTTTTATTATTTCTTCTTCTTGTGTGACCTTGTGTATACATGCCTCTTTTAAAAAAAAAAATGTTCAGTTGAATGAAGAAAGAACGAGTGTTTCCACTATGTTTCTTCCCACAGTGAGATTCACTCTGGCTCTGACAAAGCCTCTTCTAACCTGTGTTTCATTCCTAATAGCGCACAATATTTCTGACATCCTTGTGAACAATCTATAGTGCTTATTCGATTAAAGACCTAATTGGAGTGAAAAGTGCCATGGCCTGGGCCGTGGATTAGCTGGGCTTTGTGTCAAGAGCCAAGTTTGGACCACATCCAGTCAATCATCTGTTACTGAACGTGAGGATAGTGCCGAGAGCTGGACGCACGCCAGTGGCTTTTTACTGAGGGACTCCATCAATATCAGGCCTGGCAGATAGCACTTTTCCTGCAGCTCTAATTCACTCTCTCCCTTCGCTGCAGAACAAGCCTGACCTGTTTAATCAGGGGAAGCCTAGCCAGCATGCATATCTGCATCTGCTCATGCCTGTCTCCTGACCGAAGTGCTGTTTGGAGAGGGAGCATTGACCTTCTCTCTTTCTCTGCCCACTGCTTCTTGGAAGACAGTTCGTTCGGCTGGGGTCTGGCAAGTGTTTGGTCTGAGTGTAGTCCCATAAGTATGAACAAGATATATATCTATTTTTTGTTCCTCCTAGATGCTAATGAGTTTAAATGGAGCACAGTTGGAGTCAAATTCTTTCATTTTTATTCTTAATAACATGTTGAATTTACCAAGCTAATGGATCAGAAATATTGTTTGAATTAAGAAGCAGAGCATTCACATGGCATTAAATGAACATTCTGTGACAATGCAGACCACATTCTAACAATGGTGTAGATGCACGTGTGAATGAATCTGTGCGATCACATTGATTTTCAGGAGCTTGGTGAGCCAAGATTTGGCACGGGTGTCAATCTGTAGCCTGAGGATGCTGATCCTGCTTTAAATTAAAAAAAGTTTGCAGCATATACAGTGTTACTGTTATGTCTCCCCTAAACTTACACTTGCATACATAAATTACACTGTGCTTATTCATTTAGACCAGAAGAGACTGGCCCCATGACCGAGTCTGGTTTCTTTCTCCATTTGTCACCTGATGGGAGTATAGGATCCTTTGACAGTGTGGACTTTTTTCTAGTATTTTACAGTTTGGGATCCTTGCCACTGTCACCTTTGGCTTCCTTAGTTGTGGTTTAAAAACACTTAATATTCAGTAATATTTAAGATTTCAGTAAGATTTGATTGCACTGACACAATGAGAACAAAATTTGAGCTATATGATTACATTATTGTCTTCTATGGAGCTACTTCATAGCTGAATTGACACTTTTATCTTTTTAGAGCTGCTTTACAGCAGAATTTATATTTGTCTCATATTTGATGAGGTATACATCATTGGTTCTATTTTTGTCCTGCAATGTAAAAAGTGGGAACCTGGAATTGTTTTCTTTAAATAACCATTTCTACCCAATTCATCCCATATATATATTTTTTTTGGGGGGGGGGGGGATACAATGTATTTACAGTATGTTAATTCAATAATTTTAAATAATATTTTTGACTTAAAATGTGACTTTAGGATAAAAGCAGTTGATTTGGATGTTACTATATTTAACTGTTGTTTTTAGTGTGCTTTGGAGCAATCAGTATTGTATAAAGCACAATATAAATAAAGTTGACTTAATTTGCTCACACCCCAAAAGATCTTGGGTGTGTAGCCAGTGGCATAGTATAAATGGGACGTTCAACACAATTGGATAGCAATCTGTTTGATCAAGATGCATGAAGTAACTTTGTGCAAATTCATTATGTGTTCTAATGGGCTCAATTATTCCCATTCAAGTCGGTGAGTAGGTGTTGCTGTAGGTGTGAGGGGACGCATGTAATACTCATTATTCTTAGAAGCAAAATAGCTCAATTCATAGAAATCTACAGATAAGTGCTGAAATGTTGCTATTGTACATTGGAAGTTATTATGTTCTTAACTGAAGTATAAAATCATAGACTTCACCGCCATCCATTTCATGAATTTGTGGGTCATACTAAATAGCGTTTCACACTTCACTTCTTCACAATTAAACGTATATTACTATAATTAATCATTTGAGGATATTTTACCATTCTCTCAGATGTCTAACTACTAGGAAATAGGTTCATATCAGCCGAGACGTCCTTGCAATGCCCTCGCATGTTCCCTCAGCCGCTTCAAAATATCCAGTTGCCTTTGGCAGACGTTCTGCCAAACTAAATGTGTGGTTACTGCGCTTTCTTGAGCACAGCTGCTCCTCATTTCATTAGTGTACTGAGGCAAGTCTTTTTCCTCTCTGATTAAAACTAAGAGCATGTTGGCCGCGATGTCTAGTGCGCTCCGTGCTTACCAAAAAAATAAATCGCAGACTGCAAGAACCAGCAGAGTGCAGAATTGGCCTCCTCTCCTCCTCCTCTCGTTTCCGATGCCCGCGGAACCCCACCTTCCTTATCTGCCTCGTGTCTCCTTAGGCTGCCTCAGTCTGGGGATTTGTTCAGGGTTATTTTTACCATTAGAGGCTCCATTACAAACATGAAAAGGTCAAAAAGCACATGTGCACATGTAATTGGGCCCTGACCATTGTTAGCACGGTGGAGAACAGAGAGCAGCCAGCAGCCTCCCTCGTTTGTCCAGGGAGTGTGAGCTTTTAATTATTTAGCCTGAACCTATTTGATCGATGCCGAAGAACCGCACTTCTGTACCTCCTGTGGCACAAAACCAGCGTCCCGGTTCCACGATTAAATATTTATGAGGAAAGAGTGTAAGGAGTTTGGAGGTTGGTTGAAAGGATGGAAATTGAAAGAGGATTCCTCAAGAGGATTTTTTTTTCTCTCTCACTCTTTGACTCTAATGAATTTTTGATTATCAGAAATATGTAGACATTTCCATGGAAATGAAGTGGATGAAAACGGCCGATGATTATTTTAAGATCAATGGAACGCCAGGGATCAAATTCCGAAATTCTAGAGACGGTTAGGTAATTGTCGAGAATAGCTTTTATTGCACGATTTATTGTGCTCACATGCTTTTAATCCACATCTCTTGTTACTCTATAATCACTGATCATGGCCTTTTATACTGCGCTTCGTTTTGCCCTTTAGAAGCTCCGGATTTTCTGCCGTTCTCATATCAAGCGCCATCTAAATAATTGATCCTGATTCCATCCGTCAATGTCTTGTCTCTGGGTTGCGTCAATATTAAAGGTCTCTCTGCTAATCCTCCACTTCTTTCTGTGCTTCCTGAAGGTTTTTTTGGACTTGCGTAAGGTATTGTTTACATTTCCAAATGGAAGTGTGAGAGGTTTCCAGATTCTTTACTGACCATTGAATTATAGGCTTATTGTATATATATTGTTTATCCAAACATCCTTCCCATATTTCTTTATTTATATTCCTAAACAACATCTTCTGGGAAGAATTTCAGTTTTTTGCTGTTAATTAAGTGATTAAAACTCACTTTTGTTAATTAAATTAAAGCTGATAAAAAATAATATATATATATTGGATGGGATGTTGCTCACTGTTCAAATTCATCCAAAAGTGCTCAGTAAAGGCTCATATTTGCACAGATTTTCTTGCTAATTTGAAATATGTTAATCATTTAGATAGGAGACCTAGATTTGATAGGAGCTATATTTACATAATGGACAATAGCTGTATTTACGAGATGACTGCCTAGCAAACTGACTTGCCTTGAAAGTGACTTTGGCACTATAAAACATCTCACACTCCAGCCCAGTAGGTGGCGGAAATGCACCTTTTACATTGGTGCATAAAAGTGCCATATGATGCAGAAGAACATTTGTTTGTATTAACCAAAATGGATTATAAATTAAATAATCTCTTATTAATGTGTTCTGCAAAGGAAAGAAGTAAATGATAACATCAGTAACATTTTTAGCTAACCTATAACTTGAAGATGCAATTTCATTCAGTTTGTGTGGCTGCAACTTTCGGCCAGTGTCTATTTTTTAATATTCTACATGTGTTGACATAAACATAAAAATCGAAAAAGCCATTTTACTGGTTTGAACAATTCTAGTTGTTATTTGTTAACACATTTCACTATGTAAATTAAATTGCAACATGGAATTGTTTTTAAACAATGTTGAAAAGGCAGTGATTAGCATAATAAATTTTCAAGTGGTGAATTGGTCGTTGACTGTCTGAAACCCTGTTTTCAATCAATCAAGCAAATTTGGAGCTGTTGTCGGTAGGAAAACAATGTTTCGGCAGAACGGTTATTAACATTTTAATGAAGTTTTTGCTCAGTGGGTTTTCATTAGATGACTCTGCTTGACTTCTTTTGTTGGGGTTGCTGACAGACGCAATTTAATGGAAGTGCTCTACCTGCTGTGTCCAACATCAAATGCACCTGGCTGGTAATACAAGCTTCTCAAAGAAGCACAAAGAGTGATCTTCACTTTATTTCAATGTTTGGTCTCTGCACTGAGAACGACATTGTGATAATGATAAAATGGACAGGTCACTCTCTCTCCCTCTCTCTCTTGCTTTGTAATTGGTCAAAGTGTGGAAAGCCTTAGATGCTTTTATCTTTGAGCACTTTTATTGGACAGACAAATCTGATTACTGACAGCCCTGGTTTTTAGATGCTGGGAGAGTCCATTAAAATGGACTGAGAGTCAGAGAGGAAGAAGGTAAAAACATATTAGGTGTCTTTGTCAGTGGCATTTATGACGTAAAGGTCACACAGTAATAATATTTCCCAGAAATCTGTTTGTTAGGTGCACAAGTGTCAACTTTAACATTTAACTTTACTTAACTTTAAAAGTTAACTTTTGTTGTAATTTTGTATAGCATGCTCTTATGTGTCTTTTGGATTTGAGTCTATTCAAATGCATTGTTTCATTTCAAAGTTATATTTGATATTTTCAGTTATCTTGGTCAAATGATAAAGAGATCATTCATTCATTTTTAACAAATATAGGCTTAATATGGGAGAATATTGACATTTTGGATATAGATTCATGTATGTAGCCATACATGACATTGACATTTATCCTGCTTGAGTTCGTTTTAAGAAACACACACAACTTTATAAGTAGGCCTACTAAAGTTGTTAATATTTAATATTTTAACTAAAGTGTTTTTCTTTCATTTTCCCTGACTGCAGTCATCAGATGTAACACACTGGTGAGGCAAAGTTGACGGCTATTGGAGAAAAATGAGCTTTGATCCGTTCGTTTGATAACTTGTGGTTAAATTGCCACCCAGCAGTCAAAAGTTGCAAATGCACTTTGCAGATGCGGCGTTGGTGGTGCTCGAAAAGGTAAGAAGAACACTGTGGTTGGCCACCTACTGTATGTTCTTAACCATATTTATTTTCACAAAATCTTTACCATAAATAGACAATTTTGTTCTGCAAGGTATTAAAAAATAGTTTAAATAGCCAGAGTTTACAGCGTTCAAGCAGCGCTACAGTAACCTTGTTAAACTTTACAGCTATCTTATGCTGTGTTCGATTTTTAGTCGGAAGTTAGAAATGCCGAGTTACCAATAAGAACTTTTAACTGGAATGCCCTTCGAAGTAGTGCTGGGTGGTTTGACCAAAAATGTATATCACGATTTTTTTCAAAATTATACGAGTTTATGAAGTTTTTATTTTCATGTATAATCAGGTGTACAATGCATTTTCTGCTGGTTGATATTCTTGTTACACTTTTTCTTGTTTTAAACCTAGCCAAAAAACCCATGTGACTGCATTTCCATGTCAATCCATGTTAATTTTTCGCGCGAACCATGCGCTTTCACTTTAATTAAGCGCCTGCAGCACAGCAAAAACAGACTCAGTATGTTAACAATCGCTGCACTGCTGCAGGCGCATCGCTCCTTAAAACGCACAGACGGACCGCAATCTCGTGGAGCTGGACTATGTGTGAAACAGGCGTTATAACGTAAAGCCAGAGCACTGCTGTGTTTACCATCAGCACGCCTCGCAGTCGCTGCTTAGAAGTGCAACATTGTAAAGGGTCTGTCTGCCTAACCTGATTTTACCAAGTGAGACATGTTCCTGGGACAACATCGTTGTTGACCCTGGAACAACATTGTGATTACCCAATCAGATTTGAAGAACAAGTTTATAGATTTTGTGAAGTTTATGCTTAAAATCAGTGTTTGGTGCTTGTACATCAGTGTCATTCATCTATCATTTCCTCTGATTTTAGGTATTACTCATGGTTAAGGTTAGGTTTAGGTGTAGGGATATGGTTAAGAATATATTTTTGGAGTAAAATGTTGTTCCAGGGTCAACAAAATATGTTGACCTAGGAACACATAGGACTTGGCAAAATCAGGACGTGCGGTCTGTCTTAAACAGTTTCGCGTGGCCGCGACACAGCATAACGTTCGTTCTGAACGCTGAGTAATTAAACACACCGTATGGGGGTATATTCAAAATTAACATCGTAACGAAAATATACACCGGTTTTCGGTATGAACCGGTTTACTGCCCAGCACTACTTCAAAATCTTAAGTTCTGAATCTGAATCTCTGAGTAAACACAACATCTCCAACTTTAGAATCCAATATGGCTGCTCAGTGCATAAACAGAAGAGAAAAATAGAAATAAATTATGCATGTGCATGCATGTTTATGTACGTGCATCACTAACATGCATCATGGTACTTTCGATTATTGGATTGAAGAAATGTTGAATAAAGTCATTATTTTTGTTTTCTTTGCACACAAAAAGTATTCTCGTAAAATTATGGTTGAACCACTGATGTCACATGGACTATTTTAACAATGTCCTTACTATGTTCCTGGGCCTTGAACATGTCATTTATATTGCACTCTATGGAGGGTTAGAAAGGTCTTGGATTTCACCAAAATATGTTAATTTGTGTTCCAAAGATGAATGAAGATCTTTGGTACAACATGAGGTTGAGTAATTAATGGATTAATTAATGTAATTAATGATTAATATATAAAGGATGGTTAAAAGGATGGATAAAACCAAACCATATATATGCACAAACATTTTCAAAAATTAGATAACATAAGCACTTCCCCACTAGTTCACTAGTTCACTTTCTTAAAGGCAAGGTAATATAAAATAAGAACAGTAAAAACTTGTAACTTTTGAAGCAGGATGGGGGACACATGACTGCTCATGTCGGAAGCGATTCACAGGAGTAGATGTAGTTTGCTTCACAGATCTTCACAATTTCTAAAACGATTCCTTGAACATTTTCCCTCATTCAAGCTTGTAAAGTGCTTCTTCCTCTACTGGACTACTGGTTAGTTGCTAAATTGTGCACTGCAACTGAGCACCTCCTGTTCACTTACTTGGTTCATTACAACTCTGTGCAAGCATCTGTTCACCTGTAACCAGTTCAGTGGCTGAGTAATGTTGCACCGAGTGATTTGAGCTGAGTTTGATCTGTCCATATGTTCTCAGTGTCTTAGTACAGGAATGCAAATCGACTCTCTGGGACAGATGACATCTTGGGAATTCTCTACAGGACATCTCATAGAGTGCTTAGTGCTTACTGCATGGTGAAACAACACCATTTCAATACAATAGAGTGATTCTCTTAAAAAAATCAGCCACATGGTGGTACATATTTGCCAGTAAAACTCATATCTTCCACCTCCTCCAGCCATCTGCCGAAAGAGATCACGGATGAACTGTGACATCTATGACAAATCCATTGTAAAAATGTCATATAAATGTGGGCCGCAAAAATGAAACCTTATAGGAAGTTCATCAGCCTGAATTGCAGAATCTTTGTGACTTTGACCCCTTTGATGTCTTGTGCAGTGCTTCAATTTTTTTTTTTTTTGTTCTAACATCCCTGAAAATGTGAACAGGACCGAAATAGCTGTACACTTCTGTAATTAGCTCTTTTGTCATTTCCTGACCTCATCTTCCCCTCTCAGCCTTTCTGAATCTTACACAAAACAGGAAGAAGAGCTTCCTTTTCATCTCTCAGTGGTGCGGTGGCAAATTGGCGCTAATTGTTTTGAGATAATTAGGACTCCTGGAAGCGGTAGAGAGGACCCTGACTAAAATGAGAGGTCAAGAAAAAAGACGTACGTTTAAAGAGAAGGAGGAGCACATGCCATGTGCTGTTCATCTCACAGAGCAAGACAAATGGTTGTCTTTGAGATAATTGTATAATAAAAAAGCCTAACAAAAGCCAAAACAAAACAGCTTTTTTTGCTCATTTAATGTTGTTTCATTCATATTTTAACATTTTATCACACAAACATGAATGAGTGCCTATTACAAAAATGCATCTTTTCACTCCACAAGACGTTAATTGATGGACTGGGGTCATGTAGATTACTTTTGGATTATTGTGATGTATTTATCAGCTGTTTGGCTTCTCATTCTGATGGCACCCATTCACTGCAGAGGATCCATTAGTGAGCTAAATATTTTAAAGGGGTTATATGATGCTTTTTTAAAGATCATTATTTTGTATATTTGGTGTAACAGAATGTTGACATGCTTTACTGTTCAAAAAGCACATAATTTTTCAAATGCCTCTCTCAAACGCATCATTTTCTACAAAGTCCCTCCTTCCGACAAGCGCAGTCTGCTCTGATTGGCCAAGTGACTCAGTGCATTGTGATTGGAAATGTAACGCCCTTTTCCAAAATCATGAGCTTCATCTTTCAAAATAAATGTAAAGACAGTCAATAATGTCCTTAGTTTTACCATCAGTTCAAGCTGAAAGGGGAACAGAGTGGTGTGACAGACACAGAAATGAAGCTCATATGTGCAGAACACAAGCCACGGACGGTTAAAACACCTGACTCCACTGTGTGACCCTCTCTCTCTCTTTCTCTCTCTCTTTCTCTCTCTCACACGACGTGCCAAACTCCACATTTGAACATTCAATAGCAAATACTTAAACTAATAACAAAACATACTTCCAGTAGCTGATTCGGAAGCGCCGGATTGTCCTAGCAAAGTCAGAATTACCTCCTCTCCCAGGTCCACGAAACAGTCGTCCATAAAATGTGTTGCTTTTTTTTTTGCTGTAAGTAATCTTAAAGATTCCTAAATGCATCTATTTTCAGAAGGCCAAATAGAGTGCTTTTGCTTTCGCCTAGATACACACAGCATCTCCCTGACATGACTGCTTCAACACTAACTGCAGTTACTGAAACCATGCCTTCTTTCTTTGCGTGAACATTTGGGTGGCATTACGCAAGTATGTATACATAGTGACCTAGATGTGGGGGTGTGTTTGAATGAGCCATTTTATGGGGGCATGGCAGATATATCTAAATGAGATATTCTGATAAAGAATATCTCTTTGGATTTGACACTTTAGTCCATGCAACTTTACAGATCTTCTTCATGCACCAAGAGCTTGTAACACTCCAAAGAGAAAGGAAATATTGAAATCGTATCATATGACCCAATTAAAGAAATTAACTTTAAAAAAAAAAACAGCAGATGTCCTTGCCAGAATTTTGTCAAAAAATATGTAAAAAAAATAAGCAACATTTTAGTTTTTATGGTTTTAACTTAAATTTTAATTTAAACCATTTAACAGGTTTTTACTGTAGCATTTTTAGTCATTTTTTTACAGCTTATGTGCATATTATATTGTGTTGAGGATGAGTACATTTTAAGCAGATTTTTGATTGAACCGTTCCTTTAAAAGTTGTCTTTAGCCCCATTGTACCCTAATAAGTTATATATATGAAGGTATATCAAGGTCACATTTTGCCAATAAATAAATACATTTTGCAATCAATCAATCAATACAATGTTTTTATTCTTTAATGATCACTTTAATGATTCTTTTTGTCATTATTTTAAGGATTATTTTCTTTACTTTATATATTTGTTATTATTCAAATAAGTTTTTAAAGGCAGGAAAGCTGACAACAATTAAATATAATACCTTAAATTCTATATCATTTATTGTAATATTTTGTCTGTATTACAGTAATGGGAATTAAATTAACTTAATTTGTTTTCTTTTTAAAAACGACAACAACAGGATTTTACTTTCTACAAATTTCTACTCTATATATTATTTATTTATTTTTTCTTTTGATATTTTGAGATAAAACAAGAGTGACCCATTAAGACTCAAACATCTGTTGGGCCGGTAATTCTACAGTCTAAAATACACATACTTAACTATAATTGTTTGATGCTGCATCTTGAAACATAGTTTGTTTCAGTGATTTTGGGAGCTGCTAGCACAAGGTGGTAGAACAATCTTGAGTACCTTTTAAACTATAAAAGCCGGACAGTTCAAGCAAGTCACTTAACCCAAGGTTGCTCCAAAGGGATTGTTCTACAATTAGTATAGTCTAAGGCTGGTGTCCTGCGAGCCAATTTCAGTTGGAAGCTTCATTTAAATAGCCATATGAGAATTAGAGAAAGCGTCTCTCTGCGGGAGCCTTAACAGCCTCAGTGACTTAATTCCCTGCTGAGTTAATGGCCTTGCAACTATATCACAACATCTAGAATGCTTGATATTATCACAGGCAGTGGCTGGGATGGACTCTTGTGGCCTTTGGAAGTGACCACGGAGCTTTTCCTCACACTGAAGCCGTGACAAAGCATTGTGCTGCTCAGATCTGTTCCAAACTTTTTCCTCAGCACAAATCGCATACTCCGATTGCATAACCATCTTTTCCCCTGCTGTTCTCCTACTCTTAAATGACTAATAAAAAAAGAAAGCGGCGGCAGAGAAGTCTGTGTTTATTGAATATACATCTTTTTCTTGCCGCATGGACTTATAACGGCCCCAAAGGGACAAATACGCATCCATATCCTAATTCAGTCTATTACAATAGTTTATTTTCATGTGGTGCTCCTGTTCTTATCTTCGCATTGATTTACTGCCAAAATGGGCCGTTGCGATGCGTGAGGGATTTGGAAAGACCTCCAAATGAAAAGGGTGAGATTTCAGTGAAAACAGTCGGTAGGTGTGACATCTCTACAAAAACCTGGAGTTGTTTGAGTCTGCTAGTGGGACGTTGCTTTTAGTTGCTTGGATGAAACGTATCTGTTAAATGGTAATTAACCAAAACAGTTCCCGCAGATAAATCTGTTAATTTCATGGCACACAACCGGCATTTTTGCGTTTTGCCGAGGCAGTAATTGGGTGTAATTCTACACAAGTAAATCTCTGTGATCTGCTGTACCTTCTGTGGTGGATGGCTGGTAATTGCTACACAGAGCCAGAGAGGATTTACTTACACATGCAACAACTAATCAAACGTTTGGGCACCTACTCATTCTTTATTATTGCCATTTTGAAATTTCAGAATGATGGTGAAATCTGCAAAATTAAGAATTGACACAAATTGAAGTGTGGCAATTATGTAGTGACCGGAAATGATTATTATAATTATTTATTAAATATTTATCTTATATTTATTTAATGGTGGCCTACGTGCCATTTAAAAATAAATGGTGAAATCAATTATTAATGTAAAAATAAAACGTGAGGACGTAAATTGCTTAAATTATAGATTCAATTAACAGGTAAATATTCATACAGTGAAGTAATTCATGTTTAAAAATGCAGTGTTAAACATTTTCGAAATGTAATTATATTTATTTTTACATCAATAAAGCATGTACATATTGCTTTTCTCAATCTTGTTGCTAAATGCATCTATTTATTTGCAAAAATTGATTTTTTTTATGATCTTACTAATTTGCCAGATTTACGGGTCTCTAGTTTGACAACTTATATTAAATTAGTTTAGACAATAATTTTTTTTAAAGATCTTACTAAACATTCTGTACTGTAAAAAAAAAAAAGTAATATTGTGAAAGATTATTGCAATATATATAAAAAAACTATTTTCAATTTTAATCTGTTTAAAAGTGATTTATTCCTGTGATGCAAAGATGAATTTTCAGCAAGAGTTAATCAATCTAATATGCTGATCTGCTGGTCAAAGAAACATTTCTTATTATTAAAAGTGTTAATTGTTCTGATGCTTAAGATTTTTGTAGAAACTGAAACTTTTTTTGTTAGGATGCTTTTGATTCAAGCACTACCGATTAAACAAATGTCATGTCGGTTTTGATCAATTCAAAGTAAAAGTATGAATTTATATACTTTTTTAATTAATAGCGTACATTGAATCAAATATGTCCAAATGTTTAATTAGGCTGCCTTTCAGTGGACTGTACCAGGACACCGTGCACTTTGGCTCACTTTGTGCTTTTTCTAATGGTAAAATAATTCCCCCCAAATGCAGCTGCACGAGCACAAAAAGTGAGAGGAACATTAAGGGAAAAGGAGAGAGAAAAAGCTCTGTCCATACTCATCTTTAAAAAGCTGGAGTGAAAAATACACTTCCATATTATGAACAGGGCAAATAATGAGATTGTGTAAAGGAAAGAGATGCTCAGTGAGTGTGTGTTGAAGCACCGTGTCGTGTCTGCATTCTAATTTTATGGCACTTGGGAGTAAAGACTACAGGCCTCTCTGGCCACTTGTGCTGCCCGGGTGCCATGGAATATAATGTGTTTTGAGAGCAGCCCTATTATCCAGACCTGGGGGGAAGGAGGATGAAGTGGCCAGTGGAGCAGCCCTTAGACAGCACTGCAGGTCTATTTGTGTGTGTGTGTGTGTGTGTGTGAGCCACTTCTCAGCGCTGGCTCTGTCTTTATTAGCGTCGCTCCTCGTAACAGCCACTCACGCTGCGGTGGAGTGAGAGCCAACCCGGCAAGTGAACACCTCCGAAGAGCATCTCGATTTCCCCTGATCTCTGTCTCTTGCTTTAATTCCACATTTGTGAATGATAGTGTTAAAACTATTACAACGTACAAGTGTAATGAGTGAATTCATGTAAAATTAGGTTTCGTCACGTTGCGCAGACGTTTGTATTGGCACTGTTGAAACGGGACTGAAGTGTCATTTGTTTTTCACAGGAGAGCTTAATGCTGGGTTGTGCTGGATGAGATAATAGAGACAAACTGAAGCATTCAGAGCACTTTGGTGTAATTTGGTGTAAAATAGCCTTTATTCAGTGAAATGTTTCTTTGCAGTTTATCATTTTTTATGTTTATTTTTATTATGCAGACCAGTTTAGACCTTTTTTTTTCTTTTTTTTTGTTTCGTATTGAGCCATAAATGTAATTTTAGCATAACTATTCTTTAATATAATGACATACTAGCTATTTTGTTCTAAAATAAACTTAAATATGAATTAATTATAGCTTTTCTATATTATAATCAAATTTTAGATATTCATTTTTATTATCTATTCTAAATACTAGCTTTTCATATTTGTGTTTATTATAAAGTATAATTTAGTTTCATTGATTATTAGTTATAATACATTTATAATAACATAAATAAATGTTAGCAAATTGTATTTGTATTCTACAGTATACTTAAATATTATTGGATTGTTTTTATTTCAGTTATTTTTAATTCTAATTAAATAGTTGCTTTTCTTTTATTCTGTTATTCATATTACTATAACTATCATTGTTATCTGTTTTATATTCAATTTAATATTAATGATTCCTACTTTTATTGTATTTATTATATAATAAAATCGTATTTTTAGGAAAAATATATTTAATTCTAATAATAATTAATGCATTATACTATTTTTTTAACTATATTATGTATTATAATTAAATATTAGATATTTATATTTGTATCTTAAATATACTTAAATATTCATATTTCATTTTTACAGCCATATTATAATTAAAGATTATTTTATTATCTATTATAATTTCATATTCATGTTTTTTTTTTTCATTACGTTTATTCTATAATATAGAGTTCAGACTTATATATATATAGCTATTTAAAACATCCATCAGTGGGCAAAGATGCTTCATTGCATCAGAATACACATCTTTCGACATCTACCAGCAGGGGCTTGTGAAAATCTCTGGGAGTGTGTTTCTAAGTAATAAATAATGAGCACTGAGCGAGAAAGAATAGAAAGTGTGAAGGAGACTGCTGAGAAACAAAGTATAAGTGGTGGTCATTAGATAAGCTATTAAACACGATCTAAGCTGTTTTCCGCTTGTTTTTCTGAGCTTGTTTCCATGGCACAGTTAAGGCCTTTTGCCCATCGCTGTTTGTTTGTTTCCTTTTTACGAAGCAAACCGTCCACTAGAGATTCTTGTAAAAATAAATGGAGAAAACCCCAGCGTCCCTCTCCTGATTTATCCCAGCCCAAGAGACAGAGTGCATAGCCGCCCCAGGGCTTTAGGTAAAGCAAAATTGTTCTGTGCTCGCTTTAGGGTGTACTGCACTCCGGCTGCATGCTCAGTACTGCAGTACTTTACCTTCAAAGACTACAGAACCACACAAAAGAACTTTGCGAAAAAAGAAAAAAAAAGAAAACATAGCCTCCGGTGCCCGCAGAGTGGGAGGAGATTTTGACATCGAGTTTGCAGTGTCGAAAATAGACAGTGTTCTTCTGCTGGAAAGTTCTTCAGAGCATGGAGGTGTGATTCCAGCACAGGGGGAGCAGCGAGATCTATTGCATCCTCAGCTCTGGCTGATATCATATCAGTTCCTACAGTTTTGACATTCTCTGTTTTAAAAGACTATTTTCATCAGAATCTGAATTTCCTTCCTGTCGTATATCTCAGATACTGTAACCCTGGATGCTCACATATTGTTCTTTTTTAGCAAAATGGTTTTGTGTCAAATTGGTATTCCGTCAAATGTATCTATGACAAATATCTACGATACAGTGCCCTTCGTTTTTTTTTCAAGCAGCTCTTGTAAATGCACCTGACTGTTGTGTGTTTCCAACTGTTTTAAAATCCTTTTCTGTAATGCACCATGTCTCTTTAATTATAATTTACAGCTTTTGACTACTTTTGAGAGTGAACGATGACTTGAAACACATGTTGCTTCATTTTTGATGCAATAGTTAAGTGAATAATGAGTGGAAATGAACAAGAGGAGACCATGACACGTCACTTAACTTTTGATGAAATAGAGAATGAAAACGGGCATCATTCATTTGCTCTCAATTCATTCCAAAACTATATGACTTTCTTTCTTCTGTTGAAAACAATAGACTGGAAATGAACAAGAGAGACATGCCATTTCACTTTTTAATGAAATAGTTAATTAAAATAGTATTCATTTATTCACCTTAACTTTATTTCAATTCAAACCCATATAAATTACTTTTTTTTTTTTCTGTGGAACACAAAAGAAGACATTTTTGTATAATGTTCATGCTGCTCTTTTTCATGTAATAAGTCTTCTAAAGCTTAGTGTGAAAAACTGACTGAAATGTAACTCATTATTCATTGAAAAGGAAGGAAGGAAGAAAAAAGACATACAGGTTTCAAAACACATAAAGGTGAGTAAATGATGGCAAAATTTTCATTTTTAGTTGAATTATCCCTTTTCCTTAAATTGAACCCATCAGGTACGTTCCTCATTTCTCATTCTTCCTCATCACAGCACCACCTTCTCACATCCTTATAAATCTCTCCGCTCTCTCCAGCAGCTTCTCCCCACTCATTTCCTGTTATAATTATCATTCCCCTCCCTGCCGTCTTGATCTAAGCATTTCTAATTGAACAGTCACAGTTAACAGTTGGTCATCCTGTGCGGGGCGTGAGCACCAGTCAGTCTCAGCATGGCGTTTGCTGTGGCCTTTTGTTTCTAGACTGATTAAGACACTGCTCTGCCCAAGATGGATTTTGGTGGATTAACTTTAATAGAGTAGCCCAATACGGCCTGTCCTACGTTGCCACTGAGATTCCCAAATAGATAGAGAGGTTGCATGAATTATTGACATTCAGCAGAGTTTCCGTATGGATCGTTGTTGGAGTGGTGTCTGTGTAGATCGTCTCCAATGCTGCAAACTTGACCTGTCCTTTAAAAAAATGTCTAAAGTGGCTGCAGTTGCACTCTAAACATGTTTATCTGATGCTAATGGTTGGCCTCTAGCCATCAAACTCTATTTTGACTATTGGGTGATATATGATACAGTCATTATTCTTGTGTCAATTTAAGCTGTACAAAACTGTGATTTATTGCCCACTGCAAGTAGATTTCCTCTACTCGCTTACCCAATTACCATTGGGGTTTTTTTGTGTGGTTTTTTTTTACACGCTTTACTTTGCCACGTAATGCTCACTTAAGGTTATTAGTTAAAAGAATGAAATAAAACTGTTAAATGTCATCTTTAAAAATGTCAAAATGAATAGTCATATTTATGACTTTACATAATATTGTGATGCCTAAATTCACCTTTTTTTAAACTGAATATTTTAGAACTTTTAAAATGTTTTGGTTATTGGCTACAACATGAAAATAATTATCAGTTTATTATCATTAAATGTTGATATTGGTGCATACCTACACTAAACCTCCATTTAATCCACTGTTACTTTAATCATTTTAGTAACAATGTTGCGTTTTTGTCTTTTTCTTTTTTTTAAATTAATTAATTTATTTAATTTCAGTAAATTTTAGTTATTTTTAGTAATTTAAATTAAACTAAATTGCAATGAGAAATTATTTAGATAATGTAATGGTTTTAGTTTGAATGATTTTATTTATATATTTATTTATTATTTAGCATTTTTGTATAAATTTTAGTTAAAACACGTTTACAACATGTTTAGTGCAAAAATCCCTGATTTATTCACTATTCTCTGATATCCCAGGACCAAAAGTGACATATAGAAATACAATTATTATACATCACAGTTCATTGACCATTTATTGCACTTAAATTGTACAATAAGATGGAACACTTCCTCAAATCATTGTTTAATTAGGATTTAGTTTTAGGTTGACTAATAACTCAATGATTTCATTCAGCAACTCCACTGAGATTGTTGCTTAAACGATTTTGGGGCATTTCAACATAATGTCATTGTTTAAATGTCAGTTTCGAATCTGTATTGTGTGAATAATAAACTACAGGCCTGAATCAATAGACCACTTAACCTGTTGATTTATCACCAAAAAAAAGAAGAAAAAGATTGTGTTAAATTTTTAGAGCATAATCTAATTAATATTCATAAGCCTTTAGCTTTTTTGACATCACAATCAGCACGTCTGCAATGCACATGATTATGCCAATGTTTTTGATTGGTTAGCTTTCATGTTTCCTGTTTGAACACACTTTATCAAAGGCCGGATTAATGCCAAGGGTGACATCAAACATAGGCCTATATTTATTTGAAACGTATGAAACTGTAATCTATATTTGTCATGTTATTGTTCCACAAAATAATTGATTTTCATTGCCTGCATGCCATGTCTGCCAATGAAACATTTATCAATGTAAATACCAATTGGCAATCAATAAACATAACTAGAGCGCCTCACCATATGTAAACACTGTCCTCATTAAACATATTGACAGTGCAGTGCTGTATCCAACCTGAACAATCACAGAACTGTTTCCTGCTGCCTTGCTTTCAAATTGATTCTCTTTGAAGTTTTCAATTTGTGTTTTAGTACTGTTGATTTACTGTTTTCAACCACACAACCTTTTTATTAAAGACATTTTACTTTTTAGAGTCAAATGTTCTATTAATGTAATTGAAGTTAACTGAATAATGCTTATAGTAGTAAAATGAATGCCTGGTGCCAGCACAAATTTTGATATTTTTTGATAGCATACCAGCTTTACATTTGGAGCAGAGTGGTCATATCGTATTGCTTCTCGATGCTCTAATGAGAGAAGTCGACGGAACGAGTTCAGCGCACTCTTTGGAGCTCTTGGTGTTGGCAGTACGGCGCTACAGGCGGCCATCTCCCCTGTTTGCCTCAGCACACTGAAAGAGCTTTTGCATCTTTTTAAAAACGAGGTGGCACCTGGGTAACTCAACATTGCATCTTTCTAAAGACGATGTTGTGTCTTGTTATCACCTGTGCTTTTCTGGATATGGTTGTTACCTGGCAAACCCTCCAGGGAACCGACCCTTGGGGGACCATCATTCCTCTTGCACTCCGAAACCAGTTTAGCTACCAAAGGAAGGTGTGAGCTACCCGAGGAACCTGCATGAGGGTGGTAACGTTCCGGAAGTTCTGAAAGAGCTCCAAGTGACAAAGGTTACTGCGAGTTCTCTGGGTCATGCGAAATCCACACTTGTGCTCCAGGAGTGACACCTCTGGCTGTAACTGGTCAACATGAGGGACGCTGACTTTGCATTCAGTTCCTCAAAGTCCCTGTATCCTAGACTGGCCTCTTCAGGAACACAGTCTTAAAAATGGCCCAGCAGTTCTCAGCTGCATAGGAGCAGACTGGACTGAGGCGACCCTACATGTCCTGCCCCAGTCGGCAACTGCTGCCTCCACCTGGGCGCAGCACCCCAGCCTGCTCATTGCTGAGGGTGGCCCCCTGCGTTACTCCCCACTCTCATGCATCCGCAGCAGCCAGCAAGCAAGCAGCACCTTTGAGCTGGACATAGGCAGGCTGTCTCACCCATCCAGGCCCCTGTCACACCTGGTGGTGAGGGTAAAAGCAAGAGGCCCTGGGATGGATGACCCAGAGAGAGAGGGAACTGCTTTTTGGGGGATGGTGAATGTACCTCTCCCTCCCCCGAAGGAGGGCGTGGTGGAGAAACTGGTTCCCAAAAATCTTGACGAGAGCAATTTTCTCTGTCTCTTGGTCCCGAGAGGGCATGGAGAGTCGCAGATGGACCAACAACAGACCACAATCATCCTCCTCTCTTGTCAGCAGAAAGCAGCATGCAGTTTGAAAAGCATCATCAAAGGCCCTACTCACGTACACTCTGCAAAACCGTGGAACCATGTAAGCACTGCACCGCACACTCAGACCCCTCTTCGCTCCACCCATGAACCAAGTTCCAGCATTCTACCTCGCTGCCTGATCATTATGTTAGTGGTCCCGCTGGTCCAGCTTGTACGGTGTCTGGGTGCCAGGTAGGGCTGGGCGGTATATTGAGTTTATACGATATATTGATATTTTCTTTACATATGATTTAGTATGAGGCATACATACATATTACAACATATTTTTTTATCCACATGAAAAAATGAAAACGAGATATATACCATATATCGCAAATCGCCCAAAAAAATACCAAGATATGAATTTTTGCTCATATCGCCCACCCTACTGCCTGTCTACCCAAACTGTCCCGGTATGCATTTGCCCGGTGTTCCCCCAAGTTCAGCTGCATCTGCTTCATGTCAATGAAGGCGCCCCTATGCCCCTGTCTTGCATGCAGAGATCACAGTTCTACTGGTGAAGGATATGAAGACAGGGTTTTACAGGGCACTACATCATTGTACCTAAGAAAGGCGGTGGGTTACAACCGATCTTGGACCTGCATATCTTGAACTGGGACCTTCACCGGTTACTCTACAAGATGTTGATGCAGAAATGCATTGGGTGCATCGATCAACCTGAAGGATGCGTACTTTCATGTATCGATCCTTCCGCACCAAACCATATTTGCTGAATTTTGTGGTCGAAGGACGACCATATCAGTACAAAGTCTGTCAAAGCTGTCCCTGTCACCCCATGTCTTCATGAAAGTTGCGTAAGAATCATCTGTTTCCTGTGGTGTTGTCCTGGTGGTCATCGGAGACAAGGTCTTTACAGGGGATCTGTGTCTGGGGCTCTAGTTGTCCTGGTCTCCGCTGTCTTACAGAGCTGTAGAGGTCCTCTCTAGGGTGCAGATCCACTATCTGGTCTGGATACATATTGGATCCGGGTGACTGCAGTGACCCTCTGATCTGGATACAGACTGGATCTGGTGGCTACGGTGACCTCGGAATAAGAGAGAAACAGACTAATATTAGCGTAGATGCCATTCTTCTAATGATGTAGCGAGTACATAGGGTGTTATGTGAAGTGTTTCCGGTTCCGGTTTACCTAATTAATGCAGTCTAAAAATTATTTTACGGATTTGGATATTAGAAGCACATTAGTGTGTTATGTGTAAGCCAGGTTAAAGAGATGGGTATTTAATCTATATTTAAACTGCAAGAGTGTGTCTGCCTCCCGAACAATGTTAGGTAGGTTATTCCAGAGTTTAGGCGCCAAATAAGGATTTTGATTTTGATATTCTAGGTATTATCAAATTGCTTGAGTTTTGAGAACAAGGCAGACACAGCGGATCATAATGTAACAAGAGCTCATTCAAATACTGAGGTGCTAAACCATTCAGGGCTTTATAAGTAATAAGCAATATTTTAAAATCTATACGATGTTTGATAGGGAGCCAGTGCAGTGTTGACAGGATCGGGCTAATATGGGCATACTTCCTGGTTTTAGTAAAAACTCTTGCTGCTGTATTTTGGACTAGCTGTAGTTTGTTTACTAAGCGTGCAGAACAACCACCCAATAAAGCATTACAATAATCTAACCTTGAGGTCATAAATGCATGGATTAACATTTCTGCGTTTGACATTGAGAGCATAGGCCATAATTTAGATATATACAAGATATTTATTTTAAATATTTAAAATATTTTCGAATGTTTTTTAATTCGAGTTTTTGCTGTAATTTGAATCAAATAAGTCAGCCTTGAAGTCATAAGACAAAGTCAGAACCCTCGCTGAATGTGTTTCTGGTCAGAAGAAGATAGACTTAAATTTTTTTAGGAGCAGATTTAAATTAGATCTAACAATGCTTTACCAGCTTTGCCAGCAGATATTTCCTTATTTTGGTGGTTATATTTGTCAAACATAAAACTTTCTCTAATAATAATGGACAAAATGAGTTAATCTCTTCATTTACATACTCAGGATTTAATTGGTTCAAACTCTAGTAGATCTCTGCCAATTGCCACTTTAACTATTGTAAGCGAAACCACGCTGTAATTTACAGTAAGTGGATGGGATAGCGTAGGACGGTACTTTATTAATCTTCTGGGTGAAATTGACGGTAAAAGCAACGTCTCTCTGGGATTACATTTTATAGATTGAAGTGAAAATATTGGCCTTGGCTGTGTAGTTTTTGCAGGAGAGTAATGTCCTAAAAGACCTGACAATCATTTTACAGAGGTGGAGTATCTCTTTCATTGCCCCTGTTTCCCCATATGTAACATTTAGAGTGCTTTTTTTCATGATTAAATGATGTAAAAGTCCCAAACAACAGGCTTTCTGCCAAAGACTGTTTTGATTGGATCCTCCGGTGGCTTCCATGCCTGGCTAACTCAGCACATTGACACAGATGTAGAGTGGGAGGGTGTGATAGAGACTCTGTGTCTCTACCTGATAATAAGACATCATGAGGATACGTCTGTCTCAAGCTGAAGATAGCACATTCTGTTTGGGAAGCTTGATACATTGTTGTGATGTTTAAGGTATGTATTTCTCCTGCAATATGACATCCATCGTTGATCTGCTTACAGAGTTTTCGCGGGTGGTTATCGGCTAGATCTACAGCTGATAGGGAGCCATTCGGTACAATGCGGCTTTGGGAATTTGCTAATAGAGAAGCAACTGTTGGTTTTAACAGGTACAAATAGACAATTTTTTTTCTGTTTATCAAGTTGGCATTCATAAATCGCTCTGTGGAGGCTTTTACAAAACAGAAAATCATTGTGACAACCTTTTTAACAGAAAAATGCACTCAGAATGTGTGAGTTAAAGAACTGGTACCTTGCAAATGTAACTACTTTGGGGAAATTGCTCTCAAAATGCTTTAAATTCACATGTACATATAGACACAGTATACTCACAATAAGCAATATATACTATAAATCTCAGCAGCTGTATACTGTATATTGTTACAAAAACGGTAAACTGTATTATTGCACAGTATAGTATAACTTCATTTGACTTAATTTACATACAATATACAGAAGTAGGGTTATTTTTTCGATATCGCTTTTCTCAACGATTGCTTGTATCTTTGCAAAATGTATATTTTTTATATATGTCAGGTATTTTCACCCAGCTCTGCTAAATGCAACTATAAGACAAAGATATTATGATTTTTTTTTTTTTTTTTTTGCATTCTAACCAGTTAACCAAGTGTTTTTTTAAATAATATAATTTACAACACATTAAGTACTTTATAAATGAAATAAAATGTCACCCAACAAACCTTTATTTCCTGAAAGAGTGTACCAAACTGCAGCATTTTTCAAGTGTATTTTTATAAAATAAAATAAAAATACTCAGACACACATGTAAGGGAGCATTCACACAGAACAACTGAAGTGAATAAAAAAAAGAACTGTTTTTAAGAGTTTGGCACATTATCTTCAAAAGCATGGTACATTGAAATTGCAAAGCCCTAATGTCTTCTGTGTGTTCCTCTGCAGGTAATTGACATAGTTGTCCGTTAGCTCCTGCAGTGATGGATCTGAAGGACAGACGTGAGCGCTCTCTGACACAGGGTCAGCGCAGAAAGGATCTGCACTACGCCACATCCTCTCTGGACAGTGAGAACTGCCATATAGTGTCACAGAAATCATACAGTTCCAGCAAAACACTGAAGGCCTATCAGCAGGATGGACACCTGCGTTATGGAGGATGTGTTGCAGAGCTGGTGCACCAGGAGACAGAAGAGTATGTCAGACAAGGTGAGATTGTTAACCTAATTAATATATGAATGGAAGAAATCCTAATGATGAATATGGTATCTGTCTGTTCTATTTCGTATGGTCACATTAGTGAAATACCAGCAAAAGTAAACAGACAAGAAATGTCTATTTTTATTTTCAAACCAAGCAGCTTTCTGTCGGTCAACATGGCAAATTTATAGTATTTAGTATTATAGAATAGTATTTACTGTATTTAACAAATGTATGTGGAATTGTTAAGTGCATGCCGGAAACAGCAGTCTTTAGGTCAGAGTTTTCTCATTAGTTTGGGCTTTGATGCAAATGCCATCATTGATGAGTATTATTAATTTAACCCACATTATCCTCTTGTAATAAAAACAGTGAAGATAATTTTCTGTGGTGAAGATAATTTTTCAAATAACTAATGGAAGATAAATTAAGGATTTATTTTATATTATTTAAAGAGCCTGGATACATTATGCCATGGTTCCCAATTTTTTTTTTTTTTTTGGTCTTTACATTTCACAGAAGCATTTATATAAAATTGTAATAAAAAAAATCTAATTATATGCCATTTCATTTGTACAGTGAGGATGGTCATATAAGAGTGTAATTTCAGTGATTGCCATATGAATATAATTTAGCTCTTTCAGTTGATGTGTGTATTAATTTTGATCACAACCAAGAATCTTTACAGATATTTCTTTTTGGCAAAAGCTGTATTCTGTCTGGTATTTAGCCATGAACTTATTTGTTGATTAGGGTCAGATCACAGAGGAGATATTCTTTTGGTAAATAATACAAAAAAAGTATTCTTATCCTTAGAGACCAAGGACCAAGAAAACCCAACTGTTACGCGAGCAGGTATTGTTTTGCTCAAAAAAATCTTGCAATGAAGTGTTAACTTGTTATAATTACTTTTCCACCAACAGACCTTATTCAATTATTGCACAGAAAATAGATGGTGAAAAAGAAAGGCTTTGAAAATTTTGTGCCGTGTCGAAAGCTGTCCTTACAAACACACCTTTAGCAAGGTTTGTTAAAATCAGAGAGATAATAGAGGTGAGATGCTGTATTGAAGTAGAAACCTTCATCCTTTCAATATCTGCACACTATTTCTCACCTTTTAAATTTCATCTAGTTAAAAAACTCTAGTAGAGTTTTTAGATTTTAGAATGACTGGAATTTGCAACAGCTTACTTGCATCATACAAACAGTTTTTATCTTATATTTATACTTTTAAAATAGCCCTTAGTTTTCTCATTTTTGTGTCATTCATGAAAAAATCCCATCATTCCATAAAAAGATGAGAGACTGAAAAAAACTTAATTAAAATGGGTTAAATGTACCAAAGACATCAAATCAACATATTACTATGATTCCTGATGGATAATGTGACACTGAAGACTGGATAATGATTTAATATATGAAAATAGAAAACAGCATTTTAAACTGTAATAATATTTCACAATATTACTGTTTAAATGTGTTTCTTGATTAGATAAATGCATCCTTCATGAGCAAAAAGGACTTCTTTTAAAAACAATAAACATTTCCTACTGAAATTTTCAATTTCAACAGTAGTGTATACAGTATTTACGTGGAGGTTTATGAATTGCTATTTCCATCAATAAATAAATACATACATGCATACATACATATATATATAATTTGGTTACACTTGTGAGATTTGGGTTAACTGCAAGACAACTAAAAGAGTGTGTATTTATTAATCACAAACTTATTATTAATCAACTACACTACTACATTATTATGATTATGTTTGAGGTTTTCCACTCTCGGTTTCCCAAGTCCGGATTGCATCCAGGATCACCATACGGTTATTCTGTCAGAATTCCACCAGCACAGTATTGCTGTGGAGACTCGGCCAAACTTCCAATGCAGCCTGAAGCGTTTTTTTTTTTTTTTTTTTTTGTCAGGTTTTGATTCGGGAATGTCCAGGAGAGGGATGCTGCCTGTCATTCATTGTGTGTGTGTGTGTGTGTGTGTTTCACAGGCTTCTGTTTTCCATAGATGCTGGCTCAGGTGTAGATTAAAAAAGGAACGAAACAGAAAATCTTTAATAGACAGAGATGAGATGTGCTGCACTAGCAGTGTCCACATCTCATTATAGCAAAGTTTCATCTACCTAAAGCAAGAGGTGACCTTGTCGTCACTTTTCTCCTTCACCGTGTGCTATAAAAATAGCCCAAACCACTGAGACTGAGCTGCACACTGCTGTCTCATCTTCAGAGTGGATCAGACAGGCTCAGACTTACAGAGAGAAAATGATAGACACAGAACCACGACTAGCAGTCTCTAGCTTTCAGTAGCCTGAGGTTTCTGGTCTACACATTTATTTTGTTTTATTTCATTTTTTTACCTGCCAGCTGTAGTCTGCTCCACATTACATCTGAACAAACTCACTGTGTATATGCTCATATGGTCGAGGGAGGAGTTTTTGGTTGTAGGACGCTCCAAGCTGGTGGTCCATGGCCATAGTGAGCGAACAGGGCTCCGCAGGCAGCTTTGCATCAGTAAAGGCCATATGGCAAGGGAGCTTGGGAAGTATGGGAGCACTCGTTATGGACATTTGTGGAAAGGAGTGCTCTGCCTCTTAGGCAGCCCAGAACCCTCTCATGGTCCCTTTAGTACACTTTTTTTTCAGCGCAACATCTGGTAGCATGTGCTTATCGTCCTCCATTCCAGCTCTTACTAAGCAGAGCTGCTCCAAACATAGCAGAACATTGAGATTACAGTATGGGTAATCTGGGTAAAGGGGATACGGGAGAAATGATGATAGAGGAGAGTGAATCAGGCGGAAAGCAGTAACTAGATCCATCTCTATGAACCTGTTTACACCTGGGATTAACATCCAGCTCAGATGATCCAATCAGAAGTGATCAGACCAGACGGATTACAGTTTATACTTGGTATTGACACGTCGCGTGTCAAATGCATGGCTGGTGACCACTTCTGATCGGATTACATCAAGTGAATCGTCTCTAATTTCATGACCACACACATCAGATCAGCCTGCCGTTTACTGATAATGTCTTTCTTATGGCTGATACGATACAGGTTATTTTTTATCTCTGATAACCGATATGCAGAATTTGAATGACATTTTTATTTCTGCTTTTCAGCAAAATTAAGAATTTAAATTAAGAATTTCATGATAGCTATTATAAATAATTTGCCATTTATTATTATTATTATTATGATTATTAATGTAAAGTTGTTTTGATATTCCTTTGTGAACTACAGTAAATTGTGATACATTTATTTTGGTCTTTGTTTCAAACCCTTGTTTTCATGCAGTAATTTTGTTATATGAGTAGGTGGTCCACGTTGTCCTTGTTGCATCAAGAAGCAAATTCAATGAGGATTTATGCATCCCTAAAGTCATTTTTCACTGGTAATCTTCACCTCCACTGTAGCTCTCCAATGTATTTGATGCAAGATGAACTCCAATAACATCAAACCTCTATGGTTTTTGAGTGCCTCGTAATCAAACACAATGTCATCAAACCTGCACCATATTTGATCTATTTGATCTGACAGTAGTAAAGGTAAAATGTTGAATGAATAATGATGTTATTTTTTGGCCTGTTTCTTACACACTTTTTCATTTGGCTTCAGAAGACTTGGAATAGTAATACTTTTATGATACTTTTTTCTTGATTAGCTCCAAATGAGCTTGATTAGCTTCAAATTAGCTTGATTAGTTCCATGGATCTTCAAAGGAAGCTGATTGAAGCCCCCTTTTTCTTTTTCATGAAAAACTAACAGGGATGGAAAAACATTAGAGGGAGTATTTAGTGGCAATTTTCATTTTTAGTGAACAACTTCTTTAATACCAGGTGTAAACTGGACCTTAGGTGCACTATCTGCAAAGCCTTAAAGGCACAATATGTAAGTTGTCGCCACTAGAGGGCGCATTTTCAAAACAAACAAAGAAACAAAAGCATAGTTTGATGATGTTGTGACTGAGTGTGGAATCATGGGAGTTTGTCGTCTTCATCCTCACAGCTGATGCAATCCAAAAGGACTCAGGCAGAAATCATGTTGTTTATGTATGAGCTACACGATGACACTATCGACATGGTTCATGTCACTAGTTATAATGGCTCATTTCTTTGGATTTAAACATTGTTCAAAACATTTGGGATACTGTACACAAGTACACAAGTCAGCATAATATATAATACTGTTCTAGTGGTTTTTGGAATATCATAATAAAACAATCTTACATTGTGCCTTTAAGCTTGCAATATTAAAAGAATAAGTAGTCTGTACTTTTCCTTTTTGAATTTTGCTCTCCCGCATGATGGCTAATTTTAGATCTGCATCATACAGGCTTGTCGCTCAAGATCAATACCAGTGTGACTGCATCACTTTCAGGTTTCGATTTGTTTGGCGTAAGAGTAGGTAGTTTAACAAGCTCTTGATAGGATTTTCATCCACAATACAGCCGGTGGCCATCAAAGTCGACAGAAGTACGTGAGCAACGCTCACAGTCTTTAACTGACAATGAAAAGCAGATTATATTTTAATGGCGTCGCAACGTTTTCCTACACCCACTACCAGTTACAGGAGCTTTGAAGTATTGTGGGGGGCCAGGTGAGTCTCTATCGCAATTAGAGATAATTTCCATGTTGAAGAGGGACATTAGGCCTCTGCTACAGTGTGGTGTGTAATGGGCAGTGCTCGAGATATAATATTGATGGGAGAGCTCTTACTGGAGACTGTAGTGGAATAAGAATGAGAATGCACTGTGAATGAGAAGCTAAAATGGAGAAGATGAGTTAGCTGGTGTATAAACACCTAAACAGACCTATCTTGATGGCTGCTGGTTTTTCTATTCATGGAGATGTCGACCTCATAGCAAGAGGCAGTATGTTTTTGTGCTGTTGCATATGGATAATTAAAAAAATGGTTGATACAATGGATTGCATTTACTGTATAAGCATATTTTCTGCTTTCCATTCTGTGATGGCCTTGATTGTCTCATGGCATCTTTCTCTCTTTGTTTCTCTGTTCCCCTCTTCACTTCCCAATCTCTTTTTTTCTTATAATTTACAGTAATATGGACAATGCAAAGCAATATTTGCTTTTTGTAATGCATGTACAGTATGTATAGTATTTTGAATGATTCAACAGTTCATGTTATGTTAAGGCAAAAATGCTTTTTGCTAATGTCGAATAGCTAGGCTCAGTTTTAGCCTTCATTCTGGCTCCAATCTGGTATGTTTGGTGGCTGGTTACAATAGTGCAAGCTCATTGAAATTTTGCAAGAAAAGGTTAATTATCTATTGTTAATAGTGTAGCTCATACAGAAGTCCCTTTCAAACTAAGCAGATTTCTGTTGGTCAGTGCGGTGAGTCATTGTGACTAACTTTAACCCATCACAAAATCAGTGTGAGGAAATAATTTGCCCTCAATCAAAAACCCATTTACATGGACTCCTTTTGAAATTAATGTGTTTTTTCTGTGAAAGTACATGCAACTGCACCTTAACACCCACTTTTCGCAATCCAATCAAGTACCATACTACAATATCTATTGTCAAGCTAAATATTTCAGAATATGGAAGTAAGTTTGGGTAATAGCAATGTATATTGACTATTAAACTATATTGAAAACCGTGTCAAACCATGTATGGCAGTCATTGTAAGTGCCTATTTCAGGAAAAAATGGTTAAAGGTCAGGAAACATCAATGTTGTTGGTTCGAACCACACAAAGGGCAATTCTTGAGCTATCATCTGTGCATTTGAGCAAGCCGCTTAACCTCAGGTTATTCCAGGGGGATTGTCCCTGGAGCCTGCTGTAGAGAGTGATTGTGTTTGTGTGTGTGTGTGTGCGTGCACATCAGTTTAGTGAATTGGCCTGTATATTTTACACATTTGTGCTGTTTGGTTGTTGAGTATTGACACCATTGTTGTTGTTTGGTTATAATTTAGATTATAGAAAAAACAAAAGGAGGACTGAACGGTGCACTTAAACATCATGTCAATATTTAATTTGCCAGACGTACATTGTTAATTACTCATCTGTTCTTCTTTTCTGCAGGCAGTTTTATTTTTAACAAAATTATGTAACAGCTTAATTTGTTATCTGCATGGCTCTGCGTCTGTCTTTTGGGTTATGTTCCATTTCGTTCTCAAGAAACGAGACATGTTTGAAACTTAATGTGTAAAGATTATAGCTCTTTAATATTTGAATACATTATGACTTTAACTGGAGGAGTAATGCTATTTTGTAAGACGTTAAAATTATTTAGTCAGCCATATGCTCTCTAAATCTGAGAACACAGGGATATTGTAAGCAGCTGTGGACTGAAGGTGCTAAATTTGTGGCAAGGCAAACATTTAGCCACAAATTAATGAACTGCAAACTGAACTCTGGGAGAGATATTAATTATGAAAATAGTTTTCTAATTATTTTTTCCTGGTCACAATTAAACTCATTATGGAAATAATGTGGTGTGAATTAAATGAATGCTTACAATACATATATTACTATACTATAATTTGGCTATATTTTTAAGCAAAATGCTAGGAAATACACTATGTGGATGTAGATTATCTCTGACTGACATATATATGTTTACCTTGAATGCTTATTTAATGATAATCTGTCATAGTGTGTTTTGTTGTTGTTGTTGTTTTTTTTTTTTTTTTTTTTACATCTATAGGGGACCCAGCACTGGTCCCTGAGGAACTCCTCACTGTCCTCTATAAGAAAAAGAAAAATAACTTTTTTTCTTATTTAAAAAAAAGCCATTTATCTCTCCCCTCCCAGTGTGTGGCTTTGATATGGTTATCTATGGGCTCAAGGGCAGGTCTTGTACAAATTATGCCAGAAAACTTCTGGCCTCTTCTCAGCCCATCTTTCAAACATTTAATGCTTGGTCTTTAGTACCCCCAAGGTCAGTGATGTACTTCATTTAGTATTGGACATTGTGTTCAAAGAAAAAAACTTGATTATGGTTAATTTCAGAAATGTTCTTTTCTTTTGAGTGATCAACCACGGTGGTTTCACATTGAATGAAGAAATGAAGATCTAGAAAATGAGTCATACAAGTTTGACATGAGATTTATTTATTTATTTGTGTTAAAAGTTTGAACTTTACTGTCTGGGGGAAAAAAGGTTTTCTTCAGTGAAAGGGGCTTTGGCATTTTGCTGTTCTCCTTGCACTCAAAGTAACCTATTGCTCTTAGTCACACCCAACACCTGGACTCTCAGAGTTTTTAAGTTGGCTCATTTGCAAAAGGCAAATGGTAAGCCAGTGGAGTGAACCCTAATTTCTCACCCCCTCCAGACCCTAATGGGCTCTAATGCAAGTATCCAGGGGTTCATAAGCCTTGCAAATTAGACTGGAAATGAAAATTGGCTCTTTTATGAGAAAAAAAAAGTGCCTTATAACTTGTCTAAAATAAGCCTCATGAAAGCCTGATTAGCTTCATGCATGTGAAAGAAAAGGTATTGTGCCCCACCATACTTCTCCCTCCCTTTTTTTCTTTTACAAGTAATGATGTGGTAGCTTTGATACCATTACTTTTGGAATAATGTCAAACCTGATGCATCTAAATCTGAACGCAGGCTGCATACGTTTTTAAGTTCCATGCTGATGGTGCTCTGAAACAGAAGAACATATGTTGCATGCGTATTCTCGTCACTACATAAATTTACAGCTGAACCGGATGGACTATTCTGACGATTCTTATCATACTTTTCTTAACCTTGACAGTGTATTTTTCTGGGCAGTCTATGGGGCAGTCACAAGCCTCCCGGTTTTCATCCAAATTATCTTAAATTGTGTTCCGAAAGCAACAAAGCTTTTACGGACTTGGAACAACATGGGTGTAAATAATTCATGACAAAATTTTAATTATGGGGTTGAGTATCATTGTATTTTGTAATATATCTAGTATCTGAAATTTACTGACCTGTTCTGTCATAGTTTCGCCATGCTGTTGAATACCTGTACAACATTTTCCTATTGTCAGCGATGAACATGCAGCTGTTGTTTTAATGGTTGCATTGCTGATCAAAGGTAAACTTAAGAAAGCAGAGGCATAAATAATAAAAGTGGCATAACAAAAGGATGCAATGCTCTGATGTCACAAATGGCGTTTAAAGAGGAGAGCCAGCCAGAGGAGCTCTCATGAATAAAAGACCCAGACGAGGAAACAGCCGTTAGACAGTCAACTCAAGCACTGAGCAATACACAACAAAATGACCCAAATGACCCGTGCTGCAGCTAAAGGAATCAGGGAAGCTCTCTCTTCCACAGCAGCTATTTTCTCCAGCAGTTCAGTCAAGCGGGTCGACATTATTCAGGGCATGCTGACTGCATCCTCTGTACCCTGATGGTATTGATCTCTGGAGATGGAAAGCACGACTGCTTAGCTTCACAAAAAAGAAAGAAGTGCAACATAGACAATAATGCTCAAAGACCAAAGCATCTGGGATGGAATTCAGAAAGGTCGGAGGATTTATTGAAATAGGTTGACATTTATGAAGTAATATAGGCTTCATTGTGAAGGTCTAGCCTTTTTAGAAGGCATCATTTACAGCAAGACTGTTTGACTTGTGAGAGAGGATTTGTTTCACTAGGAAATGAGAAAAAGGGCCATCCATGAAAAGCCTGGCTATACATGCACACTGGTATTCCGTACAGCAGTGTACAGATGTGAGATTGCTTAATTAGATGTTATGTATATTTTTATGTGTATGTATGTATGTATTTATTTTAGTAATCCTGCATGATTTTAGTAATAATAATTCTGTATAAATAATCTTATCTTTTCTTTTTTTTTCCATTTCCATTTAAAAACATTGTCTCACCGCCGCTGCCTGCTTAATTATATTGCCTAATTGCTTGATATTTTTTTTATTAATTGTTAATTTCATTTGTGGGTTAATTGTAATTACTTCAAATGAAAAATGTAATTTCAGTTAGTCATTTCTATTTTTATTTAGTATATGTAGTAAAGTATAATTTTATACATGGAAAAAAATTATATGCAATCGTTTGATCATTTATTCATTCAGTAAACACACAAATGATAACCTATCCTCTGGTTTTCAGCTGAGAATAGATTGGCAGTAGATTATGTTCTGCCAAATATATCTGTATCATCTGTAAATAAACAGAAAAAAAAAGCAAAAACAATGCTCACCCTGCAAGAACAGTTGATATGTGTTGATAGTTTGCATCATACACTTAGGACTCGCGGGCCCATCCTCTTTGCTCTGTGAACATGAAAATGCGAACATTTGAAATCATTGGGGTTTTGAAACAGCATGCATCCTGTTTTTCCTCTCCTGGAATGTTTTGATGGGACCTCACACTTTTAGCGGGCTGTGTTAACATTTGCATCTCCATCACAGCGGGGCTCTTTGTCAATCAGGGCGTGTCTGAGGCCTGAAAAGAGATGATTGAAGCGAAGGGAGATTTTCATGCATTTTACCAAAATGCTTCACCGTACCTGGCGGCATGCGAAAAATGCTATGTTACCATGGTAACCCCTCCCTCAACAAATGACCTTGCCACTCTCTCTGATTTTAGCACCTGCTGAAAAGCGATATTCACTCTAATGTCCAAGATGTCTGAGTAAAAGGGGGAAATTGCGTCTAAACAGACAAGACGCTCTAGGAGGCTGGGTTTTTGGCCTTTTTTTTATAAAGTATGTCCTTTTGGGAGATTTTTTTTTTCTAGAATGCCTTCTGGCTGTTCAGTTAGACACTATCTCAAATTTACACCTTGGAAGGTTTTTCCCTTTGGAGTAGACACACAACAGCAGGGAGGCAGAGCGCTCCACATGACTTTTCCACACATAAAACCAACCTGGGAGTTTATGAAGCAGGTTTGTTGTGCACGGTGAAACTTTTGCATTGTGTTGCGAGTGAAGTTATTAGATGATGGAAGGACATTCTATTCTTACTCACAGCTTACGTGGAGCTGGCCCCGGTTGCAGTTCGTTACTACGTGTCAGGTATGCCCTGTGTAGGTCTGTGTCTTGGTGCAGGACCAGACTCTTTCCCTAACACCTCCTGCTCCTATTTTAATCCTTGTGTGTCCTCTATTCTGTTCTCCCTCATTAACTATTGTGTCGTGCAATCATAATATGTGGATGTGCACTGTGCTTTTTCCCCATATTTGTGCAAAATTCAACTCTTCAATTGGTTGTTCTTGCAATTTCTCTTCAACCTGCCGAGTAGTTCAATGCAAAGCCCATTCAGCATAATGTTTTTAGCTACTTATGAAATTATTATTAAATATTGGTGGTTTCCTGCTTTGCATCGCTCGAATGTAATAGTGAGTCATTATTTTGAAGTCATTAATTGCTGTGGTTTTATGCAGCGCACAGATTTATGGATCGTCCTCATTCACGAATAAGCTTGTCCTTTTAATGTTTACCTCATTAATGCATAGTCGTTCCCTTATTAATTCATATGCAAATTAAATGAATTCATAAATCTAAGCTGATAGAGAGACCCGTAAGTGTTGTAAAATTAATATATACTATACGAGATAAATTAATATATACCTCAACACACTGGACTTCTTAAAAGTTCATTTAAAGGCTTAGCTTAAAAGCATGAAATCTGTTAAAACTAAATAATAAAATCAACATTTTCTGTGTGTGAATGTATTTACAGTACTAAAATCAAATTAAATTCATTAATGTGACTTTAGTTAGTTTACTTTTTATTATATAACTCATAGTTTATAATTAAAAAATATATAAATACACACGCACACCGACACACACATCTATACTATATATATATATATATATATATATATATATATATATATATATATATATATAATTGCGTTTTTTGTTTATTAGCAAATGGCTGTAAAATAGCATTGTATAGTGTAATAGTATTATATACACTGTAGTTTGATTTAAAAACATGGAAAAATAATAAGTAATACTAATAGAAAAAAATACTCTAGTAATGTATGTCTCTTTGTTTGTGTGTTTAGGTGTGAACCTGCAGTTCAGTATACATTTTTACATATTATGTTTCTATTTTATGTTTGTTATTTTTCCCCCAAACAATTTTGCTTTAGAATCGAAAGTTTTTGCAAAGGGTGTTCTCATAGCTGTAAAAATAGCCAATAGTCTTTAGGCCAGTTCAGACTGATCAGACAAAACCTGACGAACGTGTCTGCTGCCATTTGTCGACGTCTGTTGCTGCGGTGTGAATTGGCCTTTTATTTTACTGTAACATAATTTACATTCATTCCTTTCAATGCCTTTCTGAATACAGATGACTGGGAGAATACAGATCTAAAATTAATGTACATACATACAGCAAAGCAAGTTCATAGTCAGAGTCATCCAGCTCTTTAAGGAGTCTGGGATGCCTTGCAGCACTCTTTCTTGTTTTCGTGCATTAATACTTGTATTCTCATTACAGGGAGCTTCGCATTGGCAGATCTGGGCATGTGCGAGCCTCCTCCATCATCTACTGTATATTGTTCCGATATAAGCCTGCTGCAGGACAGATACGGTCTGAACGCCGGATCCGATGCTGACTCGGACCCCGAGGGGGTCATGACCCCTGAGCGTGCCGTCCAACTGTGGAGTGGGCAGCCCCTGAAGTCCCGCCGCAGCTCTTGCCTGTCCAGCCCCGACCACTCGGTTCTCACTCTCACCGACTCTGAAAACGAGCACAAGACTGATGAAGAATCAGGTAGGATAGAGAGAGAGAGAGAGAAACACTTGGGTGTAGAGAAATGAAACAAATGAAGAGACAAATGAAAAGGCACTGATGATTGGAGATTTATCAGAAGGGTAGTGCATCTAAATTAAGTGGAAAATCTGTAATTTGGTTAGACATTAGTTCCGACAACGAATGCCGGTGTAATGAGACATCTAAATGAAATGTTCTCATTCTCCCAAAGGCCTTCAGTCTTTTTTGGGGGGTGAAATTGAGCATATGAATCATTGAATAAGGACTATTTATATGATTCCCAACACTTAGGCGTCAATATGTCTAAAGCTGTAGCATTTTCTAAATACTGCATTCACAGTGCTGGCGGGATCAAAGCGATTTACAAACCAAAGAGGAATCATCTCAATGCCTGCAATCTCAAGTGGCATTTCTCTTTGATATAACGAGATTTTACTGCAACTAACCAGCCTCTCTAACTTGCCAATGCCAAGTATCAAATTATGAATTTATCTGATTATCAGGTCTTATTTATAAAATGTTTTTCGCTGACTGTTGAACTGACACAGTTGAAGCTTCTTCTTTCCATAAAACAAGCACCAGACACAAGCATGTAAATTCAGAGACATTCAGTCTTATCAGAAAGATAACTGAAACATAGAGCCCTATTTTAATAATCTAAACGCAAGTGTAAAGCGCACGGCGCAGGTGCACTCAGGCCGCATTTTTGGAATGGGTTGTCCCTATTCTCTTAATGAGTATTGGGCATAATGTTCAATAAACCAATCAGAGTGTCATCTCCCATTCCCTTTAAGAGCGAAATGCAATCGCGCCACGGCGGATCACTATTTACATGGCAGAATTTGTTGGCGGAAAAGCTGAACGCTTCTCAAGCAAAGAAACCGATATGCTCGTGCACGAAGTTAAAGCGCACGAACAGATCATCTACGGGACATGCAGGAATCTGAATCAGAATCAGAAATATATATATGTGTGTGTGTGTGTGTGTGTGTGTGTGTATTGGCACAATTGTTCAATTAATTTGCCAATTTCAATCATCATTATAAGTAGTAATAGAGTGAATTGCAAATAGGTAGCCTAATTCTAATACATGCAATGACTATCCATCATTACATTTGTATATTTATGTAGCATACACAATAATATTATTTTACACTGTAGTACTTTTGTTTTTTAATATTTCGCATGTTTGTGTGATGCGCATCCGTGTGTGTAATAAGCAAAGTCAACACGCAGTGTGGACCCGCAAATAGCTCCTTAAAATAGCAATACACCAGTAATGCACCTGAACACACATCCTTTTTAGACCAGCACAGCCATTGGCGCACAAATGGGCACAAATGCATTTGCTAATTAAATGACGTGGCGCTGGACGAGAAAATGTGAACAGCGCTGGACTGAACCTAGCAAACACACATTGCGCCGGGTGTTTAATAGTCACTAGACACTAATCTCATGAAAAAGATTATCTTAAGATCATTCTTCATTTTACACATTTAGTTTTAGGGCCTAGTTGTAGTTTTCGTATATATTTCATGGAAATGTCCATTTAATTATATATATGTTGTGCAATATTAATTAGTTTTTGTTCATTATATAGTACATGGATTGAAATTACATAGTTGTATTTGATAAGGATAATATTTTAATAAAAAATAATATAAACATGCATAACCATTTATAAACAGTAATGTTTACTGTTAAATAGTTTGGGGTCAAGATTTTTATTTTTTTAAAGTACGAATTATATTCAGCAATGATGCACTTAAAGCTGCAGTCGGTAACTTTTGACGCTCTAGCGGTTAATAAACAGAACTGCTTGCGTGTTGCGGAAGGACATCGTAGCCGGAACTACTTCTCTCTGTTTATGTCTATGAAGAATCACAAAGGTACTGGATTACTCCGCCATGGTACCCCTGAAGCAATCTAAAATAGTCCGAATATAAACACTTATTATAGGTGTACCCTAGTGATTCAGGACAAGCTAAAAACACAGTTTGGAAAATGGATTCATTGTGTACTCGCTTATTATATACATTTTGTGTACTTTGAACACAAAAACAGTTATGGACCGCAGCTCTGATTGGTTGTTTCTTACTGGGAGCGGTAAGAAATTGACACTTTCCACTAATAGGGTTTAAACTGGAGTCCTGTGACTTAAATCAATACAATTTTAAACAGATCAGATGTTAGACAAAATCAGATCACAAAATTTAAATAAGATTATATGTAGTTATTAACAGAATAATCATTTATTTGCGTTAAATTTGTGTTAAGTGTTTTACTGTTTTGTTGCATTAGGTGTAGAACATTGCATTGTGCACATTTTAACATTAAGTTATGGATACAGCTCATTAATCTCATATTCATGTATAGAATGGGTTCGAGTGAGCTGATTAGCAACAGCTCTTGCAAATTAAGAGAGGCAAAACATATTATTTGAATATATTTTGTGATCATTTTGTAAACATTTTTCAAATTTACTCAGTGATATCAAAGATAAAGTAAAATCAAAAAGCAACCTTTTTTTGTTAGTGCTTGTAAAAAAAAAAAAACTGCAGGTTTTCCAAAATGTTGAGATTAGAGTTGCACGCCTCTGAAAGGCTTTTATTGCACACAGAAAATAAGAAGAAAAGGAAGTGAATAGAGCAGAAGTGTTAAGGGAGGAGATGTGAAACTCCAGGGGGTCCTAACAGAAAAGGAGCAAGACTTTCTTTTTGAGGTGAGCGTGTGTGAAGAAAGGGGAAGTAGATCTAGAGGGTTGAATGCAGGCAGTCATCGTTCAAAGCCAGCCCAGCTATGCTGCTCCACTCTTGGACATCAAGGCCACTACATGCATTAATGGAAGCAGGTTGTGCAAAGGAAAGGCACAATGCGGGATTTATGATACCTGCGGCGAGATGCAATAAGCACCAGGTGCTTCTCATCATGCACTGCCAGCAGTGTTCCAGTTTTGTTCGCCTTCTTCTAGTGACATGCTTCTATTGTGAGCCTTCACATGTGCTGGTGGTATGAAAGACAGGAAAATGATGGCGATGTTGATAAGGGGAATTGGGTATTGGGCATTGAGTACTGCTTATCTCTCACACAGTCAGAGGATTTAACATGGGAAATTGACACGTTCCACTAATAGGTTTAAACTGGAGTCCTGTGACTTAAATCAATACAATTTTAAACTATCAGATGTTACACAAAATTAGCTCACAAAATATAAATAAGACTATATGTAGTTATTTACAGAATAATCATTTATTTGTCAAGTTCAACAAATCAAATTGACTAAAGTGTTCACCCAAATATGAAAATTCTGTCATTAATTACTCACTCTCACGTCGTTCCAAACCTGTGGGACCATTGTTCATCTTCGGAACACAAATTAAGATATTTTTATAAAATCCGAGAGCTTTCTGACCCTGCATAGACAGCAAAGCAACTTCCAAGACAAGAAAGGCAGAAGGGACAGCGTTAATGTGACATCAGTGGTTCATACGTAAAGGTCTGAAGCTACTAGAATACTTATAATACAAAAATAGTGACTGTTCATTTTGTTTGTTCATTTATATATAGATTGACCTCCTAAAGGGGATGAAAATGAAAAATTCACAATTAATCACCCTTGGTGGAAAAGTACAAATTTTACTTAATTTTTTTATAGGTATAAGCCATGTACCATTTTTGTTGAAAATGCCAATGACTGCTACACCCCTTGGGGTTTTTCATAGTATCTTTGGTGTGTCTTTGAAGGAAGGGACTTTGAGTCTTTTTGTTTGGAATGGTGGTTGATGACACTGCCACTGAAAACCTCTTGAGACTGCAGCGAAAGACTCATTAAACTCAGACATTAAAAACAGTAAAAAGCGATGCTTCTGCAGCAGTGCTTCATTTGAAAAGATCAACTCCTCCATCGCTTTTGCCCTTTCTTTCAAATGTAAGCATATGAACAATATGGACAGGTTCCAGAACAGAAAACAGTTTTGAGAGAATGACAGTTTATACAATAGATATAAGGAGTAAAAATAAATCTGGATGAATTTGTGCTAGTTCAACAGAGATTATCACTTAAAGGGGTCATGACGTTGCTAAAAAACACATTATTTTCCACATAATGTACATTATTGCTCCTCTGTGTCCCGTCTTTCTGAAACGCCTCAATTTTTACAAAACTCATTGGGTCTCATTCACTAAATATGCGTAGGCACAGATTTTTGCGTGAAATGTGCGAACGGACGTTTTCACAAATAAATCATGATTCATCAAAAACTTTCGTACAAATTTTTTTTCTAAATATATGAAAAGATTCAAGAACAACTTATACCACACGTACGCAATAATCATGTACAAACGGGGGCCTTATAAGCATTTGTTAAGAACCCTATATAATTAGATGTTATTGCTAAATTATAATTACAGTTCCAATTTTATATATATATATATATATATATATATATATATATATATTAGAGGTCCAAACAACAATCACCTGATCTATCCTTATATAATTGGTGATTAATGTGTCTCATCTTGTGTTTAGTTATAGGCATGGCACACTTGGTACTGCTTGAAGACATCGAGGCACTTGCTCTAAGGAGAGAGCGCGTCTTTAGAGAGCGCACAGATATGTTCGCGGAGAGTGACGAATGGCTGTTCAGTCGCTTTAGGTTGCCCAGAGAAGTCCTCATTGATTTATGCAACTCACTGGAACCACACCTAAGCCAGATCACTAACCACTCTCACCCTATACCACCTTATCTCCAAGCCTGTGTTTAACCCATGCTTCCTTTTTACCTGTGGCCGTTATGCCAGTGGATACACTTTTAAATAACAAATAATTTTTCCTGGCTTCCACCTACGACAGCAAAACCTCACGTTCATTATCGTTAAAGTTATTTTTCTTTGTCTTTTGTTTCGGTGCCATAATTGTCTTTCTCTGTACAAGTGCCTCGTTTTGGAAAGCCCTTATATGGAGCTGGTTTGGGCGTGAATTATGCTAATTACTGACCTCGTGCACGCGGGCGCTCATTTAGAAGACTCCAAATTCACTAACAGAAGAACGAGTTTAAGAACAAGCTCATGTGCGTACGCACGTGTTGTGAATTAGGTGGAAAGTTCTCGTGAGAAGTTCAAATGTGCGTATAAATAAGAAAATTGTACACAAAAATTAGTGAATGAGACCCATTGTTCTGAAAAAGCGAGGTCTAAGCTGATTGGCTGGCTATCCAGTACTCTGTGAATGGCTGAATACCTCAAGCATGAAATATTACGAGAAATGTTACGCCCCTTAACATACTGTCCATTATTTGTCAGAACACCGGTGCAATGAGACAAAACCAATACCAATTTCAAATGAGGCATTTGTTACATCCTGTGGGGAAATTACTGATTCTAATGACTTAAACTGACTTTTTACGCATTGCATATTGTACCGCGTTAACATAATACCATATATGCATTTGTGATCGTAGAAATGACAAACAACAAGTGCTCCTCTACACTACTTAAACCTTGTTTTGAATCATCAGTGTCAAATTTTTTAATATAAAAAAGGTACTTACAGTTTGTGAGTCAGAAGCACCTTGCAGTGTCCTTGCTAAGTTGGAACATTATAGGCTAATCTGCAGGTAGAGGAAACAGTCCTCCATAAACTGCATTGCACAATGTCACACACTGATGTATTTCCTCAGCGACCAGCATGGATCAGCTCTAGGCTAATGAAGTGGATATCGTCGTCAATTAGAAAGCCAAGCAAAGTAGTTTTGCTTTTACAACGAAACACACAGCATCTCCACAACACGGGGAGACAGCGAGAATAAAAGTTAAGCCTTCTTTCTTTGCGTAAACATTTGGGCGGTGTTATGCCAATTTTCCCACACGGTGACATAGACATGTGGGGGCATGTTTAAACAAGGTGTTTTAGGTGTGGGCGTGGACAAGTCCTAACTTTTATAAAGTATATCCTTTTGGATTTGAGGCTTTAGTCTTTGCAACTTTTCATATTTTCTTTATGCACCAAGAGCTTGTAACACTCCAAAGAAAAAAGAATAATTGAAATCGCATCATATGACCTCATTAAATGTTAGCCAGGTGAAGTCTTTTGCTCGTCTTTGCCTTCTTCAAAGAATGAATCACCACTTACACAGTGTTCCACTCAATCAAACTTCTTTTAAACCTATAATTAAATCTTTTCTCTATTTCCGCACTCACTCAGAAAGCTGCATCTTTAAATAATCTTCATTCATACATGAGCATTAAACTGATACAAAGTGACAGTTAAGGCTTTTATAATGAAATGCTTCTATTGTTAACTTTCTGTTCATCAAAGTATCTGAAAAAATTATGGTTTCCACAAAAAATATAATGCAGAAAATCTGTTTTCAACATTGATATTAATTAGAAATGGTTCTTGAGCACCAAATCAGTTCATCATTTGACACAAAACAATTGAGTGATGCTGTTGAAGATCGAGCTTTGCCATCATTAAAACTTACATTTAACATTTTAAAATTCATTACAATAGAAAACAGCTATTTTAAATTATAATCATTTTTTACATTATAGCTATTTTTTTACTGATCAAATAAAAAACATCTTCCCTTCCTCAAAGAATGAATCACCATAAACACAATTTCCCACACAATCGAACTTCTTTTACTGCCTTAATTACATCTTTTCTCTATGGTCCACACCCACTCAGATGGCTGCTTCTATGAATAATCTTTATCCATACATGAGCATCTGCTTTGTGTCCAGCTGTGTTTGTAATTAGCACACAAGCAACAAAGCGATGTGTTTTCATAGCCACCTGCCGTCTCACAATCTTGGTGACACAAGTTCTTCACTCGGTTAATAGACAATATCCATTTCAAAAAGTAGAAGTTGAGTTTGATGCACGTTTGGGCTGTGGGCGGCATCGGTGGCCTTGTTGCCATTGTTACAGACATTAACCGTAGCATCGGCATGTGAACACGTTGGGAGCAGCGTGATGTTTCTCAGAAGAATTGTTCGCATTGTTTCCACCGCTGCTCTGAGCCACGCAGAGCAGCCCACTGATCTTTGTTTTTCTCTTTCTTCTCCATTCTGAGCTTCCCTTTCAGAGCCACAGGCAGAAATTGAATCCCTCTGTCCTAAACTCCACCCTTTCTCCTGCCTACTGAGACTGGAGTCCACTTCAAGTCTGTGTGTGTTACTGTCATGCACCAATGTTTAAGAAAAACAAAGTTTCTCCATTTGTGTGTGTATTTGTGTACATTGAAATAAACGGAAACCCAGCAGGACTCCGACCACTAATGCATTCCCACCGTGGGAGCTAATTAAAAGGGATGGCGAGAGCTGGATTTGATCAAGAGAATGCTGGGTGACTAGTCACAGCAGTGAGTCCTGAGGCGCCGTGTTCAGCCACCGTGTGTGTGAAGAGCGTGGCATGATGATATGATAAAGACGGCACCTTCAGGCAACACTTACACTCATTACCACTCGCTTTTGTTGGCATTCACGGGTCAACTCTCAGCGTCAAAGACATGCCCGGGCAAACTTTCCTGGGCTCCCTTTCGCAAGTCTCTTCGCTCAGATCTGCCTGTCTTCTGTTGTTCGCTGAGCCTTGGTTACTTTTACAGACAGTGGGTTCATGTCACTGGCAGATTACAGCTAAATGATTAGAGAAGGAGCCCTCATTAAAATGCCACAGTTTGCTCGTGGCGCTGTTCGCACTCTTTTAAGTTCTCATGGTGTACTGTCACACAGCTTGCACTGAGGCCATTAACTAGTGTAAGGACACAAACTCCAGCTCTTGGGAGTCATTGCGCATATTATGAGAACGTGTAGCAAAATCAACTGTGAAATCTGAAAACAAAGTTTGGCCAAAGATGATTGCATAATAAGTGTGCAGATTAACCTCCTGATGCATGAATTATTAAGTCACAAAGGCAAACAAATGTTTCTGTTTGCTTTAAAACAAGAATATCATAATTGACAGTTCTCATTATAAACTCGTTGCTTATTAGCATGCATATTATTAACACATTGGCTTGTAAAGCACATATTGTGCATGACCATCTATTCTACATACCTAATCCTACCCAATGCCTAAACTTAACCACTGCCTTACTAACTATTAATACGCAGCAATTTAGGAGTTTATTGATGCAATAGTAGTAGTTAATGGTTTGTTAATAGTGAGAACTGTACCTTAAAATAAAGTGTGATCAAAATACTTCTAAATCTAAGTGTAACCTACTTTTTAAACTAATGTTAACAAAGCCAAACCACTTCCATCAGCTATATTGAAGTTTTATCATAAATCAACAAAATTACATATAAAGAAATCAGAGTTATGCAGAAGGTCAAAGGTGATCGCTCATTGTTCTTTCAATTGAACGCTGAATGCTTAAAATGCGGTCACACTTTATTTTAGGGTCCAATTCTCACTATTAACTAACCATTAACTATTGCCTCAATTAACTCCTTATTTGCTGCTTATTAATAGTTTATAAGGTAGTTGTTAAGTTTAGGGTATTGGGTAGGATTATGGATGTCATGCATTATATGTACTTTATAAGCACTAATAAACAGCCAATATGTTAATAATAGACGTGCTAATAAGCAACTATATATTAGTGCGAATTGGACCTTATACTAAAGTGTTACCAAAAATGCCTTTAAAAGGTCTGTCCACTGTTGTAGAGACATAGTCTACTGTTAAAACCAAAAATCAGTGATGAATTCATTAGGCGATGTGGAACATTTGCTCATTTCCAGAACATCTCTGGCATGTAATTAAAGTGTCTGAATAAAGAGCATGAAGATTATCTACAATTATGAAAACTAGGGAATCTGCAGGATTTTTCTCCTTTTCTGTTGGTGTTGGTGGCAGAAATAAAACCATTTCGCCATTGACGCCCAACTCCCAACTCGTCGTTTCTTAAAGCGAAAAAGGAAGTGAATACTGAAATTGAAGACAGTTAGCTTTTTAATGAACACCCCACTCCGAATATGTCTAGTAACAGGTATGTCAACAACTAGAGGTTTTAAAGACCTTTCGAGGAGCTTTGGTTTCCATGACAACAGGTGAAACCAAATGGGTAGGTCAGCAGTGAGTGTGTGTGCTGTGTCTGGTTGGTGTGCGAAAGTGTGTTTGTATGTTTTTGGGATAATTTATAATGTTTATTTGAAGATTCTGACTTTGGGGTTATAAAATTAATGTTCCATTTAAAAAAAAATACAAAGTGTTTGTTAGTGTTGTTGTGTGTAAAGGTCAAATAAGCTATTACGGTTATAATGATCCAGAAAAGCACACAATTTAAATGAATCCAATATATACAAAATTAATGAACCCATTTTTTTATTTTTTTTTACCAAGCATATCATTGACTGTGTAATCCTTATTCTTTCAGTGTGTGGTGGACAGGGTTGTTGAGTTTGGTCTTTCCAGACCTGGCAGGGTTGACATTTGAAATGAATCTGTCACACTAGTTTTGATTAGCGTTCAGCTATTTTCTTTCATATGGCAAAAAATTAATTCTCAGTTTTCCCATTTGTCCAATTCAAGATTACGATTTTGTTTTTCTTCCTTCATTTTTCAATCAGCTTAAGAATGTAAACTCAATATGATTTAAGTTTCTATAAATTAACCGTCTAGTTCTATTCCATGTGCATCACACATGAAGTTGTCAACATGGTGTACATGTAAAATTTACTTGTTAAATATCTTTGCAGAAAAGATTGAATTATGAATCCTCATACTGTATTGTACAAACGTGTCTTAAACATATTCATGTATATTATTGAAATAGAATGCTTAAATTAGAATAATATTAAAAACACTTAAAATGAAAAAAAAAAGACTAAAAGTATAACACCAGTAAACTTTTACTGACATTAAATGTTTTGTAAAAACAAACAACAGCCGCTTTCCAGCATGTCGAGATATCTTCTGATGTTCCTTTATGTTTATTTCACATTATAACTAGTAAACTATAAGAGATGATCGGTTCACGTGCCGCTTGAACTGAAGAGCTACAGCAATCTGTCACGACACATTAAAGAGCCACAAACAAGTATTTATTGTTTGAATTTTTGAAAAAAACAAAAGCTGAAATGAAAAATGGAAAGCTGAGACTTTGTTTCATAGCTAAAGTAACCTGCTCTGTCATGCCTGTCATCGTGTTGTCAGTTTACTCCTTGCTCCATGGTATATAACAGCTTGAGAACACGATTGATGTGTGGCTTGTCGGACATAGAAACAGTAACGAAGTGGGGGGCGGGTCTTGGCGAAGGCAAGCAGTAATTTATTAAAATAAAATAAAAATCCTCATTTTATCATATCAACTTTTAAATAAGATACAATTTCAAATACGCAAGAAGGTAAAGTGAAAAAGACACAAATATAAGAAGAATCTGGTATGTTGAGGCACAAGGACATTTAAAACAGTAGGCCGATTATTCAAAAAAGTCTAGTTTCTTAATTCTCTCATTTGTTTAGACATTTGCTTGTATAGTTATGCTAGGATCTGTGTATAATAATGTGTGTGTGTTTCTGTGGCACACTATGACATACGTCCAGCGAGACGTTATTCTGGTGCGAGTGTGACCGCTTCTAATGAATCTCTTAATGCTGCTTGTTCCTTCCGATGCTTATCTGTCCCACTTTCACATCATGCTGTTATTTCATGATTGTTTACAATCCATTAGCATTCGCATGGCTCTCAAATAACGCGTGCGCAGCTATTCCATCGTCGCCTCACAAGGAGAAATAGCTGTGACAGCGCTGAACGTTTATTTAACGTGTCGATGGTGGCGGCAAAGAGGTAATTGAGAATTGATTTGACCATAATGGCTTTTCATATGTTCCCTACAGAATGCTGATGCTGCCTGATTAAGCCGTGAGACGGCAATTTGCCACTTAATGGGGTCTGCCCTTGTCCTTTGCACAAGATGAACCGACCGTGTGAGAAGTAGTAATAAAGGGACAGTGTTCAGAGGTGTCATCCGCATCTGAATCATTGTACAGAGCACATTATTGTGGATTAATCTGTTCTCGCTTTTGTCACCTCAAAGCGTTCGCTTTGTAGAGGGAAGTTTCTTAGTTCCAGTTTGCTGCACTAGTTCCAGTTTGCTGTCTCAACAACTGCAGCAAAAGCTGATGATACTAACACCTGAGTACATTCCCTTTGCCTGAAACATGTAAAAGGTGTCCTAACAGTTTTTTAATCAATGCGGAAATGAATGACAACTTTGAGCAATATGTTTAAGTAATTTTAACCAAACACGTTATTTTACTCATAAAACAATAAGTGAATGAGACATGAAAATACAGTGCTATTTCAAACGTCTTATTTTAACTTGGTCAGAAATTTTTAAAGGGGGGTTCAAGGGACATAGGGTGTCTGCACAAAATGAGGAAAGTTTATGTAGAAAGTATATGTATATAATGATTTTAACGTTCACATTTTCTGTATTTGTATTTTGGTATTTTGTATTCACGCTGCAGTCTACTTTCTGAGGAATTATATTACAGCACCGGTATGTCTGCATAGAAAGTAGTTTTATGTCAAATGAAATAAAATAAATACATAAATAAATAAATAAATAAAATAAAGAAAAGTGAGCTATTCTAAAGTAATTATTAAATATGAATTTTTTAACTATTTGCTTTCCAGTGTTATTATTTAAACACTAAGATAAAATAAAAATATTTAATTTAGTCTTTATAATACCACATTATTATTTTTTTATATTTACTATATAGTAAATGGTTGCTTATACATGACAATATAATACTGCCTTTATTCATTATTTTAGTAACCGGTTTCTTGCAAAGGATTCATCATTTTTGAGAGTCATTGGCATTGCAAAGTAAAAAAAAAAAAAAAAAGATCTAGGTCGAGCTATTGTCAGACTCTTTTGGGTACAAATTTATATTAATAATATATCATAGATTAATGTTTAATTAATATAAACTTTAATATAAACTAGTGCTGTCAAAGGATTAATCGTATCCAGTATAAATGTTTTTGTTTACGTAGTATATGAGTGTGTACTGTTTATTATGTATATACAAATACAAACATATGAATATATATATATATATATATATATATATATATATATATATATATATATATATATATATATATATATATATATATATATATATTTAATAAAAATTGTATGTTTATATATTAAATATATTTATATAGAATATAAGATATAAAATATAAATGTTTATAAATGTAAATATTCTCAAAAAATATACTGAATGTTTGGGTATTTATATATACATAATACATAAACACAGTACATATATTATGTAAACAAAAACTTTTATCTTTGATGTGATTAATCATGATTAATCCTTTGACAGCACTTATATAAATTAATATTTAATAAAATAAATAATGGTTTGCAAAGTGATCAGTCTAAAATCCAAGGTGACAGTCATACTGTATATGGCTTTTGTGAAACAGAAGCTGTGTCTGAACATCCTCTTTGGCCATACTACTTTTGGCATGCTGTGTAGTTGCGGAAGTAAGCTAATTCCAGAACTCCTTCAAGACTGTTGGAAGACCATTTCAGGTGACTACCCCTTGAAGCTCATCAAGAGAATGCCAAGAGTGTGCAAAGCAGTAATCAAAGCAAAAGGTGGCTACTTTGAAGAACCTACAATATGACATATTTTCAGTTGTTTCACACTTTTGTTATGTATATAATTCCATATATAATTCCACATGTGTTAATTCATAGTTTTGATGCCTTCATTGTGAATCTACAATTTTCATAGTCATGAAAATAAAGAAAACTCTTTGAATGAGAAGGTGTGTCCAAACTTTTGGTCTGTACTGTATATATATATATATATATAAATATATATAAATATATATATATATATATATATATATATATATATATATATATATATATATATATATATATATATATATATATATAAATAAATATATATATATATATATATATATATATATCCATATATACCCATATATATATATGCTCACAGCAGCATGTCAGTGAATCTATTGACAGTATAGTCCACACTTACTCTGAAGCAGCAGCCATGATCTAATCCGCCAAGTCCAAATACATAAAAACACAGTTATAGTTATTTACATAATAAAACTATTCAGAGAGTTATCATGAAATTATGAAATTCCATAAACTAATTTCTGTTCATTATAAAAAAAAAAAAAATAGCAGGTCATGCAATAACAGACTGAGTAAATAATATGTGCTGGTGGTGCAATGCTCTGTTGATCTGTTCTGTTTGCGTGTTGCATTCATCAGGTTGCCTCATGCATAGACACACAGTAATTACAATTTCTGTGCTTACATGCTTTAGTCTAAACATACATTTCCTTTTTGTTGTTGTTGCATAAATTATGTTTCTGGTGCAGTCATCAGATGCTTTCTTTGTACAGAAGCACACTGAACTGAAATAAATCCAAAGCAATATGCTTGGCTTTTTAAATGTTACCTCAATATGGACATCCTTAACACTCAAGACGGGGTTTTCTTTATCTTGTTACTTTGATTTTCAAGGTCTTTTATATTTTAGTTTGTTCTCATTTGTGTTTGTGTTCACAACATTTGTTGTTTTTATCATTTGCTTTACTTTTACTTTGATTTCATTCTTCATTACAAGCATACTTTGATGACGAGGATGAAGATCTGTTTGGTGATTACTATTTCAGTAAGTTACCATATGTTCAGTGTTTTCTTGTGTTTCTTGTGTTTGCTGTGTATTTTGTTCATACAGTATATACAGTATGTTTTGTTCATATATATACAGTGCCGTGAAAAGGTTTTTGCCCCCTCCCTGTTTTTGTTGTTGTTGTTGTTGTTGTTTTTTTGCATATTTGTCACACTTAAAAGATTCAGATCATCAAACAAATGTTAATATTACACAAAGATAATGCAAGTAAATACAAAATGCAGTTTTTAAATTATGATTTCATTTATTAAGAGAATAAAACTGTCCAAACCTACCTGGCCCTAAGTGAAAAAATATTTCCCCGCTCCTGTTAAATCATGAAAGAACTGTGATTAACCACAATATTTTATAAAGCTTAGTTAAATTTTACTAGCCACACTCAGGCCTAATTACTGGCAGAAGCTGCTGAATCAAGAAATTAAATAGAACCTGTCTGACAAAGTGAAGCATGCTTAAAGATCGCAACATCATGTCACAATATAAAGAAATTCAAGAACAGATGAGAAACAAAATAGTTGACATGTATCAGTCTGGAAAGGGTTATAAAGCTATTTCTAAGGCCTTGGGACCCCAGCAAACTTGGCACAGTTGTGAACCTTCCCAGGGGTGGCCGGCCTACCAAAATTAATCCAAGAGCACAACGACGACTCATCCAGGAGGTCATAGAAGAACCCAGAACAACATCTAAAGAAGTGCAGGCCTCGCTTGTCTCAATTAAGGTCAGTGTTCATGAAACAACAGTAAGAAAGAGACTGTGTAAAAAGGGCATCCATGGGAGAGATCCAAGGCAAAAGAAAGAACACAAAGGCTCGTCTCACATTTCCCCCCAAAATATATTGATTATCCCCAATACTTTTGAACAAATATTCTGTGGACTAATGCGACAAAAAAAAAAAAGAATTAAGTTTTGGAGTTGCCAAGTCAAAAGTCCTGAATTAAATCCGATTGAGATGCTTTGGCATAACCTTTTAAGGGGTCATATATATGTAAAAAAAAAAAAAAAAACATTATGTTGTGTATTTGATGTAATGCAATGTTTTAATGCAGTTTAAAGTTCACCCAAACATTTTAATTATGTCATTAATAACTCACCCTCATGTCGTTCCAAATCCGTGAGACCTCCGTTTATCTTTGGAACACAGTTTAAGATATTTTAGATTTAGTCCGAGAGCTCTCAGTCCCTCCATTGAAACTGTGTGTACGGTATACTGTCCATGTTCAGAAAGGTTAGAAAACATCATCAAAGTAGTCCATGTCACATCAGAGGGTCAGTTAGAATTTTTTGAAGCATCGAAAATACATTTTGGTCCAAAAATAGCAAAAACTATGACTTTATTCAGCATTGTCTTCTCTTCCGTGTCTGTTGTGAGAGAGTTCAGAACACTGAAGTGTAGTGATATCTGGTTCACGAACGAATCATTCGATGTAACCGGATCTTCTTGAACCAGTTCACCAAAGCGAACTGAACCGTTTTAAACGGTTCGCATCTCCAATACACATTAATCCACAAATGACTTAAGCTGTTAACTTGGATCTTCTTGAACCAGTTCACCAAAGCGAACTGAACCGTTTTAAACGGTTCGCATCTCCAATACACATTAATCCACAAATGACTTAAGCTGTTAACTTGGATCTTCTTGAACCAGTTCACCAAAGCGAACTGAACCGTTTTAAACGGTTCGCATCTCCAATACACATTAATCCACAAATGACTTAAGCTGTTAACTTGGATCTTCTTGAACCAGTTCACCAAAGCGAACTGAACCGTTTTAAACGGTTCGCATCTCCAATACACATTAATCCACAAAATGACTTAAGCTGTTAACTTGTTTAATGTGGCTGACACTTCCTCTGAGTTCAAACAAACCAATATCCCGGAGTAATTCATTTACTCAAACAGTACACTGACTGAACTGATGTGAAGAGAGAACTGAAGATGAACAGCGAGCCGAGCCAGATAACAAACAAAAGATTGACCCGATTTGCAACTTTACAGATCTTCTTTATGCACCAAGATCTTGTAACACTCCAAAGAGAAAGGAATCGCATTTAAATCAAAATTTAATTCGCATTATATGACCCCTTTAAACAGTCCATTCATGCTCGAAAATCCTCCAGTGTGGCTGAATTAAAACAATTCTGCAAAGAAGAGTGGGCCAAAAATTCCTCCACAGCAATGTGAAAAACTCATTGCCAGTTATCGGAAATGCTTTATTGCAATTGTTGCGGCCAAGGGTAGCACAACCAGTTATTAGATTTAGGGGACAATTACTTTTTCATGTAGTGCCAGGCAGGTTTGGACAGCTTTTTTTCCTTAATAAATGAAATCATCATTTTAAAACTGCGTTTTGTACCTACTCTGGTTATCTTTGTGTAATATTAAAATTTGTCTGATGATCTGAACCCATTAAGTGTGACAAATATGCTAAAAACTTTTAGATATATATATGGTAACACTTTAGAAGAGGTAACACTTGTTAACTATTAACTACAACATTTCTCTCAATAAATTCTTAATTCACTGCTTATTAATAGTTAGTAAATTAGTTGTTAGGTTTAGGTATTGGGTAAGATTAGGGATGTAGAATAAGGTCAAGTAGAAAAAGGCATTAATATGTTCTTAATTAGCCCTAATACATGGCTAATATTCCAATGATATTCATGCTAATAAGCAACTAATAAGTGTTACCATATATATGTATTTATAAATATTTTTTTTAAAAGCGTTTTGAGTGTAAAGGGAATCACTGGTCCCAAAAAACATATTTCGTTCAGCCACCAAATCTGATAATAAGCCAGATTTCTTTTAATGAAATTTCAGACTTTTAAGCTATTAGCAGGAACACTACAAATTGGATGGGCTGCAGCTTTTTAAGAAAGCTTTTGTTTAAAAATTGTGTTTTTGTGTCAGGAGAATTCCCTTCTTCAGATCACCTCTTAAATGTTCATTTCTATCCCTGTTGAGAGCTCTAGTCACAGGCTGACAGATTGCTGCCTTCATCATAAAGCTCTCATTAGAAACTTCATTAATCACAATGCCTTAAACAAACCCAAGGCCAATTAGCCTCTCGTGGCATAAAGCCAGTCTCTTCAGTCCATTTCTCTCAATAACATGAGTAACTGTCTTTGAAAAAGTCCTTTTATTTACTTTTTAAGACAATATTTAAACCCTGAAAGGCCTATCTTACCCATGTGAGTGTGTGTGAAATTATGTAATTTTATATTTTTAGTGAAATCAAATATTTGACTTTCTAAACACGTATGCTCACCCGTCATTCTTCTATTAATAAAACAGTCTTTTCCCTTTTTTAAATTCAATCTTCGTTTTCTCATATTTGAACAAACTTCACATCTATCTTCAATATCAATTGATATAATGATTTTCAAAATGAGTGTGAATGAGGTCAGAAATAAAATCTGTTTATAATGGTGTCCATGGTTCGCACTCAACTATGAAGCGATAGTCTTATTAGTCCCCCTTATAGAGTGCACATAAGTGTAGTGGTTTCTCAGGAAGATTTAAAGAAACACCTGCTGCTTGCATTGTCAAACCAGCAATTTCCTCGAAACCGTATTAAGTTAACTTCACAGAATGCCCTTGTCGGCTGCCAACAGTCATCATTTACTAGAAGGAAAGATGCCGTCTGGAATGATGACACTTGCGACGTGCGAAGACGTGATAAATGCTTGTGCTGAGAAATATGGGAAATGAAGTGAGGGCTGCAAGATCCAAACAATCTGTGTATGAGCACACTATACTTCCCCAACAGTGGTTATTTTAGAGTTGTCCACCAGCATTGACCGAATATGACCTTACTAAAAAATTTTAGCTTTTAAAATATAAAAAAAATCTATGAAGAAATGGAGCCGCAGGCCATCTTGCATTGATTATGAATAGCTGGAGAAATGTATAAAAGGGCCAATGAAGTAGAGTTTCTTTACTGCATACTGACTAATGTACCATGCGATTCACTCATTGATTATAGCTTATTATTATTGTTTCATATATAAAATAGTTTTTCTGTCACTCAGATATCCTGCTCCCTTTTCTTGCTCTTAAGCTTACAGACAGTCCGTGTATTCAATCCCAAAGGTCATATGAAATAATAAAAGCAGGGCTTGCGTGACATGCTTCACGTTCATTCTGCCCCAGTGTTATTGCCCTGGCAGCACATTAAAGTGGGCATACGGATGGCTCTGGAGCTGCACACGGGCCACAACTACATCCGACTCCAAACCAGAGAAAACATTCATTTGTGGGTTTAAATCTGTAGAAGGTTACGTAACGTCTAAATATTCTATTTTGATATTTGCGCATTCGCCACCGTCGCTTCCACACTTAAAGGGAGGAAAAAACAGTGCAACATCATGCGTGGATGATGACACCTCAATGTGTCATGAATGAAATGCAAAACAAGTCGAGGCTTTTCTTTTAACCCGCACGCACTGTGCCAGATATGAAATCAGCTGTCAGTGGGGCTGTTTGTAGAGAGGAGCTTATTGGGTTTATTCTGAGAACTTGAGTCGCTGACTTTTTATTTGCTTGGAGTATAGACTGCAGAGGAAGAACCACAATGGCTTAAATGTTGGCCGAGAATGAGAAAATGTTGTTTAAAGAATATCACATTTGAAGTATGTGTGAACCGGAAGTTACGGCTTTACTTCCGTTTTTAAGCAATACTGAGAAAACGGAATATTGCATGGAGAGTGGGGCTTGATTTTAGAGCATCTCTAAAGAGCTTGCAGCACACTGATGGTTGGAAGGGAGTGATTACATGTTCACATTTAGACTGAAGATTATGAAGATTTCTTTATTTTCCTGTGGATTAACTTGCATGGATTAATTGTTTACCACAAGAAATGCAATGTGCCCTAACTAAGCAAATATGTTCTTTTTGATAACATGGACTATGTGGCAGCAAGCGACTCTGACTCTGCTGAATCATAAATACTGATGCATTTAATAAATAAAACAAATGACTGCTGTTATTGAATCAAAATGCAGATTCATTCAGAAACAATGGATTTCCTTACATATTTACTTATTTTGATTCGCATAGTGCTTATCTCTTGTTTATTGCATTTTTAAATAGACTAAAGCAAATTGCTTTTTTGCCAGAACCTCTCGCCATGCTTGCTTTAATTTTTATTTACAGTAATATTTATTTATTTATTTCTGCTAAAGATGCATACTTGATTTTCTCACAAAAAAATAAAAATAAAATTAATGCAAACAAGTACATACATGTTGCTAGTATGTTATTGGGGCACCATTTGTGAATACATTAAACATTTTTGCTCAATTACCTTAAAAAAATCACAAATGTTAGGGCTTGTCAAAATATCTCCATGGCCTAACTTTTTTGTCATTTTTCTGCTCTACAGTAAGCCCTGTCTAAAAACAACAAGAAAATTCAACAGCCAAAACACAACAATGGCCAACCTTGAAATACTGTATGCCATTAAAATATTTTGTATCATTTACAAAGTTTCTTTCTGAACTCCAATGCTCCTTCGTTTGCTTCCAGTATCTTCACTGTTTACTCTGTACACTTCCTGCTGTCTTGCTTCCTGGCAACCTCGTAAAATTATCCGTCCGTGACGCTCTCTGCACTGCTGTTTGTGCGGAGGTCAAGGGGTCGCAGCACATTTACATTGAATCATTTAGCAGAGGCTTTTTATCCAAAGTGATTCACAAATGAGGAGTACAAATACCTGCCGCTTGTATTCAGGAGTGCACTGAAGTGTGCAACATGATGTGAAACAACCTTTGTTTCTAAAACGACTTTTGTTATTATTGCAACTTCATATCGTTCAGGCTGTCATAATAATGATTTTATATTACTCACAATATGACTATTTCTTATTTTAAAGTAAAAATGTCCTTTAATTTGTATATTTATGTAATTATATATATATATATATATATATATATATATATATATATATATATATATATATATATGTATATATATATATATATATATATATATATATATATATATTTACATATTATATATATATATATATATATATATATATATATATATATATATATATATATATATATATATATATATATATATATGCATTTTGTTTTATTATTACATGTGAGCTACATATGAAAATCAGCATCTGGCATATTGTATCGGACTCATTTAGCTTCAGTGAACAGAATGAGTTGACTGAGCAGTAGAGGAAGTCTCTACACAGCAATGTCCTGTGGTCAGAAACGTCTCCTCTGCCAGAGTCCAAATGGATGATGAAGCTCCTGTGAGCTCTTTGCTGACAGCTTCTGATAATGTGCCCTCTTTATGGAGGAGGCAGAAACTAATGAGAAGTTGAAGGCACTGAATAAATTGGAAAATCGCAGCATAATGATTCTGTCCGCTGGCCTGTTTATGGGGCTGAAGGGGCAGGAGAGAGAGAGAGAGAGCGAGACTTAGCGGGCTTTCTCCAGGGAAGATATACAGACACAGACAAACAGGCGCGTTCTCTTGTACCCCGCGGAGAGGCCATCCTGAGTGGGTCAGCAGCGAGGTCCCTGCGAGTCTCCGGCATTGTGTGAGGCCAAATAAAGCCTGGCACAATTTGACGCCAATTATTATGGAAATGGAGAAGCTTGTGAAAGATTAACTGGCGAAATTTAGAAATGGGCTTGGATGCTAAATAAGTTCATGTTATAGAAAGAAGTAGTATGCTGCTCTTATTGCTATGCCATTTATGCTAATCTGTGCGTCTGCTGTATCAGCACACTTGTGAAGACTTATCACCTCTCCTTCACCTGAGCGATGACTCCTTGGGCTGCGCTGGTGCTCCGATTTCTGCCTTACACAAGCGGCCACCCAGTTGCAATGGCTTGATAAGAGCTAGAGGGGCAGTTCGGGCCTCCCTCCTGCTCTTCCAGGCCCAGCATCTGCAGAGCGATAAGTGTTTCCCAGAGAGCAGGAGGAGATGAAGCCCATAGTAGACACATTTCTTCAACAGCAATAGAGAAAGAGTGATAAGCGGCAGGATAATTTGCCGACCGCTCCGTTTCTATTTCTGTAGCGTTGTGAAGAGTGGCCCCGCCCACCAAGACATCTCATTGGTCCAAAGGCTTCCTTCATAAAGCTGTGTATAGAAATGTCAAGAAAACTCCATTTCAGAACAAGTCTTAACACCAGTAGCTGTGGAAAAAGCTGTATTTTAAAAACTAAACATTCCAAAAAAAAACATTTTAAATTGTAATAATATTTTACCATATTTTTTTATCACAAAAATGCAGCCTTGATGAGCAAAAAAGACTATCAGAAACATAAACTATTACATACACTAACTATTAAAAAGTTAAAGTCACTAAAAGTTAATGCTCTATCGTGTTTGAAATATGCCCTATCCCAAAACTAACCCTAACCCTAAACCTAACCGATAGTGTTAACAAAGGGAAAACTGATATAAAAACGCCATTCCATTTCAACTTCCTTATATGCAGATTTGAACTGTTTTGTCGAACTGTGGTTACACGGGATGCGAACTGGAGCTTCTCGCCTCTCAAGTACGTCTCCTTATTCTGTGAGCTAACGAACAAACATACAGTCTCTAAAAACAAGGGCTCGAATTTAGGGGGGATGCGGGGGAATAGCATAAAAAAACAATAAAACAACAAAAATCAACCCCTCAGTAAAACCACCATCCTCTCTTACCATCCCCTTTGGATTAATAATGTGTATTATGTCAAATTTATCATGTAACCGAAATGTTACAATTATTTACTTAAGACAATTCACATATAGCAGCGATTAGCCAATCAGAACTCGGTTCTGTAACAAGCTGCCAGATTTGTGCAGCGTAATGTACAAATTTGCCCCTTGCTGCTATGATTGAGTTGATGGAGCGTTCCAGCAACATTTTGCTTGGCAGCAGGGCCAAGACAAAAAAAATATACTCAGGATTACTCATGATGCAAAAGAGCTGCGGTTACATAATCAAGCTTCTTTCCCTGCAAGCACAATTTGAGCGGAAGATCATACGAGGATCATTTAGACACTGTTTCCTTCTCTTAACATCTGTCATGAAGTCCTCACATCCACAAACCCTGAGAGACGAGGCATTCCAAACAAGCTTGTTTAACTCGTCTGTTTGCATGTGGGTCTTGATTCACAGGCCCATATGGACTTTGCATGCAGACTTTCTTGGATTTCCTCCGCTGATTTTTTTATTTTTGTGAAAAATTGGTGGAATTTATGGAATATATTTCATTTGTTAAAGAAGAAGTTTAAAAACGGTAAAATGAGTCATGAAAAGATAATAATAAAAATGTACACTGTTTGGGGTCAGGAAGATGTTTTATGTTTTTGAACATGTTATGGTTTTGCTAAGCCTGTATTTATTTAATAAAAAATACAGTGAAAATAGTAATATTGTCAAATACTATTTCAATTTAAAATATATGCTTTCTATTTTAATATAATTTAAAACTTATTTTTTTTTTTTAGGATTATTTGATGAATAGAACATTCAAAAGAAAATTTATTTGCAAAGAAAATGTTGTGTAACAATAGGACTTTACTGTCACTTTGATCTATTAAATGCATCCTCGCTGCATAAAAATATGAATTTCTAAATAAATAAATAATAGTAACACTAACTGTTCAAAAAAATTCTAATCGTGTAGGAAAATAAAATAAATGCAATTTAACTTTGTATAATCTACTCCTTCAAATACATATAAATCCATAAAATTATTGTTATTATTTGCCCTCATGTCATTTTTATTTTTATTTTCTGGATTCTCTTTTCTGTATAGTGAAAGTGAGTTACAACTGGATGGAAAAAGTTCTATAAAAGTAGTTCATATGACTCATTCCTTATATTCAGAGTCCTCCAAAACCATGCGATAGCTTTGTGTGAAGGACAGACAGAAATTGAGGTTTTCTACAGGTTCGGTGTGGGCCTGCTGATCCATAAGTGATGTGGTGCATAACCCTGCCTCACCCACTCAGTGTGGGACAGAGTGGGCTGCGACCCTGCAGTGGCCCAGATCTGCTGTTCAATCAGTCCAGAGAGGAGACCCAGAGATCCACAGGAGCATTCAAAGCCTTATGAGTGGCCTCAACAAACGCGCTCTTGCCTGGGGAGCATCTCACAATTCACACCCCATTGCCAATGTGTCCCACTCAAGATAGCGTTGGCACAGCTTCAGAGATGAGTGCAGCCATATCAAACGAGCTGTGTGTTTGTACCCTTATCTTTGTCTCTTTTCTCTCTTTTTCCATCTGTCTTCTCTTTTTCTCTGTACTCTTTTCTGCCTGCAGTTTTTCTCACACCGTTTGATACATCTGCCAAAATGCACAAGCGCGTTCTCTCAGAAATCACAGGGATCACAGGTAAAGAGGCAGCGGGAGACAGAAAGGTGTGCTGCAAACAACTGCTTCAACAAGCATAATTAAGCCTCGCCAGCCGCCTCAAAGTCTCGCCGAGCCCTTGAAAGGCTTTTTTACCCCGTTGATGTTTTGTTTTTTTCTCAGTCTCAATCTAATTTTAGTCGCTTTTTGAGCAAAAAGGTTGTTTTTATTCTTCATCACTCGTGCTGCTTTGCATTCAGATGCAAAACACAACAGCTGCGACTTGCCGCAGTAAATGATTGTGCTCTTTAGAGTCTTGTGAACATGTACTGATATGTTAAAACCATACGCTTTAGACAGAACTACACAGTGAGCCATTGTTAGGTTTAAACATCTTGCTGAGGCACTTCAAATGACTGATTTAGAAGCGTACATTGCTGAGAATATGCAGGACCGCTTTCTTTTATTTGTAATAAAATAAAATTCCACCAACTAATTCTTCCTAGTTGTCTATTGAATATTAAACAAGTTATTGAAACTTTGCATCATTTATGATTACATTTTTAAAATCTCCAGTTGGATTGCATAAATAAAATGTTTTCAGTTTAATGGGATATTTGCATACCTAATTGTAGTTGGTCTTATTTTTTCAGTTATTTGTATATTAGCTGGACTTAAAGTATAGACTGAGTTATACTGCGACAATTAATCGCAAATATCAGCTAATAACCGATATTACGTGGTACTTATCCGCCACTGAATATAAAATAAAGTGGAATGTTAATTGTGACTTAAAACAATTAAACATCTCGCAATTTCATATTTTCTTCTCAGAATTGCTAAATATATACTATAAATAAAATATAATATAATATAAAAGCAATTGCTTTTAGAAGTTATAATATCAGAATTGCAAGATATTTTTTTTCTCAGTTGCAAGTTTATATGTATACAGTGATACAGTTTATTATTTATACAGTGAGGCAGACAGGCCAGGAAGCCCCGCCCACTGTGAAATCTCATTGTTCCTAATTAAACGTGGGCTTATATTAAACATCAAATATATTCTGAGTAATTGAGATTGTCACATCGTGCAGCAGTTTTGAATGAAGTGTTGACAGGCAAATTGCTTGCAAAACCTCTTTAGCTTGAAGCATTGAAACTTTCTTTTGTGCATACAAACCTAGTCTCGTTTCGCTTTCTCCAAAACATTCCCGCCACCTCCATACCTGAAGTTTGATTGTTGTGTGGATCTGAGAGGGCGAGATACAGTAATGCTTTAGTAGATGGGTTGGACATTAAGTGCTAAATGAAGAGTGATGTGTAGTTGACTGCGAGTAGGTTTGCTGGTTGAACAGGGCTGTGGAGAAGCGCGTCATTATGATTGATTGAAAGCCCGTCTCTTTGTTGTTCTCTGTTTAAAGTTCACCGCACTGTGGAGGTGTAGCAGCCTCTGCTTTGAAGTGATTGATGACCGCTGCGAGATCTTATACCTGAGCTCCCTGTCACTCGCATGCCATAGGCCAAGAAAACCGCCCGTTTCCATGGATACTGTTACAGAGTTCTGCTCGTTACACCCGATTGGTCGTGCCCTGCGCTGGGTGGGTTGTCCTTGCCGCTCTGCCATCTGGCTGTGGTCCGCTGCTCGCGCTTGAGGAACCGTGGACGCGAGAATGAGTCGAGTTCTCCTCAGGGGTCTCTGAGGAGCTTCATGGTTGCCTGTCACATCGCATCAAATCACCGGATCTGATACCGAGCCAGTTGCGAAAACGCCCGCTCTCTATCAATCACCGAGATGCAAAGTCAAATGGAAACGCTCTGACAGACAGTGCCAGAGGTCTCAGTAATGGCCTCCTGAAATATTTGTGCTGGCAAGAAGCAGGGCAGAACTGCGGCCAGATCTAAGTGAGGTTCCGGTCTGAAAGTGTCTGGAACTTCGGCCCGTGGAGCTCTCGGTGTCACAGCGAGAGAGATGTCCTGTCAGTCAGCAATACTGCGAGGGTGCACACGCACGTTTGCACGAGCGCGCAGTGGCATGCACATCATTACGCAGGCAGGCGTCGATAGCAGGCATTATTTCCTGACAAGCCTGCTGTCATTTTCCAGGCCGCTGCAGAAAGCTGGCTCAGCCTGGAGCTCGGCATGCTTTCACCTTGACGACGGGCAGAGAAGAAATCCGATCGTCACATATGAATTATTGATTTTCTGCAAGGTTACTTCTCTGCTTTATCTGAGATGTTTGCAACCGTCCACTACCAGGAACCCAAAAGAAGTTACTTGCTCTCAGCAAGTGTTGTTTGAATTCATCGACTTTCTCTCCTTCCCCCACACACACACACATGTAGTTTTCCACGTGGATGCCTGCCTGCCTCACACACTAATTGGCCGCTTGGATATGCAGAGTTAGTTTGAAGATTGACACCTACAGCACACACTTGAACAGCAGAATATCGTAGTAGACCGTTTCGAAGTACAACAAGCATGGATGAGATCTTTTACTGTAAATTATAGATAATTTAACATGCACTATTTATATCGCTCTTTATGTTTGTTTAGGGTAGGCGTTTGCATACATGATTTTGAACACATAGTGTTAAATCAAGCTAGATTTTTCCATTTAATCAAGACAATAAAAAGAGATGAGGATAGACAATACCACATATTTTTCTTTTTTCCAAATGATAAAAGCCACATACCAATTCTAGGGACAAAATGGGTAATAACAGACATCAAAAAGCACTTATTAATACTGTAAATAGGTCTAAATGGCAAATTATCAGCTTTTGTCTTACATTCATTTTCAGAGCATGATCAGTCATACAACCATTTCTGAAGTTTAAATTTCTATCAAACTCCCAACAAAAATACTAAAAGTATATGTATGCTATTATTGTTGTATTGTTGTAAAACCTGGGCCTATTCACACAAAGTACAATAACTATAAAGAGTACTGTAATAACAATTACAGTTTCCACACTAACAAACAATAATATTCTGTTTATTATAAGTGCAAGCTGCAGTTATATTGTCTGCTGCTTTAAATTCTTCATCGCTTTAAAGTCAGGTGGATTCTGATTGGCTGTCAAAAAATTCAAATAGCATGCTTTTTATGTAGAAGAGTGAAATAACTCCATAATAAAGGCCTATTACCATAACTAAATGTAATTGTAACTACATTAGCATAGTATAGACAGACAGTATTGTTAGGTTTATTAAGTGCATGCTGTTGATCTGATCAGTATCTGTAATTCATAAATACAACTTGCAACAATGCTCTCCTGATCTTTCATTGTTCTGTTAAATAACACTTGTGAATTTTATCTGTATTTTAGCAGTGCTGTAATGACAGTGTCTTCAGCCACTTGACCTTGATGTGTTTCAGAGTGATTGTGAAGAGGGGGAAGAGGAAGCTGGCCGATTATGTTCACAGTTTGAGCTGTAAGCAAAAAAAACAACAACGTGTCCTCTGAATAATCTTATTTGGTCAGCAGGAGCTCTTCCTGTTTACAAAACACACAGCAGTGGCACATTATGCTATAGCTGGAGTCTGCAAAAGCACGTGTGATAGATAGGCAGGCAGACAGACGGACAGACTTTATTGATCCCTGATGGGAAATTTGGATGCAAATCATCCGCAATATGAAGCTTAAAGTGCATGAATAAAACACACACACCAGTTCATTACTGTGAGGCACATTAGCTTGAGCTTTTGCGCATATTGTACACCAGGGCTGGTTTTCCTTGCTGAGATGGTGTGCAGTTGTTTGTGCAATGAAAAATTCCCCATTTGGTCAATGGATTTGTTTTACACTGTGCCAGATAAATGGTTTGTATACAAGCTTAATGATTTAGTATTTTAGATCCTGTGCCGGAAATGCTAATGAACCTGACAAATCACAGTCAGAACTTTCTACGGTACAAACTTTTTCGTATCATTTTCTGTATTTGCGAATTTCCATAATGACGTAGAAAAGTGGGAGCAAATGACACGAAGTTAATGAGACATCTGTGAGCCGATTTCCCTGTGAAATCACATATTTCGCCAACTCAAACGCATCCAGCTAACCACCCCCCTGTGACAGTGGCGCTTTCCCCCTGAAGTTGCCACTAGTTAGGCGTTTAATTACCCTGTGAAATCCTGCGACACATGAAAATAGTTAGCAGGGCATCTCGAAGGCTCATGTGTGCCTCGGTCAGCCCAAAGTCGTGTAACAGATATCTTGTCAGAATCACCCTCATTTTATGAGCTCACAGATGGTACATCTGTCATTTTATCTCAAAGACAAGACTGTGATATTAATATCAAGACATAAGGCTTCTGGATTAAGCGTCATTCCTTTCTGATGTGTTCTATGGTGTGCAGCAAGGTGTTTTTTTGTATTATTTCTCGAAAGACATGCTGTTGCAAAGGACAAAGAGAAGTAATTACTCTTTACATAACTGTTTTTCCAAAAATCGTACAAACCTCATAAGTGCTCCAATTGTGATGATTTAGCAAGAGAAGCCAGACGCAGCAGATTGTGAGCGAAGCCTTCACCTACCAGACTTTACTTTATGTAAATGTTTCATTCATTTTAGTTTAACATTTAATTTACTAAAATACAGCATGCATAGATTTATGCCACCACCAAAAAGTCTTTATAACACGTAAGTACACACTTTTCAAGAACTTTTTTAAATGTACACTATCATTCCAAAGTTAGGGACAGTAATATTTTTCAGTATTTTTTAATGTCTTTTATTCTCACCAAGGTTGCATTTATTTGATGAAAATGTATATTAAAAAAACTAATACTGTGAAATATTAATAATTTAAAATAGACGTTTTCTATGTAATTATTTTGAACGTTTTTTTTTTTTTTTTGAATAAATGCAGTTCTTTTTAACCTTTTATTCATCAAATATATTAGACAGCAGAACTGTTTCCAACACTCATAATAAATCAGAATATTAGAATGATTTCTAAAGGATCATGTGATAGACTGTATGTTACATGTGACACTGAAGGCTGGAGTAATGATGCTGAAAATTCATCTTTGCATCACAGGAATAATTTTTTTAAGTATATTCAAATAGAAAACTATTATTTTAAGTTGCAATAATATTTCACAATATTAAATTTTTTTCTGTATTTTTGATAAAATAAATCCAGGCTTGATGAGCAAAAAAACTTCTTTCAAAAACATTAAAAATAGTAATGTTTCCAAACTTTTGGTCTGTACTGTATACATATTTACAATGTGCAGTATCTTGCACTTTTTTATATATGTATTTATATTTTACCAAGTTATAAAAAAACATAACTAAAAATAAAATAATTGTTAATCAAATCATTAAGGAACCAGAACTGTTAAATTATTTATGATTCCCATCCCTTGGCATGAATGACTCCCAATAACTTTTTCTTATTGGCCAAATTTAATATCTCCCACATATAGGGTAAAAAATCATCTGTTTCTCACTCAGCGAAGCGAGGTCAGTGCAGTCATTCCTACTGCACTATAATCTACAAGTCTGATTATGGCTCTGCTTTATCATTTTCACAGGTAGCATTTCTCCTTCTGCTACAGATCTTTTAACCCTCACGATGAAATGATAATAAGCTGTTGTCATTAATTGATGAGGGCATATAAAATGAGTTGGATACGGACAGAAGGAGACTGTGTAGGCGAAGACAGAGGACCAAAATCCTGCTGATTTTCTCCCATCAGGCTTCCTGCTAAATTGGCAATATCCAGATTAATGTCCTTTCAGCTCCAGGTTTCCACCACGATGGTCATTAAAATCTAGACGGAGCTCATTTGAAACGTAGGGGGTGACTTCATTTGAAAATGAATAAAATAATGCCTGAGCCCCTGGACGTTGACATTCTCTTATATGCAGGTAGATCACCCAGCAGGCGTTCTGACATCAGCACATCCTGCTCGGTGAGCTGCGCCGTGTTTCCGACTCCACTGATGGCGCTTCGCTACGGTTGAGCCCGCCATTTGCCAACTGTAGCCATCCGTGTCCGCATGCAAATGTTTCTCTTCCTCCCCTCACATGTCAGATGCTAATTAGCAAATATCTAATTAGTGTTAGAAGATTAATCACTCTTGGGAGAGACGGCTGGGGGGTTTCACCGATGAGACGATGTGATGTGACAACGATAGTTGCAGAGCTGCTCCTTGCCAAAACACAAACAATGAACAAAATGAGCCGTAATGTCTGCTGATGGTTATGGATGTTCTTTAGTCAATGAGGTTAAAGGTTAAGGTAGACAGACACATCCCTCTAACTGATGTTGACTTTAGTTTTCATAGCTTTCCTTTAGCGTTCTGTATCTTAATGACATTTATGAGATAGCAGACAATTATTTTATAATCCCAAACACATAAGGATGCCGAGAATCTGACACAATGGTTCTTAACTGGTAATTTACAACTCGTAAAGTTATGCTAATATTACATTTACATTCAAGCATTTGGCAGGTGCTTCTATCCAAAGTGATTTACATTGGATTCGAAGTAGGGACACACATTATTGGATTTTTGCCGATACGACGATATTATTCAACTTATTTTGGCCGATAGCCAATGCCAATATATTTCCTTGTGTTTGGAAACAACACTGAGTATCTCCTGTGCAGTGATTGTATTAAATTATTATACATTTTGGATGGCTTTTAACAAAAACTTTATTTGTTAGACCTAAATAAATCATAATGAAGTTCTTTTATAATGATAATACATTGGAAACTTTTAAAATAACTATAAGTTAACTATAAATCAGTCACTGCTTTTTTTCAAAAGACAGAAGCAGTGGTAACTTTAACATTTTAATTGTGTATTTAACATTTTTATATGGTCTAAAGCAAAAGAGTTGTACAAATTCTCAAAATCTTTTAGAGTATTTGAGTATATTATATCAGCTTGTATTGAAGCTTTCATAATCCATTATTGAATAAATCTGTATCTATACAGTTATTTAATTTACAAGTGTTATGTTTGTGATTTTACTTCATATAAGCTATAGCTTCTGGCCGATTCCGATAATATTCTGATAAAACTGTGCATCCTTGAGTTCAAGCATTCCCATGGAATCAAACCTTTGACCTTGGCATTGCAAAAGTAGCAACATGCATTATACTCATGCGCGTAATTTGCAGGGGGGTTAGGGGGGTCATGACCCCCCCAAAAATCAGATCCAACTAATATAACCCCCTCAATATCATCAAACCATTCAGATTAAAATAATATGAAATATTCAGAATAAATACTTTTGTTCGTTTTCTTTATTAATTTCATTTGCCAGCAAGAAAGATGTCATATTTTAAATAATCTGTAATGTACCCCCCGCCCACCGCACCGACTACTTGGTATTACCCAACAGGCTTTCTCTACCAAGTTTGTTCACCATTTTGCGCAGTCCCTGGGATGAATGGGTGGAAAAAGCTGACGGAAAGATGAAAAGGACACTGAAAGGCAGCCAGACAACAATTTTTCATTGTTTGTCGACACCAGCCAAAAAAAAAGAAAAGAAAAGAAAATCCTGACCAAACGGAGGTACCCCGCTAAATTGGCTGTTAAGTTAGCTGAGCGTTTCTCAAAGTGTGTGGAGTAGATACATGACAAACATGTTTTGTGCCCACTTTTTTCTAATTACTTTATTTATTGACCATACACTCAAAACAAAACAAAGACACATTTAAATGTAAGCCTTATTTAACCTTTTCACACGTAAGTTTAAAAGTTTTTCAAGGCGACCGTTATTGATCGTAGTATCGCTTTGTGGTTACCATGGAGACGAATCATTCATTGCTTGTCAGCGCTGATGACTGATGATCTACTTTTATTTCCTTTTTTATTCTAATTTCACAAATTTGTTAGCTATAGCAGGATATATCTGATATTCCGATTGTCAAATATGCGCAAGTGGATGTGTTTTGTTGTTCAAACACCTTTATAATGATCGCGTTAATTGAGTTGTATGCGCAACGTATTTTAGGTATCTATCTTATTAAAATACCAAAAAAATTACGTAACGTTAAATTATTATTAGGAATTTACCACCTCCGGTTCAATTTGAGAAGATTATAATATATTATAATTATATTATTTTTTTTTTATTTATTTTTTTTGCATGGAGTTTGCAAAGTGACAAAATGAATCAAAGCACAACTAAGGTTAACGTCAGTCCACACTTGTATTTTCTCAGTTTCTGAATTTGATGTTATCAGAGGCTAAATGCAAACACAATTATTATTATTTTTAATCTACTTTTGAGTCTTATTTCATGCAAAGTGATAATATAATTGCACTGTCATTTTCTCTATTTGAAAGTTTTTAATTAAATTATGCAAATTAGCATGTTACCTTTTACACAAGAAAATTATTCAATAAATTAATTAACTAATAAATATGCCGCAAGTTTAACCCCCCCAATGGTAGACCCAAAGTTACGCCCTTGATTATACTCTTAAAAATAAAGGATCTTTATTGGCATCTGAGGTTCATTGAAGAACCTTTATCATCCATAGTACCCTTTGTGCAAAAAAAAAACATAAGCGTAACTTTTGCAACCGAGAATGTTTCAAATACTGTATGTTGTTGAGGTCAATTAAAACTGTACAGTAATGTATTCCATTGCAAATTCTGTATCATGCAAGTAGGCAAATTAAGCCATTGAAAATATGGACCGTTTCCATAACACATCTTCATCCTTGAAAATTGTGAGCAGAAGTACACAAATTAAAATAAATAAATAAATAATATGACAAGTACTATTTAAAAAAAAAGCTGAATGTCACATGCATGCAGGTGTATGGCAGGTTATTCAAATCGAACTGCTCTGGCTTTGATCTACACAATGAAAGCTGCTTCTCATGTAAAAGAGAATGCGAGAACTGGACACGAAACGAGGGAAAAGGGCATAAGTAATCCCGCCGCTATTGATAGCCTTTGTTCTTCCTCTGCTGAAAAGGAATATTTGATCAGGGCCACCTCTCTGAACCACATTCATTTCACCATCAGCCTTATGAAACTAAAATTAGTGCTATAATTAGTTAACGTCTTCCATACCTGAATATGATCTTTAAGAGGGTTTGAAAAATGGACAGCAATTTATTAATGTTGCTCATTTCTTAAGTACGTAGAAAGTTTGTCAGTAAAAGCCAATAATATATTCTTACTTTCCTAAAATATTTGGATGACTGATGTACTGTTGCTCAGTCATATGACACTAGCATTTTTGAGTCACGTATAAATTTAAACACTTTCTGCCCACTCTGAATCTCACTAATATGACTTGGGCAGAAATTGAACAATTTGACTAAGTGTGTAATTATGGCACAAGTTCACTTTAACTGTTGATATGTTGGAAGTAATTTGCAATACGCAAGGACTGTCAAGTGCATGGCTAGCGGCGTTTTAGTGCGACATAGCCAAGAGCAGCGTCTGTGTAAGCAGTTTTAACTGATAGCCGTTGGCTTCACGGCATGGCAGGGAAGGTGAACGTCTGCGTTCTGTTTTGTGCTTAATTGGGGACCTCGGCAGATAGATTCAGCGCTGGAGGAAATCTTAAAAAATTAATGGTGGTTGATGAGTCTGTCTGATTGGCTCTGAGCTTGGGGAGGAGTGGGAGGTTATAACTGATGCTGCTGGCACAAACCCATCCATGCAAAATGACATTGGATTGGACAATTCATCCAGAAAAGGCAACGGCATTTAAGATAATTTGCATATCGTAGTGAGCTTGATGAGTGACAGCCACAGGCAGACACCTGTGCAGTGATTAGCCCAAACCATGACAGCCTTCAGAGTAAGAACAGAGATGCACGAGGGAATGTGCTGCTGCGTCTCAAGAGACGTCAGCTTTCCCTTGGTACTTGATTTTTTTCTTTTTTTTTTCTTGGAAAGTATTTTAGATGTGCAAAGAACATTTGCATTATGTACTTGTGCTTATTTCTGACCTCATCAATAACCATTATCATTATAATTCATATTATTAATATTACTATCTCTGCTTTTCACTGATTAAATATTCATTGCCCTGAAAATCTCCTATACAGCTGTTGCTTCCATACGACCGAAGGAAATTTTGAGAAATGGCTGTTCATTTCATAATATATGTGGTATTTTCCACAGTTTCTAGTCCTTTGTATGTGTCCTCCTTCCGCTGAAATTTATACCATGAAAAAAAAAGAAATAGATGAATTGCTGACCCAGTTCTGTCTACCTGATCAAAGCCTTGGATACAGAAAAAAAAAAGTTTGATATATTCCATAAATCAGGATGTTGTGAGACAAAAAAGGCGCTGTTTACATCATATATGTCTTCAATCTTGAGTAGAAGAAAGAATGCGTATAGGACAATATTGTAGGTGAAAGTGTCGAGGGTCAGTAACGGTTTTAGAAATGTATTCTTTGCATTGAAGTTAGTTTCATATGGTTTTGTAAATAAACATTTCCCGAGTGTGCCTGCCCATTCAGCCCTGCCAGATAATGGTAAACAAACTTGGCTTGCTGTCTATGAAGGAGACTCTAAACCCGAGGCTCAGCTTGAGCTCAGAGTAAGAGCTCATGATGATACAGTGTGGAGGAAAAAGAGGAGGAATTAAAGGAGGAGAAGGGGAGGTGGATGGACGCCGGAAGAACTGTGGCTTGAACAGAACAATTACTGCTGTTTATATGCCGTTGTAACGATGATTGACAGGATTGAATGTTTAGGCTCCTCCTGAACCGGGGTTGCGAACTTCATTTTCAAAAGAAGTTTAAATCGATGAGCTATAAAAATGTCTTGTGGTGCAACAAGGTAAAAAAAAAATTGTATACCTTTGAATCAGTTTCATCATTAGGGATGATTTTCATTTTTAACTATTCTGTCGTAAAAACATCATTAATAATGACATTAATGGAGGCAGAGTTTATCATAATCATTTGATCATTTTGATATGATTGTTTCCTGTTTTATGTTTTTTCCACATGTTGATTGGACCATTCAGCAGGCTTTTTTGTATTTTTTTATTATTATTTTGTATTATGATATCACTTGTATGAATTTTAATTCAAAAATTAGAAACATGGTCATCAGAGAATATTCATGCCATTGTGATTTTGAATAAATGGAAGGATGTGGACCCAAAAATATCATCTCACTGACTCTTTAACTCTGTAGGTGACCTACAGTGGCCAAATATATCTGGCAAAAAGCTAAGAGAAGCCATATTAGTCCATCATCTACTCACATACATACTGTACAAAGGCACCAGCTTTTGTAAGTACCACCACTTGGGTCCATTGAATAATTCCACCACTCTAAGTGCTCTCTATTGGTTTGGAAATTGAACAGCTCTCATATGTCCCACATGTATTCATGAACCGATCCTGTATTCTAGTTATAGACCATGGTAGAAGTGAAGTGCCAGCATTAGAAGCTGTTAGCTGGTATTGTCCAAACTTAGACTCTAGGCACTGGACTGATAAATGCCGGTTCCTCTGGAGGTTCATGGGCACTGGTCAGAGAGCAGCTTTACTGAAGTGGCTCAGAGTCAGGATGGGATTTAGGTGAGCAGAACTGCTCATAGGTCAGCATGAAAGGATAGGTTCTGTAGTAGGTTTCTGCCCAGCAGGAACAGGAAGCTGACCCATATGGGAGAGGATGGAGAGCAGCAGGCCAAGCTTGGCTGTGTGAAACCCAGCAAGCACAGGGCAACAATGTGGCAGCTTGAAGCTTCACAGGAGCATTGGACATCTAATGGCCTGTTATGCCCTAAAGATTACCACCTGAACAAGACATGATCCTTTGGATTACATTAAGTGACTGGGCTTTAAAAGCTACTATAACACGTGGTGTTTTAAGTGGGGGGTTTTCAAACTTTGAGAAGCCAGAGAGCCCTATATATGATGATGATCACTTTGTGAGGGACCCCTACTAAAATGTATACGACAACTAAATATTTGTATTCATAAAGACACATTATACAGTAGAGTAATTAGCTTTTATGTTGTTACTGTACTGAAGGTTTATAAACAATTATTAACATTTTCTGGAAAATACTGAATTTGTACAGTAGAGTGCAATGCCTGTATTGTGTCTACCCATAATATTAGCTGCATAAACACAAAGATAAATATTTTAATATACAATTAAATTAAATATATATCAATTGTATGCTAAACATTAGGATGCTACAAAGATAGTATTACATTATTTAAATTATATAGTTGCATTATTTACATTTGTACATGAATCAGTCTGTATGATTCAGACTGCTTACACACATTTTATGGGTCAGTCATAAATTATAAATTTTCTTCGCATAAGATAATTTATTGTAATAAGTGTGTGCAGATATTGTGAAACTAGTCGAATCATCTGTAGCCCATATGTGTTAAAATGATAACAAAATAAAGTCGTGTCTCTCTCTTATGCAAATATCATTCAAGTAGGAGTTAAATGAAAAATAATAGGACTATTTGACTAATGAGAGTCAAGCTATCGCTCCCTCTCGGCCACATCCCACCCCTCCCTCCCTCCCTCCCTTCCAATCTGAGCTGCAAGCATCTGTTGTGTGCGGCGGAAAGAGCAGGCACAGCTCCGCTCTGACTCTGCACAACTACACTCTTTTGTTCCAGGAATTCTCTCCGCTCTTCTGCCTTTTCATTCATGTGACTTTCTGAACGTTTATCACCAAAACGAAGCCAAATAAAAGAAACGGAGATGAATGCGAGTGGCGCGTAGAACTGTGAGGAGAATCAGTATATCGTTAAGTGTCTCAGATTGACTATCAAACCTGCGAAGTTTTAGGATCCGTGTTTACCTGTTACGGATTTCTGACTGACTCCACAGCCGGTAGCACCGGCATTACGAAAAGCCGGGGAGAGATGCACCACCCGGGCATACACAGGGCGAAAGCGCTCCACCACGACCCAGGTAAGAAAGCCGATTCACTCCTTCACTCACATCAGCGCGCGAGCTGTCGGCAAAACCCGGCTCGTGAGATGCGCGCGAAAGTACCACCGGCAAAGCGCGCGTGCCCAGGTGACACGAACGCGGACTTTCACTCTCATGTGCAAATTGATATAGCTCCAGCTTGTCTCTCTGTATAGTAGTAAAGAACATGCATTTCACGGAAATTTCTATATTGGGATTATAGTTTATTTGGCGACTAATAACCTACTAAAAGCAAGCACAATCAAAGAAACTCGTTTGTGACCGAGTTAACTATAAGGTTGTATTGTCCAAAAATGTAAGCTTCAACATTTAGTTAGTTAAGTTTATTTATTTATTTATTTATTTATTTATCATCTTTTCATCATTCTGCTGTTAAGACACTTACCAGATTTATGGCATAAAAAGTATTTTATTGATTAGTGAGGCTTGGTTTATGTTGTTAACTGTTTTTATTCAAAAGAAGACAAGAATAGTTCACCCACCAAATATTTCTTTTAAATACCCTCATATCAGCCTCATATTATTTTCATTATTTTATTTTCATGAAACACAAAATGAGATATTAGGCAGAATATTTGAGCTACTCTCCTCTGCAGTGAAAAGTGTATTGGATAGGCCTACTGTAAATTATACCTGTTGAACGTGTACGGTTTCCCTTTTGGCTGGAAAGATCACCATCCACTTGCTGTTAATCAAAAACTGAAGCTCTGACATTTCACTTAAGAAATGCCTGAGACATGCAGAATTAAAAAAAAAAAGACTAGTGAAAAAAAATATATTTTAGTTAAAAAGTTATAAAATCTTTCGCTTTAAGACAATGAAGTGCATGATTTGAGTAGGCTGTCGCCTACTTATGCTTAATTACCATGACTAAGCAATTAAGTTCCCAACTGTGTTTTATTTTCATTCTGTCTCTCAGCATTAGTATGAATCATCCACATGCTGTGAACAGTGGCCAAGAAACAATATAGTTAATAATTTGTCACATCGAGCCATTTTAAACCTTCATTTTGATTAATGCTTGGGAGATGGGAAAATGAGCTTTTCACAGTGTTTTATATGCCACAAGGCATCCCAAGCAGCTAACATTACAAAGTGCAGTTAAATTTCTATCTGAACTACAGTGCACATTGATTATAAACGCTTAGAGAGAAAAACTCAATGGCTGTGAGATGGATTCACTCATATTTAGCGGTATGATGGAGAGGCCACACAAGGAGAAGACGGCTGGATAAATTGCCCAGAGGTCCAAACTGAAATTAAATGGTCTCCGCCAAGACGAGTCCAGCAGACGCTCTGGTCAGCGTAAGTGTGCCTGTGCACGTGTGTGGTAAAAGCATGCTGTCTTCTTCAGAGAATGAGATCCTTCTTCTTCATCTCTGTACGAGAGCATAGCTGTGCACTTCGGGGAGCCGGGGAGAGAATGTGAGTGAGAGCGGCATATCTCTGCTTTTACGAGCTTCTTAAAATTAGACTGGCATGAAGCAATTTGCCTCAGCCCAGGCCTCTTAGCCCACAGATGCAGGAGACGGAGAGAGAAGAGGGGGTGATTGAAAAGCCTCCTGTCCAGAATGTGTGATCAATGGCAGGCAGTCCCGTCCTCCCCTTCACCGCCTGTCTCCATCAATTCAGAGCTCAGTGGGCAATCACCCCTCGACATCACCTCCATCCACCTCTGTCTCGTACAGAAAGACACTGCGGCGTTCAAAGACCTGATCCTGCCTCATTCACACACCCCTGCTTGAGAAGGCCATGGCTATAGCATCAGTGTTCCTGTTTTACAGTGTGTATTCACAGAGCAACACGAGCAGCTGCGCTTTAAACACATGGTGGGGTATGATATGTAGAGTTTGAGGGGAAAAACAAATCCTAGATCAGTAAATCTTTGAAAAAAAAAAAAAAAAAAAGCCCCAGAAGTGGATGTGGCGCGGCAAGCTGCTTGCCTGCTTTCGACAGTCTCCTTAAGCTCTTTTGAGCCATTGCTGTCTAATTAGCAGCACTTTTGCATTGGTTCTTGAGCTAGAAGAACCCAATTTTTAAATTGAAAAAATATGGAATCCATTAACCTCGCAGGCAAGGGCCACTCGCTGGCATCTCATTAGAGGCGAGGGAAATTGAGCAACACAGGAAAATCTATTATTGTTTTAATAAGCCAACAGTTTGTTAATTTACAAGGTCTTAAGAGTAACTGCAATTTTTCATCAGTATCAACTTAATGGAATAGGCACATTGGGAGCAGCTTAAAGTGTTTTGGATAGCTGCAATAAACACTGCACTGATAGAAACACTTATCTACACAGCTCGTGCTGAAGCCTGAAACGCTGCCGTTTTGAGCAGATTTCTACTGCGCCAGTGCTAGGATACATCTTGTTTTTGAGTGCCAGGTGATGTTTCTTCAGTTCTCTTTTTTGTGGGCCAGCGCTTACAGATATGAAAAATAAGACAGTTTAGCAGTGACTGGCGTTACTGATAGGTATGGATAAACTGATGAAAAAAAAACCCTGATGAACAGATGATCTGTTTATTTATGTATTATTAATAATTATTTATGTATTGAAGCCAATTACCAATATATATGCTATTAGATATACATCTATGTGCTTCAGATGACACCTAGTATATTTTAAAACAGATTAAACGTACAGTATGGAATTTTTAGCCACCAGGGGTCACTCAATCAAAATAATAACATAAGACGTACTTTGATGACGTCGGGAAAGAGCGTAAAGCTCATGGGAGTTGTTGTTCATTGGATCACGCGCTCTGTCGCTTTCCACATTCCTCACTCATTCTAACTTAGTATTTTGGACAATCACGTCTTTTCGAACGGAGAGATATATGAATTATGAGACCCCTATCAAATCAATATTCCATCTAGCTAGTAGTAATATATTTTAAAAAACACGGTCACCTTTCGTTAATAATGATAATTTCGTTATACTATGATATCGAACAAGTTAGAGAACTGTATTTGAAGCTACTTTATTCAGCTAGATATAGAACAAATGTAGATTTACATGAGAGCTAGTCCATCTGCGTTTTACACAAGACATCATCGTTTCACAAAAAATACGGATATATAAAGTTAGCTGAATGGATGCATACCTGTTTATCAGAATGCAAGCGAGTTCAGCATCTCTCGGTAGTTTCAGCTTGTCACGAAGCTCTCTCTATCTTGGAAATGCAACTCCAATATTTACCCGTGTCTTGTTGCTTCTCTTGTCCCAAAACCATCTCGGGTCATTTATTTCACCCGTACGTTTGCGCTTCACAGAACGTGCAGGCATAGCATAATCATGATCCATAACTAAGTTATTGATTGAGGTTTAAATACGAATATAAATATAAAATTAATAGTCTCAATCAAGGCTACTATTTTTTCTTCTTCGTCTCGTCTTTGTTTCTGTTCACCTTTGTATTTGGCAGTTCCGCAGGAAGTTAGATAAACTAGAGGGGTCAAAGTTTATATGACGCCATAGATGGGCGACCAAAAGGAAATAAAGAAACGTGCCGTGTCTTCTAATTAAACTATAATTTTCTCCGGATTTGAAAGTTTGTGGAAACTGTCGGGATGATGTAAGTACACAACTAAAAAATATATATAACATAGATATAGTGATTTCTGCTATTTTTAAAGCAGAAAAATTACATATTGCGCCTTTAAACTGCAGAAAATTAATTATTATTTATTTTATTTAATTAAGTTACAATACAGATAATGACCACTGAAACATTGTGCATCCCTTATTGATAGCCTCATAATTTACATACATTTGACTGGCCACCACATTTATGTATATGCACTATGACTTGGCAGCCGTAATTGTGTTCTACTGTCGATTAATTGTGCAGCTCTAATACTTTTTATTATTATTCTTTTTAATGAAAGCAGCAGACCACGGTGTGTATGTGCGTGCATTGATGTGCTCGCCTGCACCTCTGCTGCTCTCAGTGGGAAACGAGTGCCAAGTTCATCAGTCCCACGGCTGGCCTTAATTAACACACAGATTAAGGGCTCACTGCAGCATTGATTTATTTGATCGGTCATTTGGCAAACCCTCAAATTAATCTGGAACGATAGAATATCTAATAGATTATTTAGAGTTTATCTACGAGGTTTTGACCTGACTCAGTGCTTTTTTTTTAACACTTTAAGTTTTACCTCATTATCAGATATCGATTCAGTGCTTGTTGGACACGGAGAAATATGATGAGAAGTCATGAGGTGACGGCAGTGATTCACAAAGGGAAGAAATGACACCAGAACTGTGGGAAAGAAGATACGTGGGGCTGTAGTGTTAGAGCAGGTTGAGCTTTAAAGAGTGTGTGAATCCGTGGGGCTCTGAACACTTAATGTGTTAAACTCGCACATTACGGCCACTGTTGCAGGGTCAGACTGGAGAGAGGGTCAGAGACGGTAAGACGAGAGAGAAGGAAATGATAAGGGCTGGAGAGTTGTTCTGTTGGGATGAATTGATGTTGTGTATGTGTGTGTGTGCGCGCTCACGTCCTTGTAGAGTCTCAGATGGAGATGTAGAAGAGCGTTACACGGCTGCCATTCCTCCGGGACCGTTCCATGCTGAAGGGCACAGCTGCAGTGTCACATGAAACATGGTCCAGTCTGGCCTGTATGATCAGTTGTGTTTCTGTGTAGTGTGAAGGGCCAGCAGATTCTCTGAGCTCACTTTTTTACATTTTGGTCAGTCGACGAGAGTTCCTGATGAAACCTCTCTGTCATCTCAACTCTTCTTCTTTTAATTTTGTCGCACTTTTCTTAATTTTGTCTCTCCTTTTTCTTTTTCTCTATAGAGAAAATAATTTGTTGTGCCTGATATAATGTTTTTTCTTTCTCTTTTTTTCACAATTTATTATTTTATGCTCTTTTTGTTTTAAATTTTTTCTCATTTATTATTATTTATTTTCCTCTTCTGTTCTCATTTTATTTTATTTTATTTTACTGCCCTGTGTTTTTTTTCTCTGTTGTTGTTTCGTCTTGTCTGATCTCATCTCTTCTGTGTTTTACTTCTCCTCTTCTATTTTCTCATCTCATCTCATCTCATCTTTCATCTGCTTTATTTCTCTTTTTATCCTCATTTTCTTTTTTTCTTTTGTTCTTTTATATATATATATATATATATATATATATATATATATATATATATATATATATATATATATATACATACACATACACATACACACACACACATATATATGTATATATATATATATATATATATATATATATATATATACATATATATATATACACACACACACACACACACACACGCACACACACACACACACACACATATATATATATATATATATATATATATATATATATATATATATATATATATATATATATAAGAACAAAAGAAAAAAGAAAATGAGGATAAAAAGAGAAATAAGGCAGATGAGAGATGAGATGAGATGAGAGAGTTTATATATATATATATAAACTTCTGTTTTTGTCATTTTCCTTCTCATTTTGGCTTTTCTTTCTCTGTTCCAATCATATTTGTCTATACTCTCTTTTCCTTTATTTTATTTCCATGTTAATCACTTACACTTTTTCTTCTTTCCCATTAGCACCTCTCAGTCACACAGGTGAGAGCAGAGGTGAAAATAATATGCGATCATATCTGTGCATGTTCTTTTCTTTAATGTTCATATGGTGTCGTTCTCACTTGTTGAAAATCTGCTCAGGATTTGCCCGAGGACTCCATCTTATGAGCATGAATGTAAAGTACTGTTTATGGATGAACAGATATTACCATGTGTAGTTTAATATCTGAAGTAAATATCACTGTAAGGGCAGGTGGACGCCAGCGATAGTTAGATATTATATACCGCAAAGGCTCAGGGCAGCGCGACAAACAACACGGATCAAGGAGAACATTCATTTGCTGATTTTCCATCCAGCTTTCTCTGACGCTGGCACTGAACGATCACCGCGAAGAAGAGAGGATTCAGTGGCTGAATGATATTTTGTGTAGTTTTAGTGGTACCATCTTGTTTTGTATGACAGAGATAAAGTGGGGCTTGATCCTGTGGTGAGAGCTCTGGCCCACTGATGGCAATGACAAATAAGCAGCGGTAAACTTCGTTGGGGGGGTGAGGGTTGGGGGAGAGACGAGTGCCCTCCTCATCCATCACTGACCTACTCACACACACAAACAAGCACTCTCTCTCTTGCTCTTCCTCACACACACACACACACACACACACACACACACATAGAAACACTCGGATTCTTGAACAAAACAGCCTCGTCACCTTTGGGAGAAAAGTTGTTTACGTCGCTTCTGGCTCTGTCTAGTTCGTTTGTCACAGTGATGGAGACTGACATTTGACCTTCATCAGGCTCCTCTGTGCTCTTCTTTTAGATCAGACTAGAGTTTGCATGTGCATATGACTCATATGATGTTTATATAAAGCATGTGTGTGGGTGTATTAATCTCATACTGTATTTTGTGGTCAATAAATTTTTTTTAAAGAAATTAATATGATATGTACATGTTAGGAGTCACATAATTTACAAGAAGTTCAATGAATGCTTTTGTTCAATTGTATTTGTTTATATAACGCATTCAGTTCATCGAAAGTGACAGTAAAGTCATGTATAATCAGTGTTTGGATTAACGCCGTTTAAAAGAACGGTTAGGTAACGACGTTGTTTTTTCAGTAACGGGGTAATCTAACTAATTACTCTTCCCGTCGTTATAACGCCGTTAACATTACTGGATGTTAAGTGCGGTGCGTTACAATGCATTGATTTAATAAACTATGTAATCCAAACGCACCCCTGGCTCACACAGCGAGTGAGGAGGTGGGTTAATAATGAGATAAGCGATTATGATTGGCTAAGGCAGAGTCACGTGTTTCATGGTAGCCAATCAGAGCCAGTGTTTTCACGACATCGGCGTCAAACACACACACGCACGCGAGAGCAGCAGCAGCAGAGATGGCGAGTCGGGAGCAATCCGATGAAAAGTTGGCATTTTCAAGTTGGAGATATAAGCACTATTTAAAATTCATTGCGTTCAAAGGCAAGAACGTGCATGTAATGTGTACGTGTAATATGTGACACTCGCATCTACAAAGCTAGTGGCCAAAAACACTTTTCTTACAAAGATAATACTTGGAAGTGCAGGATAAAACTCTTGCTGTCTGTTGACGTGCAATAAATATTGAAAGTTATGTACGAACACCTGTCTGTTCTACTCATTTTAACTGACTTGTGAAAACTGCTCCAAAAAAAATAAATAATAATTATTATTATTTGACATATAGCAACTTTTTTTTTCTTCTTTTTTTGTTTTTTTACAGTAACGCAAATCGTTACTTTCCCTGGTAATGAGTTACTTTTATTATAGAGTAATTCAGTTACTAACTCAGTTACTTTTTGGAACAAGTAGTGAGTAACTATAACTAATTACTTTTTTAAAGTAACGTTCCCAACCATGTGCATAATGTTACAAAATTTACATTTACTTTACTTTTTTTCAAATAAATGGTGCTCTTTAAACTTGAACTAAAAAATGTATCACAAAAAATATAAAGCAGCACAACTGTTTTCAACACTGATAATAAGAAAATAATAATAAACTTAAGCAACAAATCAGCACATTCAGATGATTTCTGAAGGATCATGTGACACCGAAGATTGGAGTAATAGCTGCTGAAAAATAAAACAAAAACTGTTAAAAAGTTGTATATATATATATATATATATATATATATATATATATATATATATATATATATATATATATATATATATATATATATATATATATATAAAATACATAAATCATAGAAACTTGATAAGAACACTCTGGTAGAAAACATTTTGTCACTCCATTTCTATTTGTCTAGAAGTGACGTGGTTTGTTGATGAAAGGTGCATGTGGTTTGGATTTCAAACAGATCAATGAAGAGAAAATGAGAAGTGAGCCAGAGAGAGGGAGGAGTGAATCTTATGATATCTGTCATCATGTCGGATGACAGCTCGTGTCTGGGGTTTAGAGTCAAACCGTGTTGCATTTTCTCTTCTTCCCACGTAGGAAAAGAGCCCAGAGCGTCTGATTTCACACAGACTTCAGAGCATCAGTGCTGGGGTGTCATTTTGCAGGAAGATCTGCCTGCGTCTGATAGTTAGAAGTGTAGACTTGTGGATCTGTGGGACTGCAGAAGCATCTCTCTTTGTGTCACACTGGCTTCTGTCTGCTCATGACGCTAACTGGGCATCAAAAATAGAACATCACACAAGGTGATGTCTATGGGTGCGTTCCAATTACTCAGCCCTGCTAAGAGGGTGTTCGGCCATCTTAAGAGAGACTCCAGATTGCACGGAGCAAAAACATCGCTTCAGAAGGTGAAGATGAAAATTAACCTTCCTGTTCTTGCGCATCACAAAAGAACATAGACTTAAAAACTAAATATAGGGGGTTTGCATACCTCAAATGGTTTATTGCATGGTATTTTATTTAAATATATTAGTATAATATGTACCATATTGCTAGAAAAAAGCAGAGAAAGGATATATTAAGTTTTGTTTATCAACATTATAAAATGCATTAAACATTACATTAAATCAGGGTTTCCCAAACTGACATATACATTTGGCATTGTGTGAATAACATGTAATCAGATATTCCTTAAAACAAGTAACTGTAATCTGATTATGAGCATTAAAAAAATGTCATATACTTTAATTATGAGTGCTAGATTTTTGGAATCAGATTACGTAAACCAGAGTCCATGTAATCAGTTATTGACTGTATATACAGTGGTGGCCAAAATAGTTTGAGCACCTGACAGATCTGAAAATAATGACCTTTATTTTGCTTCCAAACATGATATAATTTCGTAATGTTCATGAAACATGCAGATGGTTGCTGACTGTGATCACAACAAATCTCATATGAAGTGAGCCGTACTGTTTTTATCCACTTTCAACTTTAATATTTGGTATGTCCACCATTTGCAGCAATTTGAAAAATGTTTAATGGGTATTGTGATGACCAATTCAACAAAAACAACCAAAACATCTTAAATATACCAAGTGTTCTAACAAATTTTGGGCACCTCTGTATATGCACTACCTTTCAAAAGTTAGGGGTTAGTAGGACTTTACCTTTTTTTTTTTTTTTTTTTGCTTAATTAATACAAGTAAAACAACACTAAAAACATTGATATTTTGAATATATTTAATAATAATGTGTGACACTGGACCACAAAACCAGTCAAAAGGGTCAATTGTTGGGATCAAATCTGAATGCTGAATCAATTTGTTTTCCTTTGGATGTATGGTTTGTCAGGATAGGACGATATTTGACCGAGATATAACAATTTGAAAATCTGCAATCTGATGGTTAAAAAAAACAAACAAACAAAAAAAATCGAAATATTGAGAAAATCGCCTTTAAATTTGTCCAAATTAAATTCTTAGCAATGCATATTACTAATTAAAAGTTTTGATATATTCACAGTAGGAAATTTACAAAATATTTTCATGGAACATGATCTTTACTTAACATTCTAATGATTTTTGGCATAAAAGAAATACCTATAATTTTGACCCATATAATGAATTTTTGGTTATTGCTACAAATATACCTTTAATATTATGACTGGTTTTGTGGACCAGGGTCAAATATAATATAATATAATATAATATAATATAATATAATATAATATAATATAATATAATATAATATAATATAATATAATATAATATAATATAATATAAATGTTGTGTTTCACAACAATGTGTTTCAGGGTGTCCCATAAAAATATATTTTGTCAAGTGACGTGAAATTTGTAAGTAGCGTGTAGCAGGGAACACTATATAGTGACCCTGTGAATTGAAGCGCAGCTCATGAGTCATTACTTAGAAATGACGTCAGTTGTCTGTCCAGTCCTCTTTTGCCTTGTGATGCTATAATGGTCTTCAGCAGTAATGCAAGGGTTAAGAAAAGCAGCCTGAACACATGTCAATCAAAACGACAGATGATGGATGAGCGGTGCAAAGGCTGTCATTTATTTCACTGGATAATTGTTCCTGCCATTAACTTAATGATTACTGACACGCTTCCACGCCTCCAACAGGTGCGCTGTCAACACACGCACACACACGCACAAATACATCCGTCTTAACACGTCTATGATATCACTGATTTCAATGTTATCCTTGCCTTTTCATTTCATAGGCTGTTGCTCAGACGAGATGGCAGTTCCTGCCAGAGGCTCGTGGTGATGGGGGCACGTGCTATCATGTTTCCATGCCAACAGGGTACCGGATCTCATTAGCTGAAAAGTGTGGGGGGGGTCTTTTAATTATGATTGAACCCTTCCTTTCCCTGTGGTCTTTGTGATACGTCTCTGCTTTAGCATTCTCTGTAGGTCTCTGTGGTCTTCACAGAGACGCTACACTTTGTTGATAAAGCAGATGGCTTTGTCCTGGTAGATACTTAAACATCCGAGTCGTCCTGAGAAAGCGAGCAGTAGGGATGCTCTTTGTGCCCCTTTGTCTGCGGGCACCCTGCAGCGGCGAACACGCTGCCCATCTCGCCCCCTGCCCATGTCCAGGAGCAGGCGCACACAGGGGTCCCGGCCACCTCTTTCTTCTCTCCCCGTCTCTGAAGTGCGTTTACAACCGCTTAGCCCTTGGGGAAGCGTGTGACACAATCACTGTAATCTGCATTTGACACCCAGGCTAGGGCGGATTGTGCCACACACACACACACACACACACACACACACAATCATTCTGTTAGACCACTCGGCCCTGCTTTTAATAGTGACATTTTTTGAAATATGAAAAGATTTTAATATCCCAGCTCCTCTAGCGTTTAGTGTGTGCGGTTTAACTGGCGATATTGATCCTCACTAACAGCATGAATGGAGTTTAATTACCTGAGCTGCTTTGTCTGCCCCGTTTTTCCCTAACTGCCCTCACGGGGATACAGTTGTATGTACTCCAGCCCGTCTGCCTCTTTGTATAGGTCTTTATGGGTTTCTGCCAGCATAGGCTGGGTTCTCCAAATGCTTGCAGTGTACTACTAATTGATCCAGCCACTCATTTGTGCATCCCTTGGTGGCTCTGATATCAGAACATATGTATGAAAACCGATGTACTGTATATACAGTGACATGTGAGACCTCTTTTGGGTTCTGAAACATAATATAGCATATGATATGAGGCTGAGTCACATGCTTATGCCTGACTCAGAGGCCCTGCTCTGATTAAAAATGCACACTTGTTATTGCAGCACATATCCTGTTTACTGCCTCTCCACGCAGGAGTTAGAGGCCTGATGTTTGATATTACAGCCAGTTAATGCCTGACCAGCAGTGTTATTTTATATTCTGATCTGGTGCCTAAGAGTGATATCAAATTAGATGAGTACACATCGCCATAACCATTTTATAATGTAATGTGACTTTATTCATTTGGCATACTGCCCTAATGGTGTACTCTAAAGAAAAAAAAGTTTGTGAATTTTTTTGCACGTTTTTCAAGTAAATTTCACACAGGGAATTAAGTAAAATTCACTTAAGTAAAATAAAATAAAAATAAAAATAAAAAACTCATAAGCTATTCTCTTGAACACAGTAATAACCACAAAACCTTTAACAACAGAAACCCTTGTACAAAAAAAAAAGGTCTTTCCCTCAAAAATACATAAAATAACACTTCATTTTGTGTGCCACAGTAGTGCTTATGTGAGTTTCTATGCCATTTAGAATAAAAATGTATGTGTATTACTGCATCTGTTATTATTATGGGAAATTACAATTTTTATACCTCTTGGCCATATCAAAAAAGTTCACCAATACTATTAAAAGTACCATAAAAATTATTCCAAATGACTTCATGTCCCAAATAATTTGGTAGTTTTATAAAAAAATAAAAATAAACTGAAATTTAGGTAATTAAGGCAATTGCTTTTATGGTTTTGTGCTCACCAGCGATGGTCTACTGACCATGAACTGACATTGAACTGTGTCAAGACTTTTCTAAATGTCTTCTATGTTCCAGCGAAAAGTGAAACGTAGAACTTCATTTTCTCCAATAAAATTTCATTTTTTATAAGCATCAACGTAAACTAAAAATTCTGTCATCAATTATTCACTCTCATGTTGTTCCAAACCCTTAAGACTTTCATTCATCTTCAAAACATAAACGAAGCTCTTTTTTCAATGAATCCTGAAAGATTGATGTCCCTCCTTTGAAAGTAAATTTTGCTAAAACTTTAATGCCTCAAAAAAAATGTGTAATAAAAACATATGTATGTTTTTTTGTTTTGTCAGAAGACTTGGATTAAACTGCTTGATTCATATTGTTTTGGTGGAATTGTTGCAATAAATGCAACAAGTTGCAATGAATCTCTTAAGATTCCATTAAAATATTTTAATTTGTTTTTCAAAGTTGAACAAAAGTCATTTAAAGCATTGGAATGACACGAGTATATGATGACACAATTTCCATTTCTGAGTGAGTTATTCCTTTGGAGCATTACTGTATGTCCACATATTTAGTGGGGACAATAAATTATTGTATTGGACATAACATGCTAATTGAAACCCAACAACATAGCAACAATGATAGCACAAAGGATATTGTATATCTCTTTCGACTGCTAAGATAAACAAGTGCATCCTCCTTGTTGTCTCTGCTTGATATTTAGTGTTTGTAGAAAAGGTGTAGGGTAAAGATTCAAGAGATTGTAAAGTGTGTTTTCCTTTGGTCGTAGTTTGTGTGTTGTTGTGTGTAAAGATAGTGTGATATTGATTTCTCTAGCTGAGTCCATGGCAAATTTAGATAAGTTAGGTCTTGCTTCTGCACAGGACGGCGATAAGATCTGAGCTGGAGACTGAAGACCCAGACTGTGGTTTGTAGCTGACTGCAAATGTTAGTACTTATTGGCTTTTACGGTGTGGTGCCATTAAACTTCAACAAGTTGTTTTTGAGATTGTGTGAGTGTGTGTGTGTGTGTGTGTGTGTGTGTGTGTGTGTACCACCTACTATATTTTAATCCTTTGCTGTGATTCACTAATTCATGTCATGCGGAGCTCTACATACTACAAAATGCAGTGCACAGAGTCAATTTGGGGTAAAACCACATAATGGCTAAAGTAATTTTATGGTTAGTGTAATGTAATGCAACATAAAAAGAATATACTGTGTCAGTTTTCAAAAAAACTAAACAAAAATTTTTTTTTTAAAGGGATAGTTCACCTACAAAAAATAAAAAACATTCTGTTACCATTTACACACCCTTTTTTATATATAAAATGAAAGTCACAGTCCCCACTGGCATACATTGTTGACACAAACATCAAAATATCTTATTTTGTGTTCATCAGAGAATAGGAAGTCATATAGGTTAGGAGCAATATGATAACATCCATCAAATGTCCACCATGAACATTTTTCAGTACTTATTTTTGGAGTCTCAGAGACTTCAGATATAAAGTATATAAAACATCTATTAAACAATTATTACATTTTCAGTTTTTCTCTTTCAAAATGTCCATCTGTCTATCCATCCATTCACATTCATCCATCCATTCTTGTCCGTCCGTCCACCCATTAATTCATGTTCATCTATTTGTGCTCATCCACCCATCCATCCATGTTCATGCATACCTCTATCTATCCATCCATCCATCCATCCATCCATCCATCCATCTATCATCCATCCATTCAAGTTCATTCATTCATTCTTGTCAGTCCATCCATTCATGTTCATCTATATGTGCTCATCCATCCATATTCATGCATCCATCCACATCCATGTTCATGTTCATCCATCTATCCATTTACCTATCCATTCATGTTTATTCATTCATTAATCCATCAATTCATGTTAATCCATCCATCTATCCACTCAGAACTCTTGTCCTGTCTAAGGCTGTGGGGATGCTAGAGCCTATCCCAGTGTAAGCAAGGAAACTCCCTGGATGCACAGTCCATTACAGAACCCCAATCATACACAGCATAAAGAAAACTCCAACTGGAAATAATATTATGGTTAGAGAAACTAGCTTTCAATTTGTGTTCTAGCTTATTGCATGTGTTTCTGAGTGATATGGGTGATTCATTCAAAGAGAGTCACTGGGATATTACAAGGAGGACAAGAGAGGACAAATGCATGTCAGATTGGTTGAATCTCAGCGGTTTAGTGTGCATCCTTGTGGGAGAATTTTCTCTCGGCCCGTCAACAGTCTCTTTGTTTACCCTTTTTCATTGCTGAAAACAATTGCTGATAATGTGTATGTGAATCATTCATGCCATCGATAGATGAATTCCAGCATTACTCCGATCTCAAATAACATTAGGTTTTCCTCACTCAACCTGAAAAATCACTCAATTCAAACAGCAAAACGCAGTCATGATGACATCTCTCACTCACGATGTGCAATGTGAGCCTCCAACGCAGGAATCCTAATCCTATTTCTATTTGACAGTTATTGTCGTTTTGAGTAAAATCTCTCATTTCAGTGGCCTGTCATGGCGAGATTAACAATGGATCCTCCCGATGTTTGTTGATTGTCTAAGCCGTTTGGATGCCCTGGAAGAGCGAAGTTTGCCATCTTCGGGAGAGGGGCCATTCATCTCTACTGAGCCGTAGGAAGCCATATTGTTTCAGCCACACCCAATTAGCTCTCAGTTTGAGTGAAGAAGGCTTGTTTCACAGTCTGCTGCCTCTGCCACACGCATAAAAGTCCTACACGCACACTCATGCATGACAACGAGACAGGGGGAGGAGCCGCTCCATCAAAGAGTACTTATCTGCCAGTTAGTACCCCCAGATTCCCAAAGCACAACCCACAGACTGATCCAAGAGATTAAAATAGATTGTAAATAGCCGGAGTGATTTCACTTCGCAACTGTAGTGTTGTGCAGGGCAAAATATGTGATGACTGATGTAGGTTTTCTAGAGTTTGACGGTTGTGAACTGTTACTGATCACATAAACTGAAGCTTGTCTCGAGGGAAGTGAGACTCAATAACTGGGATATACTGTTCTCTGTTGGAATGACTAGAACGTTTTGACAAACCTGTCAAAAGTAATATTAAATAAGTGTGATTATTCATATAGGCTATATACTAGCATCAGAGATAACTGTTTTAGGAAATTATATGAATTAAAGGGGTCATATGATGCGATTAAAATTTTTCCCTTTTCTTTGGCATGTTACAAGCTCTTGGTGCATGGAGAAGATCTGTAAAGTTGCAAAGACTAAAGTCTCAAATCAAAAGAGATATTCTTTATCAAAGTTAAGACTCTGCCACACCCTCCTAAACGGCTCATTCAAACACGCCCCCACATGTCTATGTCACTATGTGGAAATATTTGGATAATGCCTCCAAAATGTTCAAGCAAATAAAGAAGGCGTGGTTTCAGTAACCACAGGTAATGTCTGTGGCTTGTGTACTGCAAACTCATATGAGCTTCATCAGTCTGCTGTCACACCACTGTTCCCCTTTCGGGCTTCTATTGATGGTCAAACTAAGGACAATAATAACCATCTTTACATTTATTTTGAAAGATGAAACTCGCGATCATGGAAAGGGGTGTTACATTTCCGATAAGTGCTTGTGATGTTTGGCCAATGAAACACAATGCACTGGGTCAGTTGGCCAATCAGAGCAGACTGTGCTTGTCTGAAGGTGGGACTTTGTAGAAAAAAATGCGTTTAAGAGAGGTGTGGCATAGAGGACCTACAATAATGTACAGTATATTAAAAATAATGTGTTTTTGAACATTATTCGGTTACACCAAATAATTATATTTAAAAAAGCATAATTTGACCCCTTTAAGAGACGGCAAAAAAGTTAATTGTTATTATGATTTTTTTCTATTTATTTATATATATATATATATATATATATATATATATATATATATATATATATATATATATATATATGTAATTGTTTTTAATGCATTTTTGATCAAATAAATAAAGACTTAATATGTAAATGAAGAAATAAAAAAAAAAGAGAGAGCATTAGAGACTTTCAAAAACATAAAAATTGTCAAAGCCCAAGTTGGGTATTAAATACCATTTGGGAAAGATTCAAATGGACCCAAGTTCAGTTCGAAAGCCACTCTTTCAGATCGGGAAACTGAACAGAACGAATTCTGATGACAAACAGATTAGAGTTTGCACCTGAAACAAGTATGAAATTCATAATGGAAATAAAATCAGTATATTCACTTCTACAGCTTACGTTGCTTTTGTCACAAAGATGTAATCTTAAAACTTCTTTATATATTGTGTTTTCTCAGCAAATATTCCTGTATTTTAAATGTTATATTATATATAAAATGACACCTTCTTACAACTATTTCCAAAGTATTGCATGAGAAGATTCTCCCCTGTTCCCTGAAGTCCCCATTGATTTGCAGCCTGACCACTAACTTTACTATTGACGGGCATGTCATTGATGAGTTCAGCAATCTTCCCTCCTGGCAATCACTTTTTGCATCCTCCTCTTGATTAAACCCTCCTTTTTTCCTTGATGCAAACACTTTTCCAGCACAAACAGCGAGCGGCACTGAGCTCAGGCTACCAAATAGACGGCAGGTGTAATTGAAATTCTCCTGTGAGGCAGAAGCAGGAAATGAATGTGACAGGATCAGAAGGCTGTGGTCTTCGGGAGCAATCTCAATTACAAACCAGTCCCACGGGGGAGAGAAAACTCCTAGATACTGATATGAAATGGTAAATAAAAGACTTATGAATATAAGTAGATGAATAAATGAAATAACACAAAAACTCTTGTGGAACAATCACTGCCATATCTGGGCCAAGGGTACGGCCGCATTGCTCCTTAGAAAAATACAGCAATTGTCCTCTTTTTGATTGAATGAAAAGGAAAGATTCAATCAGGCCCCATCTGTATTAGATGAACAATTGTGTTTCATGCAAATTACAGACACAAAGTCACAGGTCGGTCTGAAATATGAAAATAAGAGAGGTCTCTTAGTGCGCATTAGAAAGCCTCTCATTTGGAAGTGTTTGGTTTACCCCATTTCGCCACCTGGCTGAACCCTGAAGTGAAGCATGATGGGAATATGCAAATGAGCCACAGCGAAGGTGAGCAGAGCCTGTCAGGCCAGAGCGTTCTTTTGTCAAGTGCTTTGTATGCTGCTCGGCACGAGAGAAAAAGGGGCCGATTCATTCCTTTGTTAAATAGCATAATAAAGCTTTCCATCAGGCTTATCGGTAAGAACGCGGTTTTGTTCACAATTGTGACTAAAACGAAAGATGAGTGAACTTAAAAGCCTTGTGGCCTAATTGTTTTCAGGGGGTCTTGGCTGGTGGAACGTGTCACGTTGAAAGCAGGGTGATAAGATTTGTTTTGAGTGTCGGCGATGCTAATGTGCATGTTTGTCGCCCCATTGAACTGCTGAATTTGCATGCTAAACTTTGCATGCTAACTACGCCCAGCGCTGGGCTCTTTCACATCTGTGAGTCTGAGTTGTAATCACCGCCTCTCCTAATACTCTTAAATCACATCACGTTAAGTTACAGCCGCCACTTGGCATAGTGACAATAGCGACAACATCTCAAAGCAGTAGCGAGCTTACTTGCTACATCGCAGCCTGAATAGCCTCATGCTAATGAAACTTGAGACGCATTAAGAATAATGTGCTGTTTGCAAGATACTCTCAAATTGTCATGCGGATCCAAAGAGCATTTGAATCCCAATGGAGGACACTGTCTGTTAGTCTTCCAGTGCTAGACGTTCTTTCCAACAGATGCCATGGTTGAAGGAAGTTGGCTGTCAGGTAGTCGGAGTAGCCGTCACCTTTAAAGCCCACAGGATCTCCCTCTTTGAGACCGTCTGATGCATTGAGCTGCCAGGGGACACATCCCATAATGACAAAGTGTACTGTACCTGTGAAGAACAGTCTCGCTACTGGCCACATTCAGACAAGGATGTGGAGATGTAATAGTAAGAAATAAATAGCGCATCTGTGACTTAATATATCATAATTACAACTTTATATCTTGCAATCTTACTTTATTTCTTATTTTACTATTTATCTTACATTTTTTACCTTTATGTGGTTTTGGTAAGAAAATAAACATTATCATATATTTATTCATTATAAAGATTTATATTGATATATAACAAATATCATATCAAATTGTTATGGCCAAATAATGAATAAAAATGATATCATTGTAATATGTATAGATGGTTTGAATAATAAAAACACACAAAAACAGCATTTTGAAAATACATCCGCAAACTTTTTCAAGATGCAGGTTTTTGAAAATGATGATCGTCTCTGTGTTAACTACAAAAATGTGAAGTTGTGAATGCGTGTAACATTTTCATTATATAGATATGTGAACAGTCATCACCAAATACTGGTCTGGCATGCATAATCAACACATTTCATGGCAATTCGTATGTGTTTTATTCATATGATTTCATTGACTCATGCAAATTAATACGATTTGTAAAATATCGTAGGAATTTTACGATGTGGCAAATTCGTAGGAAATCATACAAAAGACCACACCTAATCCCGCCTCTAAACCTACCCCTCACAGAAATCTTACAAAATTGTATGAGTGAGGTTGTATGAATTTGTACCAATTAGCCACCTTGTAAAATATGTACAAATTGATATTAATCATTTTGCGGATCCATGAAAAAACATACCTTAACAGTCTACTCCTACAATGTTGGAGTGTCAACCAGTGTCAAATGGTGCTGAATTATTTAGTAAGAAGTCAGAAAGAGCTTTATGATATATAAATCATATCATATATTAACATAATATCCATATATAATATTTTATCTTTTTTACAGTATATATCCTAATTGAGGCTTGAAAATGAATCACTACTGTATATATGTGAGAAAGAGTATCCGGGACATTCCACTGGATTTTTGTGTGTGTGTGTGTGTGTGTGTGTGTGTGTGTGTGTATGCGCGTGACATGAAATATGGGTTTGGAACACCATAAATAATACGATTTTATATAAATAAATGACGATTTTAAGTGAATTGCCCCCTTAAATGTTCCATGTCACTGTGTCATTTCAGAGTCCACTTTTGATTTATTCATAAGCCTCGTTGAAGCACAGTCACCAAATCGCTTAAATATCTGGCCACTGACTCAGCATGGTGTAATCAAATCTGACCCAGAAATTTCAAGTCTAATCCTAAAGGAACCTCTGGCAGCTTTGCTTTTTCTGAAATTCTCAGTAGACCTTGTTTCGAATTTGTCCGTAAGGGAGTTTCGTCTGTGCCGACTGACACAAACTGGCATTGAACAGCTCCTCTTCACAGCCGGCCCCACAGCATCCCACTCTCCCTGCATGAAGAGTCTCTTCTAAACTGAAAAACACGGGTTTGAGCACTAGCCACTGATGTTATTTATAGTGGATATTTTTCTGCTTTTGATGTGACTCACAACAGTAAATCTGGTGACACTAGGGCTTTCCACCCCCAGCTGCTCTCTGTGCTGTGAAGAATAGCCCTCAACTCCTTTTGGGAAGCTAGCAGTGTTTGTTTTCTCATCCCCTGCTACATTTTTATGTTTACAGAGGATAATCCAATACTGTATATTTCCCTCTGTTTTGGCTCTAGAATGGACAAGCCAGTCTGCTCTCAATTTTAAGTCAGCATATTTAGGTTGAAACATAGTATCGAACATTACACTTTTGAAATACAAGACTTTGATTAGGTTTGGCACAAAGCTACTTCTCAAGTCTGTCTACATTGCACAAAACTAAGCTGTGCATAATCGTAAAGATCCATTTAGAAATTGTTATGGTTATGACATCACAACCATGAGCACATTTAGGGGGAATTATTCCAGTGATTATCCAATCAAAATAATCTCCATTTATTTGCATATTCACTCTTAAAATAAATGTTCTTTAACATTCCTTGAACCTTTTCATTCCACTTATGGTTCTTTCAATTGTTTTTTTAAATGTTCTTGACACTGAGAATTTATTTATTTTTATTTATTTTTAATTGTTAACTGAAATGTTCCTTGGGGAACCAAAATGGTTCTTATACGTCATCACTGTGAAACCCCACTTTTGGAACTTTTATTTTCAAGAGTCTTAAAGGTACAGTATAGACAAAAGCGTCTGTTTAAATCTCAGGGTCAGGGAAGCTTTGAAAAGTTTCATAATTATTCAACATGTCTATGATCTTTTATATTCAACATCATGACATTCATTTTTTCGTTTAGTTATGCAGGTTATAATTCCTATAAAAGGTCACCTATAAAAGGATTTTCTTGTTCTTTCATTCATTTTCAAAATGTATAATTTTGTCCTGTGGCATGACAGATGAGCAAAAATACTATAACAATAATTAAAATCCATTAGCAATTAGAGAGTGAAAAACATTATTTAAAAAATTTGAATAATTTTAAGTTTTTAATCATGTATTTTTAAATGTTTTATTATTATTATTATTTATTATTATTATTATTATCATTATTAATCATGAAACTGATTAACTAAATTATTGTTTTTGGTGCAAAAATCCATTATAGACATTTCTTTTAAAGAATTAAATGTAAAAAAAAAATATTCTATATATTTTTCTATTTGGATTTTTAAATCTACAGCTTCTCAAACCATATACATTATTGATAAAAGAGAGAACAGCATGTGGAAAGAGAAGAAGGAGAGAGAGAGTGAGAGAGAGAGGAAGAGGTGGAGGCCTCGCTGTAAGACACCGTTATTGTTCTGTGTCTGCCTGGTGAACAGCACTTGTCAGAGGTGAGGTGATTTTCCACTGCAGCTTTTCTCCTCAGTATGTAAGCCTGGCGTGAGCAGAAAGTGATGCTGTGACTGAAACACTAATGAGGCAGCTTGGTCTCTCGCTTTCACTCGCTCCCTTCCTTTTCCTCGTCCTTTCCTCCAGTCTCTCTCTCGCTTTCCCTCGCAGAGCAAATGAATTTCAGGAGTTAACATTATCTTGGCTTTTTCTGCAGCTCTGCCTCAGTAGAGAGCTTCTCTGCCAGGGTCCGCTGGGAGCGGTGTGTGGGGCGAGCTTGCTAGCCGATAACCTTGGCGAGGTGTTAGGGAGAGAGAGTGTGGCTCTGGAATCTCATTAGCCCTGGCGCCAGGCTGGCTTTAATTGCCGGGCACGTCCTCACAATGCCTGTCTGTGATGAGGCAGTGGGATAGAAGTGGGGAAAGAAAAGGAGCGCGGGCAGGTCAGTGAACTGAAAGGAATGATACGGCTTTGAATGTAGGTGCACCCGTCAGGGAGAGTAAATGGGTGCCAGATATTACAAGATAGAACCCTCCGCCATCACACTAGGACCTTCAGTGATTAACTTGAATGTAAGGTCTCAAACTTCACCCTAAAATGGTCAAAATTCATGGATTCACTATGTATTTTAGTTGCATTCGTTAATGACAAAATATCGTATTTGGCCTTCGTTCTTTGTCATTGATACTTTTCTTCTCATTTTGCAAGCCAGGTTTGTGAAAATCTGCCAGTAAAATGATTTTTTGTAGAAGGCTTTACTAATTTGCATTTATTTAAAAGGTAGAAGAATGTACTTGAAACACAAGAAGGTCACCACTGTGGTTAACAAACATAAAAAGCATAAAGTATTACTAAAACATTCCCTTTAAACACAAATCATTTTTAAGGTAACACTTTATTTTAAAGGTGGCCTTGTTACACATTACATATACTTACAATTATAAATTTTGCATAACTATAAGTAACCCTAAACCTAACCCTAATCCTGACCCTAAATATATAGTAAGTACATGTAGTTAATTGACACTTAAATGTATAAATACACTGTAACAAGGATACCTTAAAATAAAGTGCAACCCTTTTTCAGATATAATTTAATTATATTAACATATAATGTATAACATTAAATATAAATATATGTTAGATATTTAAGACATTATTTGTAACAAGTAATTCAGTTCCCAAAGGAATTATATATTAGCAAGTAGAACAAAACATAAAAAATTCATGATAATGGCATAAAAAAGATAATCATTAAAAAGCAATTAAACAAATCGATATCAGTCATCAAAGGCCGTCTTGAAAATGTTCACTACTCTAGTTTGAGCGCCTCAAACTCCCCAGTTGCCATTCTCAGACATGCTGGTTTTTCTTCAAAACTCCTCAAGGACCAATTGATAATTCCCACACTGCTCGGTAAGCCACCCCGTTCCCTTCAAACAGACCTAGAGCGGGCAGCACTGTCGCAGTGGTAACACCATCAAATAATCTCACTCTCTTTGATCTTGGGCTTTAAGCATCAAGTAGTTCACGGAAACCCATGAGGGAAGCATTGGGCTGCATGCTAGCATACGGCTTAATCGAAGATGCTAACACAGATACGAAGGTGAACTACTATTACTGAGGCTCTTCACCACATTAGAAGTACAGGCATGTCATAAAGCCTGCAGTTAAATTACGTGTGTAGTCAAGTCTTGTTTCGTACACACCAGGCATTTTAGTTTTACTTGACCTACTTTAATATAGCTGTATGTATAATTTGCTTCATTGTATATGCATTAAATTGCTGCTTTCATATTATCTTTTCCCCTTCAATAAAGACCAAAAATAAGTACATTCAGACATTATATCAGGCATATGCAGCACTTTCGTTACACCGCAGTAGAATTGTTGATTTGACAGCATTTCAACAACTTGATTTTCTTTTGGATTTTTTTTCCCTGTCTGCTGTGTGTATGTTTTCTTGTTTACTTCCATTACACTGCAGTAAAATTGGCAAGTTTGTCAAAAATGAGGCGCCATCTTTTTTCGCTCTTCTGAAAAGTAAAAAACGTTAAATTTATATTTGATGAGTCCAAACGCTGAGACGATTAAATTTAGCAGACAGCAGCACACGGTGCTGTCAGATCATTCAGCTTCACCCATGTCACACTTCTCCACCCAGCTGCCCAGGAACAAGAAACACGAGTTTGTGAGGGATCCCTGTGGTAAAGCCCCACTTAAACCTCAGCAAATGAATTATTTCACTCTTTGACGGTGCTATGGCGGTGTTGTTGGCACATAAACTGCTGCAGAAATAGCTGTGCTGCTTGTTATTTGGAAGCGGTCCCATTGGCTTTTCATGTGTCGGCCATGTAGGGGTGATTTTTGAAGTGGCTGTCATGTTGTATGTGGTGAAAGCTTCAATAGCTTCAAAAGCTTCAGGTTTATAAGATGATAAAAAAGGACATCTGTCCTATGATATACAGAAAAATAATTTTGAAATAAGATACATTAACTATTGTAGATTTTGTATTCTCTGACTGTGTGAAGTTGAATACAGTGTCTCCCAAAGAAAAATCCAGTAAAGATTTCTGAAACTGCTTCAGCCACTAGTTCAGCTAGAAAATGAGGCCTATAGCTCTTTGCAAATACAATATTTTCATACAGAAAGATAAAAATCCCAAGCCTGTTACATGCTGCAAAGGTTTTTGGTCACACTTTATTTTAGGGTCCAATTCTCACTATTAAATAACCATTAACTATGACTTTTGCTTATTATTTGCTGCTTATTAATGGTTTATAAAGTAGTTGTTAAGTTTAGGGTATTGGGTAGGAATATGGATGTCATGCATTATATGTACTTTATAAGCATTTATAAACAGCTGATATGTTAATAATAGACATGCTAATAAGCAACTAGTTATTAGTGTGAATTGCACCCTATACTAAAGTGTTACCAGGTTTTTTAATACGTTTACATTTGTTTATTGTTCTTTTAACTGTTTTTTTTTTTTTTCACCTTTTTCACATTTCATGCATATTTTTCAGGTAACAGTTTACCATATGGCCCAATTAGTTAATGCATTAACTTTATTATTAACTCTATTCATTACTAGACTTCGTGTTACAACATTAGACTTTCACACCTGGAGTGTTGAGCTACCAACATGACCAACATCTGTCATCTGCTCACCTCAGTTTACTTCATGGTCTAGACAAGCGAAATAAAAGGTAAAGCCAGCAGTTAGCGGTGTAAATCTGTGAAACGAGCCTGGTCAGTGCTAGCCAAAATGTTCACTTGGAATGTAGTATTTAATCTTTCTCCCCGCTTTCCATTTACCCTGCTGTTGCAGGTAATTAATGTGCACTAGCTGTCTTTTTCCTCTCTGCAGTGTGTCTTTTTCTGTCTAGGTTGCCTGTAAATGGTGACTGGGGCACAGTGTTTGAGAGAGAAGCGTTCCAGGCGGATATTGTCAGATCATAAATCAGAGGCGCTTTCTTTGGGATTATTTCTGACTGCTCTCATTTGGACAGGACCAGGCCTTTGTTATGGTTCCACGGTCTCTTTCCTCAATCTGTCTCACAGAAGCCTCTATCATCCTCTTCCCAGCTCTCTGTCAGCCCTCTCACCTCCCTTCCAGACAATCGATAGGTCACCTCTCTCATTAGAGCGGGCATTTATTTCTAGATGTTTGCTTTTGCCTTTCACAAGTAAGCAAGAGTGTGTGCTCTACAGCATCTTGTCTAGCTTGTTTCTTGTCTGCTTTCCTCTTTGCACATTGTTTTACCTCCACAAGTTCTTCAGTGTTTGTCTCACAAGCTACTTTTGTCTGGCACCTTCTTCTGTTTGAATGTCGCGTTTTTGTTTCCTGCTGTTTTCCAAATGCACCATTTGCCTTTGCCTACTCTCTGCCATTCTTCTCTCCCCTTATCCATCCTGAAAGGAAGTAGGAAGGTGTCACTGCATGAGGATGACAGTGACAACAACACAGGTAAATATGTTTTGTTTGTGCAAAATTTCTTATCATATTCCCTAGTTTCCCTCCTGTCACAATCTTCTTGTGTGACAACAACAGCTGAGAATTATTTCTTAGGTAGGGAAGGATTTTACTCAGAAGTAGGTGTTAGAAAGTCACTGGAACTATTTTTTTTCCATATTAATTCCTGGTTTAAGTAAACCAATAGTTTTGGAGATTGCTGTTTTGTAGTTTTCTTTTTTAAAATCAATATTGAAGTCAGCCTTGGTGCAGCAGCTTGCACACATGCTCATGATACTGTACATTGAGCTTTGGTCCTTATGTGGGTAATATGGCTTCAAGTGAGTGTTATTTTAGTATCGTTGAAATACTGTAATAGTTTTTTGTAAATATTTCGAATCAGTTTGTATTTTCAATTTAGTTAAAGTTTTAGTTATTTTGTCTTGTGTTTGACATTTTTTGACTTTTTATTTCAAAGTACATCAAGTTAAACTGAATGTGGAAATTTTGGAAAATGAAATGTTGGAAACTAGCTGAAATAAAAGTTTTAATTGAATTTAATATTTTATTTTATTCCGTTTGTTCTACCCTAGTAATATATTTAAAATACATTTATTTCTTACTAAGTACAGTTCAAATCTATTAACATATTTACTGACCGATAACTCGAGACTTACTGATATAAAAATTACTATTAAACTTTACTTGTGCACAATGCACTTTTATTAATATTAAGTCTAAAATGTGTTGTAATATCACTTTTGATGAGTATTGTACAATCTTAATAATAATAGAATCAGACTTTAAGAACCTGAAGTATACCTGAAATGGTTCCACATTAGCACAATAAAATATACGTTTGTGTCTCTTTAATTGGACTTCACTACTGCTATTTTTCACTATTGGTATTTCAAGTAACAATGTTTTTTTTATGATTTTGCTCTAGTTTTGTGTTACGTTTTGTTTTGTTAAACAGTGGTACGTTTACAAAGTTCAATCAGTGATCTAAACTTTTTTAAAGAATTTGTTGGTGCCGATAGCCTTGTGATTAGGTCGCAATATGTTGCGCAACTGTCAAATCCCAACTCTTTGTTTTTTTGCCGATCCCACACCCCTCTCTTTCTACCCTATTATTTCCTGTCATATCCCCGAACAATAAAGGCTTAAACAACCCAAAAATTGATTTTAAAAAGTATATATATTTTTTGCCTTTGTGATTTTGAAAAGTTCACAGAACAGCATTGTCGAAACAATATGTGTTCATACAGATCCATGTAAAGAAAGATTTATGTGCCTGCACACATACTTTCAGACTGAGCAAGTGATACGCATGCCATTTTTGTAGTATACATATATATATATATATATATATATATAGAGAGAGAGAGAGAGAGAGAGAGAGAGAGAGAGAGAGAGAGAGAGAGAGATGATAATGGTATCGTTTTCAAATACTTACGCTTTGAAACCTGTTTAAAAAAGTCTGTTTTTAGTTAAAAATTGTATTAGTATTGTTAATGCCCCCTTTGTTAACTATAATAACCCTGGTTCAAGTCTGGCCGTGCTGCTCTTGAACCTCTTCCTGCTCATTGTTTTCTGTAACTTCTTGACATTCTCAATTTTTTTACTAAAAAGAGATTCAAATGTCACCCTCTTTCCACAAAATATCAAGCTTGAGGTTCGAAACAAGACTAATTGGAGATTATTATCAAAACACTAAAACCAAATCTTAATGTTGAATACACTTTTCACCGTGTGTTTTGCTGATATTTAGTGCATGCAGATGAAACAAACCATTGAGTCTTGAAGTCGGATCCAGCTGCCATAAATCACGCTTGAATTCAAGAGCCACTACCTGTCTCCTCTCCGCCTCTTATCTCATTCTGAGGAGAGACATCAGTGCCATTGCTTGTTACCCACTAACAAGACCCTTCACAACCTTCATTTACATCCCCACTCATCCACTAGCAAGAAGTACTTTAAATCACCATCGCTTCATGCCCTGTTTCTTGCAATATCCATGACGTCCCTCACCAAGCACAGGGCCTACCTCATCTTGATCTGCTTGTTTTGGACAACAGATCTCGCACACTCTGGCTTTGTCTCTCGTCTCACACTTGCACTTCCCACGGTGGCGTGTCTGCAGGTTTTAATTAAACTTCCACAGCTGGCAAGGACACATCAGATCCTATCTCATCAGTCCAGCCTCTCAACCCCCACAGAGCCCCGCAGGACGCATCAGCCTGGCCGACTTGAGATGCCCAGAGCTTCACCAGTGTGATTTTATACCAGCTCTGGAACGAACGGACATACCGATAAAGAGCCTCAACCGCTCTCTCCCTTGATATGAAGCTAAATGTTTGATGGATGGCATTTGCCGTAAAGAGATGGAGCTCTTATGTCTCTAAAGGTTTGTCTTAATTGCAGCAGAGAGAGGACACGCTGCAGTAATGGGATAATGGTGGAGCTGGACTGGACTCTCGAGTGGGGCTAATCAGATTCTCTTCACTGTGATTCTCCTGATTGTTTCACAGATCTAAACCGGCCCTCTGTAGATCTCAGGGTGTGTACCAACAGAATTAGGATCACTGTGACACTACGTAGCTCGTGACTACATTACCATCCATTACTGAAGCAGGCCTGTGATTTTCCATTCTTGGGGATCTAATTTCCTGCAGAGTTTAGTTGCAACTCAATCAAACACACCTGATGTCAAGGTCGGGGGGCTTATCGAGGTCCTCGGGTTCATTTGAAAATTACAGTCAGGTGTGTTGCTGAATGAGTTCACAGTGCGGATGAAATTCACTCTGCTGATTTGGAGGTGTGTCTGAAAACTTTCAAAGCAAGGTTGAAAAAGTCCCATGATTACATTTTGGGAAAACTCTATTTTTAACACATGTATATCTTGCTGTTGTTACAACAAATCTTGGTATCTCAAAAATCACAAGTGCTTATATACAGATGGATCAAAGTCTGGAGAACGCTGTATTAATCATTAAACATCATGAAAGTGCAAATTTCTAGTCAGAGGTCAGTGTTTATTGCTGAAGCTAATGCTATCATTTTAGCATTAAACCATTTAAAAAGACTACTTACTAGAAAGACTTCCTAATATTTGCACAGCCCTAAATTCAACCCAAATCTATTTTAGATTATTTGAGTTATAGGTTTTAAATAGCTTTTTTTTCACTTGCTTCTCACAATGAAAATATCCAAGGAACCTGGAATTGCATTGAAACACCAACCAACCAACCCAATATTCTGATATGTATATAAATATAGAAAAACTCCAGCATTGTTGACATGAGTGTTCCAACCTTGGCATGCCTAATTCGTTTCACAGATATTGGCTGTTGTTCAGGGTTATTTGCCTCTCATTTGCATAAAGTTTTAGCATTTCACAACTTTTTGATTCTCTCATGTTGCCAATCTCATAGTTCCCTGTACACAGAGAATGAATTGGAAATACTTGCTTCTGCCAGAGGGATATAACTAAACTCTGCAGGCAGGTAGATCTTTACAGACACTTCTAATTTAAATCATAAGAAAACATTTTTCACATTTATTTTTGCAGCACTCCACAAAATACAAAGTTTGTCTCATAGAAAACATCACTGCATGAAATATGGTTTCATATTCACTGAAGCATAACCTTAACAAGGAGGAAGATATGACTGCAGGTCTGCAATGTTGTTCTCATGTTCCCCAGGTGCCATGGTAATTAATAAGAGGGGTGAAGTCAAAGGACGCTATCAGCATTTTGTGTGTGTGTGTGTGAGTGTGTTTGTTTGTTAATTATTTTTCTTTTTAACTTGGAAAGGTGAGGTGACTCTCTGTCCAATTAATGGTCTAATTGAGTGCAGAGTCTCAATAGGAGGCATTAGATAACATTAGACTAATGACCTACAGCCTTTTTTTCACACATAGACGGTTGGCACCCAGTTTTACCCTTAGCTTCTGCATCTCCTGCTGGTTAAAGTAAATGTTGCTGATGAGGAATGTTTTGGATTGTTAACTTTAAAAAGTAATTGTATCTTTTGTAAATATAAAAAAAAACAATGACACTTAAAATTACATGATTTGAGTTTTATAGCTGATACCATACAATTACTAGGAGAAGAAAATACAGAAACATAAAGAATAGATGGAAAACAATAAACAGATATGCTTGAAAATATGTGTAATATATAAAAGGAATAAGCAAAATAAATCATATGAGCAATGTAATAATATGAAAAGCCATGTTAATTATGGTCTTTATGTTAAATAAATGACAAAACATAAACTACCATTCAAAAGTTTTTTCCTCAACATTTTTGTATAAAGTTTTATGTCCTTTGAGGCCAAATATATTATATATATATATATATATATATATATATATATATATATATATATATATATATATATGTATATATATATATATATATAAATTATAATTTATTTCTGTAATGCCAAAGACTAATATTCAGCAGCCATAAGTGAAGTCTTCAGGATTAAACTGTCCTTCAGAAATCATTCTAATATGCTGACTTGGTGCTCAAAAAAATAAATCTTCATACTATCAGTTGAAAAACAGCCTTGCTTCTTAATATGTCCGTAAAAACCACGATGCAAATAATACACAAATAATATAAAGTAGTCCTATACTTTTTGTCAAGTCTAGCAAAGCCTGGATGCAGAATTTGGGGTTGATTGTAGACTGAGATTTTGTGATTCTCAAAATGTATTACAGTATATTCTAAATTGTAAGATGAAAATGAATTTATAATTTGACATTCAACTCGTGTCAGCTTATGCTAACATCTTCCGCTTCTCTGTAGTGTCAGGAATGCATTTTAATTAAGCTTTAGTAAGTTATGACTCATTTATCATAACTTGCACAAACAAGTGATCAGTGTGTTCAGAGAATTAGCATCATCAGAAACAATTGATGATAATAGTGTCAGAAAGAACTAGTATCAACAATGAAGCATGAATAATGTCACAAATTTTATTGCAATGTTGGTTAATATAAGTAATGGCTTGCTGGGTAGCATTGTCACCTCACAGCAAGAATGTCCTGGGTTTGAGTCTTGGTTGAGCCAGGAGGTCTTTATTTAAGGAGCTTGTACACTGTCAGAAGAAAAGGTACAAAAGCTTTTGCCGGATCTCTGGATCCAAGGGGTCCATATTCATATCGGTACAGTACTTTAAAGGTACATATTAGTGCCTAAAAAGCACTGAAAAAGTTAAAACCCAACATACTTAATTTTTTTCAGAGAGAGTGCATGTGCTCCCCGTGTTAGTGTGGATTTCTTAAATTGGATGCACAAAAGAAAAAAATCAGTTTTTAGAATAGGTTGATGATGAATGGAGGTGTATGTACTACAAAAAAGATAGAAGCTAAATGAGTAAACCTACTTTTAAGGCACATATGGTGACTAACTTTTGTCCCAAAGCCGCTGTCAGTCCAGATGAATTGGGATAATTCACTTTATTTAAAAATGGTGTTTGTTCTCATATCCGTTTTTGGTTCATTTCAAGTACAATGGATTATTCAGAATCTCTTTTCTATTCAGATGTGCTCCAGAAAACTTTCCAATAATTATACCCTCGAAAAGACAGGCCAGAAATAGGCCTATTCATTTTTTTCTTTTTTTTTATTATTGACTACTGCAGTTCTAAGTGCAAACTGATGCCTGTATCCAACGAGCAGATCCAGGTGAGGTTCAAAATGTTGTTTTTCACTGCCTCTCTTGCCATCGGCTAGCCTTCTGAGAACGGGCTTTTATGGTGTGTTTAACTTTACAGTATCTGGTCTCCATTGTGTCCTCTTCTACAGAGTGCACCACCTGTTCTATTATCTCCTACACAGCCTAGCAGGCACTACACACACCAACGGTGCTGGATTCTCAGCGGGTCGCTCACACACATGCACAGTTGCTCTCCTGTACACAGTTCCATCTCTGGGGCTTTTTTGTTGGCCTTTTTCTTTGTCCAGCATGCAGTCTCTTTCAGTATTTCTTTCTCTTTCTCCTTTAATAAGTCAGGAGACGTAGAGGAAGCCTGGCAGAGTGCTCAGGGAAGCACAGTCCCGCTGGTCCCTCTCCGTCCCCTCCTTTTTCAGAGGGGACGGCACGGCTTGGTGCCGGCATCCAGGCTTGTGTTCCACAGCTAAGTGAAATTTAATGAGTGGGGACATCCACTTTATGAGCAGAAATCTGGACTGGGAGTGAGGGCTCCAGGGACGTGCAACATAGAAGAAATGGAAAGTGGCTCTTTGACTCAATGTTCTCTGACACACTCCCTGAGGATGAACGGAGTGGGAATGCACGGCACCTTCAATTAGAGTTTAGAAATGTAACAGTACAGCTCCTCTAACGACGTCTGAGTGTGCACATAAGGTTTTGAAGATGTAGTTGAAAGATGCAGCTTATTACCTGAGCGTATTTTTTCAAAAAACTTTACACTGGTAATTCTTTTTAAAAGCTAGAGATAGCAACTATATTGGCTGATATCTCTCGAGTGATCTAAGAAGGATCACGTCATTCCAAACCTGTGTGATTTACCTGTAGTTTCTTCTGCAGAACATTAAAGACGACATTTTATCCCAAAGTTATTGGAAAAAAACTTGCCTGTGGCAACATTTCTGCAAAACGCTTTGGGTTTGTTTGAAAGTGTAATGTCCGTTAGAACTCTTTTTGGTTTTATTCAAAACAGATGAATGCGAATCGGACTTTTATTAAATTGATCATTGTATGTTTCGCAGCAGTGCAGAAATTACATTTTTGGTGAGTGGTGCTTATAGTGCTCTAGAAATAAGACACATTTGCTAAGGGAACTCTGCCTTTTTAGCTTGCTTCTACAAGTCTTTAAGCTCTTTTAAGGGGGGGACTTGTGTTTCACGGGACTGTAACTAGAGCACTCATTTACCAGTGAGCTACCTAGCGAGTTTACTATGTCAGATATCAGATGGAGCCATAGAGCCATACAAAGCCATACAGATGGAGCTGACGAACATCAAAATGTATTAATTTACAAATCATGCACTATATTAAAAGTGGAAGTGTTTGACATAACACAATATTGTGCAAGGAACCACACAAAAATCTGCCTCTGTGATCATTTATGTGAAAAGCCTAGTTTTTTGCTGTCAGTCGTGTTCATTTCAGCTGGAACCTGGAGGGAATTGTATGTATAGCTATGTTTTTGGAATACCTTTTTTATTATTATAATTTTTAATTCTATTGTACATAGGTATGTCTTTCCAAATATTTTTTTTCAATACATAATGCTTGAATTGTTTCATATTGTTTTCACATTTAAACTTTATTATTATTATTAATGTCATATTTGTGTTCATAAAGGTTTGGAACTATATGAGTGTGAATAAATAATGTCCCGCAGATTCAAGGATGACTGCACAATGCTTGCTTTGTTACACATAATAAAATTCATAAGCACTCACAACCTCAAGCTCTCCCAAATGCATCAAATTTGGAAAATTATTGAGGTTTCATTGCTGCTCTGGACCTGTGCACAAAGCAGTTTAATTGTTTAAAAAAAACAAGAATGAGAGATCTATTTGCATTCAGCAATAAATAAATAAATAAATAAAAATGGGCACATAGAGAATAATAACAGCATTTTATTAGCTTGGATGGCACAAAGGCTTGCAAAAGTCTACAGCACCTGGCAGCTTGCAAATTCGGTTCAGGCGCGTGGTTTTCTCAAACAACGCTGGCGTAATTGCTTTCTGCTCACTGTCATCACAAAAGAACTGTTACACACGGCAAATCTTGCTGCTCTGAATGAAAAACTATATGATGTTGCTTTAAAATGTCTCCAGTGGAACACAAGCTATTGGTCTATTGTGTTCCCCTCTATTTGTTTACATCATCAGTTCTCGGCGTCTCAGTACTGAATCCCAGAGCTCGTGTTTACGAGTGTGTGTGCTTTGTATGTGTGCATTACACTATTCCTCTGTATCTGCTCATTTCTAAAACATTACTGATAATTGCATTTTGACTTCATTATGGGACGACCAGCAAGAGGCCATATTGGATCTGTTTATCTGACGCCCAGCAGTGTGGAAAGATTCCATTTAGGAAAAAAATGAGGTTTTCTGGGGCCATTTTTTATAGGGGAGTGGTTCCCAGCATGGGAGCTTTGACATGGCAGGGGAGGACAAAAAGGAGAAATTACTTCACATAAAACAGGGCCACGCAGAAACAAATGAATCTTGGAAAGGAAGAAACAAAACGAAAAGAATGCGCTTCACAGTAAAAGAAAAGACTCAAGGCAGATAACGTGAATTTAAACAGAGACTGGTGAACCTTTGGGAAAGACACTTTTAACAAACTAGTCGCTGACACAACGGTGACTTTCCCTCTCTCCCTTTTTTCTTTCCTCTGCCTCTTTCTCATCTCTTTCGATTATGGGAGGTAATAGAGGCCGAGGTGCTTTCAAAGGCCGTCCTGTGCCATATAGCCATTGATGGCATTTTGACAGAGACTGCTCTTGGAATGTGAATGTGTTTGAGACTCATCCGAGACGAGAGGAGACGAGAGGATGCTGCCACACAATAGGCCCAGGATCAAAAGCATGAGGAGAAGCCTCAGCGTCCCTGCAGAGAGTCACACTGTGTGCGGAGAGATGGCAGGCAGAGAAGGGAAGGACAGCCAGACACAACCTTTATTAGTGTGATGATCTTCTTGTCAAAGCCAAAACACAAAAAGATAACATCTTCAGATGAAGCTTCTTTGTACAAATGAACAATGATCTTTGGGTTTAGATTTGTACTACACAGGTTGCCGATGGTGTAGTTTGGACAACATCAAGTAACCTAAGCAAAGTGGACCAGACTGTACCCATTCATTGTAACTGGAATGACTCTTTACAGTAAATAGGTACAGTCTGGTCCACTTTGCTTAGGAACAGTTCAATAAAAAATGGTCATCATTTATTCACGTTCAAGTCATTCCAAACCTAAATGACTTCCGTTCTCCTGCAGAACTCAAAAGAATGCTGTTTGATATATAATTTAATATACAGGTGCTGGTCATATAATTAGAAAATCATCAAAAAGTTGATTTATTTCACTAATTCCATTCAAAAAGTGAAACTTGTATATTATATTCATTCATTACACACAGACTGATATATTTAAAATGTTTATTTCTTTTATTTTTGATGTTTATAACTTACAACTAAGGAAAATCCCAAATTTAGAATCTCAGAAAATTAGAATATTGTGAAAAGGTTGAATATTGAAGACACCTGGTGCCACACTCTAATCAGCTAATGAACTCAAAACACCTGCAAAGCCTTTAAAGTGAAAGTGAAAGTGAAGTGACATTCAGCCAAGTATGGTGACCCATACTCAGAATTTGTGCTCTGCATTTAACCCATCCGAAATGCACACACACAGAGCAGTGAACACACACACACACACACTGTGAGCACACACCCGGAGCAGTGGGCAGCCATTTATGCTGCGGCGCCCGGGGAGCAGTGGGGGGTTCGATGCCTTGCTCAAGGGCACCTAAGTCGTGGTATTGAAGGTGGAGACAGAACTGTACATGCACTCCCCCCACCCACAATTCCGTCCGGCCCGAGACTAGAACCCACAACCCTTCGATTGGGAGTCCAACCCTCTAACCATTAGGCCACGACTTCCCCGGTCCCTCAGTCTAGTTCTGTAGGCTACACAATCATGGGGAAGATTGCTGACTTGACAGTTGTCCAAAAGATGACCTTTGACACCTTGCACAAGGAGGACAAGACACAAAAGGTCATTGCAAAAGAGGATGGCTGTTCACAGAGCTCTGTGTCCAAGCACATTAATAGAGAGGCGAAGAACAACACAGTGTCAGAAGCGTCTAAAGACAAAAAGGACTGGACTGCTGCTGAGTTATCCAAAGTTATGTTCTCTGATGAAAGTAAATTTTGCATTTCCTTTGGATATCAGGGTCCCAGAGTCTGGAGGAAGAGAGGAGAGGCACACAATCCACGTTGCTTGAGATTCAGTGTAAAGTTTCCACAGTCAGTGATGGTTTGGGGTGCCATGTCATCTGCTGGTGTTGGTCCACTGTGTTTTCTGAGGTCCAAGGTCAACGCAGCAGTATACCAGGAGGTTTTAGAGCACTTCATGTTTCCTGTTGCTGACAAACTTTATGGAGATGCAGATTCAATTTTCCAACAGGACTTGGCACCTGCACACAGCGCCAAAGCTACCAGTATCTGGTTTAAGAACCATGGTATCCCTGTTCTTAATTGGCCAGCAAACTCGTCTCGCCTGACCTTAACCCCACTGAAAATCTATGGGGTATTGTGAGGAGGAAGATGCGATATGCCAGACCCAAGAGCGTAGAAGAGCTAAAGGCCACTATCAGAGCAACCTGGACTCTCATAACACCTGAGCAGTGCCACACACTGATCGACTCCATGCCACGCCGCATTGCTGCAGTTATTCAGGCAAAAGGAGTCCCAACTAAGTACCCAACTTGGCCGAGATTTCTAAAAATCCTTTTTTTGTATTGGTCTTAAGTTATATTCTAACTTTCTGAGATACTGAATTTGGGATTTCCCTTAGTTGTCAGTTATAATCATCAAAATTAAAATAAATAAAAATTTGAAATATATCAGTCTGTGTGTAATGAATGAATAAAATATACACGTTTCACTTTTTGAATGGAATTAGTGAAATAAATCAACTTTTTGATGATATTCTAAGTATATGACCAGCACCTGTAATCAGATCAGTTCAAAACAACAATGGGCATCACTGACTTTCATTGTGTAGTAGACAATGAAACATTTTTCAAAACATCATCTTTTGTGTTCCAGAAGAAAGCAAATCTTACAGGTTTGTAATGACATGAGGGTGTATAAATGATGACAGAATTTTCATTTTGTGAGAGCTATCCTATTTCCTATCTCAGAAAAAGTCAGTTTTAAGACATGCAAAGTGACGAGGCACAATTATTCAATTTTTTTATTTTTTTGTACCATTTAGAAATAGTACCTAATAATAGGCCTGCATGGGAAAACCCATTTAAATAATTGCACAGCAGTTTTGGTCTGCCGACGGTTGTACTGGGGGGAAATAAAATCAAGAAATTAGCACAAGGATGCAAAAACTTTCTAATCAGTCTGAAAATAATAAGAACTTCAAAAGTTCTTTAGCAAGCATTACCGTCACTATTCTTTATGTACTTTAAGTACCGATGCTACAATGGCACTACTCACTGCACTGCCATTTACAGACATGGATGAGTATGATCATCTCTGATAGTATTGAGTTTTAGAGTGTTCTACACAGTAATTAATTCCCTTACCTGTCCAACAAAAAAAGAAGCAACTGGAACATCACTATTAAGGATTTTTTCTATAACCAAATCTTTCCACCTTGTGTATGCCATACAGATTTTTTACATTCGTTTTTGTCTTTGTCAGTCATACTGTCTAATTACATTTTCTACTTCTTCTTTCATTGTACTCACGGTGCATCGCTATAATAAGTGCGTTCCATTTTCTAATTTTGCTCTTCACATCACCAAACAACACAACATTAATAGCAAATACAGAGTGTATTAAAAATTTATTGTTCATCTCATTTAAATGTAAACCATTCAGATGACTCTCCACAAAAACAAAACATTTATTTCTGTGTAAAACTTTTTTTTAAATTGGCACCAAACTACTGGATGCAACTTTGTCTTAAACTAAACTCATTCAAATATTTAATGCCACTGACATCGTACATTTAAATTTTCTTCTCATATGTGCTGATTATGATCCTGTACCTTGTATGACTCCAGAACGTTGTGTAAAGCCAGCCAATCAGATTTGAGCTAGTGATTTCATTTTGTGTGCTATATATGTCAGGCATTTTGTGGAATGTCTGTGGGAGACTATTTGTGAATAGCAAATGCAGCATCATGATGAAACACTCTAAGTTAGTCAAACTTTACCTAGAGCTAACTGAGGTCAAAAATGGTTTGTCATACCTCCAGTTTCTACATTTCAGGCTTGGACAGACAGCAGGTTATTAGAGAGAGTGTGTTGTGTGCAGAACGAAGGCTGATCTTCCTCAGCATTCTGGTCAGCTCAGAACACCTGAGTGGCTCATTAGAGTGCTTAATGTTCTGGTTCCACTCTCTGCGTTTGAGCTCAGGAAGATTCTGCCCACGCCGCATTAGATCCGCCCGTGACTTTCCTGCACAAGTTGAGGACAAACTTGCTCGGCAGTTCATAAATCGAGGACAGACTGATGCATGGTGTGGAATTAAAACCCACCATCAGCCAAATGCTGTTACTTTGTGTAGTGGGGGGTAATTTTGCTCATCTACCACCCTCGGTGGCGGGCAGCATGTCAGACACCGTACTGACATTTGACAAGAAATCCTGTTGCTTAGATGCAAAGACGTGCTTGAAAAAAAACAAATTTGATTGTGTTTTGATGAACAGATGAAACAAAGGCTGTCAATGTGCAAGTCTGATTGGCTGTTTTTTTGAATGTTCAGTGACACTCTGTTGCTCATGCATGCAGCATGAACACTTTTCATAGAACAAACGCATGTGAGGGCTTCTCTTTTCTTCTTTGTTTCAGAGATCTTAATAGAAATTGGAATATTATTATTATTATTTTTTACTTATTCTTGATTTAATACATTTATATTCATGTGTTAACATATATTAAATAATAATAATAATAATAATAAATGATTATTATTATACATACATTCATGCTAATTCCAAATATTGTTGCTTTTAGGTAACATTAAGGTCAGTTACATTTCCTTTTTATTGTATTTATTTATTTATCCTCTTCTCTTCTTGAGACAAAGTCCGATTAGCCCAAATCAAAGTTGCACTGATGTTTGCTAGTATGCTATGCAAACATTATGCTAGTAACTTTAGTAACTCTTCATCTGTCGTGTGCTGATATCCATAACAGAGGTCAACGATATGAAATGACATTATAAAGGTCCAGAAGGAACACCACTTTGGCATGGAGAAACCTCCAGCTGTCATTAAATAGACATGTGAATTGCATTTAGACATCAATAAAAGATGAGGGTGATATTCGGTGATGTCATCCATGGCTGGTGAAGTCATTTTAAAGTGACGTCGAACCTTTTAACATAATTTGCTTGTGCGGATAAGTTTCACATTTGTCTTGCTCAAGGGCCAAGGTCTGACGGTTTATTTGTTTCGTTTGTCATGCTGTTTATGAGCAGTATGAAAAGTACTCAGTGCAGATGTGTTAATCTAGGTTAGATATCTCTATGTAGGTTTTGTGAGTGTATAAAGATGTTTCTGTGCATAGCTATCGGTTGAGACTGACTTTCTCTCCCCCTTATGGAGACTCAGGAGTTTGGAGAGTCATGCACTATCTCAGTGAAACAGAACCACCAAGGGCACTAAGTATTGCTGATCTCTTTTTCTCTCTTTCTCTCTCTCTCTCTGTGTGTGTGTGTGTCATCAATACCTTTTCCCTTGTTAGCAAGACAAAGTAAGTTTCATTTTGCCATAAAAGCTGAACAGTGCCTTTGTTGTTCTGTATACAGGACAATATTGCAACCATTTTGTAAGGTATTCGCCCACCCTTCCCTTGTATTAAGATTGACATGATGGGCATGCCTCCAAAACAATAGACAAAATGTATGACACCAACCATTCAAGCCAAGGCTTCCTTAGAGGAGCTTCGTGTCATTGCAGTAGCGGCACCTTTTCCTTTAGTTTTAAGTGGCTTTATGGCGATTGCATTCACAAAGTTGAGCTTGGCCTCCTCTCTTGCTCTTTGAAATCGACAGTGTACTGTCTCTCCTAGAGTGTTTCTCTCCTCCATTGTTCTTCTCTTCCTCCATCTCTCTCTCTCTCTCTTGTTTGTCAGCAGTACTTGCGTTGTCTCTGGGCGGTTGGCTTCATTGTGAGTGCTGGCAGCAGGACCCGTGCTGGGGTAATGAGGACGGATGCCCGCGCGTGGGAAGAGCCGGCTGCTTTGTAGTGTCTCGCCGCACAATGCGAAGGTTCTTGGAAACGGTCGAGCCGCTGCACCGCAACACAGCAAATAGATCCCCACACCTAAAGAATGTCAGTTTTAGGCAAGACAGTTTGTCTCTGAATTAAGCTCTAATGAGATCACTTCTTGTGTTCGCAGCCGGTGTCTCTAAAAGGGAGGGTGTGCCTTCAAATTTGTCTTGGAGGAAAGTGACACCACCTGGCAGTGCTAGAGGTGCTGCATGGGTAATGTTTTGTGCTCCTTAATAATGTCTAACTCGCGTGTAATGTATTATCATAATATCCAGTGACATGACTGAATCCATGCCATTACGAGCACAAAGCTGACAAACCCACAGTGAGGGCACTGTGACATCCCGGAAATCCTTGGGAACATCCCAGGGAAATTGATTCTGCTGTCATAGAGTGACAGTAAACAGACCATATGTTTTTATACTCTTGATTCATTTAAGTGAGTTTAAAACATGCATTAATAAGGAAGACTGCATTTACATAATGGTAGCTAATAAGAATCCGATCTGATTACCTCAACTGACCCAACCTATTATTTACGAACTATGCAAGAAAGATTCAGCTAATATGTGTGAGCAGACAAAACAAGTTCCCGTTTCCTGTGGTCTGAGTGGTATAACAGTGTTCATCAATCTCAAAATGATTGAGATGACCACTCAAATCATCAAAGAAGGCAGGCTTTACACTTCAGTTTTAACACTGAAAGAGTGCAAGGTAAATAGCAAATAGCTAAACATTTAATATCTGATGACACATTTTAAATCGATAAACAATCAACAGTAATAGTGATGCATGCTACTTGACTTTAGTCAAATTTCACCAGTTTGAATTTGTATTTGAAAATATACTGTAGGCTATCCTTTACGTAATTCTTTGGGGTGATGACTGAATGTGACAAGACAAGAAAAATTAAGAAGTGCTACTTTCAACATGTTAAGTACACAATTAAGAGTGAATGTGTGCACGCATGTCAAGTTAGACAGCATATTGAATTTAACACTGATGAAAACAAGGCTGTGAGGGATCGACTTGTAGTTTTTTTTTTCAATTGCACACACTTTACAAAGGTCCTAGATCATATATTTTTTACCACTGTTTTTGCAATATTATTAATCCACTGAACAATCATATTTATAAACAACAGTTAAGTCCACTGAACACACTTTGTGTCTGTCTCTACACTGCTCCATTTTCATTTCTGTCAAAAACTAAATATGATTCAACACCTGTTGATTCTTTAGCATCTACCCAAACTAGTTGATCATTCTACAACCCTTATATCATTCCAAAACTGTATGAAAGTTTGTCTTTTGTGGAACATAAAAGAAAATATATATATTAAGTGAATATGGTTACCAAAAGTGCTAAGTTTCCAACATCCTTCAAAATATTCTTCTTTTACGCTGCACAGAAGAAAGAAAGAAATGCAGGCATGCAACTGAGCCTATAGCAGAATAAAGTAGCCTACATGTAATAGGTAATATACAGTATTGTATAATACCCAGTGTTTTTTTTTTTTTTTTTTTTATAGAATAAACCGGACTGCAAATTCAATAATTCTCTCAGTTAGCTACATTTTGCCCGCTGAGGCTTGCCAATAATGACAGTTTCAGCGAGGCATTTTCATGCGTAGACCTTCTGGCTTGAAGGCAGCAGCAGGAATGTCAAATATGAATCTTTCAGCACCTGATTAATGAATATCGATCTTTGGAAACGGTGTAAGTGATGAAATATCGATAAAACAACACCGCACGTATCCGGTGCGATCAGTTTTGGTTTCCTGAGGCACAGAGCCGCGACACCGGAGCGCAGAACATGAGCGCATTTATTTTGGGGAGGAGAATTGCCGTGAGGGGCGCGCAGGAGGAGCCCTGATTCAAATCAGCTCAGTGACTGTTACACACTAGCTCACCTCACCAACCTAACGCTCGTTCACTCGCCCTCCGCGTCTCTGTTCCGCTCGCCGTGGCGCATCTCTGTCCCAGCGCCGCAGACTGACCGACAAACACAACGACGCCAATACGACACAGGAATTCAAAACTCGCGCCGTTGAGGAAAACGCGCTCTTGCCCGGCAGAACTCTTGTCACGAGCACAATGACTGAGTGACGGACGCTGTGCTCGCAGTATGGAGAAAAGGAAAGGTAAGAGATATTCGTCCAGTTTTATGTCAGGGGACACACCCATATGTAAAGTTTGACTCGTAGCAGTCAGTCATAGAGCCATTAGGAAAGGTAAGAGATACTCATCTGACAGGAGACTCTAACTGTGCCGATATTAGATCCGCTTTCGCCTCACTGACACACAGAGTATGACTTTCAGGGGCGTTTAGCTACTTCTTTTCCTGAGGAGAGACATATAGCCAACTGTAAAGTTCAGTGATAAATGCAGGCGCGTCTGCCGATAAGGATGCTCGCGCGAGCCTTAAAAAGATGATGCAGTAGGCTATGGCATCATATTTGGTTTCGTAATAATTATGCTGAGATAACTTATTCAGACATAAACATGGGAAGAACAGTTTTAATTGGGTTTATTCACGCAAGCGTCTGGGACTCGTAACGGAAATGTGTTAATCTGCGCGACAGCGTAAACACCTCCGTGAATTATTTAGTAGTTGTTTTGTGAGCGCGCATTATGTACAGCAATGAATTCGACAACGAAATCCTTTTTAGTTCACCAAGTAAAGACTCGAGTTAAATATTAGCCTACTCATTATAATCAAATTACCGTTCACCTTGACTAAGCAGTAGTGTCGCGAGAATAATCCACAGTAAATTGCCAGTGTATTTCTATTCAGACTGACACTGTTCATCTGGTAAATGTAATTATTGCTGTCTGATGAGTTTGAGATGTATGATAGGGCTAATTTATATTCGTCCAGTTTTATGTCAGGGGACACACCCATATGTAAAGTTTGACTCGTGGCAGTCTGATTGCAATCAAAGTTTGCATCTGTGATACTGTAATTATCAGGATATCTCAGGCAGCTTAGTAATTGACATTTTTGGAGCTTGTATTTTCTAACTGCATTATTTTTCTTTGACAAGATGAAACTCGCCATTATAGCATCGCCAAGTAAACATTTGTGCCTTAGATGCTGTGCTGCCATTTTTCATGATTTATGGAAAGTCATAGAGCCATTACCTCTGCGGCGCCTCATTTTCCTTCCTCTCTTCCCTGGCCTACATTTCAACATCCAGGCTTAGAGACAAGGGAACACTCCTTCTCCCATCACTGTTGTCCGGCAGCCTCGGTCTTCCAGGGACACACTCATCTCTCTCATCCTCCGCTCATCCTTGACTCCCTCGCTCCTGCCCATGCTTTGAGTATCATCACTGCAGCTGTCGAAGAGGAAGTGTGTGAGAAATGGTGCCCATTTTCCACACACACACTCCTCCAGCCTAATGGCCTGTGTCTCAAAGGCCCACTCCATCATTACTAGCGGACACGAGTTTAGTCTGGACTAAGTTTAGTCCGTCTGCCATGGTTTCTCCTTTCATGCAATTAAATCTCAATGAGAAGATAGTATGATTGGAAAGCAAATGCATCTGAACTTGCTGTTCTGCTATAACCGAAGACAGTCCGGAAATGCGTTTTGAATAAATAGGTCATAAGGAATTAGTGTTAGCTGGTAAATCCCCAGTCTTTTCTTCATGTTAATTACAGCTATGTGCTTTTCCTCGTTCAGTCTCTGTTGAATGTATCGAGCTTTATATACAGAATAAAGACGGATGGTTCTGTAGCACTTATCATTGTCATGCTAATATACAGCATTCAAACAATCATTTTAATTAAGCGTCTTATAGAGCGAGGTTTTTCATCTGGAAAGTAAAACATGACTCATTACAATATTAATATTTATAAAGCCGTTTTCATTTAGAGTTCAATGCACACTGTTTTTTAGAGCAGTTTTTTTCTTGTTCACACTTCAGCTTTTCCCCAAACAGCAATAGAATGTGTTTTGCTGTGTTTAAAGACTTCATTCTGTTGTGTACTTGTCCATCTTCTGACTCATTGCCAAGCCCGTGTTTAAAAACCGTACCGTTAGTCTTACCGTACTGTAGTAAATGTTGCCATCCGCCATTTTCTCAAACAGGCTTCTTCTCTTTTCTCATGTAAGTCTATGGACAAGCTGTTTTTTTTTTGGCTTGTTTTAATGCAGTTTTATGGTCGTTAAGGAAAGTATGGTAAAATGTTGTTGCCAGGTCACTTATAATAGTGAAACATGGTACCTAGAGTGTATTTATGTTTTTTCTTCTTTAAATTCATCTTCAGAGGTTCATGCTGGCTGTGGATTAGTGAATTAAACTGTTTATGACATTAGAAGAAGCGAAACACCTACACACTGTTACATATATGTACATACACACACTATATATAGATGACAGGAAAATACTATTTCAGTTTTTCTTCTTCAAAATGTCACATTTAGTGCAGTTTTTTTAGTTGCCAGTTTTTTTTTACTTTGTAATTACTTCTGAAATTTATTAGCAATATCTGAATGAATTTTGAATATTTGTTTATTTTTTTGATTCTAAGGAAAATTAAACTAAGGTAAACACTTCATAGTGCTGATTGTAACTGAAGAGTCGCAGTAGGGATAGCGCAGTAAAAACATGTTTTCGCTTATAATTGCTTTCAGTTGAAGCTTTTTTCTTTTCATTTGACTGTGAGAAGTGTTTATCTTGATGCTGATCTGCATGTTTCTGTGCAATTTAACAACTTATTTCAAGCAAAACATGACATATAAAAAATGCTTTGAAGTCTTCGATTCATTCAAGCCCTTGTAAGAATAAAAGCTAATCCATTTAATCCACTTTATGAACACATTTGTTGAAAATCTCTCCTGTTCATTCAGATCATTCATTGGATGTTGTATAAAAATCGAGTTAGCAGCAGTAACTAAAGCGGGCAGATCAAAAGCATAATGCGCTTCAGAAAAGCATGCTTTTAGAAATGAAGCCATTTCTGCTTTGTTATTTTCAGTTTGTTTTCCTTTTTTCTTTTTAAGTGCATGTGTGTGTGTTGTAATAGCTCCCTAGCTGTATAGGAGTTGCATCACTCCCAGCACTGATTCTCTATAGGGGGAGCTGTGCTGAACAACAGCGGCTGCTCTTCTCCTCGGGGTCAGATGATGCAAAGCATTGCCGAGTTTGCCTCAGTGCAGTGTTCCTCATCCTTACCGGATTCGAGGGTTTGTCCGCCTCACGTGTCATCCGTCACAGCCCCACTTTGTCCAGCCTGATACAGGGCCGACCACCCTGCCCACTAGCCCTCTCCTCACTAATGACCCAAGACAGCAATCCCCTTGGGCCCTTCTCATCGCCTCTGGACACTGACACACACTGCTGTCACATGTGTCAGCTCTGACTGACATCTGCCTTCCAGCACTCGAAAAACCCCGATCTCCATCAGATTAGGCACAGTTCATTTCAATTATTCATCACGTAGACAGCATTTGTTCTCCAGTTATGACAGCAGAAGTTCCGGTATCAAGTCAGTTGAGTGAGACTCTGTCGCTTGTGTGTGCTATTTACACACTGTGTTCCAAATGACAATATTCTGTGGTTTTAGACACAAATATGAATGAAGATGTTGCTGATAATCTCATCCTGCGAGGCCGCCGATTCATAAACTCATTAGCGCTGAGACCTGCTGTGCAAAACTCTCGGCAATATGGTGTGTCTGTGACCAAATCTAGTGCAGTAACTTCAAAGGCTTCAGTTAAATTTAGTAATCCCTTCTTATGGATTAGAAGTGCCTCACCGTCTGCGATTCTCAGAAAATCAACTGCTCAAGAGGGAAAAACAACACGTCCTTGTTAACATTTGAGACAATGTAAGAGTGCGGACTAATACATCGCATCTTGTTATGCCGGTGATTCAGACAGACAGACAGAAAGTAGGAAAAATGGTGTGAGCTGATTGGAACACGCCAAGTGTTGTCGAGCGGAGAGGTGCGTTCTCATTGGATGAAACTCGTGCCTCTTTGATCCCTGGCAAGGCTGCGGAGTTCTTAAGATTCGAGACATGGGAAGACGCATCGGTGGGAGGATGTTGCATGGAGGAGAGGGGAGGAAGCTTTAGAGAAAGAAGGGAAAAAATGGAGGAGAGGGTGAAAAAAAAAGTAGGGCACTTTTGTTCTGTTCACGACACCAGTTAAGAATCGTTGTAGCAGACGTCAAAGGCAGCTGCAGTCGGTGGGATGGTGCAGTGAGTAATCCGTGCCCTCGTAGAAGAGCCAAAAGCTGATGAAGTCCTAAGTGCTGCTTTGTGTTATATGAGAGCAGACTCAGCAGTTCACGGGCAGACTTTCTTTTATGATAAACCCATCCAGATTGAATGATAAGTACTGATATTACCTTGTATCTTAATACGGTAGCTTGCAAAATATAATCAGAGAAACATACTTGAAAGCTTTGCTTGGACTACAAGAAAGAAGCGTGTTTCCACCTTGGGATATCCGAGTTTCTGATTATCTACTGATGGACATTATGAAGCATTTTACTAATTGAACTTTGGGGATGCACAGTATATCGGCACTCATTTTGCTCATCAATTGGTTATTTTTGACTGACATTTAGAGATATTTATTTTTTTACATTTAGATAACCTCTACAGTCTCACTTAAAAGTTAATCTTTAAAAAAAAGCTGCTAATTTTAATTACACTTTCTACAAATGAAATCTTTAGCTGTTTATTTAGACACTCTATTATAGAATTTTAAAACTGGTCATAACATTCCAGCTATACAGCTATTACATAGCCGTCTCCTCCAGTCATTTGAGAATGGATTTCATAGACTATAAATTATTATGGGGAGCGACATCTACTGACAAATACAGACTATACCAGCCAGACAGTGAAGGATGATTCACTAAATAATTCTGTTTTATAAGATTGACTTAGACTATAAATCAGCCAGTAAACATTTGTCTTACTAACATATAAAATAATTTATTCATCAATGTATTATACAAACCATACAATCTAATAATGTTTGTCATATGTGCATTTTTAGTAAAATATGTACTTTGCCAGAGGAGGAGGCTCCCCCAGATGTTTTTCTTAAATGTTTTTTTTTTTCCTTGCCACAATCTCCTTTGGCTTTCTCAATATATGCATTTAGGAATGGTTTTCTGTAAAGCTGCTTTAAAGCACTATGTATTGCACTATACAAATTAACCTGATTTGACTTATCGTTCTTTCATGTTTGTGACTTGTCTCACGGAGAGACAGAAAACTGCATATGCTAGATGCAAAGCCCCAGTTCTCAGCCAGTTTGATATGCTTGAAATCTGATTGACCTACCTTCAGGTGAGCACCTCAAATAAACTGGTGAGCAACGATGAAACAGCCAATAAAAATGTGTGAAGAAAGAGTAAAAGAGGAAGATGGAGTAATGGCAAGAGGGAGCTAAACCAAAATCAAAGTGTGTTTTCCCAAAACCCTATCTCATCCATATTTTTAATGATCTTTTTTGATGATTAGTTCAAAGACAACAAGCTATGGTGTTTGTTGAATCCTGAATCATGAAATATACCATGGTTCTCATCAAAATATTAATCAGCACAGCTGTCATACTAATTAAAAATGTTTCTTGAGCATAAAAACTGCATTTTAGATTGATTTCTGAAGGATCATGTGAAAGTGAAGACTAGAGTAAAAGTCAGCTTTGCCATTACGGGAATAAATTACATTTTAATATGCATTCACATAATACAATTTAAATTGAAATAATAATTTACAATGTAAATTTTATTGTATTTTGATCAAATAAATGCAGCCTTGGACAGCATAAGAGACTAAAAAAAACACAGAAACCTTAACAAGAAAAGAGTCTTGAAATGTGTGCAATGTCAGAAGCATGCCTATGATGCCTTAAAATATTGCCTCCGTAGGCAGCTCTCTAGGTTTTGGAACAGAGCCATAATGTCATATTCCATGTGTGCTTTTCCCAAAAATAACGAGCCCTTCCCATGCAGCAAACTTCCCCCAGGGCCTTTAAAAAGAAAGGGTCAAATCTCACTGACACCAGTGTCATATCACATTATTGCCAAATATCGCATCTTGTTAGAGTGCATTAGTTCTCTTAAGAAGCTAAAAACCGCTGTAGACGCGGCATTGGGTCAGTTGCATGAGCAGCGATATTTTGCACAGTGTTAATGTGAACAAGCAGCCTGAGTTCAAATACGGCTTCTGCCGATCATTTCCAGTCTGTTCTTTACCTCTTTTATCACTGAAATGAAAGCAAAGATCAGAAGGAGTTGGACTTGACTTGGCACTGGCTGTCTTTGTGTTTACATTTTGAATATTTTTTTGTCTCTATTACTCAGTTTAAGATGCTGGTCCATTAGAGTACTCAAGGACTTGAAGGATTTGATGGGAGTGCAGGTTGATTGTTACTTTTACGGATGTCTATAGTCATGGAAGTCTCCAGGGGTTTCGCAATGTCAAGTTTACCATACAAACGAGCCATTTCAACAGCACCTCCACTGGTATTGTTCAAGGCTGAGATTTATTACACAGAAACCAGAGTCTGGGCAGTCGAGAGCTCTACCGCATCCAACGACATTGAAATGGAGTCTCAATGTAAGCAAACAGACTAGGAGAGAGACGAGGAAACACACAGATGGGCCGAGACAGACGGCGAGATGAAACGGTAGCTCTCACACCTGTTTTTCACCAAGCTAGAAAAGAAAGAAGAAATCCTCACATACACCTGCACAGCTCTTCATATTTATATGGCACGAGCAGTTCATTTGTCCCTAGATATTCTTCAAGTTTAACGACTCCGTAATTACCCCCACATACAACTTCAGGAAGCGATCCAGGAGGCTGAAGCACCGTGCTGCTTTGATCTTATCGCTTACAGGTGTTATCAAGGGAGCGTACTGCAGCCTACTCCTTTTCTCTCCGATTTATCTGCAAACCACAGGTGTCCAGTCGCCATGGGAACTACTGCACTTCTAAAGAGGTTACCCAAAAATGATTCAGTCCAGCTGAAATCCCTCCAGCTGGCCAGTGTGTGCTTGCTACTACTGATATCCAGACAGTCAATCTTAGAGATTTTGAGAGTACTCACGGCGTGTTTTAAACTGTTGCGTTTGTATTTTAACGCGTATAGTTTTGATATAGTGCTCAATCACTGTCTTTATGTATGCTCAAGGCCAAATATGCACTTTACCAAGCTTCAAATTGAATTTGGTTTTAAGGAACGGTCACTAGACTTAGAGTCACCAAACCCCTTTCCTCATTTCTTCTACTTAAAAATATATTAACGGCTACTTACAAACGTGTTTTGTATCAAATTGATGTCATGGGATGCAGTATAATTACTTTTAAATATACATATATTAATACACAAAACCCATTCTTAAAATTCAGAAATCTTCTTTCACTACTTATGGCTCTAACATGCGTTGCAATTAAAATTTTATTTTGGAAGGTGAATTTGATGGATGCACCGAATATTCGGCAACCAAAATTATAATAATTACTAGAATAAGCAAAAAGGTTCTGAGATCTTCCTGCGGGTTTCTGCCAAAATAAAAGCCGAGAAAAGCAACAACTGCATCGACATTCATAAATGATAGTATTGTAATTTTACTGTTGTTCTGTTAAATCAAATAAAGACAGTAATAAGGATAATAATAAATACCCTACAATAGCTCTATTAATACATTTATTACAACATTCACACATACTGTGCAAAATTGCGCTCTGTACTATACTAATGTTTTAAAAGAAGTCTTCTGCTCAGCAAGGCTGCCTTTATTTGTACATTAAAAATGGCCAGAAAATATTATTTTACTAACTTATTATTAATTTTAATAAAAAGTTAAATTGTGCTTTGTTGGTATAATGTATGCTAGAATGTTTAAACAAAGTTATATATAGAAATATTTTAAAATCCTAAAAAAAAACAGTAAAAAGCACATTTTGGCAATTTTAATAGTGCAATAGTAAAAAAACTAAAAAATAAATAGGCTTACATGGGGGGAAATTTTGAAAAACCGTGCACGGTATTCGGCCCAGTATTTCATTTTGTTTGGCTTCGGCCAGGAATTTTCATTTCGGTGCATCCCTAATGAATTTGTTTTAAATATTCTGACAAGAAGGAATACTTTCACACCAATATCAAACAAAATAAAATCAGATTAGCATCCAAAAGGTTTTTGGATCTCTGTGTTAGTATGTTAGCGCTCTGTGTGTCTTAACCCTCATAGTATGTTTAGATCCGGTCTGATGTTTTATTTTCTTTTTCTTCGAAGTCTTAATAATGAAAATAAATATAATGATGAAAATAAAATATCCCTTTTAGTATTCATGTGATCCATTCTCAAAATAATAGTCAGTTGCAGCCCTACAAGCTGTGAATTGATGGCTGTAGCGGTGGTGCTTTAGAAGGGATGAATTTAGAGACAACTTCTCAGAGAGGAGCCTTGCCATGCTGAGAGTACTGCACACTAAAGCACAGCATGCTAAAATCTACTCCAAGAAGTTGTTTCCAAAATTCCCTTTAAAGCACCACTGATACAAAAAAATAAAAATATTCAAGCTAAATATTCTGTCTCTGCTAGTAATTTCACAGTTGTCTCCTCTAGAGCTTCATAAGAGATCTTAACAACAATCATCATGTCTGCAGTCAAACATCTGAGATTCCAGTATGAACTCAAACATTTCTAAAATTCTCCCAAGACCAAGATCAGATTTGTTTAGCACTACACATTACATGAAACATAAAGGAGAACTCAAATAAGTTTTTTTAGCTATGAAACAAATGCATTTCCTCCATACCTAAGATCCCATTCCATAACTTCATTACATTGTGAGTTATGTTGTGTTCCATTCTACAAGCAAAATGGGATTACTGAGGTCAATTTAATTGGTCAATTTAAATTGACCAATTAAAGCTCAACATTGTGTTTCAACATGTTAGAGTTGACATGAGTTGATTATTGTAGTTATTTTGAAAATCTGAAACCATTGATTGTGTTCCACGAGAAAATCTTGGCAATAAGATTTGTTTTGTTTGGCGGCCGCGTGTGTCGCTCGGATGATGCGTGACTTATGATTCCCCCCCTCTGTGTTCACGGCTCTACTTTGCCTTTGTTTGTTATGTTGGACGCTGATTTGATAAATCTTCGCAAATGTCACTGACCAACCCATGGTGAACGCAGATGCAGCAGATCAAGACGAGAGAGAGCGTAACAGAGGATGAGCGGAAAGAGAGAGAAAGATGGAGAATGAGTGAGAGGGCTTGAAAGAGGGATTGTGCAGGAGTTGCACTGTTTGCCTGAGAGGTTCAGTCCTGAAACAGAGCTAACCGCTGCACTCCAGCCTGAAGACCTGCCAACTCACACTCGCAGAGGACAGGGAAAGGCAACACGATCGCCTGTGTGTGTGAGTGTGTGGTTTGCAGTTCTTGTTTGTGTGTGCTGTTGTCTCCTGGCCTGCCACAGGTGTCTGCTCTGTGTACACGGCAGATAAAGGAGAAAGGGCGAGTGTGGAGAATGATAAATTGCGCTTGTTACGGTGTGATTTGTCACTCTTTTTCCCACAGTCTGACTGCGTCCTCTCCCGTCTTTCCACCTTTGATGGTGGACAATAAAGTGCCACTGCAGATTTTCTCTTTGGAAAAGGATGTGAAATCATAATCGCAGTGTGAGTAGCTATGTGCGCGTGTTTTCTCACAGAAATTGTGAAACACTTTGCCTTCATTTATATGCACAATCGCTTGAATATACCTTTTATATAATATAATATAATATAATATAATATAATATAATATAATATTAATATTCATTCAAATTTATTTAATACTTTTGTGGGAATAAAGTCAATATTGTCAAGTTGATTTAACTGATATTACATTGTATCCTTTTAATATAATTTAATATAATTTGTGAATTATTTGAACTACATACTTTTTTTTTTTTTTTGTGAGCATAAAGTCAATATAGTCAGGTTGATTTAACTGTTCTGAAATTGTGAAGAAACATCCTTATTACAAGAATGAAATCCCTGAACAGAAAACATCACTGTGTAGTTTTGACATAATTGCTTATTATTATTTTTATTAAGCCAGGCTTATTTTTTTGTTGAAGTATAATAATTCAACAATGTCAAACTAAATTGTTTAAATAAAAACTAATCAATATAAAGCACTAAAAATGATTCAATATTTATTGGCAGTAAAAAAAAAAAAAGTTGAAATCAAAGAACCTTGAACATGCACATTATTAAAACAAAAACAAAAACTTCAAGAAAATATTTTTAGCTAATCCTTGAATTTTTTATTTTAGGAATCCCTGTATTAAGCAATTCACATTCATTAATGCTAGAAAAAGGATATGAATAAATGTACCTGTTTGAGGACATATTATGCAGCTGAGGGAAACGGCACTTGTTCATAATTATTAGTGAATGAGAGCCATTACGTGTGTGTGTGTGTGTGTTTTACGTCCACAGCAGGGCTGGATGGTATCATAGACACAGAAAGAAGAATTGATTAAATTAGTCACTGTAGACGTGACATGGAGAGCCCCGATGACACAGTTCCACTCCGGCACAGCAGTTCTTTTGACTGTTGGCTGCACACGAGTGCGGATGGCATGGGGGGGTAAAATGTCCAGAATATATCAGCTGGCCTTGCTCCCAATCACAAACCCAGCATGTGCTTGATGGGTTGATCATGTATCTGAATCCCTTTCTCTGCTCGTTGTGTCATCACCACGGTCAGCCAATCGAAGAGAAACACACTGTAACCTGATGTTGTATGATTGAAGATTCAGAATATATTCACAATGACTTCACTGGCAATATCAAATTAACCAACATCTTAAGTCTAACCTAAAAGTCTTTCTAGATAAGTTTTTGTACAGTATGTAAAAGTTATTGCTTATCACTGTGCAACATTTAATCCTTATATTAGTGCACACAACTGAAATTAAATTATTGAATATTAAAATTATTAAATAAAGATTCTGTATTCATTTAGTGCTAATTCATTTGACAAATTTCAATTCATTTTGCTTTCTAAACGTATTCCTAAATGATGATGTTTTTGCATGCAAAAGCTTCTTGGCTTACAATGTTTATTTTGATTGAAAAACAAAATCTTTAAGCTGAGCAAAGACATAAACATAGAGGTATATTTTAAGATACTGAATATTGTTTTCCGCTATACCGTGAATATCTATTGCATATAGACTGTCAGTAGATCCTATCTATTTATACATAGCCTATTCATTAATTTAAAAGCCACATCAAAGCTGACCTCCTTTCAGACCACGGCTTTTAGAGTTGAAGGATTTTTAGAGCATCTCAAAGCTTCACATTTCTCTCTTTTCAATGTGGTATTTATTCTACAAGCTTCTGGTTTTCATGTATCTCTACCTTGTATTCCAGTGCTCCATTTCTGTGATTTCATTTATGTGTTCTTTTGTGCGCCTGTCTCGTTTTTTTTTTTTTTTGTACAACTCGTGTCAGAGTTTACTTTGTGCAGAGATTGAAAATCCAGAGCACAGACAGATGTGAAAGAAAGTGTCTTTGGTGACAAACATAGTTCAGAAACAGAGGTTGTTGCCTTCTGTTAAAATAAGTGCTTCTGGGTTTATGCTACAGCTGCTCATACAATCCTGCTCATTAGTTATCATACCCATCACCCCCTCCTTTTTAAAATAATAATAATAATAATAATAACAAATAAATAAATAAAATCAATCATAAAAATTGCATTTTATTGTTCTGAATTTAATTAATTAATTTATAAGTTTCTTAACATACTGCATTTTCTCCTCAAGTTTCAGTGACGGTAACCTCCTGCAGCAATTGATATACTCATATGCAACTGTAACAAAAGGCCACCAAGGGTATCTACATATCTGAACAGGATCATTTATGTAAAGTGAATTATTTTGTCTTGTGGAATATAAATGCTAAACATCTTACGGATCCCGTGAGGGCTGTGTATGAGCAACTGGGAACTGAATCAAATGGTTGTGATTCACTTTATTTGGTTGCAGTTTCATCAATCAGCAACGGTTTCACTCCATAAAGTAACACACTTTTCCCACTGTGTGTGTGTGTGTGTGTGTGTGTGTGTGTGTGTCCTTCAGGTCGCCCCCTCCCTCCCACGCCTTCATCCAGTCTGCTCCCCCCAGCCCCTCCTCCCCCTTCCGCCCCCCTGCACCAGGCCGCCACCTCCATCAGGGAGTGTCAGATGCCCCTTTTGGACAGCGGCTCATCCCATGCCATACTGGACCCCCCTCCCGATGACGAGTTCTCCCCCAACTCCTACCTGTACCGTGCACAGCCCCCCACCACCGGTAAGAGAGTCTCGCTGCACTGCTGCATTCTCCATCATAACCATCACCCTCCTGTCATCGCTCTCAGCCCCTCCCTCCACCAACACTCAGCCGTCCTGTACACAAATGCTGTCCCGCTGCCATAACCCAGATTTAAGAATAAGGTGGGATTAAATTAAATCAGGGTGATTATTAAACTGTGTTGTAAAGGAAAACATACAATTATATTCATAATGCATTTAACATCCATTATGGGAGGAATTGATTATTTAAACAAAACATTAAGTGGGGCATAAAGTAAGGCTGAATATTATCAACAGGGATTGTATTGGATAATTATATTATTGCTTGGTATTGATTTTGTTTACATAAAAGCGATCATTTTAGAGGCTGAGAAATGTATTATTTATCATTTTGAAATATTAAGAAAATATTAAATATTATTCATTCAAAATAAAATGTTATTTAAAAATCGAGGGATATTTATTAAAAAGCATTACAGGTTCTGTTTTGGTTGTCTTGAAGAATCTGGGCTGTTCTCATAGAGGCTTCAGGTTTGATCCCAGCTGGGGCTGACCAATGACCTGCAGCGATGCTGAGATCACAGTTTCCTCTAAAACAAGATTAACCCCGGATTTCTCCCGGGGTTTGATGAGTCAATCAATCGGGTTGCTTCAGAATTCAAAGTTAATTTATTTATTTATTTTTTTTTGCATAATCATGCAACAAGCAATTTCAGTTGTTCAGTTTTTATATCAGAACAATTACATGCATTAACTATTTTAGTGGTTGGAAAATATCATCCAGCATTTCTTTACATTTGGGTTCATTCATTTATTGAAAGTCAAGCGTATTGAATGTATTCTGTAAATGCTTGATGATGAATTGCTGATTCACATTCTCAATGCATCAATAACATCGATCTTGAAACGTTGATTTTCGATTCATGAAACATTGATTTCGGCCAGCAATCTATTTAAAACATCTCTCCTTCCTGCATTTACCGCCTGTCACAGGATTACGCTCGTGCTCACACTGATACGTTTTTGAGCAGCTAATGTGTGATCTATCCTTAGTACTCGTGGCCAGTACTGCTGAAGTAAAGTATTTTTAGTTTTCTGTAGTTTTTCAGTGGCTCATACCATTGACATTACCTGAGCAGTTGAAGGCTGCGCATTTATTATTGCATGGACGGAGCAAAAACAATGTCAGTGTCTAAAAACGTACGCACAATTCCACTGAATGATAATTACTTTTCACAGTATCGTTAAACTGAATGTAAGAAGGAAATTATTAAAATAACATCTGCGTTAACAACAGCCTTGAAATAAGAGCACTAGGTTGATCTCTCAATCACACACATGAAAGTTGCATTCGTTAACGGGTGTGTTTTCTTCCAGAATCATCATTCACCTATAGGAAGGAAAAGTGAAATACTTTAGCATTTTATTATTATATTATAAAGAAACTCACATCATGCAAAGGTGTGACATAAAAGGATAGCCTGCATATTAACACTATATATAGAAAAACTAATTTTAAAGCTTTTTTCCTGCTTCCTTGTTTCTTAAATATTGGCTTACATAAATTTCTACATATGAGTTGTGAGTTTGCTAAAATCGTTCTTGAATCGAATCGAAAAATTATGAATCGTGAATCGAAATGATTCACTGTCTACCCAAAGATTCACAGCCTTAGTTTTTGTAAATTGGAAACCACGTGGGAATGCAACACAATACCAGAATTATTAATATTAATTATTAATACAGTTTTTGTGGAATTACTTTACACAAAATTATTAACATGACCAAGGCTGGATTTAATTCTTATTTTCTTATTTTAGAAATACATTTTGTGAATTACTTCTAAATGTTTCTTTCATTTTAAATAAACATTTATTCTTCCTGCAGCCAATAATTATTTGCATAAACACATTCAAAAACCATGTTTATCCTTGTTGCAAGCACTGTCTGGGTTGTATCTTTTATAACCTTGCATAGTTTTTGCTACTTTTTTTTTTTTTTTTAAGGATGAGGGCATGTCATGCAACCTGTCTATGTTTTCATTTGCATTCAGCATTGTTTTCCCTCGCCAAACCTTTTTAGATCACAACCCTTTCTTTAGCTGAATATATAGTTATATTTTGTTTGAAGGTGCTGTATTAAAAAAAGCATGATCATTTAAGTGGGTGGTGAGTTTGTGTGCAGTTACCAGTATGTCACGGGAAAGAGACCTGAGATGATTCTAGCCTGACACCCTCGGCCCGACACAGTGGTTTTGTGTGCTTCCCTCCATCTATCTCTCTCACACACCCTCTCTTCATCTCCTTATGCTTGTATTGACAGTCCTCTTCTTCTCCATAAACTCTTAAACTTAATTATTATTAGAATGTTTTAGTCACTAGCTTAAATTAAATGCAAAACTTTAACTTTGCCCCATTGAAAATATATATTGATATATATATTATGTGAATATAAAATCACACTTTGCTTATTTTATTGAGTATAAATTGGATTGGTAAATTCATTATTTCAATTGTGTGTGCATGCGCATGCGTATGTGTGTATGTGTGTGTAAACAGACCATGTTTGACCAAGACTAATTTGTCAATATATCTGCTGAAAGATTTTTTCTGCAATACATTTCTACCATAATTATATTTTTCTTATTTGCCTGTGCATTCAGAGTAATTCGTTTAGACATAATATGCTATAATTCACAAATATAAGACATTAAGAATATATTTAGTATTGTAATATTATGAAGCTTTGTCTCTTGAAAAACCTGGTTGGCGGAGATTTATATTTACATTCTTAAATGACTAAGATCATTACATAAAAGTTTTTCATTAATTTATGTATGTGTGTGTTCTGTAGCTTGTGAGTTTTGATTACGGATTCTTTTTGCTCAGTTTTAGCATTAATTATGAATTTTACATTGAAAATCTTTTATGTGTGCTTAATCAAATGTACTCTTAATCTGTTGTAATACTTTAAGTAGATGCATCACTGACACGGCCAGCAACTGGATTTTTAGAATAATGCTTTATAATTATATTCAAATCATTTTTACAACTGGATCATTAATCAGAGAGTTTGAGATTGTAATTATATACCACATTTATTTCTACACCATAATTTATCACCAGTACATTTTATTGTACCAGACTGAAAACAATAAATAAATAAATAAATCTGTGCTTTCTCTTGTTCATACATGAGGAAACCGGATGCAGGATCATAGGAAAGATATATCGTGCCTTGCACAACCGAACATACAAAGAGTCTCTTTAGTTAAATTATGAAGGCTGTGGTGATTCCAGTTAAAATATGTCAGCATATTTTTAAGCTCTGACACCTTTTTAAGTTTAGAGTGTTAATTAACTAGGAGTCTATGAACACTCTTTGAAAACATAGAATGTAAACGTAGAACGTAGAATGAGAAAAACCTTTGATATTTGCACCAGTCGTGTTTTTATCAGTCAGAATAGTAGAAATGATGGATCATACCACATTTGCTGCTCCTTTGTGAAATGGGTCAGAATTTTATAGAGGAAGTGGAACTGTTCAAGAAAGTGTGATTATATACTACCGATGTTTGCCTTTTATATTATAGTAATCCTTTTATAATGAAGGTTCATTACATGACACCAGACAGTCATATAACTTCTCTGTGCATCGAAACACTTGCATATATTTAATATAGGGGTGATCATGCAGAACTGTTATTCCTTTGAAAATTTCCTTCACGGCCAGCTCTAAGCATGTGTGAATTATCATGGTTCGCCATCAGTATCACTGTGCACACAATTCCTTCTTAATTCTCATCATTTAGCAGATATGATATCAGATAATTAGTGTTATTATTATTATGTTATTGTTTTAGATGATGTCTGCTGAATAAAAATAAATCTCTACTGTTGTATGATTTCTCATTCAATACAGAGAAATTCCTGCAAATACAATAGCTGTTAACTATTATGTCATTATTAATATTAGAATAATGGCTGCGCATTAAAACAACTTGTTTACGTTTATATGCAAGTTAAATCTGTGATTATTTACAAAAAATATATATTAATAATTTTAGTCATGCATATATGTGTCCCTGGACCACAAAACCTGTCATAAGGTTTTTAATTGAGATTTATACATAATATGTATAAATACTGAATATACTGAAAGCTGAATAAATATCTTTTACATAGATATTTGGTTTGTTAGGATATGCCAAAATTTGGACGAGATACAACTATTTGAAAATCTGGAATCTGAAAAAAAATATTGCCTTTAAAGTTGTCCAAATTAAGACCTTAGCAATTCATATTACTAATCAAAAATTACGTTTTGGTACATATTTTGTTTATTGTCTTGAATGTATGCATAAAATTACTAATTATGTCTGTTTATAACTAATAATGACTATTATATTAATGAAAATGACGTCTAACACTTTTAAATAGGATCAGCTACTGTATCTTTTAAAATCTTTATATTGATGCATAAAGTGCCATAGTGATTGTAATTTTTTTTTTTACTTAAAATCACTTAAAAAGGAAAGAAAGAAAGAAAGAAATTATAAAAAAAGGCATTAAATTATCTAATATTGATATAATAATAGTTCTTCTTATTATTAATAATAATAATGGTCTATAGTGATATGTTGTATAAGCTCAGTTAGGAGACATACAAGCTGTTCAACATACATCACAGGTCTGAGGTGGCAGCAATGCTCACTGCGCCTCGTCCCTCCCACCCCTGAAGCAAGAGTAATTGGTATGCACTGATGTTCTTCTCCTCCGCGTGCATGTGTGTGTGATTATTCTGCAGTGAGACGGGTCGTGCTCAAGCCTCTCGGTCTCAGAGGTGTCATCCATGCGGGCCGAGGTGTGCTCGGGAACCAGAGCTTAACATGCGTCTGGGAGACCTGTCTTGTCATTCAACTCGCTGTTTTTTCCATCCCTCTCTCCCTCAGCCGTTCCCTCAGTCACCCTCCACCCTTCCCGTCACAGTTTTTGTGGCACTCTCTGTCCCTCCTTCCTTTGTCATCCTCTCCCTGTCGAGTCATCCTGTTCACCCAGTTTTCAGCTCTCTGTGCGGCTCGACGCTCGCTGCTCCTGGAAAGAGCTTCGCTCTTAGCGTGCTAATGCCGCAGATAAATTATTCATATCTAGTTTCTGTGTTGTTCTTTTCGCTATTTTTGGAGTGTCTTGACTGTGGGAAAAAAATGGTAATAAGGAAATCGGTGGAAGTTTGGGTTATGAGCCCTAGTTTGTCAGCTGAGAGGCGAATAAAATGGTTTCATTTGTGTCAGACAAGCGTCAAAGTAAATGACATATTAGGGGACCTGAATTTTAGCAGTATAATTAATGTAATTGTGATTCGTGAATTGTTTAGGTGGTAATTGTCATCAGAATAGGATGTAATTACTCCCTTATTAGTGAAAGCAAGAGTCTGGGACTGACCAAACTATGTGTATTTTTCACTCACTTTTATAGTATGTGACCCTGGACCACAAAACCATTCATAAGAATATTTTTTTTTTTAGGCTTAGATACTATTTGAAAATCCGGAATCTGAGGGTGCAAAAAAGAAAGTCGAAATGAAGTTCTTAGCAATGCATATTAATAATGAAAAATTAAGTTTTTATATATTAACGGTAGGAAATGTACAAAATATGTTCATAGAACATGATCTTTGCTTAATATTTTAATGATTTTTGGCATAAAATAAAAATTTCAAGACATACATTGTATTGTTGGCGTTTTGCTACAAATATAACTTTGGTTTTGTGCTCCAGGGTAACATATTGCATATTTGACTAATGATCAAAAATAATGACAGTTATTCCCCATCAGCTATTGGTCAGGCTGACAGATAGTCCCACCCCAAACTCTCACCATTGGCTGAGATACAGTGATTAGGCTAGTTTGGATAGCGATAATGAATGTTTGCAATTTTCAGGGAAATATGTTTTATAATCAATGTCATTTTTAAAATTATGGTCATTTTAAAATTATTTCTTGAAATACTCTTAGTAAGTCAATTCTGTGAAAAAGAAAACAAGAAACCTTATCTAGTCATCACAAACAATTACGGGAAAAATACAATGAAATGAATTGGTCAGAGAATGTGGGAACCTGGCCACAGTAGATGAATCAGTAGGAATGCAACCTGCCAAACTGATGGATGTCAGGTTGTTCATATTTTTCCTCTCCTGGCTACATTTATATGATCAAAATACAGTAAACCAGTAATATTATGACATATTTTTACAGTTTAAAATAACTTTTCCATGTGATTATATTTTAGTCCAGTCTTTAGTGTCACATGATCCTTCAGAAATTATTGTCTTATTATTATTAACACTGAAACCACTGTGTCTTATATTTTTGTAGAAACACTAATACTTTCACTAAAACTTTTTTATTCTTTGATGAATAGAAAGTTCAGAAGAACAGAATTGATTTGAAACAGAAATCTTGTGTAACTTTTGTAACATAACAGAAACGAGTGGTAGTGTATAATACATTTTTGGTTGGATTTCCAGGAAATACATTACTCATATCATGACATACTGTAACATTTCGCTTGTACCACCTGCCCCAGTAGGGCGTTGTTTTTTTCTCAGCTCCGAAGGCAGTGTGTGCCTTAACTTCATAGTCTGCAGAGTTTCAAATGCATTGCAGTTGCACAATTCTATGTTTTTTAATTAGTTTTTTAATGAGTATATTTTTGTATATTAGCCCTGTGTTCACATGTTCTGTGTTCATACCTTCGAATGACAGTGTGAACATGTTGTTGACAAGGTTCCCATACTCCCACTCACTGAAGCTCTGAAATATTGTTGGTTGTCATATACTGTCTAGCCAGATCTGTCGAGCGAGGGAAAAGAAAAAAACGGCGGTTGGTGCGTGAAGAATTAGTCTGAGGATGGATGAAAGACAGAAGGTGGTTGGCCACCAATCATGACACCTCATTGCTCTCTCCTTCTCTTTCTCTTTCTCTCTCTTTCTGTGAACACTCAACTCTATAGCACGGAGCTCAATTACCCCCGCTCTGTCTCCAGGCTCCTCCTGCCACATTTAGATTGTGTCTTTTATCATTCCAAATTGACATTTATGCTTTTACTCCTATTGTTTTTCCACCGTTCCCACCGCTCATGTTGGGCAATTTATTTTAATCCCTGTCATGGCATGGCCTATAGCCTAGCAAAGCTTGGCTTCAGTAATTTCACCATTGCCATGCACTGGAAACAAGAAGCCGCCACGCAGAGCTGTTGTCCCACATCTCTTCCTCCATTCCTCTGCCTGTCTCACCAGCACCAACTCATTTCTTCTGGCCCGTTCACTCTCTCTCGCATCTCTCTTTCTCTTTCTGTTCCCTCTTTTTTTTTTACTACACTCTTTTTACTAATGATTTAGCTCAAGTTAAAGCTGGTGCAATTTTTTCAACTTATTGCACAAGAGCCAACTATAAATACAATTTAAAAAAATCATATAAAATATAAATTCAATATAATAAATAAATTGAAGTGGTAATAACAAAATAATCATCAAAATATGAATAATAATTATTATTATTATAATTGTGTTTTATTTAGACATTTCTTTTGTTTCTGGTTTCTTTAAAAATAGCTAGATATAATCTTTGTGTGTGTGTGCGCATGTGTGTTTGAAGGCGGGGCAAGAGACACACCTTCTTTATTATTCCGCTTGATTTCTGAATATTCGCGGCTTCTTCTGTCCCTTGTGTAGCAAGACAGAGCAAGCCAAATAAATTATATTTTCCGCTATCTTTATGGCAGTTTCTCATTGATATGCGTCAAATGTAAATGTGACGTTTTGTTAATTTTTTAAAAAGAAGGACAGGAAGAGCAGGAAGTTTCAATTTAGGCAAAAAGGCCTCTTCTGAACCCACATAGTGTCGCTTTCCCTGTGTTGCTTGTCGACTATTTTGTCTGCCTCCGCCGCTCGCGCACTGAATCAAAACTCAATTATTCATAAACACTGCTAAATGGTGAAGAACGGAAAGCTGAGGGAGAAAGAAACACAGCCTTGTGAAAAGATAAAGTGATGGAGGCTGGTGGGAAATAAATGAATGTCAGTAACGGAGGACAGAATAGCTTCACAGCTGTTTCGTGTCCCAATAAATTGCGCATTATGAAGCCCGTGTTGTAAGCGGAAGTTTTGAGAGGGAGCGAGCTGCAGGAGAGCAGAATCTGTGACCTTGTGTCATGAAAGAGTTTCTTTCCCTGCACAAAATGAAGCTTTTTTAGTTCATTTTACAGAACTCAATCATGAACAACTCCAGGGTGAAATTTTGTTATTGCCTCTTTTGCAAGAGAAGAAGACCAACCTTGGCTGCTTTTTTCTTAGTTCTTTGAGATTAGGAAACTGAATGTCCTTCTGTTGTGGATTGTACAATTGTTTTTATTATTTGTTTTTTTTTACTCTCTAGGGAAGACTGATATATTGAGTCAAAAAAAAAAAACTGGCACATGTAGGAACTATTGGTGCTGGTAAAAATCTAAAATATATTTTATTTTATTTTATTTATATATAAACCATGTTTTTCTGTGCTCTTGAGGGTTTTACTGTATGAGAAGCAAAAAAGAAAGCAAAAACCCAACGCACACCATTTGACTATATTTTTATATTTAAAAGACAAATTTCCTGCTCTTAGCTTTCGTTATTTGCCAAATCCACTAATGGTCGACCTGTAGTCATATGTTTGATATGTTAAATTAAGTTGCCGCATCATCCATCGGAGGAATGTTCCAGAGAGCGAATTCATAGCTACACACCCAGGCAATCGATATCTCTTTCCACAAGTCTAAAACGACCCCCTGTCTTCTACCTCCTACTTGGGAAAGATGTGCACATTACAGTTAGAGATTTTGTATATAGGCTCTTTCACGTAACTCTGTGCTAATAACAGTAGTCGCCTGTAATCTCTGCATTACTGTACTGACTTTAGCTGGGTTTTCTGGCTGTGAGCTCCACGTCCAGGATAATGGAAGCACAGGAGCGGCCCATTGTCCCTCTGTGATTCCAGCGCTTCACACTGAGACCCCTGGCGTGCTGTTCTCACATGTGAACGAGAAGAGAATCCCAGAAGCGCCATCCTTTATTTGTCCATTGAAGGCCACTGTCACAGCAGCCCATTCAGACGGTGCTTCTTCTGTGCCTGTTGTATCAATTTCGGCCGACTACGCCAGGTCCCCTTGAAAAAAACAAAGAATGATGCCTCGGTCGTGGCAGCGCTTTAAACCCTTAAAAGAACAAGTTCCTCCCTGCCTTTGTTCCAGTGTGTGGAAAGTGGCCGGGCTGGTTTTGATGGGCATGTCATTGGGCGATAATCCAGTGTTTTGAGCACCATTGTTGGAGCCGCAGAGTTCCTCCAGAGTTCCTCTGGCGCTGTAAGCTGAGAGAGCAGGGCTTTGTGCCCGGCCGGGTTTTGTCGCGCTCCGTTTTTAGAGCGCTCTGACACACTGCATGGAGAGAGATTACACAGCCCTGGCCCTCAGACCGTAGCCGATCTCCCGTTGGTCTAAAATCCTCTTTCATCTCGGAACCTCTTCTTAAGGGACACAAAGGCACTTTTGAATCCCTTGCTCTCCCCTCTTTTCACAGGCTCCTGGAAGAATTTGCTTCCGTTTGACCTCATGTGCCGATGCTGGGAGGTGCGGCGGAGGGTGCGAAACACACATTATCATATTCACTGTGTTGTTTGCAACCGTTACGCTGAAGAAAAACAAATAAAAAGTGGAATATATGACAGAAATAAACCCAGGCCTTTGTGGTAGTTCATGTGGATAATTGAATTTTTACTTTAGATATTTCGGGATGTAGACACATCTGTTAAACCTCTAGACACGCTTGAAAACAATATTTGTTCAGAGACCGTCAGGTGGGGCAAATATCTTCATGTATTATGTGCTGTAAAAGATAGTACCTACATATGTATCTCAGTTGTTAACATGCTGAGATGAGTGCACAATAAAACAGTACATGCTGTCATTAAATGTTTATAAAATGAACACTTTTAAAATGATCTAAATCACAAAAACTGGCCTGAGCTATTTCCCTTATTATTGCAACTTTTTTGTATATTATATTATATTATATTATATTATATTTTGAATTCGTAATATATATTAGTATTTACTATAATTATTAATGTGCATGTTATAATGTAATAATTTTACTATATATTTAGAATTCATATTATATATTATAATATATTATAATTATGACTTTATATAGTATAATATAAATGTGTGTGTATGTGTATGTATATATATATATATATATATATATATATATATATAGCTATATTCAAGTATAAACATCGAATAGATTTTTTTTTATTGTAGCAAGCATGTCAGGAGCTAGAAGGCAATGCAAATTAGTTTTTGTTTTCATACTCATAGAAACTTCAAATCCAGACGTGTTTTATTTCTCCACTTACCAATAGATTTTTATCAAAATCTTTTGTGTGTGTGTCTGCTTAGATCTCATTTTCCATAATTGATCCTTCTTTCTGTTGCAATATGTCTAGCATTTCACCTCTCCTCCTTTCGTTTACAAGCGTTTCATGCATGACTACTGAATAGTAAACATATTACAGTTGCACTGAATCAAAGCAATCTGAACAACTAGATCTTTTGAATTTGTGGTCTAAAAACATTTTATAGACAGCATCCTATAAGGGAACATAAAGGAGGAGATGTTCTGTGATTTATCTCCCTTTTCTCTCTCTCTTTCAGGTGCGTCTGGTCATCACAGTCAGACCTCCCTGCGACCTCCTCTGCCTCCCCCGCACAACCACCACCAGTCATCGGCTAATTCCCTCAATCGCAGCCGGCGGAACCCGCAGAGCCACGCACCTACTGCCGCCCCACCAGATGGACCCTCCACCCCTGAATCTGTCCAGCTCCAGGACAGTTGGGCTCTTAACAGCAGTGTCCCGCTGGAGACACGGTCAGTTTCACAAAAACACATAAAGACACCTGCTAGGGCTGCAGATTTCATTAAGGGGAAATTATAGAGCTTTTGTTCATTTTTATTGACAGCGTATTATGTTGTGTGATGTCGTTTAACATACATTCTACTTGTCATTCTAATGATTAATGGTGTCTTATGTTGGGTCTTGATAAAGGGGACAGTATTGTTATATTATAAAAAAATATATACAAATGTATTATAAGATAATACGATTCAATTTATATAATAAATAAAACATAAAACATAATAATTAATAAAATGCATTATTCATTTCCATTCATATTATGTTACAATAACAACAATTTATTTAAATATTATAATCTATTTGTTTGACGACTATGACTATTGATTATACTAGATTTATGTCCTTTAACACTTACTACTAATAAAAACAAAATCTTACAAAATTATGGTTTTACACACTGTATAATATACATTATATATAAACAATTATTTAATTGTATTTTTATTTATTTATATTAGATTAAATTATATTACAACTGAATTATCTAAAATAATCTATATATTTTTGTAATTATACAGTAATCTTCCTTAATAAAATTATACTATTTTCAACACTTCCAGACTTTAATTTACAGATGCACTTGAGAGTTTATAATATATTATATACATATTTTGAATTTTGGCAGTCGCTGCATCTAATTATACCCCAGTCCACAGCACACAGACACAAAAGACTCAAACCCATATCACCCACCCACCCAGGGACCCTCACCAAACACTTAGTCACAGCCTGTCACACTTTCACACAGTAGATTGTGTGTGCTGGGTCTCTGTGGGTTGTATTTTTTTGTTTGTTTATTGTGTAGTATAGTGAATCTCTTCTTGCAGGACTGCAGGGTTGCTCCCATAGACTCGACAATACTCTCCTCTAATGCCATATACACTATTTATGAAACACACACTCTTTTTTTCTGTTTCTTGTTCTCTCTCTCTCTCTCTTATTCTTCAGTTCCCATCCCCCTATCGTTTAGATGTTTTATTCACCAGGTGCTCCGATACACACCACAACCCAGTTCCTTTAGTACCCCACCCAGCACCATGTCCAATACCGTGTCGGCACATGCATTCACACCGCAGAATCCATGAAGAGCTGGGACACACACATGCAAAAACACACATTCACACACACTCCACGTCCATCAGCGCCAGTCACCATCCATCTCCGCACAGATCCCCCTCGCTCCGTCTCTCCATCGCTCTCTCCCATAAAGAAATTGACACTCACTTTCAGATGAAGCAAGTGCCATCTGAAAAATAGGTCATGCGATGGCACGCATGCAAAGCAGGGCTGCAACGGCGTGCACGGGATACAAAAAGTTCAGCTTTGAATGCTAGAGTACTAGCAGGAGAGGAATGGGGCCATATGGTGACAGATTGGTTGAGAGTCACAGAAAGTGAGGAATGTGCAGCTGTCACATTAGATGAAGTGTCTCAGTGGTCGGGAGTCTGGAGCCAGGGGGACCGCAGGTGGAGCAGGCTGGAGTTCGGAGGGAGTTTTTACCGCCCGCCGCATGCAGCTGCATCCCAGTTCATCAGAGTTTTGTGCGGCTGCAGGTTTGCTTCTTCAATATTCTCCACGCACATGCACGCAAATGCACTCTTAGATCCTTCAAACGTATCAAGCTGCCTCCAGACGTTGGACGGACTACCCACAATCCCCTGACACTTCAAAGCTCTACCCTTGACTGGCAGATTAGAATGACTTCTTTCAGGGCATATGGACGTGACCTCAAACTCCCTCTACCTCATATTGCTTTGTCTGTTAGACAGCCCTGTCTGCTGCAAAGTGCAAACCCAGCACTTCTCACGACGGTTTCATGAGATAAATACCATTGGGTATTTACAGAGGCAATTTGGAGCTACTCTCAGCTCTGCTGTTTTTGGGCAATCGGTGGGGTGTTTGACCCACTATTTGATGCAGCTGTCTGCCTTGTGGCTATTAGGATGTGTGGGAGACTAAAACAATGTTAGCAAATGATCAAAATATTTACAGATATACAATACAAGCTGCTAATAAAATGAAGCTCAATACATTAAAGGCAAAAATATATTTTAGAGCATTATAAGATCATAAATAATTGAAACATTTGAAATACATGACATGGAACTTGGTTTAGGAGGAATGTATAGGGTGATACCATCATACATAAACTAAAATATTAAATTAAATACAAATATTAACCGAAAACACTGAATTCTAAAATTTGTTTTAAATAAATCAAAACGATTTTTTGTGACTCTTGTGAAAATTAGTAAGAATAAGCAAATTCTCAAAAATTTGTTCTATTTAGTTTCACAATCTCCATTAAAATACCTTGATATTTAAATACATGTAAATAAAATATAAATACCTGTTGGAATCAGATAACAACGGAATGAGCTACAACTGTTTGAAGGCAATAGAGTCAGATTGAGTTGATTTTGAGTAAAATGTTTTCTAAAGATCCCAAAGTAAAATCACCAAGCAACGTTGCATATTTATTAATTACAGTATTACTGTTTTTCATTTTATCTTTGTTAGACATAACAGATTATGTGTTATGTCTACTCTTTTGGAGAGGCGTGTCTTATGCACATGCTTTGCAAATGTCAGTTAGCTGACCATATTTCACTGGTTTGGACTTGTCATATAATCGAGAATTCAATATGAATATTCACAAAGCTGGCATGCTGCGCTTTGCAACAATAGACCTACAACTTGTGGTGAGAAGCAGCAGCAGTCATACAGAAGTAGAAAAAGTTACTCCACTCAGAAAACGTACAAACAAAGATAATCTTAGATGTTTAATTACTATTTAACTATAGAGAACTGACATTTTTCACTTGTTTTGCCTGTAGCTCAAAATTTAGTCTTGTGTAGCCAGACCTTCAGACTGATGACTGAAGGTCTGGAATTCATAGCAGCTTTCTTAGGCCAAGGTCCGGTCATGAGGCAGATTGACCATCACATCAAACAACCAATCACAGTTCGTTTCGTTCAGCGGCACGTTTTGGGGCATGCAAATTTCACCACAGTAACAGAACGGTATGTATACCTCTCAGACATATTTTTTATATATATGCCGCAAACTTAAAAAAATTCACATACTTTTGAAAACCCAGCATTTGATAAGCGCTTGTCATCACAGTTGTAAACACTATGACTATTTTTCTTTCGTGAAGGTGTTTGGCAGCACGTAATCTTTGTTTCCAGGAGGAACCTTAAAGAATGCAACACACACGACTCCCGAAAATCCTGTATAATTCAACCAATCTGATGATGACTTCGACACTCGTGTTTTGACTTTTGTGTCCCATAGCCAACGGTCGCCCATGTGACGTCTGATGCTGAGACTACTCAAAATTAAGCTCAATTAACTGATTTGCTAAACAAACCATCAGATTAAACTGATTCAATAAAACAAATATCAGATTTCCCAACCAAATTACAAATAGATAGGAGAGTGTGTTTCTTACTCTTAATATCAATGTCTTAAATCTCTCGGTGACAGATGAAAATAAACCATTTTGTTGTGCTGGCCAGTCTCACAAGTTTTTCCAAGCTTATTGGTCTACATGAATAGACTCGTTCGATGCTCTTACAGTTTCTTCTGCACAGAGGGGAAACTCCAGATGCTCACGGTGTCTAGCTATGCAAGACTAATTATCTTATGAAATATGATCTCCATCGTCATCTCCCGTCAAGTGCATAAGAAATGGCCCAGTTCTGAGTAGCAGCAGAGAGAAGAAACTCTTTTTTTTTTTCAAACTGTTTTCCTCCCGGACGTCACACCACCATCAAAATCTCAACTGAGTGTGTGTTAATAGCGCAGTATCAGAGTGCACTGAACACTTGAGCTCTGGGAGCTCTCCTCTATAGTCTCGAGATTTCAGCCTCGTGTTTAGGAAGCTCAGTGTTTATCCGGAAAAAAACTGGGCCTGCCACAGAGACGGAGCCCAATTAGAGGTGGTTTACTTGGGCTAAAACTCCTGCAGTGCCCCCCTGAGCTGGAGCTAATGACGGTGTGCTCCATCTTAGTGGACGGAAATGGGAGAAGATTCTCTGTTAGGCGTCAGGGAAGAGCTTTGTGTGTCTGCCTGCTGTCGTTTTCTTTTCTTTTTCCCTTCTATCGCTCTCCCCGTGGGCTTGTTTGAAACACCGGTGTCATTTCTCTCACTTGTTCTGCACATGACTTGTCATCCCCTAACAGGCCTCTAACTTCTCAGCGGAAAAATACTGCAAAGAAATAGTTGCCTTTCCTAGTCTGAATCTCAGCTATCGCTAACAACTTTTGTTTGTCGCCAGATATATAAATGAACCAGGTTTTTTTGTGTTTGGTTGTAATCTGGTAGTAATCTGTGGAAATTTTGAAGCATGGTAAAACTTGTTAAGCTGAGAGTACTACAAGTTCAGAGGTAGCAGAAGATATATAGACTACCATTCAAGAGTCTTGGTGCCTATATTTTTTTGATGTTTCTGTAGAATCTTTCCTAGTAAAAAAGTAATATATTTAAAATTTATAATCTCAAATTGATTTAATTACATTGATTTCATATAAGTATAGTTCAAATCTATTAACATGTTTACTGACATATTCCTCGAGCCTAACTGGTATAAAAATAATATTTAAACTTTATTTGAAATACTTCTTAATATTAAGCTTAAAATGTATTTTAGTGTCAGTATTGATGTAGATTGTATATTTAAATAATATTGTGATTAAATGAAAGATCAAATATATCAATCAAATATACTTATGCATATCATAGGTTGGACTTCAGCTCTATTTCTGCACAATTAAACTGCATTAAGTACAAAATGAGTTGTTCCAATTTAGCTGACTTTAAGTATACCTGTTTAATATGCTAAAAGTTTATAAATATGTTAATGTATTAACTAGGGCCGGGACTCGATTAAAAAAAATTAAATCTAATCTATTAATCTAATTAATAATCTAATAATCTAATTAATTAGAGGCTTTGTAATTAATTAATTGAAATTAATCGCATTTTAATCGCATATAAATATTTGACCTGAGAACAGTGAGAAGTATTTTTTTTTTCACATGGATTTATAGTATACAATTGAATAATGACTGAATACATAAGCTTAAGCAACAAAATATTGTTTATTTTTGTTCAACCAAGTCTAGCAGACCAGTGCAATTTTTGCCATTAAGTGTAGCAATAGCATATTTAGAAACAATTTAGAAATAGTACATTTCAGAAATTCAGGAAGCTTATAGGTGCTGGAACCTTCTGTAAAGTGTTTTTTTTAAGTAAAACACAATACTGTCAATTACATTCAGAACATTGGAAACACTGACTATTAGAAAACATCTCTCTGTTGCTTCAGAGGCCATAACATACTAAGTCCAACTCTCAATAACCTTGGCCAAAACAATAAAGAGTTCAACATAAACTGCCAGTTGCACCAACAAAATAATACATAGTTCAACATAAAGTCCATGCTAGCTGCTATATGTTTTGCGTTGAGATGATACTTGAGACTCGATGTGCTGCTGCGGTGATATGCGAACGCTAGTTGGTGCTCCAGTATAATCGGTCCCGCCGAAACTCATCCAATGAGAAACGTTCCGCGGTGCAAAAATAAGTTATTAAAAATGCGGGATTTTTTTTTCTGTAATTAATGAATCTTAGTTAACGCGTTATTTTTTGGGCAATTAATTAATCTCAATTAACGCGTTAAAGTCCCGGCCCTAGTATTAACAAAATAAATATGTTTCAAATACATTTTAGTGTATTTATTTTTGATTGTGGTTATGCTTGCCAATTTGTTTGATCAAAATTACAATAAAATATGAAATATTTTGATGTATTATTAACATTTAAAATAACTGTGTTCTATTTTAATATATTTTGAGATGAATTATATTCCTGTGAAAGCAAAGCTGATTTTTTTTTATCAACCATTACTCCAGAAATCATTCTTGAAGAAACATCATTTGTGAACCATTTCTTATTATCACAGCTAAAAATAGATGAGCTGCCTAATATATTTTCGACAAACAATTTTCTTTTTTTTGTATATGAATGATTTTTAAGCACCATTTAAGCACTTTCTAAGATTCCCATATTTATAATACATTATAATGGTATTCTTAAGGCATTATTATGAATTCATATCACATTATTAAAATAATAAAGATAATAATAATATGTTATCATATTATGAATATTCATAAGAACAGTTTTAATGTATATTCATTATTTATATATTTACTTATTTGTGTGTATAGCTTTTAAGAGTATGATGATTTAAAACACACAGTGAACATGTTGCATCCACTTATGTTATAATGAATTATATTTCTCATAGTAATAATGCATTATAAGTCTCATATCTTGCCAGATTTCTTATGCTATTTTAAAGCAATCAAATACCACTTATAAGTATAGTAATAATATATATATATATATATATATATATATATATATATATATATATATATATATATATATATATATATATATATATATATAATTATTATTATTTTTTTCAAACAGACATAAGATCAGATCAGGTGAATGTGTACTATGACACATTTGCTTTGAACTATTTTTAGTGTAATATAAGACTTAGAGTAAGGGGACCATCAATCAAATGTGAAATGTGAATGCGAAAACATGTAAACATTGCCCTTTTTTCAGTTGAAATTACCTAGCTCACATCAAAATTAATATTAGCCTCACAGGGAACACTCAAATAACACTCCACACCTAACTACTTACATGGTGCTGTGTAGTTCTTAAAAATGTCAAGTTATATAGTCCATTATATATGGTGTTGTCACATGTCCATTAAGTCCATTTGGAAAATGTCCATTAGTTCCACATAATATCCAGTGGCCAGTTGAAGCTCACCCTCAGCTGCAGGAGTGTGGCCAGGGCTTCCCTCCAAGCCCTTGATCTCCACCAAAACTTTCTCAGGTTAGGGATTTTTAAGGGTCTACCAGTTACACCTATCTTTGGCAGACTGACCAGTGTAGAGGTGTGGATTTTGAGCGGAAGAGTTATTTGCATGGTTTATGGTGGTCTGGAGGATTTGTCCAATATTAAGTAAAAGTATGTTAAAAAAAAGGGGCATAGTGCAAATTATAGTGACATAATATACACCATTAACCCAGAAATCAGAAGTCATTTTGATACCTTAAATGCCAGGGTTTGGAAAACATTAGGGCACTGATACTTTTATTTATCTAGATCCAAGTAATTGGAGCTTCACTATAGTACTACAGAGTTACAACTAAGCTACTATGTCCTAGGAACATGCATACAATACTGTAATACACTATATACATTTTGGAACAGTTGAATAAATCAAGTCAATGTCCTTTCCTATGTGTATTGTGACTTTTGATTAAGTCTGGCTCATGGTTAGTAGCTCTCCGTGGGGATGGGGGAATCGTCCCTTCCCTTTGGAATCTGTTTGAAGCTCAAAGACAAAGTTGATGACTGTCCCTGCTAGCGCTGGAGAAGACAGCAGAGGTGATAACTCTCTTTGAACCAGAACATTAGACAAGCATCTGTAATTGCATGTGTAATTTAGTTATAACCAGTGTTGATTTAGTTTTTGTCATAATTGTCGTCAACTACATTTTTTTCACCGATGACAATGAGACAATAACGAACTTAAAACTATTTTTGAATGCCAAAATCAATGATGTAAATCTACTGACATTTTCTTCAACGAATAGAAACAAGGTGAAAATGTTAGGGAGGGACAATTTGGGAAGAGATTCATTCAGAACAAATCTGTTGCGTGGTTCGGAGGTTAGATGCATACATTTGAACCTGCGGGACATAAGCTAAAATACACTTGCTGTACTCCTTATAAAATGTAAAAAAAATGTGGGATTAAGAAAAAAGCAGACATATGGATAAATCTGATAACAGAAAAGAGAGTTCAATTGGGTCCAGTTTTCAGAGCGCAGACACTGAAGCATATACACACAGAAAGTGCATCTCACAGCAAGTGAGTAGCTACTCTTTCACTTCGCATGAAAGGACAATTACACACAAAGTGATGTTGATTACGTCTTAAGTGAATGTAAACAGTAGGGAGCATGTGTATCGGTACATTGAATCCATTGCAACTGTGCATTCAGTTTTAAAGGCCTAATTTAAATGCTATTGTCCAAGTTATAATGCCTAAGGAACACCCTTATAATGTATTATAAATATGGGCTTCATAGAAAGTGTTACCAAATCTTTTAATAACATGGATGCATCCTTGAGAAATAAAAATAAAAAGTATTAAAAAAAAAATATTAATTTACTTTCTGACATATAAAAACATGAGTAAAATAAATATACTTCTGTGGTGGTTCTTTGAAATTTGTGGGGAGGCAAGAACAAATCTACACTTGAAATATAACTGAAACTGAAATATTACCTCACTGTTGAGCCCTAGGATTTCAGTGGCTAGAGACGCTGCTGTATAGGCCTGACATTATACAGTATACATTACAGTATAATGTACAAATCCTTTAATATCTCTGTGCATGCATTAATTCTGTCTTTTATGGGATTTATGTTTACATGGGTTAACATTTAATCTGAACTGAGCATTATGTACTTTTGTGACATTGTTGTGTATTAAAAAAGCAATTTCAGACTCACTTGAAATGCTGTTTTTCCTCACTCTCAATGGCCAAAGTGTGGATGCTTCAATTGCCAGTTGGTACAAAATGGAGATGTGTTGTGCGACATTATTTTCTTAAGTGGATGGGAATAGCTCTTATCTAGACACTTCACTAGCTGGAGATGGATGAGAATAAAGTGGACAGAATGTAACAGCCTCAGTTTGAGGCTTCTGAATGCTGCCACTGCATCTTATATTGAGGACGGCAGTAGATCGATCATCGATGTGCTGTATGAGAGTGAGAGAGTCTCTAGTGAGCTTTCAATGGACCTCCACATAAAACCATTTTTTGTTGGCTGGGCCTCCTGTAGACATTTATCATATTTTGAGTTTGTGGAAATAAACAGCATCTATGAAGTGACCATATATTTTGGTCATTACATGCAAACAGCAAAAGACCTTGACCCTGTAAAAGATGTTGAACACCAAACCAGAGGCATTGTCGCCGAATCGGAAATCCCAATTAGGCTGAATGTTTTGGACATTTCAGACTGTTTATATATTCGTGTGGAATTCTAATTCATCTTGAGAGATGTTTGTGTTCCCTGTTAAAATCTTATGTTTGCTTGTTAATTGCTCTGGACTTTTCCTTCTGTCCCAGAGGAGGAGAGAAAAGGTGTTTACTGTGAAAGTGAGATTTTTTGCAGCTTTGACTTGTTTTTGCTTATTGCCATTTTTCTCGGTCGTGCTCTGTTTGCGCTGCTTGGTGTGGATGGTTCGCTGGAGAGATGTCCCTGTAGGTTGAGCATTCCCTCATTGGTTCGCTGCTGTTTATTTGCTTACACAAGTTTTACTTTTTTTTTTACAAATAAAAATGTGCAGAAACTTGACATTGGGATTAATTTAAATCTACTGTGATATGAAGAATCTCTAGGAATTCATATTACAGTAAACTGGGATAAACGCTTGAACATCATTTTAAGGAATCATTGTGATTTTTATGATAGAAGTAAAAAAAAAAAAAACCTTAAGCAGATTTGTTAATTTGATAATGTAAATTTGTTAATGCTTAGCAGATTTTCTTATGTGTATAAATGTGTATATTTACATGTGTATATATATATATACAATTATTATGTTGTTGTTTTTTCCCAAACTCTTAACCCAGGGGCCAAATTTCCTTGTAATAAGTAATTTTTAAAGTTGTTTTTAGTGTTGTCACAGTACCTACAATTCATTATTAGGTACCAGTACCAGTAAAATCCTTTGGTTCTCGGTACCATAGTAAAAGCGATTTTAATGCTATTAATAATTTAAGAAGATACATTAAAACAGTAGCATATAGTCTTCAAATATTAATTGTGTAAAAATTTGTGGCTTTTACCCCATCAGCCAAACCATTCTAAGAACAACAACGAATGATTCCAGTTATGTCTCAGCTTAACGCGGCTCCACAAGCCAAGGTTAGAAACTGTTCTCAGCTATCGGTTTCGCTCTGTAGTTGACCAAGCGTGCTATTTAAGCAAAATAAACAGAAATATCTAATCGTCATCCATATTTGAATTGCCATTTACATTTAATACTGTATGTAAACACCAGCCTTATGAAAGCAACAACTGACACGCTTTGTTATCATCCCCACAGTGGTACATGAAACCGAATTGCCTGGATCGGCACAGAATGGACCGGTTAAGCAACAAGAACTGTTCTGCCTAAAAAGCAGCTATTGTATTGAACCAATCAAATTTAACAATAATAACATAAATTATTGTAATACTGTGATAATAACAAAGAAACAAATTACAGATAACAGAACAAGTGGTCGGTCTAGTCCACTTATGCTGCAAGACTTAATTGCACAGATCTGTTCTGACACATCAAATTGGTTTTGTCCTATCCATTCCTCAGGTTATCACATTATCAAACATCGCAATGTCAGATTCATTTCCACAGTTTTATACAGTCATCTTTAGAGACATTACAGTGTACTTAGCATGAAAAATAACTTTTATTTAAATGGTTTATGAACAGGAAGTGAGCAAAGACTCTGCTTTATAATTTGTGAAGCTATTATCAGTTCAGTTCATGTTAATATCTTGTTTACACTTTGTTGGTTACTTTGTTGGCTCAAGCTGATTAAACTTTGGTGGTTCTCACTTACACACCTCTGATTGGCTGTTGCCTTCACATGCTCAACAACCCTATCTTTCATTGGCTACAATGCTCGGTCCTGCAAAAACACGTTTTAACCTGAAATCTTTGATGCTGTACACTTACAAAAATATGGGAGCTTTTGAAAGCAGCTGTCTGTCAGTGAGTCAGTATTTCGTACTACTGGTACTATGAAAAGACTGGTATCATTTTTAAAATGTAAGTATTGACTTGGTAGTAAATATATATATATATATATATGTATGTTTAACAACACAAGTTGTTTAAAATTAAAGTTAAAAATTACAAACATTTTATTAAAAGAATACATAGATAGATAGATAGATAGATAGATAGATAGATAGATAGATAGATAGATAGATAGATAGATAGATAGATAGATTGGTCTCTTTAATGTTGTATAATCTTCAAACCTTCTTGTGAAAAGCACAGCGACACTTAAAAAGATAAGATGGAATATCAATTAATTTTCCTTCTGCTTGCCATTTTGCAATTAGTGTCCGCCAGATATGATGCAGCTTTGACTCACATGCCTGATAGCCACAGGGTCTGTCCTGTCTGTCTCTGTATGTGTGCTCATTAATCACTGTGTGTATGTGTGTAAACCGAACCTAAGTGTTGTTTCCATTACCTTGTAGATGTAGCTCAGGGGTTAATGACTGTGGGTCACAGTATGAATATATTCCTACTCTAACGCTTTTATGGGCCGCTTAGTTCTCGTTCCTTTTCAGCCTTTCTCCATTTATCCATCCCCGTCTCCCTTTCACACATCTCTCCTCTTCAGTGTAATGTAATTTGGCCTAGAGGGTCGATTATTCACATGGCCCCGATGTCTGGCTTTAACGCTTCTCTTAAGTTGATTTATCTAACACGTCTGTCAAGCCATATGATGAAATATGTTTGGACTTCAAAGCATTTCCCGGATATTATCTGCTCTTTAAATATAGATTTTGAACTGCATTATTTATTTTAAGATTTTCTCCTTGTATACTATTATGATGACACATAGCAAGTCCCTGCTATGGAAAAACAATGTTTCATATTCTGTGATGTGTGTTATTAAGCTAGAATGGGGGGGGGGGATTGTCTGGCTGCTTTCAGATGAATGATAAAGGCTTGAATGAGTTACCTTGAGTCAGAGCTTGTCCACAGATGACCGTGACTGCACAGCAAGATTGCACTGTTTAGTGCGAGGCCACACGCACAAAGTAAAAGCAGCGGAGTAGGGAATGACAGATTTTCTCTCTACCCACTTCACTGCTCTCATCCAGCTCGAATGAAAAACACAGTTCAAACTCACCCACTTATTCTGCTGTGAATTCGACCCACAGCTGCGCAGGAACCTGACAGTGCCATTTCACAACCTGTTACTTCTTTCCAGTGCTGAAATGAACAGTAGCAACCAAACGCAGACAAGAGAACAATTCAAACTAAAATGAAAATTCCATCCTTTATTCTCACCGTCATGTCTTTCCAAACTCCGGACTTTCTTTCTTCTCCGGACCTGAAAAGAAGTTCAGAAGAGCAGTTCAAAAGCTTTTTTTCCCATGCATGTAAAGAATACAGTGACCAGGGCCTGACAAGCTAAAAAAAGAAAAGAAAAAAAACACTTTCTGAAAGGTAATAATCTAGAGTCATCTGAACACATACAATAGATTTATGAGAGAAGCAGTTGGAAATTTCAATTGATATTCAGTCAAAATTGTTCTGGCACAACTGGCAGTTATGTGTCATGTGGCATGCAGGAACCAGTGCCATTAATATATTGATTTGTGAATAAAATGCATGTCATATTGACCACTTTCATATTATGATTATAGTGGGCCATGCTTGACAAACAATTAATTTATTCCTTCATTATAGAGAAAAAAATCCTTAAACATTTTGGTTCCATGGAAAAAAGTTTTTTTACACTACTATTCCAAAGTTTGGATTATTATTATTATTTTTATTTTTATTTTTATTTTTTACAAATTAATACTTGGCACTCCAATACTTTTATTCATCTATATTCTTTTATTCAGCAAGGACACATTCAACTGATCAAAGAGACAGGAAAGACATAATAATATGCAGTTATTATTTTATTTATCAAAGACTTGAATAAAAGGAATCATGGTTTCTACAAAAATATTAAGCCGCACAAGTGTTTTCAGCATAGAAATAATAAACGCTAATTGGGCATAAAATCAACATTTCTGAAGGATCATGTGGCACTGAAGACTGGAGTAAAGGCTGCTAAAGAATTTAGCTAAAAATCAATTACACTTTAAAACGTGTTAGAATATTTAATTTAATAATATTTCATTAAATAATGGAGACTTCAAAAACATTGAAAAAACAAACAGACCCCAGTGTTCATGGGTTGTTCTGGCTGTGGGCAGCAGGGAGCAGTTGGATGCCTTGCAGGGGGGCGACAGAGAGGCCTGTTGGAGTCAGAGTGGACCGCCTGTCCCGAGCAAGACACATGGACAAAGATCTAAGGCTGATTTAGCATAGGACCTCAGTCTGAGCCAAACCTAGTGCTCATCAAAGCTTCCTGGTCAACTGTCATCTGCTTTCATCCCCATCCCATCTGCCCCCATCCCCAAACACGCACACACATGTTCCCCCTTTTAGCCCACCTTTGACTCCAATGTTATTGCATTATTTGCAATAACATTGCCCTCCATGTCTCAGCAAACTGGTGCTTTGCTGAGCACTTTATCATCACCATGACCTCTTGTGTTATGTCTGATGGTGATAATCTTTTGAATTATAAAGGTTCGATACAGTCCAAGGTGCTTACAACTGTTATTCAGTATCCTACTGAGCACGGGGATTTAACAACAACAAAAATCAATTCTCTCTGCTGACCATTCGATGCGAGTTGTCTTTATGATGTATTCAGTCTTCTCTGCTAGTACACAAAGTAGTAGTCTAATGCCTAATACTTTTTAAATGGCCAGAGTTGTGTTAAATGAGCCTCATTTAAAGCCATTATTGTACAAATTGAACTGGTTGTTAGAAAACTACAGCATGAGAACAAAATGAATAACATGAGCTTCTGGAAAATGTGAATGAAACAAATAGCCTACTCCCCAGAGTTAGCCAGTAAATAAGCTTAAATGGGCTTTTTTTAGTCATTCAGCTCATTTAAGAAGATTGTTATGAGATTTATCAAAGTCCAGTAAAGCTGTGGGTTATATTGACGATTTTCAGAACATTTAGTCTAGAAGTAAGATAAGAAAAATATTTTTCTTCTGTTGGTTTAAAAGGTTATCATTCTTTCTTCTTTATTTCTTCTTGTAGACACTTTCTTTTCAAGACGCCATCTGGGAGCACTCCTCTGTTCAGCAGCTCTTCACCAGGTTATCCCTTGACCGGTGGTACCGTCTACTCCCCACCGCCCCGGCTCTTACCCAGAAACACGTTCTCCAGGAGCTCCTTCAAGCTGAAGAAGCCCTCCAAGTACTGCAGCTGGAAATGCGCTGCTGTGTCTGCGATCGCAGCCGCTGTGCTGCTGGCTGTCCTGCTGTCTTATGTCATAGGTATGTCCTTCAAATCATTGTTTGTCATGGATGATTTTGTCCCCAATTAAAATGCAACTGGAATCTGCTACAGTGGAAGCATCCCCAGTTGTTCAGAAGGGGTTTTTATTTTATGCACTGTCAAACAATTAATCTTGATTAATCGCATCCAAAATAAAAGTGTATGTGCTTTATATATTAAATATGTATATATAAGTACACACATGCATGTAAATGTTTAAGAAAAATGTGTGTGTTTGTGTGTGTGTGTGTGTGTGTATGTGTATATATATATATATATATATATATATATACACACATAATAAATATACACAATATACACACACATTATGTAAACAAAAACTTTTATTTTGGATGTGATTAATCACGATTAATCATTTGACATCATTAATTAAAATTAATTGCAAACTTGCATTGAATTTGTTTTGCTGAGTGATTGATTCAGTTGTGATCAGTGAAACTTTCTTAGCATACAAGTCACTTTTCAAGCAATTTATCATGATGCAAACTGTGATATTTAATTCACATTTTACAATTCAATCATGCATAATTAGGTCCTGAACTGAATTCATGGATGCTTGATGGATCATTTATTGCTGTCTAAACAATAAGTCAGCAACCACGGCATGATACATCAATTAATTTAATTAGACACTCCTTAAATGCCATGAGCACGAGTTAGCGTAGTTAGCAGAGGTTTTGCCGGGCAGTGCTCAGTGTCATCTAGCACACCATGGCCTTTCAAAGCGCAAAGAATGACCCTGAGATGACTCACTCAGAAGAATGACATTTATCACGAAGAACGAAGCACTTCAAAGCGTCTTTGATAAACCACTGATGTGTGTAATTGTTGTGGTACAATTGCAGCAAAGCAAATACCCACGCAGAGGGGCGGAAGGAGCCTCAGCATGTGCACGTTCGGTAGCATGTGATTCACCTGCCGTTTGATAGGAGCTGTGATTCAGATGTATTTGGGCTTATCAAAGGACCTCTCTGCAGGGAGTGTTGCTTAGTTTAAAATCTAAAGTTCCTCTCTTTTTATAAAAAAAAAGATTTAGGTTGAGTTCAAGCAAAAAGTTGTGTTGTTGTTCTGATACATCCTCAAGTGAATTTGTAAAAAAAAAGACACCCCCTCCCAAACACACACACACATTTTTGTGTATTTTCGTGGCTGAGTGTTGCACTTGAATGGTAAGGAAAGGCGAAAGAGACTGCGTGTTGAGTCCGATAAGAGTCGGATCCCTTCCAGAAACACAGTCGGCTGTAAATGTCACCAAGCACCTTGAGTCTGTGCCAGTCTGAGAGAGAGTTGCACCTTTACCAAGCAGCGAAGAAAACAACATTCTGTCTTTCCTGCTTGAATAATCCACACGTTTACAATTTCAATATCTCATTTGTTTTTCTTTGTTTATTTTGCAGGCATACTTGGCTTCTGCCTTATTTTTAGTTCTTGTGCACATTTCCGAGTCAGTTTTCGCCTCAGTACTGTCAGACATTTATAAATATACACACATACACACTTTGAATAGATGCGCAAGGTACTTTTGATGTGAGTGTGTTTTTAAATGAGAGTGTATTTTTGTGTGTGTGTCTTGTGCGCAGTGGCCTGTAAAGTGTTCTGTAAACTATTCCAAAACCTCAGGGACTTTGTGCCGGTACAATGCGACTCTTAATGCATATGTGTGGCTGGTCCGCTGAGCTGTAACCACCCACTGAGCAACACTGTTCAATGCCTGACTCGCACAGGTTCTTGAAAAGTTTCCAGCAGACTTCACACAACACTTTGGATTTGAATGCACACTCGGACTGAAAGCTGCAGTTCTGCTGGTCTATACCTCACATCACATAGTGGTGCTTTGTTTTGTTTTTCTTGGATATTTTAAGTAATGTATACTCTTTCAAAGGAAATAATAGTTTATAATAGTCTATATAATATATGCTTATTTGTATTTATAATAGTAGTCTGGCATTATATTTAAAAGTTATTTTCCAGTAATCTCTCATGCATTCCTTTATTATATGTTAAATGCAGTTTGGGTTCTGTAAGTCTCTCTCTCTCTATCTCTCTCTCTCTCTCTCAAAGAACAGAATTTATTTGAAACAGAAAGTTAACACTTTATAATAACGGCATGCTATTAATCATTAGTTAAGCATTAGGAAACAGATAATTCATAATTTATAAAGCATTAATAGACATTTATAAGCAGTTTTTTAAATACAGATATAAATGTTTTATACCTGATTTAAACGCATATCTATAATGTATTTAATAATTGTTTTTACATAATTTATTAATGATCAATTTATCATTTCTAAATTAAGTATAGCATTATTTACACACCAGTTATTAAGGAGTTGTCAATGGTTCATAAGATCCAAAGATAAAGCTTTTACAAATGAGATTTAAAGGCTGTTAATATTTCTATGTTCTGTATCACTGTGTGGTGTTTGTTTCCCTTTTTTGTTTAGAAGATAACTGAGCCTTTAAATATCCTTTATAAATGCTTTACAAGGCATAACTAGACTCATTTTAGATGAGCTTACATAAATAGTTAACTGACCACTACTAAATGCTTTATAACTACCTGAATTTACTACATTTCTTGTGATCTTATGAATCACTGGGAACTCCTAAATAACTGGTTTGTAAATAATGCTATACTTCATTGAGAAATGATAAATTGATCATGAATAAAGTATGAAAATAGAATTATTAAACACATTATAGATATGCTTTTAAATCAAGAATAACACATTTATATCTGTATTTATAAACTGCTTATTACTGTCTATTAATGCTTTATAAATTATGAATTATCTGTTTACTAATGCTTAATTAATGATTAATAGTGTGCAGTTATTATAAAGTGTTACCCAGAAATCTTTTGTAACATTATAACTGCTTTTGAACAGTGGTGTTTTTATACTTTTTACCTTTATACTTTTTATTTATTCATATTTGTTTTGTTTTAACTGGTGATTAATTGGTGGTTTTTAGATTTTATTTTTAGTCACACTTTATGTTAAGGTCCAATTCAGACTAATAACAAACCATTAGTTACAAACTTTGCCTAAATACATTACTAATTTGCTGCTTATTAATAGTTAGTAATGTAGTTGTTAAATGTAGTTTGTTAATAATAGGCATGCTAATAAGCAACTAATGATTAAAATGAGTCCTTATACTAAAGTGTTTCCTATTTTTTTCTTGAAAATATCATAAAAGATTTTCCAAACCATATGAAACTTATATGAATAATTATTTTTAAGAATCTGTCACATGTTTGAAGCTACATTTTTTTAATAATTTTCCTTTTATTTGTTTTGAACCTTCATACTGTATGTTGTCCAACTAGCAGAGAGCTGTAGCTTAAATGTTTGTCTGTGCCAGTAATATGAACTGGCTTCAGAACACATTTGCATTGTAAATAGAATAATAAAATTCCAGTCCTAGCATTCCAAGTGCGCTCCTATTGAAATCCAGCATTCCAGTGCTTTGTCCACTGCTCACCCGTGGCACCATTACACCATCAAGCTCCTGGATGTCTGAACCAGAGAATGTGCGTCTTGTCATTCTTGTGTCAGAGGCAGCATCCCTTGCCTGAGATCTGGATGCAGGTTGCTAGGAGACAGGTGTTGCGGTCCTTATGCGGAAGGTGGTGTAGAGGTGGGGGTTCAGCACAGAAGGCCACTGTGACTAATCTGGACTAATTGCTGAAAGATGATAAAAGAAGAAAGGATAAATGATGGATGTTTAAAGGCTAAGTGAAGTATTCTGCCCCCACCGCCTCCTCGCAAACGTAGATGCAGCGGATAGCTGAATGTGTTGCATTCTGTGCATATGAACATCAGTCGTAATGAAAAGTAAAGTGAGAGCCACAGTCTGGATGACCTGAATCTGTCATGAGACAGTGAGGGATTCGACCGCTTGAGTAGAAACACTTAACGACAATATGAACTGACATGCACAATGCATTTCTGTTCTATACATTATCTGTTGTTGAGTGAAAGTAAATGTTCGAAGGGAAATTATGAAGGTGAGACATTAATTGATTCATCTGATTTGTTTGAATTTACGATGTCTGTTATGGCTGATGCAGATATGCCAATGCTTTACAATTCTCTATTCTATGATTTTGTATTGATCCACTAAAATTAAGCTGAATTATATTATTAGTATTTTTGTCTATACATCAGACTTGAGCTAAGTTTAACAGTCAAAGCCAATAAAGGCCAACCAACATTCTGCATCATGATTTCTATATTTAAAGAAAATAAAGGACCCACTTTTCATTAAGTGTTTTTAACCACTATGTAATAACATTTAAGTTAATTATTTCATGCAGTGCATCTACTGTGAAAAAATATTGTACTTCCATTAAATAAAATGTGTGTAATTACATTTGTGATTATTTCTGTAATTACATGACTAAATCCATAACAATTATTTTAATTTATTTGTTTATTTACTCTTTATGTGGCATTATTTATTTGCCATAAATAGACTGTATGTACACTGTATAAAAAATAAATAAATAAAAAAGGCCATAATGCACTGTATTAATATGAAATAATTTTCTTTATTGATTTTTACAGGTGTTTATCCTGTGTTTTGAGTTTTGCACTTCTTTGCATTTTGTGTTAGGGTTTACAGAAATGTCTTTAAAATGAATGGTTAAAGTCCTGGGAGAAAATTACCAGTTGTTTTTACAGTGTATAGTGAAAGAATAATATAAGACGGACCAAAATATGTATTTTATTGACACAATATATCACACCCTTGAAAGCTGATCACTGGCTTGTGAGTCCACAGAAAACAAACTTATTGAAAATGACAATATTTCGGGTCACTTTATTTGCATTTTGTTTATACAAAATGAAATCTGGTCAGCTGTCTGTGAGTCTAACGCAATATACCCAGCTTTTCTGTTTCTGTCTGTCATATACGTAATATAATTACAAAATCTAACTTTAATCAGTTACAGTTACTGAGAAAAAAAAGGAAATTAAATTACAGATTTTTATGAAAATGTTAATGATTACAAAGGGGGTTAACTCTGAATATTTTCACGCTTATACAGATTAAATTGATTTCTTTCCCAAATTGCATTGACATTTCAGGAGTTAGAGACAGAATAGGACACATACGGCTTATTTGACTGCTTCATTTGCTATTTGGGTTATTTATATTCTACATTTTTTGAAGATTAACTTTTTTTTCTTTTTTTATTTCCAGGGATTTGTTAGATGCCAGTGTTTTCCGTCATAGCTATGCAAAGATTTTATTTCAAAAACAGTATCATAACTATAAAATTGTATCTTTTGATATGATTTAACCTCAGAATGATTTTAAAGTAAGAAGAGGTGCTAAAGTCTGAATTTTTGTGGGGGCTGTGCTTTACAGTTTTATTTTTATGATCTTAATTCAAGTGATAAAGGATTTTGAAAGTCTGACAGTAATCAGTGTTGAGTCCCACTATAAGGTTAACCATAGTTCAGTTCAGTTCAACCATAGTTTTTTTAATGACCAACAGTTGAAAACACTTGTTAAAAGTTTAGAAAAATAATCAAAAAGTAGTCAAATATAATTAGTTACATTACTTTAATAAAGTACTTGAAATAATTACACCACTTATTACATATTAAATAGGGCAACTTGTAATCTGTAACCTATTACACTTCCAAAGTAACCTTCCCGACACTATATATCAAAATCATATTTTAGTGTGGTTTTTAAGTCGGTAAAAGCTGTTTCCTGTATGCTGCTGAATCATGTACATTAAGATCAGGATTGTGAATTAATGAAGTACTAGCTTTGATTTCATGTTGACTGTTCATCATTTATTCAGTTGCAGAGCGACATGAGCAGGAAGTGTAATGACTCACCATTCCAGCTCCTGCCAATGAGACAGTGACTTGTTAATGAAAACGGGTCAAGTCTCCGTCAGGTCTACGGTAACATGCTGCATGTCAGTCAGAATGAGTCATTATGTGTCCACTTACCAGCACTCTCTGTCAGCAGGGACATTTACTGTCACCTGCCCATTTTATATTTGTCCTCACGCGCACCCCGGCAGCCTCGTGGCTCACTCTTCCGCCCATACGGCCACGCAAACAAACACAACAATCAGTCACACACCTACACACCCCGAGATGTTGGAGATTCTGTCTCGTGGAGATAATATGTTCACCAGCCAATCTCCACCTCGCAGCTCCGCACCGTCTGCCTGACTCAAACTGACACACTCCAGCGTACATGCACCAAGCTGATTAAAATGACACTTTTCATTTTTTACTTTCACTTTTATATTTACTTTACCCTTTATTCTGTGTCTTTCTGATATCTGCTTAATATTAAAGCCACTGAGTGACAGGAGAGCGAGATAGTTTGATTAGAGCTATGCATGCACATACAGTATGTTTGGATTGCGGGACGAAGACTGTGGGATCCCCATCATCACTATATACCTGCTGTCAGTCAAAGCATCAGGCTTTTCTGCTGGTGCACAGGACTGAGAGAGGGAGAAGAGGTGTATTTGCACGTGTGTGTGCGTTTATACCATAGGGAGTGATTGTTGTGCTCTGTGTATTTGACAAGCTGAGTGGAATAGATTGGATCCATCTTGTCATGCCCACACAGGAGGTTCACGGAGGTGTGTGTGTGTTAAACTCCGAGACCTTGCATGCCTGAAGCAATATCCTTGATTTTTTATTTATTTTGTATTTATTTTTGTGAGTATGTGTTTGTGTGGCATTTTGGGACGAGTTTTATCTAGGGATTGGAAGTTTTCCCAGGGTGCTTTGAGAGTTTTTTGGTCAACAGTCAAGACTGTGAGCTGATGTAATCAGATGGAGCTGGTCCTCAGGGTGCGGCGGTTCACTGTAGACTTTCATTTATATTCATAGCAGCAGAACTCGCGCACCTCGAATCAAAACACACACATCAAAGCCGCACACACACACACACACACACACTCCAAGGAGATCAGCGGCAATGAAAACAACAGTTTCACCTTCAACGAGAGGCTGATAGTGTGTGTGTGTCTGCTTCTGAAGGTGATATTCAAGGCCGGGGGTGTTTTTACTTTCGCATTCCTCGTTCTTGGTCAGTCAGAAAGTTTTTAGATTGGGGAGTGTTGGGCCACGTAATCTGGCCACAAATCATATTGTAATTATTTTGCAGTAATAAAATGATAGGAATTGTCTCGGGATTGCAAAAACGAAGGAAAGTTTATTTGTAGTCATACCACCTGCGAATATACACCTCAAACTAAACAAACCCAACTTTTAATTACATTTTCTCTTAAACTACTGTTTATTCATAACCCAGTCAAATATATTCAATAATATCCAAGTGAATATTATATTTTCTAAACATACATTTTTAATGTGTTTAATAATATTAATATTAATGCAATATTGCCACAAAAAAGAACTCTGAAGAGTCTTTATCAGCAGTGATATTTCACCACGATATAAAATACCCAACAAGAGCGTACTGTCAAAACAAAATAATAGTTGTTGTTAATAATATTTATTGTTAATAATAATTAATAATTATTTTTGGATATTGTTATTCAAACCAAACCACATTGATTGAACCCCAAGGTGTTAACCCCTATCAAACCACTTGCAAAATAATATCATCATCACACATTTTTTATTGCCATTATTATTTTATATACAGTTTATATAAAATGATACAATATAAATATTATTATATATATTTATTATTATTATTGAATACTAGAGATTTGTATTATTTCACAAATGTTATTGTTTGTTGTGTGTGTGTGTGTGTTTATATATATATATATATATATATATATATATATATATATATATATACATATATATATATATATATATACATATATATATATATATATATATATATATATATATATATATACATATATATATATATATATATATATATATATATATTTTTTTTTTTTTTTTTTTTTTTTTTTTTTTTTTCTTGCACTTTCATGCCATATTTCTTTGGTTGAGTCCAAGACTCGTTATTCTCTTTGTGAACAAACCACTTGACCATGAGCTCCATACATGTTTGCAGATCGAAAGAATGTTGTGCTTTCATTTTAAAGCACAGTGCATGCAGGCTATTGATTTATTTAATTAAACTGAACTAGCCTGCAGTGCAACTTTGATTGTATTTTGATTAATTGTGCAGCCCTTGTGTAGACATTAAACAAGTCTTCTGTAACATCAGGTGAAGATTGCTGTGAAGTGAGGATGAGTTGCGTCAGGTTGATTGAGGTACAACTGTGTGTGTGTGTGTGTGTGTGTGTGCACGTGCGCTCCACGGGGACATACTTGCATGACTGTTTTCATTCACACAGTTTATCCAGGTAGCAGCTGTTCCCAGACAGAGAGAGGGAATGATGAAGTTCTGGGGGTTCTTACCCTCTGGTGAGCTTTCCTCTCACTGGGTTCGCTGACCGTCTTTTAGCCCTCCCAGCTTTTGTAGCTTGACTTCAAAGCGGCTTCTTATTGTGCAATTTATTTGCTTTTTGCTGGAATGGTTCCCATAGGGAGCAGCCTGTTTCATCCATACATATCCCTCTTGGGTATAAATGCAACACAAGGCCTAATAAATAATAGAACAGTGGGCAAATATCAGTTTCTGGTAAGAAGCATGTTCCAAAGGACGGAAACACAGTAGTTAATGAAACTGGCAGTTATGGTCTTTAGGTGCAATATAGAATCTGTGTGTTTGTTTTTGTTTGTTCTTTTTTTGCACAACAATAGCGCTGTTTACAATTTTTTTATGTTTGACAGTTACTTTTCAAAAAGTCCTGCACATTTGTCCTCCTCTAATACTCAAGATTAGAAAAGAAAATGGCATGTACTGTCAACTTTGATAATTCAAGGACACATATTTTCCCCCTTAGGTTTAACCCCTAAGTAAGTAAGTAAAAGTAAAAAATGTTTACACAATTAATCGAATTTCTAATCGTGATTACAATTATAGATGCCACAATTACGTAATCATTCAAAGTGGCAATTAATTGTTCAAAGTCCACTTATGTTATTCTGCATGTTTAAAGGGATAGTTCACCAAAAAATAAAATATATTTTTTATGTTTATCTGCTTACCCCGAGGGCATCCAAGATATAGGTGACTTTGTTTCTTCAGTAGAACACAAACCAAGATATTTAACTCAAACCGTTGCAGTCTGTTAGTCATATAACAGAAGTGGATGGGAATAACAACTAAAACATGAAATAAAAACACAAACAAAACCAAATTAAACCCTGCAACTAGTGACGATACATTGATGTGCAAAGACACATGTGTTAGAAACTTAATAGTATTTATATCTTTTTTACCTCTGATTCATGCAATGTCTGAACTGTTAGATCTCTCCTGATGTCATTTTCAAACAGCACGTGCGTGAGGTGTCTTCTTCTTCTTGCTTTTCGTCTCAAATGGACAAATGACACTCTATCTAAAATTTCAATTGGGAGTGTCAATAAGGTTAAGGTTTGTTTGTTTTTTTCATTATTTTAATTTTAGTTTTAGTATAACATTAAAATACAATTCATATTTTTACTTTTTTAGAATTTAAAGAAGAAACCAATTAGACGTATAGTTGACATTTAAAGTTAAATACAATAGAAAGCACTAAAAGTTTTTCAGTTAGAGTGTTTTCAGCTAGTTTATATATATATAAATACGGCATCCAGTTGCATAAAACAGTGGTCGAAACATCATTCAGTGTAAATTGTGACAATATTAATTAGTAATCACAATTGCAATTTCAAGGGAATAATCGATAATTATGATTTTTGTCATAATCGTGCAGCCCTATATTTCCAAAATATATATATATTTTTGTTATTATACAATGCAAGAAAAAAAGCCACGTTGTAAAATATGAAGTCACATTGCAATATTGTAAAAGAAAAGTCACCTTTTTATTGTATTTTATTATTTATACTTCATTTTAATTACATTGAAAAAAACCTGCCTTTTCAAATCTATTCAGTACACAGGGCTTAAAGGGGTCATATGATGCGATTTAAATCTTTCCTTTCTCTTTGGAGTGTTACAAGCTCTTGGTGCATGAAAAAGATCTGTAAAGTTGCAAAGACTCAAATCCAAAGAGATATTCTTTATAAAACTTCAACCACTTGAGTCAACCACACCCCCCTAAAACAGCAACATTGTACATTGACTGAACTGCTTAAAGACAATTGATGTAACATTTATGCACTGGCCAAATATTAAAATGTAACAGATTTACACATTGTTTAAACACAATGTAAAGTGAAACGTCACCAGGCAGTTTTATCGCGTCATCGTTATATATAAATAGTCATACTAAAGCCTGGTTTTCACTTAGGTCTGTTTGTGTTACTAAAAAATATCAGATTACTCAGTTGTCAAAATAATCAGTATAGATTACCAAAGGAATCATTAGTTACAGCCCTAGATATTAGTTAAAATATTTCTAAATACAACTGCATTGTTTTACTTTTTGTGATTAAAAAACAAATAATTTGTTATTTAAATTTTGTAAAAATAGTATTAAAAGATTGTCACGTTCTAGTGAACCAAGTATCTGTATTTTATCTCATCTGGTGAGCTAAGTGGATTGTCACATTCCTAGTGTCAATAAGCGGTGACATAGCTCACAATTTTCCAAAAGTAAGACACAGCTTTCAATCCGTTTGAAAAAAGAAAGCAATAACTTTGCCATATTATCCTTTCAAATGTTAAAGTTGCCACAGTCATTGCATGCTTTGCATTGTGCTGCACCTCCCCACCCCACCCCCTGGATTTTTTTTTTTTTTTTAAGGATTTTTTTTGGCTTTAACCCCTGAATACATATTTTACTGTAACTTAGTCCTAAATGATAGGAAAGTTATTCCAAAATGAAGCTGTGCTCTAAAAGCCTTACTACACATTAGAGTAAGACAGGTGATGGACAGCTGCTCCATCATGTCAATTAGAATGTGTCTTCTGCATGTTGTGCACAACTACCATTCAATCACATGATGTACTGTCTCCCTTGATTTATTTGATGTGGCTTCTATGCAGAGCAAAATCAAAATAAAGTAATGCACTCCAACAGACTTTCACGCATGTTGTCAAGCCTCCAGAGACCTTCCGCTGAGCACCTCAGCAGCACGACGACCACGTCTAGTTGTTTCATAAAACTGACAGCACTATCTGTTTAGTGTCGTCCTCAATTTCCAAGCATCTCTCATGCTGTCAGGTGAGTCAGCTCTCTTCTGCAGTCATACTGCAAGCGTGAGCTCATGAAGAAGATCAGTTGACTTACTCATGGCTTGATGGTCAGGGCCGTGCCTGAGGTCAGTACGTCTCATGGATCACATCAGCAGCATCTTCACACAAGTTAGATCTCTGAGAGGCCCCTCGTGGACCAACAGTAGTTTAAAAAGCAGTTGTGGGTTTGGATGTTAAAATATGTGCAATAATGTAAGGATAACAATCTTCCTAGCAGGATCATTAGTGCAGAGTACCAACTCTGACTGACCATTCTCAAAATGATTATCAATTGACTTCGAAATATTTTAACAGCAGTGGATATTAACCATACTTTAAAAATAATCCCTAATGTAAACACAGTTGGTTATGTCATTAAAATGAATTCAAAGATTAAAACAAATAAAAAAGCCAAGTCTGATTCATATTAAAGTATCTCTGCTTTAGAACTTCTAGTGGAAACGGAGTCAGTTGAAATTCACTCTAACCCTAAACTGAACATGTGACGCATATAAGCATTAGGTCAAAAAAGGTATTATGGTTCTATTTTCAAAATGGATTGCTGAAGAAAGAGTTCCAGTTTCGCAGTGCTGCTGTCAGCACCAACTCAGCTGGTGCAGCTCAGTGAAATAAGTTTTGCAGCTCATGTCAGTTATAGATTTCATTTTCTCAGTGTGCTTTTAAATCCGAGAAGAACTCCAGTCTGAAGACGCAGACTTACTCAGGCAAGACAGGGGAATACTTTTGTCATCTGTATCCCTGTCTGTCCTCTCACTCTTTCTCTTTCTTCCTGTTTCTCTCTCCATGCTTTAGGAAGGTAATATTATTCATCACTTTGAAGAGGTGAATTATACATAGAGATTACATAAAGTGAGATGCAGCATCTCATGAATTTCACATCTAACACATTTCCTTTTAATAATTAATGCTTATTTCTCAGACCGAAAATGAGTTTGTTGAAGATCTCCTCCAGATTTGATTAGCAAAAAAAAGTGCAAACTGACACTAATGGTAATGCCTGTGCTCCCAGACATGAGAGCAGTGTGCGGCCCATAACTGATCCAACCATCCCCATTCAACCACAGAAGACCAAAAATATCAAGATGTTTCCTCTACTGTCAAAGTGTTATTCTCCAGATGGATTCTGAATGAACATGCAGTATGTAAATTAATGTTTTAATTATTTTAATTGTATTTATTTATTCCACTATTACTGTGGTTACTGTTGTTACTGTTAATTGAATATCCTCTGTTGACAAATAGTTGCCTTGTTAACACATTTGCAGCAAATGAACACTTGTAAACATGCCGTTGAAATGGCTGAACATATTTAAATCCATGAGGTAACGACAAACTTTACAAGAATTCATTATAATATATTGTTTAAAACCTGTGAAACTAATTGGGTCAGAGATTTGAATAGGTTCGTCCGAACATAAATCCAGATTTTAATATTTGTTTTCTCACTATGGTGAAAATAATTTGCGATTCATCCTCCACTTTGTATTGAAACCATGCTTTAATCTCATTATGTTGACCATAATTGCTCCACTAGAAGAAAACCTGATGCTAAAATGCTATTTAAAGGTTGAGTGATTTTTTTTTCCTTTATGATTGAATACAAAATGGTTTAATGTGAGGAGAGCAATCCATTAGCATTTCATTTCATTTCAATTCAATGGCTGTTGCTTACCTGTACTTGCTGCCCTGTAATTACATGACCTGGACACTGGAATCTTGCTTAAAAAGAACTTCAGAAACATATTTTTTAGCCTATAATCTTAGCCATTAATGCAACTATATTTTAAGTGAAAACATAGGCCTACATCTGTATCACAAAGTCCCAATGTTACGTTGTGAGATGAAGTCACATTGCAGAATATAGTGTAATAGTTTGAGATATAAAGTCACATAAAGACAAAGTCACCTTTTATTTTATTTAAATATTTTTATTTACTTTAAATTACATAGGAACATAGGAATGTCAAGTTACACGATGAATAACATTGAATTCCAATAATCTTTGAATTTTTACTTTAAGATGGAAACACGATCTTTTAATTTCTTGCTGCTTAAACTGTCTAAAACGTGTCACTGGTAAAGCATCTAGAATAATACTAAAATATAGTGAAATTTATGTTGCAATTTCAGCTTTGAATTCAACGAAACAGCATGCAGAGGAATAAAACATTATGCTAGAGAGTTTCTCCACAGCACTGCTTAGTGTGACAAGATGTCTCAGGTCATAACAGGCCACGTTTGTCAGCGAGCGCTGCGATGAAATGGATGAAGAGAAAGCAGGAGGAATGGAGGACACGAGAAAGGTGAAAAGAACAATGAACGAGCGAGAGATAAGGCTGATTAGAGTATAGAGAGATAAGATGAGAAAAAATGAGTGTGGGACAAAGACTAGATGACAGCAGAGCAGCTGACAGCCTGAAGGAGTCAGCTTTTTCTTTTGACCCCTCCACACGAGAGTGATAACGTACCCTCAGATGTACAGTCAGGAGGTAGGGAAAGACTGAGTTGGCATTGATTCTGCGTAGATGAGATTGAGGGAGGGACAGAAGAGCTGGGGGCGGAGGTGAGGTGTTATGGTTGATTCTGCGAATGTCAGCGTTTTCCTGCAAGATTTGTATGTGTGTGTGTGTGAGAGAGTGTATGGCTGTGCTTGTTTTCCCTTGGGACATCTCTTTCTTAATTTCCACCAGCACATCACAAAAATAACTTTCTCTGATCATTATCATATTTCTTAAACACGACTTGACATATTTGAATATTGCATATCGAGTGATCTCCATTGGAGCTAATCAGTCTCTGCAAAGTCTTGGAAGCACTGAAGCACTGATTATACTACATATGGGGTGCGGAGAGACGCAGGCGGCTAGCCAAAAATTTCTCTAGCGCACACACAAAAGCAAGGAAGTGTTGAGAATATTTGGCATCTGTCACCAACTTTAAACTGTCTTCAGTTTATTTTATTCCAAGACAATTTTCTTGTCCTCTCACGCCTTGCTGTGCAATATCAAGATAAGTGTCACTTTCATGACACCGTATTGTGTTGCATTTGACATTTAGTTTCGCTTATGTGCCACCAGCTTCTGGTGACATATTCATATCTACGGCAAGTTTAGTATTCCTGTAGCAGTTTGGATTAAACTTGGTCCAACTAAACCTGTCTGGGCAAGGAGCCCAAACAAAGCACAGACTGTAGTCAGAGTGTCATTGGCAATAATGAGTGTATTTGTATGCTAAAGTCTCCTCTGTCAGCGAGAGTTATAGTTGAATGGGTGTCGCAGGCTCTCGGCTGTCAGGACGTGTCATCCATGTATACATAAAGTGGTTGGGAGGTGTAATGTAGTGCCATGTTTTATTTTTTAATTCTCGCTTTCTGTCCCTCACAGCTCTTAATCTCCTTGGCTTGAATTGGCGACTGAAGCCTACTGAAGGGCATCTAGTGAACACCGGCCTCAGCATGAGTATTCCTGCCATTGGCGACGTGGCAACAGTGCCCTCCGGAGGCAGAGGTAAAAGCAAAAAAACTCTTGCCAAATTCTGAAATACAATCAATGTGAAATCCAAATGACCCAATGACATTAAATGCAAACCCCCTGATGACATGAAGCCCAAACTGTCTTGTTTACACTTGTCATATTTTATTATGCACAATTCGTGAGTGCATGTTATTCTAGTGGGGGGAAGTTTTATAAGTCCCATCCTACTAATTTTTCTTGCCGAATATTTTACAAGCTGAACAATTTTATTTTTGTAATGTAATAACTAAGTAACAACAGTATTGTTGAATTTAATCAATCACATAATAGACTATTGTTGTTCACTTGTATTGAGTCCCACCATGCAATTTTATAGCTAAATATGCTTTCCCTCTTTGAAAACAGATTTAGTTGAGTAATATCATATCAATAACATCACAGCCTATGTTTATTAAGTCTAACTCATTTTACTCAGAAATATGCCACCATCATGAAAGTTAAACGTTTTACGATTGCAGTTTTGTATTGTCTTCAACTCTTTTCAATGCCTCTTCTGCAGTTCTGCGTGAGAAAGTAATGTTAATGCATATATTTAAAATTAGGACTAGATTTATTCACTGTTGGCTTGTTATAACAGATGTTAGTCTCTGTCAGCCTGAGGCTTTGTAAGAATCATCTGAGTCCAACCAGTGATTGTCCTGTACTGTGTATTTAGAGAGTACATTAGTGTAAAATCAGTCTAGTGTGCCTTTTTCTAATGACAACCTTTGGAAAAAAGGGTTATTTAAATGAGACGTTTTGAATCTCAGTGGATTTATGTTAATGGTTCAAAGCACTGGCTAACTCTCAGTGGCTCCAACACAAAATAATCTCGTCGTTTGTTGTGTGTTCACCTCCAATTTTTCATTATCAGTGTCAACACGTTCAGATGATAACGACTGCCTCTGACCTTTAGAGAGTGCCGGTATTGACGTTCTTCACACAGAGTACAGCTTTTTCTCGCTTTAGATGGGTCTAAAAGAGTGGGTCTTTATGAGAGAGAACACATAGATGCAAATCTAGGTTAAACGGTGGAGAATGTGTGTGCAAAGTCCTATTTGTTTTGGGCTGTAATAGACAACATAGGCTCATTGGAAAAAAACGTTCCTCCAAAACTCCAAAACATACATGTACAAACAATTCACCACAGTTTCCAATTCCTTGCATCATTCTATGTTATGAACACAAAACACATTTACCTAATACATTTTGGCATTTACATCACCAGCTCCTCATGTATGGCTTTTCTGATGTTGTAAACTTGCTTGGTAGCTCACCTGGTACAGATACGTGATCATATGAGTCCAGTGAAACTGGAGTCACAATTCAGAATCAAATATGTGTAGAATCAATCTAAAACATTCATCTGATGTTTGCCTTTGTTTGTAGGTAGTTCAGTATTTTCAAATGTGATTTCAAAGGCATTTTGCGCCACTGTTTGGACATTACATTTCCAAATTGCTGCAATATGTACAATAACCAGTGTAATAAAACCTTGTCACCTTCACATTCACTTGTTTCAGATAAAACTGAACATGCTTTTAGCATCACTCACTCGACATTTCACTTTGAAAATGTTCCACAATGTGTAATATTATTGTCACAACAGGTACATGTTTCTTGGTTGGTAATGGAAGGACTCCTGTCTGATACTGGATGAACATAATGTGGGAGGAAGGTCATCATGTGCAACGGCTTTAGAGTGCATGTACTCTATCTCTTTCTCTGTTTTTCTGAAGTGTTTTCCCCCTTCACTTCGATGGAAAGTTTCTGAAGAAGGGCTAGCTGTTCTACAGAGAGACATGCACACAGACTTGTGTGTTATAGTGTGCTGTCAGTGGGAGAGGAGCCTTTTGAATGTTGTTATGTGAATCTACAAGGCCCTTTCAAATGACCCATGTCAGGACTTCAGTGAACCTCTCAACACAAGCACCATGTTCCTTTTTGACCTTGACATGAAAAGCACGTCTGATAGCATCCCAGAAGACCAATTTTATGTGTGTTTGTGTGTGTGTGTGTGTGTGTGTGTGTGTGTGTATATATTTATATATATATATATATATATATATATATATATATATATATATATAATATAATGTAGCTTGACAGTTAGAGATACTGAAAGTAAGCAGGAGAACTATAAAAATACATTGCTGAAACCTTGAGGTATCTTTGATGCTACTAAGCCTTTGCGGTTAGTAGCATCAAGTGAGGAGACTGATTCTTCACCTTTGTTTTCTACATAAAGCAACATTTGCAAGCCATTTGACTCCTGTAATGTGACTTTTTTGAAGATATTAAGCTGGTAAAATACTGTGTAAAACTTCATTTCATCCACTGGAAATCAATTGGATTAAGAAAAGTGGGCATTACATAACTAGAATTAGTTTCATATGGACTTTTAACTTTTTTTGAAAAAAGTTTATGCTTTATTATCCAATCTGGTGGATGCCATCCACTAAAAGTAATTTTATTAATTCAGGATGTGATGTTAAATGCGAATCAAACTGATTACATTTGACCCTTACCCATATAATTTTGCCATTCCTCTTCAATATGGCTTTTTATACAGTAACATACTGTACACTCTACATCGCTCTGGAATATCTCCCTCTTTACTTTATCCCAGAAGATTCAGACTTTATTAATGTATTTGTTTATTTACATATTTATTTATTTCAGTAGAATAAGATCTAAGGAACACTTTTATTATGGAATCATTCAGAATATTTGTTACTCAGATGCCTGAGGACTATAGCCATTTTGAGCAGTAGAGAAAAAAAGTATAGAAACGCTAAGGATAAAAGTGCTTGTATGTACCTAATCAGCCATATTTTGGGGACAGATTTGTGTCCAGAAATTAGTTACATCTGATAGACCACCCTTTGGGGAAATTCTAATAAAAATAAAGTAAAAGGATGTGCCATCAGTGATTTTCTATAGAGTTATGTTATTTTACTCTAAGAGTTATTGTAGGTTTTAGGTCGCAGGATCTGAGGTGACTGACCTAGTCATACCTATACTAAACAAAAAAAGTCCAGATATATCAGGACTTGTGTGCGAGTGTTCGTTCGTGAAAGGAAAGCACCTTTTTCACTGGCTCTGATGTCAGTAGTTCTGGCTGGTTGAGAACTTGAGGAGTGTGAACTTCTGCTCCAGAGTACAAGACTCTTCTTATGCGCCCTCTCTAGGGTACTTTCTCTCTCCCTTTTTTCTGCTTCTCAATTTCTCTCTTTATCTCGCTTTTTCCATCTCTCTCTCTTGCTCTCACAGTGTGGTGCTCTCGTTCAGTGCAGAGCCGTCCATCCATGCTCCGTGTTAATGAGGGAGGTTGGTGTGGACTCCCACTGGTTACCAGACCAGACTGCTTTAACCAACCTGTCACTCAGACCTGACACTTCGTGTGTGTGCGCATGTTCTCCTGCAAAAAAGAAGGCTTGGTCCATTTACGGAAAGAGGTTGCTCGCGCTTGCTCAATTCAATTCCTCTCTCTCCATAACTCGTTTAAATGCAGACAGAGGTTTTAGCAAGCAGGGAAACAGATTGTCTCTGCTTATCAGGGCACATCAAACATTGAGAGAGCATACTAGACTGACAGCTAACACCAAGCCCACTCGTGTTGCAATGGCCCCTCAGACTCAAAAGTGTGTATTTGTGTGTATGTTGCCTCCGATACAATCAAGGCCCATTTTCTGGGTTATTTTCTGATTGGAGTGGCTGCAATCTATCTGTGCTGTCAACACAGCAACAGTTTTCTCTCTAGAGGACAGACATAGCAGGTGTTTTGGGAAGTGTGTGGCCAGTGCTGTCATGCAGAGGTATCATGATCTCAAGGGAGAAGACGGGGTTTGATTTAGGGTTGATGACTTTGGCAGCCCACACCGCATGCTCATTAGCACAGATCTGTATCGCAGTGAAATAATATATGTGGATTTTTCTTTGTACATACTGCAAATATTTTCAGATGGAGCGGAGGATACTCCATGTTCTCTGTGTCTTTGAAATACTTTTGTTTTTGTGTTTTTCCCCCCTCAAACAAATCTCGTTTCTTCTCTTGGCGTCCATCTCAGGGCCGTGGGTGTTGAAGAACAGCAGTATAAATAGCGGGGAGCTGGAGCTGGGTCAGCGTGTCAGTCAGGATGTTCCTCCAGGCGTCTTCTGGAGGTCTCTGCTTCACCTGCGCCAGCCACACTTTCTCAAGTTCAACATCTCCCTGGGCAAGGACGCGCTGTTTGGGGTCTACATGCGGAAAGGCCTGCCTCCTTCACATGCTCAGGTGGGCAAATCGCCTCGTGTCTTGTTTCTTCTTTTAAAGGAGCCAGGTTCACCTAAAATTATGATTGAGAATCCAATTTTTAAATACTGCAAAACCTGTTTTTTAATGACTTTCAGTTTTTGTTTTGTTTGGGTAGGCTCACAAAAAACTGAAAAATCCGTCATCCTTTATTCACCCTTATGCTGTTCCACACTTATAAGGCTTGTGTTCATTTGAAAAAGATGTGAGAGCTTTCTGTCCATCCTTTGAAAACCCATTCCACAAAAACGTTCACTCTAATGATTAACACTGTTATGTCCAGACAAATGCTAACATGGTCAACATATATTGGGAATTGGGGTTGGTTTCCATTTGTTGGGACTATGTGTGAGCTACAGTAGCCTTTATGGAGCAAGGAAATCTGGTTCCCTATGATGTTCCCCCTTAAAAAGGCAGGTTTTTGTTAATTACCATGAAGAGACCATCTGTGCAGACAGGCTTTTTTGTTTGCAACTTTTTTTTTTCCATGAATTGTAAATGATTTCCAAATTATCGCCGCATATTTGTCTGCAGAGTTCTTACACTTGTCTTGTCACATTCCAGAGTTGTTATCTCTTCTACATTTTGATTTAATTTGACTATTTTGATTGTCATTACAGTTTTTAGTGAAGGTGATGTCCCGCAGCCTCACTGATTGTCCTCACTTCTCTCTCTCTGTGTCTCTTTAGTATGACTTCATGGAAAGGCTGGATGGGAAAGAGAAGTGGAGCGTTATCGAGTCTCCTCGCGAGCGCCGCAGTATTCAGACCGTTGTTCAGAACGAGGCGATCTTTGTGCAGTATCTGGACCCCGGCACCTGGCACCTGGCCTTCTACAACGATGGCAAAGAGAAAGAGCCCGTCTCATTCAGCACTGTGGCTCTAGGTAGACACCTCCAGCTTTTATTTACACGCTACAGTCAACATTTCAAAGGAAGATGATATATAGAAACTTGGTTGTTTGGAGACCTGCTATTTAGAAGATGTGTTTCACTGCAAGCCGCTTGCACAGTACACCTGATCTACCCTTAACCTCATTTTAGATTTCAGTTTGAATGTGAGCAGTTGAACAGTTCTCTTTCGGTTACAGAAGGAATAGCTGTATTTCTAAAAGTATTTCAGGCAGTTTCTCTACAACCGTTGTTATGGTGATGACTTGTGCATAAGCACAATGCCAACTTCGAGACGTTTTTCTATAATAGTTGAGAGGAGCTGTCACAGCAAAGCGGGAATTTGGCCTCATGTCTGTCATGACATCAGGCAGTGGTGCAGAACTCATGAAGCGTATAGGAGGTCTTGCTGTGTTTTACATATTCATGTACTTTATATATTGTGTGTTTAAATATTCATGCTCACATGTTCACTCATTCAATATTCAGAACAACTGGCGTACGCTTCAATAAATGGACAAGAATGAGTAAAAAACTCATTTTTCTTCCCAATAAAATAATAATAAAACACATTTTAAAAATCTGTTTTAAAAATGAAATACAAATGTGGTTTGATGAGATTTTTAAATATTTTTTATATTTCATAGACTTTTTAAAATCTTTTTTAATTTTTTATAAATGTATCAAACATGACTTTTACACTTGAAAAGTTTCTTAAAAGTTTCTTTAAAAAAAATTAAGCTGGACAACACTAATAAAAACAACATTGATTTTAACATGATTTTAAAAATGATAAGAAATTATGAAAATATAATAAAAGAGTCCCTTTATATTACTTTATATTAGGTTTCTATAAATACTATGTACTTAAAATAATAAAATGTTAGGTACAATGTAATTGTATTCATGTTGACTTGCAGAACACTTTTGCTGTTATTGAGGTGGGATATGGGTAAAGTTGGGGGTGTAATTATTGGTGTAACTGAAATTAATTACAGATGTAATTATAGGACAGTATTTTCAAATATAAGTGCAATTTAATAGCATTTATGTACACAATGAGTGCATGGTATCAAAATGTTAATTTAGATTAATTCATGTTAAGTACATAAGGACCTTTAATATAAAAAAATATATTTTTTCTCTCTCAAGTAGAAAATGTCACAAAAAAAACAATATTTTTTTGCTGCCTGTCTGCTGTCTGAATAAATCCATAGAGATCAAGTGCTAAAAGTGTTCGGGCTCTTAAGCCACTTAAAATGAATGGATGCCATTGCATTAGATAACAGAGTATCAAATCAAGTGGCATTTATCTTAAAGAAAGACAGCACAAGCACACTTTTCAACACATTTCAAAAAGAAGTGTGTTTGGTTTAAAAAAGAAAAGAAAAGACTAAAACATACAGTATTTACACACTTTCTGGTTGTCAGGCATTAAACATTTTAAGAAATGCACCTGCAGTTGCTCTCATAGAACACCTGTTTGAACTTACTTACTACACTCAAAATCACCTTGAGATCAGTTGTTTACAATTCACTGCAAAAATGACTCAGAAAAGTGAAATTAGCTTGGAGAAAAGCTTGTTTGCAGATGGCGTTTTGATATTTATCTGATGCAGTGACATTCATACATTTTGAAGTGTGGCTTAAGTGTCAAGTTATTTTCTGGGTCCACTATATTCATAACAGTATGTGTGATTAACTATTCAGTTATTCAGAAACACACACACACACACACACACACACACACTGTACTCTTGAGGCCTGTTAAATCTGATCACATACTGTATGGATGTCTGCGCATCTTGTTCAGGTGATGACTACTGTTGATATGAAAAACATTGTGTATTTTAGCATTTACTGCAGTCATAAGATTATTTCCCATGAGGCTTTGCTGAAATGTGTCACAGTAATTCACACATTGTCACTGAATCAATAACGATGGCTGAAAGTTCACAGTGTGCCATGCTGTGTATGAGATTCATAGCGCTTTGACTTGTTTTTTGTCAGGCAGCAGCATTTAAAGTCTTCTGAATTTGTGAACGTTACATTCCACTGTCCCGCATTAATAACTGAGGGTTGTAAAATGCGCACGTCTCTTATGTTTCGTCTCAGATTCGGTGGAAGAGTGCCCTCAGAATTGCCATGGCAACGGAGAGTGCATGTCAGGAGCGTGTCATTGCTTCCCAGGGTTCCACGGCACGGACTGCTCCAAAGGTACCGTTTACTGTCACACTGCCGAAATGTTTATGCTAAAAAATAATGCTTCACTTTGCAGCATTTGTCAAAACATTTTCGTAGTCACACAGAAAAGCTGTATTGTGTAATAACATTTTGTTCACTAAATCAGAACACCTTACTCTCACATCTATAATTGCAAAGAGATTTAGCTGTCATTTGTGATTCTTCTGACAAAAACATGAATTATTCAGCATAGAGATAAATTTTTTTAGAACCATTAGTATGTTTTTTTATTGCATTGTGACATTATTGTTAGACAATTAAGCACATCCACCCAGTTTTTTATAATTAATCTGTTAAGAAAAATAATGTGCAATAAAAAGTTAAATATTTTTATATCTTATAATATATCTTAATGCAAAATAATATTACATAAAGGTATACATATTAATAATATAAAAATAAACCTGACCTATCATCCTGTCTTTGTACATGTGATCTGTAAACTTATAAATATCAGTTATTAATATAACACTTAATCATTATTATGTCATCCCATGCTGTGTTTTTAGACAATCTTTAGGTTTATATTAAATGTTATTTACAGTGACTTCAAAATGAATAGATTTATTTGTGAGTTTTTTTTTTTTTTTTTGAAGTTGCTGTAAGTTTTAAATGGACTTGCTGCATGTTTAACTGTGATGCAGTTATGGATGTGTGAAGCATATGTTCGAATGTTCCCTCGAGCTCAGCATTTGTCATCAGATCATCAGTGAACATGAGCTCTGGCCATTCGTCGTAGCGGCTCCATGACACTGTCACATCACTCTGAGATCTAGACGGATGAATTACAACATCACTGATTAATCGCGTCTCAGTTATGGCCAAAATGTATGGTGGGTTTGTTGGCTTTACTGTGCCAGACCAATCTTTCTGAGTGATGAAATACTCTCAGTGGAGGCTTCGTAAAGAGAAATATGTGTGTGTGTTTGAGCTCACCTGAGGCTATAGACAGCTAGTTTATTACTGTCGAATGGCGTCTCCTCTGAGTAGCAGAGAGTGCCATTGATATTGCCTCTGAATCTCTTACCTTAATTACACAAGGCATAGTCTGCTTTATCATCATATTCAGAGCGCTTCGGCAGTGTTTATGCTGCCTTTGAGGCTGAATAGCGAACACTCTGTGGGAAAAATGCGAGGGATGATTCTTTTCTTCCTTTCCTACATTCATTCATTTCAGGCAATTTTTCATCTGAAACTGTAACAGAAAACTCTATGCCGGCTATTGCTGGAGAACAAAGTTTAACTTGTCAAGATGAAAACTACTCACAATTTGAAATAGTTAAAATCATGAGACTCTTTTGAAAAAGTAGTCAGCTATGTAACTACTGCAACTTTTTAAGGGGCAATACATGATACAGTATGTATCCTATTATATAAAGTAGAGTGCAGTATGTGATATCAAATTATAACATTTCTAATTCACTAACAACTGTATATGAAGGTTTATAAGTAAATGACAAAAAGACTGGAATTGGTGAATAGTTTCTTTAATCTGGTTCACTCAAACAAACAGATTTATAAATAATCAGATATCTGTGTAGACTACCATTCAAAGCTTTGGAGTAAGTAAGACTTTACTAATATTATAAATTAAAGGTGCTGTAGGGAACTTTTGTAAAAAAATATTTTTTACATATTTATTAAACCTGTCATTATGTCCTGACAGTAGAATATGAGACAGATAATCTGTGAAAAAAATCAAGCTCCTCTGGCTCCTCCCAGTGGTCCTATTGCCATTTGCAGAAAGTCATCCGCTCCCGGGAAGAAAACAACCAATCAGAGCTGCGGTCTGTACTTTGTTTGTGTTCAAAATGTAGAAAAATGAACATAATAAGCGAGTACACCATGAATCCATTTTCCAAACCGTGTTTTTAGCTTGTCCTGAATCACTAGGGTGCACCTATAATAAGTGTTTATATTCAGACTATTTTAGATTGCTTCGGGGGTAGCGCGGCGGAGTAACCCAGTACCTTTGTGATTCTTCCTAGACATAAACAGAGAGAAGTAGCTCCGGCTACAATGTTCTTCCGCAAGACGCAAGCAGTTCTGTTTATTAACCGCTAGAGCGTCAAAAGTTCCCTACTGCACCTTTAATTAGTAATAAATTACATTAAGTAACATTAATTAAAATAGAAAAGTTTTTTTAAATTGCAATTATTACTGTTTTTACTGTAATTTTGAGTAAATAAATGCAGCCTTGGTGAGCATTAGCGATTTTTTTTAAACATTTAAAACTTTCACTGACCCCAAACATTTGAACTGTAATGTATTGCTTATGAATTTCTATTTGGATATAGATGTAACATTCCACCAGAGAGTTAATTATACACAGAGACAGAGAATTGATCAATTATTTCTTTTTAAATGGTTTATCCAAATGAACTAATTACTAAAACATGTCAGACATGTCAAAGCTATGTAGGGTACTGTATTTGACAGAACGGTTCAGGAGGGCACATTTGCTTATTGTGAGATCACAAGGACATAAGATAATAGTGATGTATCTACACTGTCTGAAAACAGCTAAAAAGAAAGTTTTCTTGACACACGGTTTGATGTGATTTCATAGAGTTCAGTGTATTTGTTTGGATTAACTCTATGCTTCATTTTTCTCTTATCTTATCTTACATTTCATACCTGAACTTCTCTTAATGAAGCTGGTTTTCACTAATTCCTCTCAAACAACCTCGTCTTCTGTCCTTCCCTCACTCCCTCATTTGTTTTCCCTCCTGCATCCTTTCGTTCCGTCTCCGTTACAGCGGCGTGTCCCGTGCTGTGCAGCGGGAACGGACAGTACACCAAGGGTGTGTGCATGTGCTACAGCGGCTGGAAGGGCCTGGAGTGTGACGTGCCACAGGGCCAGTGTGTCGATCCCAGCTGTGGCGGTCACGGGACCTGCACCCAGGGCAGCTGCACCTGTGAAGCGGGTTACCGTGGAGAGTCCTGCGAGGAAGGTAATGAGCACATCGACTGCTTTTCTGACCATCTCATTTTCAAAACTCTTCTCAAAACTTAGAAAAACCTCTTCCTCTGAGAGTCTCGGTTTTCAAATGTCTGCTATAAAAGCATGCTGGTACAAGCATAATAAATTTTATTAAAGCGGTGAAATTCAGTCTATTGATCTAGCTTTTAAGAAATTGGCCATAAATGGAGTCTCTGAGCGCATGTTCATATGAGCTGCAGCTGGTTTTTGAAAGTGGAGAGATCCCAGAGGTGAGTTTAGAAGAGAGAGGTGAAAGATGAGGAGGAAAGAGAAGAAAAAAAGCAAGTAGAATGTAAAAGTAACAGTCTCTCTTTCTCTCTCTCCAGTGGATTGTCTTGACCCCACGTGTTCGGGACATGGCAGCTGCGTGTCCGGTCAGTGCCACTGTAAGCCAGGTTGGTCCGGGCCTCTATGTGATGTATCCAGAGCCCAGTGCCCAGATCAGTGCAACGGTCACGGAGCCTACAGCCCTGACACGGGCCTCTGCAGCTGTGACCCAAACTGGATGGGCCCCGACTGCTCCACGGGTGTGTTCCCATCAGCCATTTTCACCTTCTCTTTTGCTGTCTTCTCAAGCTGTGCCGCAATACATTGTAATCTTTCATTTTCATCCATCTACACTCTCGGAGGGATTCACTAAGCATGAATTGCGCCCGCTGATAGCGTTGTTTATTTGCACTCACTGCGTGTGCTGTTTTAGCACCCGATTCATATGCAAATCAGGTAACAGCACAAGCACACCCCAAAAAAATGTGTGGGCGCAGTTCCAACTTTGGTGGATATAGTGCAATCCAAAATAATCTGCATAAATAAAATATTAAAATAATAATCTTAAAATAATTATTACAAATAAAATGTATAATTTATATAAAGGAGACTTGTTTGTACCAACACAGATAGTGACTTGACTGAATGAAATTTGATATTTTAATATATATATTTAACATATGCCTATTCGAGTGATGGAAAAGCTGAATTTTCATCAGCTATTATTTTATTTTATTAATTATTGTGTCACATTATCCTGAAAAAAATACACTAATAAGCTGATTTGGAACATTTGATGCATTTTTTTTGTGGAAATCGTATACTTTTTTTTTTTTTTCAGGTTTCTTTAAGGAATGCATCATTCAAAAGAACTGCATTATTATTATTATTATTATTATTATTTCGAATGTTAATTTACTTTCACTTTTGATTAATTTACATAATTTCTAAATAAAAGTTTAATTTATTTTAAAAAAGATCTGACTCTGGCATAACAGTGCTGTTTTTAGTAATGTAATTATTTACATTGCCAAAGCATTTGCAGCTGTGCTGCAGATCATTAAAACAAATTGCAATTAAGCAAATAACTTAATACGAAGTAAAAAGAATAACAATAAACAGAAACAAAATAAGTGAAGTAATTAAGAACAACAAAATAAAGATATATATATATATATATATATATATATATATATATATATATATATATATATATATATATATATATATATATATATATATATATATAAGAGATGGAAAAATAAGAGTAAAAAAAAATCTCTCTCTCTCTCTCCAGAGGTGTGTTCAGCAGATTGTGGGAGCCATGGCGTGTGCGTCGGGGGCGTTTGCCACTGCGAGGAGGGCTGGACAGGCACAAGCTGTGACCAGAGACTGTGTAACCCACAGTGTGTGAAACATGGGACCTGCAGGGATGGCAAGTGCCAGTGTGAACAGGGCTGGAACGGAGAACACTGCACCATCGGTAAACACACACACGCAAACACACATGGTCTTATCCTGCTTTGAAGCTTTGAGCTAGTCAAAGGCATTTCCCTCGGTTCTGTGACTGCTTTTACGCTGGTGTCTTTCAAAGACTTTTCAGCTGCTGTTTCGCTATTTGGTCTAGATTGATTTACCCGTGTTTGCATCAGCTCACAGAGTACAAAAACATATTTGTGCAGATGTGTACGTCTGTGTGTGTTGCCATTATTTTAGAATCACATTCAAAGCAAAAGACACAGTCTTCACTGTGTGATCCGCATCTATAAGAATATTAAATGACTTTTTGAGCTCGGGAGTCCAGCTGGAAGAAGAATACTAATGGATGCCGCTTTGGTTTCATGTGTTAGGATGCTTGTTTTAATGCTAATGAGTCCAGCTCTCCCTCTCCACCACTGTTTTCACATCATTGTTTTCAGACAATTATAGTTGATGGATTCCATGCACACAGCACTTCTTAACAGTGAATTGACAAGCCAAAATGTAGCAGTCAACCAAAAGTCATCCATAATGGTTTCGCTTGGGTTGATTGATAATTGATGTCCAACAAAATAGTTTGTCTGACAGGTTTTCTTAGTGGTCTTCGGCATGCATGCTGTCATTGTGGTAATGAGTTTTAAGTGGCGAATAACATTTCCTATGGGCACCTAACTAAATCAGCCCAAATCCAAAGTAATCACATAGTTGATCAGTCTCTCCTCTCTTGCAGATGGCTGTCCGGGGCTGTGCAATGGGAATGGGCAATGCATCATGGGTCAGAACAGCTGGCACTGTGAGTGCCACACTGGCTGGAGAGGGCCAGGCTGCAGTGTTGCCATGGAGACGTCCTGCAATGACAACAAGGACAATGAAAGAGGTTAGGAATGCATGCTGAATGCAGAAATAGTTTCTATCCCATTTGGCCTCATATGCATCACATCTGTCAAGTCTTGAAAAACAGCTAAACTGATCAGATGAGAATTTTGGTTAGGACAATTGTTATCTCACCATTGTAAAGGCCTGTTCACACACAAAAACAAATAGCTGGTGCGATAAACAGCTGGTAATGCATTGCTTCAGACTGAGACAAACTTTTATAAGGCATTAAGGTGACCAGTTTTTTTATAGAGAGGTGTTCTAATCTTTTTGCCATCACATGTTGATTCAGCCCATCTACCATTTTGTTTCATGCATTTTTCAGAACAGACAATCGAATGCAAAAACCTAACCGTCTAATTTCTTTCTTTCTTTTTTCTTTTTCTTTTTTGCTGAAAAAGTGACTATTGGTACACCAAATTATCCTCAGTTACTTTTGGAATTCCAAAAGTTAAAGAACTAATAGGTTCTTCAGTAAAAACTATATATAATTGTCTAACTTTAAATGGACAAAGAACTGCCTTTAAAAAAAATAAAAATAAATAATAAATATTTACGTAATATGCAATTTTCTGTCCCCGTTTTGGCCCCATTCATCACTGCTATGATTGGCTAACAGTTGTGTACGTTTGACACCCTGGTGATTTAAAAACGCATAAATACTCAACATCAAATTATCTATATAACAGACAAAGCAATAGTAATGTGTGTTGCTTCATTACTGTCGGATCCAATATAGTTGGCACAGCATTGTATTTTGGTTTCAATCTTTCTGAAAATTCTGCATCGAATTGTTCCTTGTTTGAAAATGAATCCGTGGTAAAATAAGTGAACAAAGGACCGAGTCCTTATTGATGAGGTCTGGAACTTCATTGAAAATAAAGTGCGTTCACTCTTTTCCTAACGTTGTGATTAGAAAGAAGGCAATGCAAAGACCAAGCAAAAGACCAAGTTTCCACAACTTGGCAGTGCACAGCCTCTTTTTGTCTTCGAAGCGATCATTATTGTTTGGTTTCTGTGTAGACCAGAGTTGGGTATAACGCGTTACAAAGTAACTTTTCGTGATAACGCAGTAATGTAACTCATTACATTTAAAATAAATGTAATTTTATTACAGTTACTGATGTCAATAAAATTACGTTACTTGCGTTACAAATGTATTGGTAAGAAAAAATATTAAAGTAAATAAATTAAAATGCATTTCTAATCATGTTTTGGGGCGGCTGCCTCAGTTATTGAGCATGCGCTTTAATTAATTACCGAAGAACTCGTGCTGTTAAAATGGACGGAGATTTTTGTTCAAGATCGGGAGGGAAGGTAACTTCTGGACAGGTGAAGAGAGCTGTAGCAGCGTGTGTGGTGGAGGAAATGCTGCGCTTGTCGACTGTGGAATCGCAGTCATTTAGAGACTTGATTACGATGATAGTGACGGACAGCTCTGTACCCTTGCAGGACCGAAAGATATTTGCAAGGTGTCTAGATAAATGCTATGCGGATGGAGGGCTGTCACTTTTGTGTAAAAAGCATTTTCGATTTTTAAGACATGTTCATTGAATTGATTGTAAAATCGATTTTCCATGTCTAAAAAAAAAAGACGTTTCCTTTTTTTTTAACGCCACATAGAGCGCTTGGAAACGCACAAGTCAGCAATATTTCTTATTTATTGGCATTAAAGCTTTAATCTGGCCTTAAAAGTTAGGCCCGACAGGACCCAAGCTCGACAGGTTTCGGCCCGAGCCCGAGAAGTATTACATTTTGATTGACAGCTTTTTAAAAGCCCGAACCCGTGTGCAGCGCAGCCCGACATTCAGATATGCGCATACACACACAGCTCTTTTGCCTTTTGTCAACAATGAGTCATTTATACAGGTTTTAACATAATTTATTCATAACTAACGTAGACTAGGCCACTTGGAAGTTGGAATAAAGACATAAAATAAGTCCTCTGTAACATCGTAACATCTCAGCACTCTAAATAGACATAGACTCATTTAGCCTATAAATAAAAACGAGTCTTTTTTAACAGATTAAATTAAGATTAATTTTTAATTAAGATGGGTATTTGGCAATAACGAAATTAAGATAAAGGCTCCGCCGGGTTTGCTTCTCCACATATCAGCTGACATTTAATAATAGAATAATGCCAACATTAGCGTAAATACTCAGTCCACATTATGCATTTAAGCCTTAATGAATATATAGTTATCATTTGAAAAACCTTTACACACAGAGATTAGGCTAGGTCTACATGTTTTTGTGAAGGAAAATGATTGAATCCACTGTAGATGTCTTCAATGTGTTCCATGCGCTCACTGATGGTGCGTCATTATTCACTCATTAATCTCATTATTAACATGGTCAAAACTTTTCCACACCCCATAACTTTGCTTTAGTTGCTGGTGCAACCAAAACGTATTTTCGCCAGAGGCAAGCCTCCGTTGCATCTACTCAGCATCCATTCCACATCTTTCTCGCGTTAATCGAAACACATCACATGAACGTTCATTTACCTCACAAACTGCAAGCGCAAGCCCGAGCCAGCGTAACTTGATATAGAGTAAGCCATAACACAAGTTTTTTACATCTATATTTTTTTAATTGTTTAATTATTTTTAAATAAATCGATAATTATTTCAAAATCGATTCCCTATTTTCATTTTCGAAACTTTTTTTGGTTGGTCCGATCGATTGTGCAATCGATTTTCGAACGAAAAGTGACAGCCCTATGCGGATATGGAGTATGTACTTAAAAAAAATCGATCGTTTGGATTGGAATATGTCTCCACAACCGCAGACATCTGGACTTGTAATAATAGAAGCTTCCTTGGAATGACACCCATGTAGTTAAGACATACTGTAGATACATTTAAAAAGACTACAGTTTTCATTGTTAGGCAAGTTTATGTTAAGAATGTTAAGTTATAGAAATGCATTGCATTTTTAATTCAAGTTGCTGTTTTCATATTTCTCTAATATTTTTCAGTCAATATTAAATTACGGAAAGAACTTCACTTTGTTTGTAGTTTTTTTCCTTGTATGTTTAATAGGTTTTCAAAGTAACTTGAAAGTAAAGTAATTAGTAATCTGATTACTTTTTACATGCAGTAATCAGTAATGTAATCAAATTACAATTTTAGAGCAGTAATTAGTAATTTGTAGTGGATTACTTTTTTTGAGTAACTTACCCAACACTGGTGTAGACTAAAGAGAAAGTTCAGAGTTCTGAAAATTACAAGGTGTTTTTATAGTACGATGAAATTTTGGTTTCTCAGTTCATGACCCCTTTACAGTGTTGGGCAATAATGCATTACCTAGTAACACATTACTGTAATTTGATTACTTTTTTAGTAACAGAGTAATTTAACCCGTTATAATTTTCAGAATAGTAATTAGAGTATAGTTGTAAGTTGAGGTCTCTGTCTCTGCCATGTTACATTGCTGTCAAAATGGCAAAATGGTTTCTATTTAGGCTGTAACACATGTTTGCAGCATTGAGCAGTGCAATGCAGTGCAATTGTGAAATTTGCGTGCTTATGAATCCTCTCATTATAACACATGAAACGTAGACATTATGAAAGATTCATTATGCATATATTTATTGTGTTATAACAGAGATTTGTGAGATCGTAATGAGCTGAGTTGTCTTTTAGAGATTATAAATGCAGCGCTCTTTGCTGGCATTCTGCCATTCCAAACCATGCATGCAACAGCCGCTTGCTTTTGTTAACCCTCTAAGTGCCAAAGTCGCAAAATTTCGATAAGATGTCATATTTAATCAAATAGACTGTAGCTCCTAATATGGTGTAATATCTCATTTGCATTCCCTACCACTAGATGGCAGACATGTAGTATTTCAATTCTAGACCAAAATTACGTCAGGTTCCTATTCAAAGTGTTCGAGGAGCAAAAGCGCTCCCGTATCATTGATATGGAAGCAGTTCAGTTCATAGCGTGTAGGAAAAAAATTGAAATTTGTGAGAGAAAATCGCCAAATGGCTATAAATAAGTTGTGTTTCATATGTTATTCGCCGATTCTGACTCTGAAGGGGAAAATTTGGCTAATCGTGCTTTTGCTGGTACATCTTTGCAGTGCATTGGTGCCGCTGTGCAAGGAGCGTTCACAAAGCACAAACAAGAGATAATTTCGACCCTTTGCCAAATGGGGACGGGGGTGTCAGGGGTGAACGTGGTCGTAGTGTCCATAGGAGGGCTGTTGTTAGAGGTTTTACTACTATATAGTATAGTAATATAGTAATATTTTAGTATTTTCTCCCGTTTTATTGTTGGTTTCGTATATTTTGATCATTTGGAATGAGGATAAAAAGACACACAAAAAAACATGCAAATAAGCAAAAACATCAATTCACTATCTACTATTTCCTGAATATTATTAAATTCAAGATGACCGTCCACTGACATCTTAATAATCAAATTAGATGAGTATTTACACCCCACATAAACTTGCGGTCATGACCAACATTTTTCTAATTTACATTAGATCTCTATCTTTAAGCCCTTTAAAAAGCCTAAAGCTTTTGAAAATCTTGATGTAAAAATTCAGCATTTTTCTTTTTCCAAAAATCCCTGGCACCTAAAGGGTTAAAAATAACAATCTTCTGTGAATGTTGATGCTTTAATAACAAATATTTGTCGGGAGCATGTATGCTGGGATTTCATAAATTTCATGGAGAAAAAAAGTAACGTAACTAGTAATGTAACTAATAACTTTTGAAATAAAGTAATCAGAACAGTAATGTGTTTACTTTTAAAAGGAGAAATTAGTAATCAGTAATTTGATTACATTTTCAGAGTAACTTGCCTACCACTGCCCCTTTAATACAGTAGATTGAGATTTGTCTATATACTGCTGCTTTGTGGCAATTTATTAGTAGCTATGTGCGATATGAAGATGCTCTGAACATATGAATAGAGCAGCTCCAGTCATCCGTATAAAAGGTGATGTGTCTGTTGGCTGGCAGAGTGAGGGATTTGAAACTACCCCAGGACAGAATGATTATATAACAGGTGGATGTTCAGAGTCACCCCTAAGTACTGAGTGTCTCCACTAGACCAGTTAAGAGCACAGAGAGGCTTTTAGAAAGAACTATTTGTTGTTACCCGTTTTAAAGTGTTTTCATTTTCCCCACTGCATCTTCTCTTTTGTGTGTTCTCACTCTCTTATATAAATGGCCAGGCTTTTCATAAAGCATTGTGAAAATACTTTGGATCCCAAAACCATGCAAACAAAAGAAATTTAAATTTTGTGTCATTTAAATTTAGCAGTGAGGTCAATCTGTGATGTTTAGATTCAGGGCTGCCAACTCTGAGCGTGAGACTCTTGGAATTGACATGGTATGATCGCAAAAGACTTGTTAAATCAGGCATTTGAACTTACTGCTCAATCTGACCCAGACACAAACAAGCGTTCTCCAGACGTACACAGCTTCCTGCTTCTTTCTTCTCTCTCTTTTGTTTACTCTTCGTTTGGGGGTTACTTCACAGAAACCTCAGAGATCAGAGAGCAGCAGGCAAAACAACATGGAGCAAAAGTCTCTGGCAACAGGCGCTTGTTGTAAGTTTGTTCCGGATCAAGAAAGACCCATTTAGGGAGAGGGGTTGAAAGGGTGTGTATGTACAATGAACTGCGATATGCAGCAAATAAGAGACGGGAAGAGAGAGGAAGATGAAACGGTAAGGGAAACTCTCAGGGGTGTGAGCGATGCCCTCTGTGACTTTGAAGATCTCTAAAAGTGAAATCAGGAGAGAGAGAGAGAGAGAGAGAGAGAGAAACTAGAGCATCATTCAGTTCAGTGATCACTTCTATCAGTTGAGCTCATTACCCCAAATGGGGATAAATAAATAGATTTGTTCATTTTCATTTCCATAATGATGAGAAGTTCTACATTTGAGCTTATTATGGTTATTTTTAATCATATTATTTGTCTCTCTCTCTCTCTTGACATCAAAGCAGCGCATAGGTTTGAACTGAGAAGGGTTCATCAAAAGTACACATTCTGATGGCAGATGAACAGAGAGACTTTAGAAGTCCTTTAAACCATATGCCATTCTGAAGCCATGAAACTGTGTGTGCTGGTACTTCAAGAACCAAGTAGATACTAGAAAAAAAATATTTCTATTGTATCGATAACATTGAGTACAAACTCAATCCAATACTTTGCTAAAATAAAGCTGAACACATGAAAAAAAAATATGTAAAATTATTTTCATGAAGACATGAACATTAAGGTTAATTAATACAAATCAGATTATGTGTCAAAATACCCAATATGTGAATTAGACACTACTTTTCAAAGATTTAGGGTTAGTAATTAAATTTTATTTATTTATTGAAAAAAAGTGTCAATTTAAAATAACTTCTATTTGAATATATTCTAAAATGTAATTTATTTTAAATGAAATATAGAACTGTGATGGCAAAGCTGAATTTTCAGCATGATTACTCTCATCTTCAGTGCCACATGATCCTTCAGAAATCATTCTATTATGCTGATTTGCTGCTCAAGAAAGATTTCTTATCAATGTTGAACAGATGTTCCTTTTTTCAGGATTAAAAACAAAAATAATTTTGAGGATTAAAAAAATTGTAAAGATTAAAAACAAAAACAAATTACTCTAACTACTGTATGTTAGAAAACTTCACATCAAAGTTGCTGCTAAAATTTAAATATATGAAGGCTTTATTCCATTGCTAATAATTTATTTTAAAAATTTATTTTAAATGTTTATATGAATCTTAATATATTTTATGTAAAATAAATTAGTATGTTCAATAGTATATTAGCTAATGCCCTGGCAGGGCTGTGAATCTTTGGGTAGGCAGCGATTCGATTCGATTCACGATTCATAGGTTTTCGATTCGATTCAAGAATGATTTTTGCAAATTTAGAACGATTCGATTCAATTCACAACTAAATTCAATTTGATTCGATTATAACGATTTGATTCAACATTCTTTAAGTGCATTCACAGGATTATTTAAATATTTCCCTTAAATTCTTTAAATGCTTAGTCAGGGGGCAAATTACACCAGCCTTTATGGTTACGTAAAAATATAGGTAAGCCAAGATTTTAAAAAAGAGCTTTAAGAATATTATGTATAAGCTACCATTTTGTCACACCAGGGGCGTAGCCATTATTTCAGAAGTGACGTAAATGTCAAATACAATAATTTGTATATTGTGTAAGGGAAACAGGTCAATTTAGCTCAAAGGGAATCATTTAAGATTTTAAAGGGAATTTGAACAGAATCACTGTTTCACGGCTGATCACTGCGATTCACTGAACGAGCCGTTTAACATAAAATCTGCGCTGGATACTAATATCCAAACTATAGTGAAAACACTATCAATTAGCACAGTAACAAGATCGGCAGTTTAAGACATTCACTTGTAAGCACAAAACACAAGATACTTCTCTTTTCAATATGAATAAGGCTTTATTAGATAAATCTAAGACATATAAACTAATCTAACACATAAACGCACGCACACACACATTCACACAAGTTGCAGGAAGGTCGAAAGTTAGGGAAAGATGAGTTTAAGAGAATGGAAATATGGAATTCCAAGTTTACAGCAATACGTTAAATTGCATAAACATGAACAACCATCAATCACGTAATTAGCGCTCGCATTGAGTTCCTTAATGAGGTTAAAATTAATTTAGATACACCAGTAAAGGTCACAGTCTGGAGGTAAAGTTACTTGCATCTCCTGTGAAGAAGGAGCCTCAGTGAAAGGGCTATCCCGAGGTCGTTGATTGGCTGGAAGTTCAGTCTCTGAAGTGACGTCTTGGGAAGCCCGTGGTTGTTGGGCGTTGGCTGAAAGTGCAGAGTCGTGTGCGCTGGTTGAAGTTGAAACGCGCAGACGAGGTCGACGTTACAAAACTTAACTCAGAACACGAAACTCTCAAACGGAAAAGAAAAGAAATAAAGTTTGACGAGACTAGGCAGGCACGCTGGAACCGCGCTCAAAGAACAGTGATGACAACACAGCATGGCTAGAAGCTTAAAGCTAGGTAGCAAAGCTACAAGCTAAAAGCTAAGAGCAGGCATGACTACTAGCAGAGACTAAAAAGCAGACTGAAAGCAAGGCATGACTGATAGCACAAGCAATGCTAGAACTAAAAGCAAAATTTCATGGTGTCCAAAGTATTTAAACTTCCCTGTTGGCCACACCTCAAATGTTGTCTTGACTAATCAGATATTGTCTTGGCTCGGGGAGTATCATAAATCATATTTTTATCTTACCAAGCATGTGGTCCGAATGTTCCTGCTCTGGCAGGGTTTAATTTTGGACATGATTCCTATAACACGAATACGATACATGGGACAAATAAATTATTGTCTGAACTAATTCAAGCAAGCAGATTGGATCACAGACATACCAAACACAATTACAAATCGTTAAGCTATGCCATAGTTATAAAAAAAAAAACATACACAATAAGTGATTATAACATGATAGTCAAATGTGTGGGTTACACATAAATGAATATGGAGTGAAGCGATGGACTGATTCATTTATAAGTCTTTTTGAGTTCATTCTGGTCTATATATCTGTACAAAAGAAGTTTCTTTGCCATTCTCTGACAAAAGGATGTTCTGTGAAGACAGAGGTTTAAAGCCCTTGCCCCTTAGGAATTTCAGTCTGGTTCTGCTGGGTGGGGGAAGTCAATGGAAGTATTTAACTTGATCTCCTGGGTTTACTTGTGATGTCCAGCGTTGCATTTCCATAACGAACAACACATTTGGCACCAAATTTATCTTCTTCGAATTGAAATTGTAAATAATTGTTCTAGTGGTGTTAGTGTTGAAAGCTGTTGTGTGAACAAGTTGGTTGGTCATCTTGCTTGGTACTTGTGGCACTGGAACTGATTTATAACTTCCTGAGGAATTCGTGTTTCAATGCACACAGCTCTGATAGACTCTTTAATTTGTCTGGTTCGACTCATTTCTGCTACAATTGTCTAGTACATATGTATGAACTAGTCTATGTATTATCATAATTATTATCAATATATATATATACAATATATTTCTTTCAAGGAATTCTCTTCCTTTTTTATTACTTTTACTTTAAAAGCTGTAAGAAGTCAAATACACTGCTGAACAATAATCAATCATTTGTAATCTATATATTTTTTTCTTCCTAATGGCAATTTTATGATTGTTTTATATACTAGGCAACATTTAATTAGCAATTATTAAAATGTTCTGCACATGGTAGACAAAATACTTTATAGTTTCTGTACTGTAATAAATGATATGTCAATTTTAACGTTTCATCAGTTCATTCTGCTTTAATTGAGTTTAGCTGCAGAAACTAATTTTTCAAAATCGATGCATATGATTCATCAGGGTTTGTAATCGATGCTTTGAGAAAGCGAGTGAATCTTTACACCACTACTATCAAGTACTGAATTTTTGGTATCGTGACAACCCTCGTGTGGGTTTATTTTCATACAAAATTCATGTGTCACATTGCTGATGCATGTTACAGACCTAAAGCTTATGACATGTGGTGACATCTTTTCCACTCAGATGGTCTGGCTGACTGCATGGATCCAGACTGCTGTATGCAGAGCTCTTGTGTGACCAATCCTCTGTGCCGTGGATCACGTGACCCACTTCAGGTTATTCAACAGAGCCAGTCAGAGGTCCAAAAAGTCCCTTCCTTTTATGACAGAATCAAAATGCTTGTGGGTAAAGACAGCACTCACTTCATCCCAGGAATCAACCCATTTAATGCCAGGTACCTCATCTGCCCTGTACTGTGATGGACTAAACTACTAAATTTATCATGCTCTAATATTGTATTTTTGTGTGCTTGCAGCCTGGCATCTCTGATTCGAGGTCAGGTTTTGACCTCAGACGGCACTCCTTTGGTGGGTGTCAACGTGACCTTTGTGAAGTACCCTCACTATGGTCACACCATGACTCGCCAGGATGGCACGTGAGTAACTTCAAATTATTTAACCCCCTTTTGATTCTTCCACATGCAGTTGAAGTATATTTCCTGTCCCGGTTCTCCCTAGTTTTGATCTGGTGGCCAACGGCGGAGGCTCTCTGACTCTGCGGTTTGATCGGGCTCCGTTTCTGAGTCAGGAACGAACAGTGTGGCTACCCTGGAATCGCTTCTATGCCATGGACACTGTGGTGCTTCAAACAGAGGAGAAAACCACAGCCAGATGTGACCTGAGCGGTTTTGTCAGGCCTGATCCTGTGGTTCTTCCCTCCCCACTGTCCTCCTTCTTCAGCTCCAACCCTTCAGAGAGACACATCCTCCCTGAGAGCCAGGTGCCACATTCAACACCACTACCATCACTTATCATTTCTTTCATGTTCACGTAGGTCATTCCACTCTTCCGTTGGCTTTTTAGTTGCGTTTTATGTTCTCTATTACTCTCCTTCTTCACTCTTTGCTGGTCTTTTGTTGTTAATCTTCGTTTTGGCTCTTGAAATCCTTTTGACTAATTCACGTCCTCACACCTTCTCGCAATCATGGTTTCTCTCTGCTGCTTACCATTCATCTCTTTTTAAAGACAGACAGCAGCTGAAAGAGTTTTAGATTTTTTGAACTTTGAGAAGCCATTAACCCACTTTTCGCTTCCTCTCACTGTCCAGGTGCTCCATGAGCAGGTGGAGATTCCCGGCACCAGTCTTAAACTTTGCTATTTGAGCTCCAGGACCTCAGGCTACCTCTCACTCCTCAAGGTGATCCTGACCCCAGCTCTAGTGCCTCTCAGCCTGGCCAAAGTGCACCTGATGGTGGCCGTGGAGGGTCATCTCCTTCAGAAATGGTTCCATGCATCTCCTAACCTGGCTTACACTTATATCTGGGACAAGACTGACGCTTACAGGCAGAGGGTCCTCGGCCTGACCGAGGCTTTGGGTAAGTGGGGTATGGAATCTTGTCTGGAAACAGGTGTATTTTAACTGTTATCTTGTTTCTTGTCTATGCTATTGTCTGTTCCCCAATGTCTTCTCTTAATTTGAGCTCCAAAACACAGATAGTTTGTAGTTTAATGAGACTGTCTGTCTCTCTTCCATTATGGTGAGTGCCAGCGGCAAGTTCCTCCTGTGAGCTAATGAATTGTTATGTCCCCGCTTGGTGATGGAGTGTTTAATTAAGATAGCACAGCTTTGCTCTTCCTCTAAGTGTCTTCCCTCTCTGTCATTTTCCCCTACATTCTTCACGTTTCTTTCCTCTCCCTATTTCCATCTGTCAATCTTTCTCTATAGTGTCTGTGGGGTACGAGTATGAGACATGTCCCAGTCAGATCCTGTGGGAGAAGAGGACAGCTGTGCTGGAGGGATATGAGCTCAACCCTTCAAACTTGGGCAGTTGGTCTATAGACAAACACCACATGCTGAACGTCCGCAGTGGTAAGATATGCAAACACGTATTCATGCAGAAGTTGATACACCCATTAGGAAAGGGCAGAAGAACTTGGAAGTGACATCAGCAATGGAAAATGCATGCACTATTGGCCTGGACTTTTCCATTCTTTATACTTTAGCTCCTGTCTCTATTTTATCTCTACTCAAACACACCTTTCATCTAAGTTTCAAGTAATCCTGAAGACTTATTATGTGTTTGATTATAGATGCAGCAAAATCCTGCTGTACAGTGGCCTTCAAGGACCAGAATTGTCAATTCCTGAATGATCAGGCTAATTACAATGAGCCAGGATGTATTTCCTATGAGGCACTTGTTTGGTAAAATACACTTAACAATGCAGAAGGGACAGGTCATCCCTGCAGCTGACGGTTTCACAAGCTTCTCCAAGAAAAAAATGTCCATTACTGACTCCCAATGTGTGAAATGTGTTGGTATTAAGCATTATAGAACAGGAGTTACTTTTTCACACCTGTTTATCTTCAGGCTTTTGCAGCGACTAAATTTCTCCTTCCTGAAGACTTATTTGCTATAGGAGATAGGGAGGTTCGTGTTAAAAGAAAAACATTTTATTGTGATTATAGCTTGGCTAGTGGAAAATCAAGTAAGGACACAGTGATGGCAGTGCACTATAAAATAATTCACACTTTATGTGTAATATTGCTTTTTTTCATAGACCTTTTCCATTGCTCATAATTTTATCACTGTATTTGGGTAAAATTCTGTGCGTTTGCAGGACCAGCAAATGTATTAGTTTGTTATTGATGATTATGAGGTCTTTAATGACTGCTGGTTTCACACTATTGATCATGAAATGCAATAAATATGTCACACTGTAGAAATTGATGCTTTCATTTAAGCATCACATTTGTGTGTAAAGACCATTAGAAATATGTCATGTTTGAAATCTCACTCAGTTGCGCTTAGTGACAGTGTTTGATTTATTTTACACAGGCATCCTTCATAAGGGCAGCGGTGAGAATATCTTCCTCTCCCAGCAGCAGCCACCCATCATTAACAGTATTATGGGTAATGGCCGAAGACGCAGCATCTCCTGCCCAAGTTGCAGTGGGATGGCTGAGGGCAACAAGTTGCTGGCTCCGATGGCCGTAGCCTGTGACGGAGAGGGTAACCTGTATGTGGGTGACCTTAACTTTGTGCGGAGGGTCTATCCGTCCCTCAATACCACAGCTGTACTGGAGCTCAGGTAAAGCTGATAGGATGCACAGCTGACAACATTAAAACAGTATTTGTAATTCATTTCACCTCTGTAATATAAGACATTATAAAGTAGAACGGAATAGTCTGCTAAAATAATAATTGTCTGGAGTTGGTTCTAAATCAAATCACATTTAAATTAAAACTGCATGAGGCTTCAATTCCAAGATCCACTGACAGGAAAAGCTGTCAGAAGAAGAAAAATAATAATTCAAACTTGTCATTTGATATTGTTTTGTGAAATCAAGGGTTTCCCATGAGCACCACAGCTCAATATGTCAGAGCAGTGGCACTGACCACAAAGGCAGCAGTTATTGCAGTTTGATGAAATATGATAATAAACACTTGACATGCATTGATAAATCTTGCACTGCTGCACAAATGGTGTTTATTATGACAATAAATAAGTTCAGTTTTGATTTAATGTTGTTCTTAACAACTGGAATAGCTTTTGCAATAAGATGTTTTGACCATTTATTCTAACGGATGCATTCTTTTTTTATTTTCTCTTCGCCTGCTTCATGAAGAAATAAAGATCTGAGACACAGGTAATTAAAATAAATGCAGAATCTAAAAAATGTAGTCATGTGTGCATGTCTAAATAGCATGCTAATGTGTCTAAAATTTTTTAGATTTGTTGTAGCAGAATTTCACCTTTTTTCCCCTTTCTATCAAAGTGTTTTCTTTTTTTAGCTCCAATTACTTTACCAGCAATGAACTGTTCACATTTCATCATGTTCACCAAGGTAACCATGCGGTTTGTCAGAGGATTTTATTAAGAGACATTCTCCCATTTGCCCTATTTCCATAGCAACAGTCCAAGCCATAAGTACTATTTGGCAGTAGATCCGGTGTCGGGTTCCTTGTTCCTGTCAGACACCAACTCCCGGCAGATCTACCGCGTTCGCTCTCTGAATGGGGCACGACCGCTGCTGGATAACGCTCAGGTGGTGGTGGGGACGGGAGAGCAGTGCGTCCCGTTCGATGAGGCTCGCTGCGGTGATGGAGGCAAGGCAGTGGAAGCCACACTAATGAGCCCAAGAGGTAATGTTTTTTTGCTTTTTTTAAGAAGTATTCCATTTTCTTCACGATCTGTGACTTGGGAGGAGCAGAAATGACACACAGTACTGCACCTTACTACATCCTGAACTTGTTCACAGTTAGCTTTTATGCAAGACAAAGTATCATTTCCACGCTTCACAATTATGACTGAGGCACATTTTTATTTTCCATGAACCTAGAAAGCATCAACAATTTAATCCCTTAGACAGTTACCAGACGCTGTCATTTTCTATGCTATCAAAAACCTCAGTAACCTGTAATTCTCTAGACTCAGACCTCGTTCTTAAAGCCCAGCATGGCCACTGATGTGAGGAAAATAAATGACACAGAAGGTAAAGAGAGATCGTAAGGTTAGCAGACTGCACTCAGAGACCGACTCTGCCTTCTTATCTCAGAATAAAACGCACTCCGACATGATCACCGTGACAGCGTGAATCAAACTGTATCAGTCGAGCGGCACAGCGTCTGACTCTTTTCCAGGTCATTGCTCCCACACACACAGACTACTAATTATTTTGCCTTTAAAAAACACCTTGCTCTCTGGAATATCGGAATGGGAGGGAAATCAATCAGATACTTGGGGAGCAGTTTAATTCTTTAGGAGAGTCTGCAATGACATTGACGAGAAGTTTAAGAAGAAAATGACCATAAGTATTAGATAATTACAACAATAGATAATTCTGTCTCAGTTGTCCTTTTTAATACCAGGCGGATGTTTTCTACATTGTTACAGTCACACAATTTGTAATGTTATCATGCACAAGTATTGAGTTTCTTCACTGTCGGTTCTTTCATGCAGGTGTTGCATTGGATAAGAGCGGCCTGATGTACTTCGTGGATGCTACCATGATACGAAAAGTGGATCAGAATGGCATTATCTCCACTCTGATAAAGACCAATGACCTGACTGCAGTCAGGCCCCTCAGCTGTGACTCCAGCATGGATGTCAGCCAGGTTGTAATTACTTTTCTCAACTCTCTTGCACTTGCACTCAGTTGAGGGTCTATCAAGAGAGGGTCAGGCTCCTAAAAATAAATGAACGGTTGTTGAAATCTGTTCTAAAGTGCCTAGCTCAGAAGCCATATAATGTGTATAGATGTATAGTATCTTATTTGAATTTGTCTGCAGTGTGTGCAAGTTCAAATTAACTTCTTGAATATCACATACCTTGACCAATCTCAATGAATATGAAAATCGCTCAGCTTCATTTGTCATTTGTCTAGGCCATTTGTAATGCAGAAGCAATACATTTTGTGTCCTTACACAGAAACAATCCATTCAAACTAACATTGTTAATTCTCAAAGTTATTTTATAGAGTCAGAGAGATAATTTGTTTACCAGGGTATGTTATAAATTCTTTTGATCAAGTTTGATGGCCCCCTATGTAAATTAATATTGATTTTAAAAAACACACACATTTGATTGAGATTGTCATCGTTGATGTTTTAATATAGAGGTATTGACAATGGAATATACAGTGAAAAAGAACAGTAAAACTAAGGAAAATAAATTTAACAAGTAACTTACTGAATACTGTTTTTTTTATCAATTTACAAGCCCCATGAAGCTTAAAGATAAACTGTCGAATACAGTTGTGTAAACACATTTCAGCCTGTTTATTTCCGTTTGCATGAAATGCGTTTTCCATCATGTTTCATCCTCGTGTCTTTGAGCTTGCGCTCGCCAATATTTGCTTGTCAGAGTGTCTCCTTGGGTATTAACGTTTGACAGTGACAAACAATGGAACTGGATTATCAATCAAGCAGCTGTCACCATTTGTCTATCGCTGTAATAAATTCATAGGTCTGCAGATTTGTTCCACTCGGAAGAATCTGTAACACATTATAAAAAAAACAAAATGGCAGTAGGAAATCTATTGTCAGAAATGGGAAATGGATTAAGTTTGACCAGACGCAAGGATAAAGGGAGATATCAAAAGCAATCCCACTTGGCAAAAATTTACACTCGAAAACCACAACTGCTCAGCATGCCCGATTATGGTCATTTTTGTGTTAATGTACTCTTCATGTTTAATGTTTCTTAACATCAGGTACGTCTGGAGTGGCCTACAGACCTAGCCATCAACCCTATGGACAACTCTCTGTATGTGCTGGAGAATAATGTCATCCTGCGTATCTCTGAGAACCACCAAGTCAGCATTATTGCAGGGCGGCCCATGCACTGCCAGGTCCCTGGCATTGATTACTCGCTCAGCAAACTAGCCATCCATTCTGCCTTGGAGAGTGCCACAGCCATCGCCATCTCCCACACAGGTGTGCTTTATATTGCCGAAACCGACGAGAAGCGCATCAACCGCATACGGCAGGTTAGCACCAGTGGCGAGATCTCCTTGCTTGCCGGTGCTGCCTCAGAATGCGACTGCAAGAATGACGTCAACTGCAACTGTTTCTCAGGAGATGATGGCTACGCTGCCGATGCCAGCCTCAATTGTCCTGCTTCTCTGGCTGTGTCACCAGATGGTACCCTGTACATCGCTGACCTGAACAATATCCGTGTACGTTCGGTCCGCAGCAACCGCCCTAACGCCACAGCAAGTGGACAGTATGAAGTGGGTTCATCTCTGGAACAGGAGCTATATTTGTTTGGTCCTGATGGTCTTCATAGGCAAACAGTTAGCCTCATTACAGGCTTGGCCCTGTATAACTTTACCTACGGGCTGGATGGAGAGTTGGCAGCAGTTACCGATGCCTCTAACAATACACTTCGAGTGAGGAGGGAGGCGTCTGGCTCTATCAGGCTTGTGTTGTTGCCAGAGAACCAGGTGGTAACGCTGGGAATGGACCCAGCCGGCAGCCTACGTTCAGTGTCCGCCCTCAGCCAGGAAGTGGCACAGCTCAGTTATTATACTAACACAGAACTTTTAGCCTCCAAGTCAGATGAGACCGGATGGACAAACTTTTACAAGTGAGTATGAAATGTGCTGTGTGACGATAGAACTTTGAGACAAAGGCAAATCTGCAAATCTCAAGGAAATTCATTCAAAACACTCCAACTCACACTCACGCACACACACACACAAAATAAAAACTCATTAGTCGCAAAGTTTCAGGGGAAATTCAGTGAGAATAACTGTCTTACGATAACGGTAATAACAGCACTAGATCTCTAGACATGTGTTTGGTTATTATTTGATGAATAACTGCTGCAATATGCAGGGAAATCTCTTTTTAATACAATTCTGTTTGCATCTGCTTTTTCGTGGGTAGTAATAACACCATGTTTATTGGGCAATGCTAATAAAATAATCTATATTTAACCCAATTTACATAAAATGTGGCTTGTTTGCACTGGAATGATTGATATTGACTTAATTTAGAATGACCTAGTGATATTTCAGCACATTTAGTACTTTGTTAAGCTGGATAGAGAATATAATGCAGGTTTCTTTGGTCAAATTTTCAGTGTAAAAGGTGCAACTGTTAAACATTTGCCCTCAGTGTCTCATGGATGTTGTTATAGACAAAGAATTTGTTTTCACAGCATCACTTTGGTCCTGCAGCCATCTAGTGTCTGTATGATAGAACAGCTCTAGAAATTTCAATAGATGTACATTTGTGGTTGTTTCAAAGTGTTTTATTTTATATGTACAAACACAAACACACACAAATTTGAAGTACTACAATCACTGAAATTAAACTGAAAAATAGGTATATGGGAAGATTAAAAACCAATAAAAATTACAAAAGCACATAACAAAATTATTAAAAAAAAAAAAAACTGAAAAGAGAATACAAATAAAAGCTAATTTAAAATATAAAAAAAATCTTATACTAAGACACTGGCTTCAAACTATTGAAAAGATTAAACATTAATTATAAATTAATTCAAGAAATAATTGTGCAAAGACAGTGTTGGCTGTTTATTGTATTCAGATTAGTGAGTTTGGTCTTTGTGCGTCTTCTTCTCAGCTATGACAGTGAAGGTCGTCTAACCAACGTGACTTATCCCACTGGTGTGGTGACCAGTCTGCATCGTGAGATGGAGGAGACCATCAATATTGACATGGAGAGCTCAAACAGAGATGATGATGTCACAGTCATCACTAATCTCTCGTCCGTAGAGGCGTCCTACACTGTGGTTCAAGGTACACACCCACAACACATAAAGAACGGATCTCAGTCCAGATGTCATGCTGATGCCCCCCGTTTCCCCTTTAAACCACATCCATTAAGACCAAAACACAGCAGGCAGGTGGGCTGATGTTTCTCTTCACTACCCACAGGGAGGCCACATTGTTTGAATGTGCGGAGTCCAGCAGAGCAGAGAAATCATCATTTTACAATTTACCATAGGCTGCCTTTAGGGGTTCTTTCAGAAGGCTTAAACTCTTCTCTTTATATCCAGTGGATTATGTGTTGATGGATTCTCTCACGCAATTTACTTGTAACTTCCTGTAAAGAGTATGCTTTTGCTGTTTACTCAAGACAAATTACATGAAAACCAACCCTTTGGGTGCCTTCTGCTTGTTAGCAGTGCACCAAAATGCACTTGGATTTTTTTTATGACTTTGAAATTGTACATGATTGTGTTTCCCAGGTACATTTCTGTGGAAAACAGCGTCTGATCCAATTATAGCTTGTAAATGGAACTGAAGATGTTTGTGCTGCTTTTAGCCAAAGCTAAATCTTCTTTATAACCAAAAGCTGCATTATACACATCTGCCCCACAGTGCTGCGTTTCCCCTAATGCACAATAGACTGTCAGATCAGAACTAATGCTTCATACTAAATTAAATGAGGCTGGTTTTAGGGAATCATATCATATTAACTCGCCCTATTACAAACATACTTCACAGATAATAGTTAGTGTACATAAATGCCATGAAACAATATTTATATATTTACATAAGAATTTCACTTCCATTTAAAAGTTTGGTGTCAGTATGATTTTATCTGTCTGGACTTGTCTGGATTGTAGATGTTAGGATATATGATTTTGTTTTATTATTCTTTTTTTCTGTTTTAGTTGTATTAGAATTAATGTATTTGATCATTAAAAAAAAACAAACTTTTATTCAGCATGGATGCATTAATTAAAAAAATCTTACAGTTACAGTACAGTCATTTATAATGTAAAGATATAAAACAAATATTTTAAATTTCTTTTTTTTTTTTTTTTACTGTATTTTTGATAAAATAAATGCAGACTTGATGAGTGTAAGAGACTTCTTAAAAAAAAAAAAAACCTTTTTTAAACTTTTAAGCAGTAGTGTAAATGTGTACATTCATAATGATATGTGAATGATATCTGTCCTATATTCTTTTTGCCTGTTCACAGACCAAGTGAGGAACAGCTATCAGTTGTACCACAACGGCACACTGCGAGTGTCCTATGCTAATGGAATGGGCATCAGCTTTCACACTGAACCACACATCATTGCAGGATCAGTGAGCCCGACCATCGGGAGACGCAACATCACTCTACCCACTGATAGCGGCCTCAACTCTATCGAATGGCGCATGAGAAAAGAGCTGACCAAGGGCAAGGTCACAGTGTTTGGCAGGAAGTTACGTGTAAGCCTTTTTAATTAAGTCAGTTTTATTTGTAAAGCACTTTTCACAATATTTCACATTGTTTCAAAGCAGCCTTACATAATTTCAGAATGATAATGTTTATAATATTTTAACTCATTTAGCAGTTTAGAGCTGGGTGATTGGATAGTTTACATTCTGTGACAATATAAACAATCAATCACTTGAGATTTGCTAAGAAAACGGCAAACTTTTGATGTTTGAATTGATAGTTTAGAGCAGGGGTAGGCAACTTCGGTCCTGGAGTGCCGATGTCCTGCAGAGTTTAGCTCCAACCCTGAAAAAAGCCTCACCTGCCTGTAGCCCTAGTAATTCTGAAGACCTTGATTAGCTTATTCAGGTGTGTTTGATTAGGGTTGGAGCTAAACTCTACAGGACAGCGGCACTCCAGGACCGAAGTTGCCTACCACTTGTTTAGAGCTTCTAAAAATGTTAAATGTTTTCCTGCAGGTGCACAGCAGAAACCTTCTGTCCATTGACTATGACCGCAACACCAGAACAGAGAAGATCTACGATGACCACCGCAAGTTCACTCTGCGCATCATCTATGACGCCCAGGGCCGACCGGCCACCTGGCTTCCCAGCAGCAGCTTAGCCCTGGTCAATGTGTCTTATTCACCCACCAGCCGGTTGGTGGGCTTGCAGAGGGGCAGCATGAGTGAGAAAAGCGAGTTTGACACATTTGGACGGATCCTGTCCCGAACCTTTGTTGATGGGAAAGTTTGGAGCTTCAGCTACATGGACAAAGTGAGTTGACTCTTTTGGATCACAACAAAAGATTTGGTTTTCTTACTGTGTTAATATACTCATTGTGTTAACCTTTTCATTTTTTCTGTTCTCTTTCACTCTACAGTCCATGGTGTTGCTGCTCCAGCAGAGTCAGAAACAGTACGTGTTTGATTTTGACACAGCGGGCCGGCTCACGGCGGTCACTATGCCGAGCATGGCCAGACACACTATGGCCACCCACGTCTCTGTTGGTTTCATTCGCAACACCTATAACCCCCCTGAGAGTAATGCCACCATTATCCACGACTTCAGTGAGGATGGGCGTCCACGCGCTACATTTTACCTGGGAACGGGCCGGCGTGTGCTCTACAAGTACGGGAAGCTCGGAAAGCTCTCGGAGGTGCTGTATGACGCCACTGCTGTTACCTTTGGCTATGATGAAACGACTGGAGTGCTTAAAATGGTCAACTTACAGAGCGGAGGGTTCTCTTGCACCATTCGCTATCGCAAACTCGGCCCCCTAGTGGATAAACAGATGTACCGCTTCTCAGAGGAAGGAATGGTCAATGCTCGTTTTGACTACACCTATCATGACAACAGCTTCAGGGTGGCCAGCATAAAACCAGTAATAGGGGAAACCCCACTTCCTGTGGACCTGTACCGCTACGATGAGATTTCCGGTAAAGTCGAACACTTTGGCAAGTTTGGCATCATATACTACGACATCAACCAAATCATTACCACGGCAGTGATGACACTCAGTAAGCATTTTGATGCACATGGTCGCATCAAAGAAGTGCAGTATGAGATCTTCCGCTCATTGATGTATTGGATGACGGTGCAGTATGACAGTATGGGTCGCGTAATTAAACGTGAACTAAAGATCGGTCCATATGCTAATACCACACAGTACCGCTACGAATATGATGGTGACGGCCAGCTTGTTGGTGTCAAAGTTGATGACTGGTCTACTTGGCGCTACAGCTACGACCTAAATGGCAATCTCCATTTGCTTAACCCTGGTAACAGCGCCCGTCTGCTGCCATTACGCTATGATCTACGAGACAGAATCACGCGGCTCGGCGATATGCAGTATCAGCTCGATGAGGATGGTATGCTTGCACAGAGGGGCTCAGACATCTTTGAGTACAATTCCAAAGGTCTTCTGGAGCGAGCCTACAGCCGCATAGCAGGAGGTTGGAGCGTCCGCTACCGCTACGATGGCTTGGGTCGCCGCGTTTCCCGTAGAACTAACGAAGGCGAGCATCAGCAGTACTTCTACGCTGACTTGAACTACCCCACTCGGGTCACCCATGTTTACAACCACTCGAGAGCTGAAATCACCTCCTTCTACTATGACCTGCAGGGTCATCTATTTGCTATGGAGGTCAGTGGCGGAGAGGAATACTACATTGCCTCTGACAACGTAGGCACTCCGCTGGCCATCTTCAGCAGCAATGGGCAGATGGTCAAGCAGATGCAGTACACGGCGTATGGAGAGATCTACCATGATTCCAACCCGGATTTCCAGCTCATATTAGGCTTTCATGGAGGGCTTTATGATCCTCTCACAAAGCTGGTGCACTTCGCCCAGAGAGACTACGACGTGCTGGCAGGAAGATGGATTGCACCTGACCATGCATTGTGGCCGAAGATAGGCAAAGAACCAGCTCCGTTCAACCTGTATATGTTTAAGAACAATAATCCACTCAGTGATATGATTGATGTGAAAAATTATGTGACAGGTGAGAGGGTGATGAAATGCTCTGTTTTGTATATATGGGCTGAGCTTAGAGGTTATGTATAAATGACTCACATTGGTTCTTGTGACAGCTGGTGAAAGGTTTTTTTTTCTCTGTTTTGTCTTGCAGATGTGAAGAGTTGGCTGGTTATGTTTGGCTTCCAGCTCAGCAACATCATTCCAGGGTTTCCAAGACACTCGCTTTATTTTGTTGACCCTCCTTATGAGATACTTGCCAGTCAGGACTCTGATAATGTTCAGGTCAGTTTGTTTTGGCAATCATTTTTCAGTTAAAATAGTTTGTCAACATTTGTTGAGCAAATGGCTTCACCATTTTACATTCAGTATTTCCACTGACCACATAATATTTAGAATTATCAGATTATATTCCATGTTAAAAATATGTTCACTACCATTCAAAACTTTTGGTTCAGCAATGTTCAGATGCATAGTCAGCACGCCCCTGGTTTAAAGGGACAAAATACTTTTATGTTAAATTGTCTGAAATGCTCTCACACATATTGTACCTTCAAATCGACAACCTAGAATTGAAAGTGACCATATGTATCATATTACCACTGAACCACTTTTATCAGGTGTCACTAACTGTTCACCCCATTTTACAGCTTTTCACTGGAGTTCAGCATTCAGTGGACAGACATAACCAGGCCTTTATGGTTCTAGAGGGGAGGCGGCTCAACAAACAGCGGTGCACCAAGCGCGACAAGCCCGGTTACTGGTTTGGCACCAGCACACCCATCATAGGCAAAGGCATGATGATCGCTATCAAGGATGGTCACGTATTAACAGACCTGTCCAGCTCAGCTAGCGAAGACAGTCGCAAAATATCACAGATCCTCAGCAACGCCATCTACCTGGACGGCACGCATTATACCATAGATGGACGAGACTGTCACTTCTTTGTGAAGCTTGGACTGGCTGACAGTGACCTGTTGGCCCTGGGTCTCAGCAGCGGCCATAAGACACTGGAGAGCGGGATCAACGTGACGGTCAGCGGGCGATCCCGCCGGGGTGTCACTTTAGAAATCCACTCCACCAAACTCACATATAGTGTCCGGTATGGGCTGTCAGCCGAGGTTCTGGAAAAGGAGCGGAGCCGCCTGCTGGAACAAGCCCACCAGAGGGCGCTGTCTGGAGCCTGGGCCAGGGAGCAACAGCACTTGCGCGAAGGCAGGGAAGGAGGACGCGTGTGGGCTGAAAATGAGAAGCAACAACTGTTAGCCATGGGGAAGGTCGCGGGCTACGAGGGCTACTACGTGCTCCCCGTTGAGCAGTACCCTGAACTGGCGGACAGCAGCGCTAACATCCAGTTCCTCAAACAGAACGAGATGGGCAGGAGGTAACAGAGTTTAGCTGTCGTTGATGCCACACCATCTCCTACGGAGAAAAACAACAGAACGCTGCAGAGACGTTTTCAAAAAATGGAGAACCAACAGCCAACAGCAAGAACACTATGACTCAATATTGAAAAAAAAGCACTTGTGAACAATAATTTTGTAGTGACCTTTTGACTTTATAGAAAGTGTTAAATATTTTTTAGTCATTTTGGACTGGCTGTGAGTGGCGGACATTCATGTGATGATAGTGTGATGGCTCACTGCTTTGGTTTTTCATGACTGCATATCAAACCATCACAGAAAAACACAATCAGTTCACCGCACTCTCATGCCGCAGTGCTCAATAAAACAGCATCACTTGCTCCCATACGTGTTTGTGAAACTACACTGGAACATACTTCAAAGGAACGTCAGCGTCTCGACACTCTCAATCTCGTTCCTCATGAATTTTCTCGGTATACGTCGATGCAGTGTTCGGTCTTAAGATTTGAATCGCACCGTGTGAGGATCGCACCGTTCTGACTGGCCTTCGCTGGATGTGTTAATCATCAGCTCACACCGTCTGTCCTCTTCTGTTCGCAATATATGACAATCACAGGGGCTGAAACACTGATCAAAAAACTGTACATGAGCCAACCGGTTTGTATAATATGTAAGAGATTATTGATTGTCTTGGTTTTTTATTATTTTATTAATTTAAATTCCACTTGGCAAGTGCAAACAGATGATAGCGTAATATATATAGTTTTTTCAGTTAAGTCTTTTAAAAATGTGAAACTTATTACACATGTAAAATATTCTCATTGACTCAGCAGTTTGGGTGTATCAATTTAAGAACATTTCTCCGAGGAAGTGGCTCCATCGCTGCATTGTGTGAAAATCCATTGCAAGACTCATCGCTAAGGTCGAATTCTTTGAATATTATGAAAGCTAAATCAGCCGTTGACCGTTTTCTCTTGGTGTAGAATCTCTTCTGAATGTGGTAAGCCAGTGTGGATATGAGCTTTAACTAGAGCAAAGTCACACTCAAGACACCTGTGGAGGAAGTTGTTTGGAAATTCTCTGAAAATAAAACATTTGCATTTGTACTTTTTGAATTTGAATGACTTCCTTTATAGCGGAGCAGAATAATTGTTTCATTATTCCCATAAAATACAGTTCTTAATTGCACAGTTTACTTAATGAAAATATCTAAAGAGCAGACAGTAGAACAACCTCAATCCCAACCAATCTTCCTGTCTGAAAGAAAAGGGTTATTAAAGTGCAAATGGTTCTATTTTTGTACTGGGAAAACCTTTTTCATTTCTAAAATCTGATTTGGTATGGATTTGTTTGCACTGTTTGACTTAAATCAGCCAAAATGAATCTAAAAAAGTTTCATGAAAACTGTATTCTGTCTAACATATCCTTTTTAGTCTAAATGTACAAATATAATGTTCTACATTTAAGTCTAGTAGTTTATTCTCAGCTCAGCAGTTCCACACATTTCTACACTGTGAACCCTCAGAGAACAATGACTTGTCCTGTTATTCCCCTATCTAAAAATATATTTCAAAATTAATTCAAAACCATGATTGTCTGTGGCCAGTGGGGTGGAATGACACAGGAAGTGTTTTGTAAAGATGTCTGTGAATGACATTGACTGACATAAACAGATTTCTGACCTTTTATAAAAGAAAATACTACCATTGAATTGAAACAATATAGTAACCATTAATAGTTTTGCTGTTATTTCCATGGTTTAGACTGTCATTGCTGACTGTGAGAAAATGGTGAACACAGTTCTGCTTTAAATAGCCTGTTGCAGTGCAGCATTACACCCGCTGTAACCACTTCCAGAGAAGTGATGCACACTGGTGCTGGGGGAAGGGATCACTCAAGAGTGTTGCACATTTCTCTCGAGATTCTGCCAAGTACATGTTGAAAAACTAAAAACAAACAAGGGATGTCGTCAGTTCGTAGATTCTTCTTACCAGGAACTTGAGGAGTCTTGACACTTGGTCACCCTGTGTATTTTAACACACACCTACACGAGTTTAAAAAAGGCTCTAGCAAAGCCATAAGGTCTACAGGCTCTTTACAGGCTCTTTATTTATGAACATTAACACAACAACCTCTCCTAGATTCCAATCAGTGATCATTTTTATCATGCTTAATTGTTAGTAAGCAAAACCGTGCCATCTCTAGTATCTGAGGGGTGGAGAGCTTCAATAGAAGACAATGAAAAACCAGTGAAGTGTTTTGAATAAAAAAAAAAGAAAAAAGAATGCATTAATAATGCATTTGCAGCTCAGCAAACAATTCCTAAAAGCATTCACAGTCAATACGATCTCATTTAGTTACAATTTCACATTAACTTTCTAGCTGAAAATGCAGACAGAAAAAAGCAGATTATAAATTAGCCAATTATACTTTGTGGAAAAGGTTCAGGTCTGTTCCCTCAAATTGCGTTTAAAACGTTCAGAGTAGTATTTTTGCTTCAAAGGGGTAAAGGACATTGTGTTCGTAAAGAAAAAAAAAAGAAAGTGTAAACACAGTGGCTCTGTAGTGTTTTCAAAACATTCGTTTTTTTTTAACGCCCAGACCATCTCGAACAGGCCACTCTGACTCAACACAACCAGAAAACTAGTTTGAAATTCATTATTATTTTTGGACATCCATTTGGTGTTAGTATGACGTTAGTAGTGCAGGAACTACACGGAAAGCACATTTTGAGTACACAAAAGCCTCAATTACATCATTTTATTTAATAGAAACAAACGTTTTCTGACTTATTAAGACAGCTCAAACATTCAAGGCCATAACTGATTATCAAATCTGGTCTATAAACAAGCAAAATGTAAATGTTTGCATTTCATTAATGAAGATGACATCTGTATTATTTTCAAAAGAGAAAGAATAAAAACATTTAGTTTAATAAGCCTCTACAGATAAGATCGACGTGTGTAATCAGTCTCTCAGTGCGTATCGTGCTTCATTGAAGGAATAAAAAGTGGTGCTCCAAGCTGGACTACTGGAAATGGACTCTACAACCAAAACATCACTCTATTGGTTTCTCAATTACTTTTTCAGTAGTCACCCATAAATAAGGACTGAAACATGGAGTGAAAGAACTTGACAAATAAAAGAGGGGCTCATGGTGGTTTCCTTATAATTCTAGGTCAACATGTCCCAGAGACAGCAGCAACACAGAGCCGTCCAACATGCAGTTAGACATGCCTGCTCCCCAGAATCATCCCGCCTGCCCTGCTCCACAACATACACTGGAGAAAAAACACAGGGGTGGAGAAAAACACTGCTCAGAATGGCAAAAGTATGAACTTCACAAGATCACTGCAAAGTAGATTATTAATTACATGTTTTTCAATTGGTCTCGGAGGGTCTCCGCTGTATGCAAAAGTCCATTAGACATTTAATTTACACCTAATTAAAATCTTGCTGAATATCTAATTAACATGTAATTTAAAAAGCAAGCAGGTCACAGAAACTAAACAATTTAATGATGTAATTTAAACAGCTGCAATCTTCGGACTTATGTTAACCTCGATAAAATGGAGAACACCAAATGAGGAAGTTAAGAGAGAATCTAACCTGAATAATGTGTAAATGAAAATGTGTTCAATCTGACAGGAAATCAAGGATCTTACCAGTGTTCTTAGGAGGTTCTCCGTACACTGGCCCACCATACTGTTGTTGTGGGTACGCCTGGTATCCCGTCTGGACCGGGTATGACCCAGGGGGTGCAGGAGGGTAGCTTGGGTAACCAGGGTTGGGCTGGTCAGTATTGACTGGATATCCTTGGTACGGCTGTGCAGGGTATCCCTGTGCAGGGTATCCCTGAGGAGCGTATCCCTGAGGAGGAAATCCTTGAGGAGGGTACCCGGGAGCTGTGGGAGGGGGGTACCCCGGAGCGGTGGGGCCCGGCCCCGTGTAGGGGGGAGGCTGCTCGTAATTCATCTGCACACCGCAGATGAGGGGACGACCTGGGAGAGAGCATTCAAGACAACTTGTTTGAGACATTAAGTTAACTTTCGGTTCTCTCATCATCTTAACTCAGTAGTTAAGAGTTATTACATAAACTTTTGCATTCATTCTTTTTGGTTTGTTTTTAACAGTCTATTCCTGCATCTAGCAGGGTTGGGTCTATTACAGTTCACTGAAACCAAAATAGGATTTATATATACAGCAAAAACAGTGATATTGTAAAATATTACACTTAAGTAACTTAACTTTTTCTATTTATTTTTTACAATGTAATTGGTTCTTGTGATGGCAAAGTTGAATTTTCACCATCATTACGCAAGTCACATGATTCTTTAGAAATCATTCTAACGTGCTGATTTTTGTTGAAAAAAAGTTGTGCTACTTAATGTTTGTGAAAACTGTAAAAACAAATGTGTAGGATGATAAAAACCATTCATTTGAATTAATGATTTATTTTGTAACATTATACATTTTAGGCTATACTATGAATATAAATGTCTTTACCATCACTTTTGTTAAATGATATTGATGAATTTTTATACCTACTTTTTTTTTAAATCTAAAAAAAAAAAAAAAACACAATCAAACATATCCCAAACTTTTATAGTATATACCAGGGTTCCTCAAAACTTGCCCTGAAGGCCCAATCCACAGCAGAATTTTGCTCCAAATCCAACCCTGATTAAAGTGACCTGCCTGTGATTTTCTAATGATCCTAAATACATTGATTGAGTGGCACTGATTAGCATGCTCAGTTGTGTTTGATTAGGGTTAGATCTAAACTCTGCAGGAATTGGATCTCATGAACCAGATTTGAGGATCCCTGGTATATACACCACATACTGTGTAGTCAGACAGTAAAAAGCATTTCTACTGTGCTTACTACGTGAATGCCTAGATGCAATTATTATTATTATTTTATTTTTTTGCAATGTGATTCACTTTTCAATTTTGTTACCTCCTTAGACCACCCTATAGTTTTGCCTGAGATTACCTGATGGACCCCTGGTAAAGATGTTTTTCTTTGATACATAGCATATTATTCAAGAGATAAACATGTAGATTAACCAGTAGACTTCTACTACATATTTAAAAAACACAATGAGGCTATAAAGGAACAAAAGTACAGTAATATGTATATTTCAATCACATCATTTTAGGCATTGCATGTAGAGAAAAATATACTGAAAATAAGAGGCAGTCTCTTTACTCCATTAAATATGATACACTGATCTGAATCAGTAGATGCATCACATTATGTCTACATATCACAGAGCACATGGGCCAAAAACACATCTTTAAATGATCAGTGAATATCAAGCCTCATTAACAGGAATATTCAGCTCTGACAAATATACTTAAAACATCAATGAGTGAACTCAGAGTATCTGATCTAGCCTGAAGTCAGCTCTCTTGACTCAGAGATGGTAAATTATTAACTTAGTGGCTCTTAATGGAACAAGTTGGCAAGACATTGCTCAAACAACAGAGAAAATCCTGAATGAAATGATTAATACACACAGCAAATCCACTTTCAACAGAGCTTTGTTTCCCTAAAAACGACTGATGTTAATCCGGACAATATATTGTCAGTAAATCATAATTCATTACTGTATGTTTAACTAATGCTTTGAAACCCCATAAAATGTAGAATTGAACAGGAACATATCCACTTAACATGTATTACACGTGTATTAAATTATGTTTTAAAAAAAAGCCTCCAGGATATTTTTATGTGCACAAAGTTAGTGAAAACATTTCACTAACTCACTCCGATAATTAAAAGGCAAATGACTAATCAAAATATCAGAAGGAGCACAGTACACTCTGATAACTATCTAAACTAAGACACACAATCTGAAATGAGCTGACTCTGACGGAAGAATGGATTAAATGTCTCAAGTACGTTTATTGTTTTTGACATGTATATTAACAAGCCCTAATTTTTCTGACATTGAATGAAGTATAGTGTTACAGAAACGGCAGTAATAATGAGAATCAGGCGACTGCTGTGGCCCTAATTCATTCACAACAAGAAGACGACTGTTCACCTGCTCCCAAACAAAGGTCAGGATCTCACGCGCCCACGCGAATAAATGTGTGACACATTCTGAAAACACAGCAGTTTACACTACAAACAGAAAAACTTGAATACTCATGAAATACGTTATATCTTCCATGACTATAATAATAGAACAGCGTCATATCATCATGAAGAAAGACTAAAAATACATTTAATTGTTTGTACGCCATACTATGTTTAGAAGAAAATGGAGGGGCGGTGAGACCCTGAAGACCAATCCTGCCGTTCAGTAGACTAGTCAATGTTTGACAGGATCGACAAACATATTCGCTATCTGAAAAGACTGAATAATATATAGAAATCAATAATTTATTTATTACTAAACAAATTTTCATTAAAAAACCCAGAGAAGTGTTATTTTTCCTTACCTTTGAAAGAAAAACACGAGTTTATTCGCTCTGTTACTGTATTTAAGTGTTTTGTTGTTTTATTATTTCGTCGCTGAAGTCGGCCGTAAACCGCTGAAGCTGCAACCACGAACAAAATAACGCTTCTTGATTCGGTCAGAAGGGACGCGGTGATGTCACGTAGACAGCGGTGCGCGGACTCCCATTGGCAAATAACTCCCGGTATTATCAGCTGACCGCAATACAGCGGCGCGTGCAGAGCAACCCAGTGACCCCGCCTCTATGAGAACACGTCACCACCAACACCACCACACAAGTGTCACGAGCTTTGCTAACACAAGTTTTTTTAAATGTTTCAATTTGTACGATATTACAAGATATCAAACACACACACATATACAATATATAAATCAACCGAATAAAACAAAATCTAAAGAATTTGTAGTAGCTAGTAATACCAGAAACTATGCAATTAAGGGACTGGTTTTTGTTGGTTAGAGGGATCTTACAAAAACCAACTTTAGTGATTTCATCATTTGTGATGGTTAAAATAAAATAAACTAAATAAACAAAATAAGCGTCATCATTTACAGAATTATGTTTATCCGGTGATAATGAGGCAGGGTTACTGGCATACCTTTTAAGCCACAATATCTTGATGCCGTGCCTTCAGAACAAAGTCATATCATGTTAAAACAGCTGCGGTTATCTCCAAGTGTTTGTTGCCTTATCCATCTTGAAATGACCCTTATGTCATAAAGTATGCAGTTTATTATATAACTATAAAAAGTAATAAAAAGTACATTAAAACATAAAATAAATGTATAGGTTATAAAGGCTTGATTTTATTAACCTTCCTTGTGCTTCAATCATATTGCACTCTCATCCTCAAGTAAATGTCAGATTTTTTATTTTTTATTTTTTTAAGGGAAAAAGAGGGAACAGCAGAAACTGAGGATATCATTTGTTCTTTTATCAAACATTAATATCTTCAACTTGTCATTTACATAAAGTAATACAGTTAGGAAAGAAACACAAAGTACAGTCAAGGCCAGACTCAGTAAACCACAGTGCAATTTGCGCAAATCACATAAAGGTGAAATACCTGTTGGCTATAATAGATGTATACTTGAACATCAAACAAAGCTGCTGGACTTGTAAAAAGCATGGACCGGTTTTCATTCAGGACTGTGAAATAGGATTTTTGCTTCAGTGAAATACTGAAATGCTAAACATTTAAAGAGTGTGGCCCTGTTTTCTTCTGGAGGTTGGGATAGAGCTGTTGCCTTAATGAAAGACAGTCTGCCTCCATCGTTTGTCATGCTGGAAGGGCCAGAGGCTGTCCCGAATGGCAGTCTTGAAAGGGGTGGGTTCCGCACTCAGACCGAGGAGCTCCAGACGTGAGCACTCTAACTGGGCATTTTGAGGCCTTTGGGCTCCTGCTCCAGCAGGCTGCTCTGTCATCTACATGCACACATACATATACCAGGTTAATGACCAAAATAAATACAAATGGATAATATCAAAACTAAATTTAGGAGAAAAAAATGTGAAGTAAAATGTTTTTCTTAAACTAGAAGGCAGCATGTTTACATGAACAGACCACATTCTACATATAAAATATGCATGTGGTTACAGGCAAGGGTAAGGAATGCACTGTATATACAGACTGTAGGAAGGACAGAGGATATATTTAGGGCATCCTTTCAGCTTTTTGTTCACTCACAGGTATTAGATGACTGCAGGGCAGGTTGAAAGCATCTGCTATTGCACAGGCCATCTCATATTTGGTCATCTGTTCTTTGGCAGAGTAATGGAAGATTCCACGCAGTGACGGATCCTGGGGGCAACAGAAACATGCTGTATTGAAAAGTCAAGTTGATTCTAGACTTAACTAGCTCAAGTAGATCATATATCGTGCATTCATTCTCTACACGGGGTCACCATACAGTGACTTATTTCAATCCAGCTCTTGACCTAAACTGAGCTTGACACCCCTGCTATAAAGTATACACCAAACGACTCACCTGAAGGGCTCTCTCAGCCATGTTCCGGCAGACACGTGCCACATCATTAGTATAAGTGGGGAAGCGTTGCTGAGAGTGGTCTATGGTGCAGCTTTCGGCTCCCTCCTGAACACGGTCCCACAACACAGTCACTGCGCTCTCTTCAACCTTCTCCACCTCTCCAAACAGAATGGGCACTCGTAGAACAGCTGCGCCTGCTTGGAGCAATAGACAGAGAACAGAGATTGTTTTTAAAGGGAATATACCTTTTATGCTAGGGTGACTAAACGTGCCATTTTCCCAGGACACGTCCTGGCCAGGATTTCTATACTGCCTAAAATATCCGGTTTTTGGCTTTGGGTTTCTGTTTTCATACTCAATGACACAATAACAATGACCAATAACATTCAGACATTGTATGTAATCGACCAATCGTGGTGCGTTAGCAGGTGGGATCTACAGAGAACGATAAAAATCGATGCAAATACATATACATATTAGTGTTCGACTTGAAGCAGCACTGAGCAGGCAGATCGGAGTATGACATCAAAGTCATGGTACTTTTGTCATACAACAATTGGTCTGAGCAGGGCAAACAATGCCAAAACATGGATATTTTAGGCAATATAGAAATCCAGGCCAGGTCGTGTTCTGGGAAAAAGGCAGGTTTGGTCACCTTATTTTATGCTCTCCTAATACTGTAATATAGTAGTAGGCTTAACTCTATAATTGGTTGTTATTCGATTTGCAAAAAACCTGTTGTATACAATCTGCTACATTCCTACTATCATCTGATTAAAAGTTTGTACTTTTTTTAAGGTATTTATTAGTATAATTCAAATAAATGTAAGGTTGTAGTACATACTGTACATCATTTGGTTGTTAAAGCTTTACTGATTTTTATTTGTATATCTCTCAATCAACTTTGTACTGCATTGCATTATGTTTTGACTCCACAGTAAAGATTTTTTTTAAATTCACCATTAAACTAAAGATTTAAATGATCTTATTATGACATATTATTGGGAGACACAAAGTGACAACTATAATATCAACTAATATGCAATAATATCAAAGTTGTCTGCTTTGATGTTATAAAGATCCTTCTGATTTACATGACAAGATATCGGAATTCCCTCTTTTTAGTTCAAATAAATAATATCAACTTCATATTTTGATCAGTTTGGGCCTTTAAATATAATTGAGGCATTTTTCCTCAAGAATGGGTTCCGTATTGTCCTATATCATACCTATATCATTGTCCTCATCAAAAATCTTTTTTAAAAATGTATTTTATGAATCAATGAACAGTTCCTTAGGTCATTGTTAAATATATTTCTTTTGAAGTGAAGTGACACACAGCCAGGTATGGTGACCCATACTCAGAATTCGTGCTCTGCATTTAACCCATTCAAAGTGAACACATTCAGTAGTGAACACACACACACACACACACACACACACACACACCATGAACGTACACACACCAGGTGAAGTGGGCAGCCATTTATGCTGCGGTGCCTGGGGGTCAGTTGGGGGTTTGGTGCTTTGCTCAAGGGCACCTCAGTCGTGGTATTGCCAGCCCGAGACTCAAACCCACAACCCTATGGTTAGGAGTCAAACTCTCTAACCATTAGGCCACGACTTCCCGTAGTGCTTCCCTTTTGCAGTTAAGGCATAACTAACCGTTTAGATCCTTTCAGATGTGGTTGAAAAACAATATACCTGGGCAGTGTCTGAGAATCTCCCTTTCACCTTCTAGCTTGGACTTCCCATACAGATTCAAAGGATTAGGGGCATCGTTTTCTCCATAGGGAGGATTGCGTCCATCAAAAACGTAATCTGTGCTGATATAGATGAGGAAGATGCCATCTGTGGTAAAGATTTATGGAGAACTTTAATGAGTTAGTGCTTTTTTCAACCATATCTAACACAGATTTGTCCCTCTACTAACCTGATTCTTTGGCCAGAGTAGAACATGCATGCACATTCAGGTTCATGGCTTCTTCAGTGTGATGCTCCACCACATCTGGCCTCCTCTCAGCAGCACAGTGCACAATGACATGAGGCTGACATTCAAAAAAATGTATACTTTGAACACATCAGACATGTATAGAATGAAAAAAAAAAAGTTAAAAGTTGAGTTACCTGAAACCCCTGAATGACCCCTCGCACTGCATCGTCATCCAGGAGATTACACTTCAGGAAACAAGGCCGGGCACGGTTGTAGCCACATCCCAAAGCATCCCAGTCATTGTTCTTGAACTCCTTGTAAACAGCACGGCCCAGAAGCCCTGTTGCACCAGTTACAAGAACGCGCCGGTATGGAGTGTAGACTTCATCCTAAATATCAGAACCAAGTAAACATACCCTAGTAGTATGCATACATAGCTGAGATATGATGTTCATTTTATATGATGTACATTTTTTATCTGCAAGATGTCAGATGCAATCTATATGTTTGTAGTAGAAAACAGATGCAATCTGTCTGAGAAGCATATTTTCTTAATAATTGATAATTGTATCCATCCATTGGATGTATATTATATAACACATAATCGTTGTGTCTATGAGATGTTTTATTTTATTATATTATTATCATTTATTTTAAATATTTGATAAAACGATATCATGTCCGAGATGTGATTGACAATCTAAAAACCAATAAGAGTCGTCCTTCGCAGAATCTGGACACGCCCCTACAACATCATTGGTATACGATATCAGTTCGCGGGGTTTAATGACAACTGATGGAAAAATCCAATGTGGATGAGTGATTGGGTTTACTGTGACGACTTCAAATATCAAAAGAGAAGAAAGGTAAGATATTATAACGTTCTTGTGACATTAATTAGTATCTAGCTTTTGTCGTGTTGATGAACTGTAATACTGAAGTTAAAGTTTAAGACTTTAAGCGGAGTTACATGATACTAGGCCTCATTTACGGTTTACCTCAGATGTTCGAGAGTCACTTATTTCATTGTGTGAGGTAACTTATATTTAATATTTTGTTATTATAAAGACGTTGTCTTGGTAATTTAACTTACCTGTGTATGGGTTTTTATTCTTAAAAGAAATTCAATTTTTCAGTACAAGTATACATCTAGAGGAGTTATATTTGTAACGAAAGTAAGTAACTTTGTTTATATTATACGATTGTTAGAGTACAAGTTCTTCACCGAGTTTATGGTGATATAGACAATTGGAAATGGCCTTAGAAAATTACATTGGTATTAAAATAGCTTTCAAAGCCTCATACGTGAGCACAATCCACTATAAACTTCCTCAATCAGCTAATCCTCTAAAACAAAAAAGCAAAGAACCTTTTTCATATAAAATTTTCATTCATAAATTACACAATTTGCAAATATTTGAAATCTGCAGCCTCACAAGCTGACACACGAAATTGTTCAATGCAGTCGATGCTGAAGCTGCAGCACTCGAGTGTTTATTAGTCGATGAAGCCACCCTCAGGACATTTAGTGGAACTACAGCTGGGTTGGACTACGGTTGTTTTGTTGTAGAAAGTTCTCTCATTATAGATGTACACAATCCATTTACACACGTTGTTGGCATAGGTGATATTTTTGCACTAGACAGACATGCGTTTTAATTCCATCTTACTGAGTGGAGTTGAATTTGTACTGCAACTCGAAATCAACTGACTTGTACCTAGACACTCAAAAGGAAACTGGTTAATATAATTAACCTACAGAGGGCTTAAATGGCACTGTGTACACATCAGTCTAGAGTTTTTGATGAGCCCTAAATGAAAATGAAATATATCACACAATCAGAATAATTTTTCAGGTAACGTTAGTACTCATATTGCTTTTTACTGATAAACAATGCAAGCATCATCAGCTGCGTTCATCTCATCACAACTGAACGGAAAATATGCCATAACGATAACAAACGATTTGTCTTTTTTTGTATTAACGTTAAACCAGAAAACTATACCGAATAGCTCGCCTTTGGTTATAAGGCATTCGTCTGAATTAAAGTTGCTTTCGGCTTGTATACCATGATGGTGCTTCCTTAGAAATTAACCAACAATCTTAACTTACCTGAACAAGCTCAACGTGCCCTGGTTTGAAATGTATTTTAAGCTCTTTTTCTCTGATACTCATTTCAGTGTGGCTATTGTTATCATATCTTGGAGGAGAGAACTCTATTTCTAATGCGCCACTCAATCCTTAAACCCTCTTGTAACGGGTGGCTCGTGCTGTCAAAATAGGCCCGTGTCCGTTATGATCGCTAGAACATACGCACGTTAGTCTGACGCCTGTTTATGTTCTGCAGATTAGCGAATTTCTATGCCATCCTTGCAGTGTAAACAACGGCTTTTGGCCAAAACAAGACAAGTGTTCTAGCGCATCATAGCTGCGCACTTTTGTGCAGTTTCCATGCGGTTGAGTTTCGCTTTAGTTCGCGTCAGCTGTTTTATGTTCCAGCATCTAAGACTGTAATCAGTATAAATATCGGCATAATCGTAAATAAAAAATATGTAATAGGAATTACAGAATACTGAAACACTATATACAAGTAAAACTTTAAAATAGATTGACGGCGGAATGCGAATGAGTTCCCAAAATAGAGCCAAATCCGGCGATACAAAGCTAAGTTAATGGTCATAAAACGTTTCCAAACAACTTGAAATCGTATATATTTAGTTTTCACCCTGAAAAACAGATTTCTATAATATAAACGTCGTTAGAATAATACATTTACCAAAGAACAGAATTAACTGTTTTATTAGCTTCATACAGAGATGCAGCTGAAATCTGTAAATCTCTTAACATTATATTGAGGCTACCTTAGATCACATACATGCGACATAAATCCATGTAAATTTTACCTGATAATCCCCGTAGTTAAAACCAGGCATATTTGGACTACATGCAGGTGAAGTATGAAGCCTTTAGCATGAAAATGTTTTTCTGCAGTACCAATGGTGATTTCAGAATAAAAGTCCTGGTCTGTGTTCATATAGAAGTCCCAACTGTGGGCCATTTCTTTTTCTTTCTTTCTTTCTTTCTTTCTTTCTTTCTTTCTTTCTTTCTTTCTTTCTTTCTTTCTTTTCTTTCTTTCTTTCTTTCTTTCTTTTCTTTCTTTCTTTATTTCTTTCGTAATTTTTTTTAGATAATACTATATTTTTATCCCAGTCAGTAACAAAAATTTATATTCAAGAATTATTAATATATATATTTTTTTCTGTGCAGGGATAGAGTGAAAAGTGGTATCTAGATATTTATGTTACTGGTTGATGTTATGTTGGTATGTTTCCGGCCTGTGTACTTAACTGTACATTCTTAGTGTGAATAGTATTTTGAGAAGCGTGGGGGAAAAAAAGGGTTGTTTCCGCCCGGTTTCGAACCGGGGACCTTTCGCGTGTTAGGCGAACGTGATAACCACTACACTACGGAAACCATGTGCAAAGTATTGTGGGTATTTTTATTTTTATACGTAAAATTACAATCATGGATAACTATTAAGAAATGTTAAAAAATTAATCTTCAATTAAAAATAAAAAAAGCACCCAATCAGTATATTACAATGGTTTCTGAAGTATCACGTGAGTAATTGCTGCTGTACAGGATTAAATTATATTTTAAAATATATTTAAATAGATTTATTATTATTAGAACAATAGTTATTTTAATCTGTAATACTATTTCACAACATTAGAGTTTTTACCAAATTTTGGAGCACATAAATGCAGACTTTGTGAACATGCAGACTTTGTGAAGAGACTTAATAAAAAAAGACAGATACTGTACTATTAAATCTCAGTAAAGGTAGACAGTTAAACAAAGGCCACATGAATAAAAATTAAAGAGTAACTAAACCCTAAACCAACTTTTTTTAGTTAATGATCTATAAGAATGAGGCTTTATTAGTGCTGTTCATTATTTCGAGTAACTTTTTTGACATTTGAGTATAAAGTGTTTTAATTCTACAATATATGGTGTATAAACGTCTGAGTGCTGCCCTCTTCAGGTTGAACGGTGGCTACTGCAGTTTATTTTTCCTATTGGATGTTGCGGTGGCAAGTGATGTAAGTGGTGGCAGGTGACGTTAGCAGTTTCCAGCTCACCACGCCCCTTGGTACGAGCTACCACGCCCTTGGCAGTATAAACCATCTTGTTCCGTAAAAATCACTAGCGAGTCAGGAGTTGGAATTGCGAGTATTGAAAACGACCAGGATAGACTATTATAGCATCTACTTAGCATATCAATTATATAGTTATTTAGATCTTCAAGTTAGTGTAGATTTATCTGTATTTAGTACAGTGGTCAGGATGGTACGTAGGTGTAGAGTTGCTGGTTGTGACAGCACTGCTGGACTGCATAGTTTTCCAGCAGACATTAAAATTAGGCGCCAGTGATTGCATGCACTTGGTCTGGAAGACCGTAAGTTCCCGCCTAGAGCTGGAGTGTGCAAACTGCATTTTACACGGGATTGCTTCTCCAACACAATGGAGGTGGAAATGGGCTTCTACACACAGCTCATGCTGAAAAGCGACGCGGTGCGGGAGTTAAGACCGCAGTTTGAGCCAGTTGCTCGAATTGATATGAACAAACACCTCGACATCCTCCACTTCAGATGAAGGTAGGTGAGAAAAGTCCTCTACTTCAAACGATCACTCTGTTGCAAAGCTAATTGCGTCATTACAGTCACTCTCCATTTTAGCGTCTCTGACAGCAGCTGTCAATCAATCCGTCACTGTGGGTCTCAGGTTCACGCCGCTCTCGCTCAGCCCTGCCCTCGGTTAGCCCCTCTATCTCCGCTGTGATCTGCCCACTTTTCAGCATTTTTCAAATATTGTCAGTGGGTGGAGTCAGGCTCTGACCAGGGGTTTAGTTACACTTTAAAAATTCTTCAGTAAAAAATAAAAGTTGTTTCCGCCCGGTTTCGAACCGGGGACCTTTCGCGTGTGAGGCGAACGTGATAACCACTACACTACGGAAACCACATGTCTCCCCTGCTTTGCATATTTCTACTCGTAATCTATCACACTTAATATAGGTAATAAAGATACTTTACACATGAATGCAAATAGGAATATTTGGCAATATAGCTCAAATCTGTCAGTAGTGTTTGATCTCTTAACATTCCAAATGTGTGTTATTGTGGGAGTAACACACCTCAGTACTCAAGGGGGCGCTAGAGTTAACTTCACCTATTGGTTCTTGATGTTTTCATTCCAGATGTGTTGGTAATAAGGTAGCCAAGAATAACTAGATGCATCCCAAATTGCATCCTTATGCATTGTTCTGAGGGCTTGCAAAATTATGTAGCACAAAATTAATTTAACTAACACAAATAAAAAAAGACATCAGCTGAACTTTACTGCGGACAAATCAACATGATCAGCAAAAACTAGTAGCATGTAGGGATGTAACGATTCACATTTGAAATTTAAAAGGAATATATGGGAAGTTTGGGGAATTTATTGGAATTAATTGGAAATTTGAAGTAGGGGTGTGCGAAATCGCAATTTGAGACATTGCGATTGGCTAATCGCAAAAGCCTGTGAAGAGCCGTTCACAATTGTCACACTTACATAGCCTGTTTTTAATGCTCTGTATATATCCGCGCATGGCCCTGCACCGCAAATCTCCACGAGCGGATCTGGCAGTATGGATGAGGCTTGACGCACACGCGGAAACCTGCATCAACTCGCGCCTGGCTCTGCGTTTAAAACTGATGTAAAATCAGCCCAACTGCTTGCTAATTTCACTTGATGAAATAATACATTCAGCACATTTTCCACTTGTTCTTGAAATCCCAAATACAATGTAACAAAATACTTTAAAAATTGACTAAAGAAATACAGTTCTTTTATTTAGATAAAAAAATAATCTTTCCAGTGAAATTCAGTAATTAAGTTAATTCTGTAAAAGTAGTTATACCATTATAATCTTGTCTGCTGAAAAAACAAAAACAAACAAACAACAACAAAAAATAGAATAGAACCCCTCCCAAAACAATTGAAAATTTAATAGATTTCAGGGTTATGATGGGAATTGTATTGGTTTTAAAGGTCCCATTTTTTTGTGCTTTTTTGAAGCTTTGATTGTGTTTACAGTGTGCAATATAACATGTGTTCATGTTTCGCCTGTAAAAAACACAGTATTTTTCACACAATTCACCCATCTGTATACCGCTGTTTTCACTGTCATAAAAACGGGCTGATGACTTCCTTGTTCTATAAAGTCCCTCCTTCAGAAACACGTAACAAGTTCTGATTGTGCCAGTGGTTCCTGTGTTGTGATACACTTACCGGTTGTGTTCCATAAACAACGCCTTCTCCAGACAAAGAGAGAACTGCTCCATCTTTCAGGAATAATCTTTGTGCGAATCCGGCATTAAACTGATTGAGATTGAGGAAGCTCGCTGTCCTCAGCAAAATGTGCTGCACATAGTTTTACATGTGGATTATAATTTTAATCATTAAAGGGGGGGTGAAATGCTTGTTTTCACTCAATATCCTGTTAATCTTGAGTACCTATAGAGTAGTACTGCATCCTTCATAACTCCAAAAAGTCTTTATTTTTATTATATTTATAAGAGAAAGATAGTCTGTACCGATTTTTCCCGGAAAAACACGAGCGTCTGGAGGTGTGATGTGTGGGCGGAGCTAAAGAATCACGAGCGACAGTAGGCTTTTGAGTTGAGAGCATGTGGAAGCTGTGACACAGATCCAGAGGCTGAAATTTAACAAGAGCAGCATCAGCAAAGGCGTCTCTATGTGGTATGTACTGAAACTGTATATATTTGCTTAGCGGTTTTGGAAAATGACTAAGTTCCACTTTATGTCGTCTTTTTTTTTTTTTTTTTTTAAGCTGTACATGTGGAAAGTGCAGTTTGATGACAACATCGCATGTTGTTTACTTGATGTGCTTACGCGCCGATAGCTAAGTTAACAACACAGAGATATTTCAAGCAGTTTTACTCACCGCATGTGGTTGCAACACACGATCGTGACCCTTTTTCGTTGGGACTGCATTATCCTTAAGAAATAAACAATGTGCAAATCCGGCGTCAAACTGGTCCTTGTTTGTAAAACCAGCATCTTCGAAATGCCCTGGCATTGCCCTGGCAACCAAAAACACACTTCTTTTGTGACTTTTCGCGACGCTCTCGCAAATGCCGCGAATGTGAATGCCTGTGCTCATTCTCTCAGTGCTCTGCTATACGGGAGCACGCGCTCTTCCAACAGAAGTGCCTTAGGACCCATATAAGGAAATTCCGCTCCATCTAACGTCACACAGAGCCATACTCGAAAAAAAACTTTCCGAAACTTGTGACAAACCGGAAGAGGTTTTTTTGGAACAAAAATACTCCTTCAAACGTACAACTTAATTTTAGAAACTTTTTAGAGACCATGTGGGCGGAGGTTAGTCAAAAAACTGTTTTAGTGATGTCATTACTGCAGGAACTACAGTTTAAAACATGGGATCATGAAGAACGGACCTATAATGTAAACTATAATGGTGTCTGTTTGATGGATTCTATTGGTGGGATGTAATATGGCAGATGGCAACCAATAGATCAACTGTAATTCCTATTGGAATAATGCCAAAAACAAAAATATATTTTGTAATGGTTTAATGAAAACTGTAAGAATTTCCTTTTTCTTTTTTTCAGCTGGCTAATGATACTCATACTGTGCTGCACATTATTGACAATATTGAGTTGAGGCTTGACTTTGCGAAGTTAAAATCGCAAATCAAATTGCAATCACAATATCTGTCAAAAAAAAAAAAACGCAAATAGATATCTTCCCCATATCACACAGCGTTATATATATATATTTATATTTTAGGGCTGGTAAGCGATTGCAATTTTTAATCTAATTAATTACATGATGTGGTGGTTAATTAATCTAATTAATTGCACATCAAATTTGGAGAAATTACTGTGAAAAGATCATTTAAAGTCGTTGTGCAAGGCATCAAACAGAGATTACAAAAAGTAGGTTCAGCAAGAAATATTTTGTTTGAGAACATTTATTACATATACTCTTTTGGACAATGTCAGTAAATGATGACAGAATTGTCATTTTTGGTTGGGTGAACTATAACTTGAATAATTTATTTTCTCAATTTTATTATTATTACTGTGGAAATATAAAATTATTTCTTTAATGAAATGATACTCTAATAATAAACTAAAACTGCCAGTAGGTGGTGGTAAATGTCTTTATGGGCCTTTCACACAGGACACGGTATGCGCTGTGCAGCACTATAAAACCCATTCATCTCAATGGCTTGTGCCGCGCAAGGATGTTTTGTTGCTGCGTCGACCTAAGCGCAAGCGCAGCGGTGCGCATCATTTGCGTGCTTGCGCGCACGCCACGGTCAAAGTTCAAAATAGTTCAACTTTTGCCGCTGCGCTCTGTGACGATTACCAGCGCGACCAATAGAATCGAGGGATCCAAACAAGCACAGAAATCAAAATGGATGAACGGCTAGTACTGTGTGTGTGTCAGAATTTCCTGAGCTGTACGATACAAGTTTGCGGTCGTACCCACTGCCTTCTTCCTTGCTTCTCTCTTAATTTTCATCAGTAGGACTAGCGCTATCGCTCGCTTACAATGGGACAGATACATTTTTGCTGCTGACCGAAAGGAGGAACAACAAACTATGAAAGAGCTCCCGCTAAAAGTTTTTAAAACTCCGCCTACGCCATAGTGCAGCACAGCGCAAATCGCGTTGTATCTAAAGGGCAACGCTGAACCCAGCGGCAAGCCGCGCGCAGACCGCGTCCTGTGTGAAAGGCCCATTAATGATAACTCATAACTCAACTTATATTTGTCATATCTTGATTTTGCTGGCTAGATAGCTACTGTATAAAAACTATTAGGTATTTACTAGTTAAACTTGGAAAAAGCATATGATAAAGCGCATGTCAATACATTAAAGAGAACTATTAATGTATTGACATGCAATTAATGTGAACTAAATTACACTTTAATGTCAGTTAACAATACACTTAAGTGTAAATTAAATGTAATGTTTTTGACCATATAAATGCATATTATTTGTAACTAATTTCAAATATATTACAACTTAAAATTACATGAATTGCAATTAGTTTAACTTTTGAGTGATATTTTTGAACCATTTAAGTGGGATTTTAGTATATTTCATATGTGATTTGAAATATGGTAAATATGTACTTCTGAACAAGCAATTAATGTGAACTGAAATATAATTCAACGTCATATATCTCTGGGAATAAAGTTGAAATTTTGTATATTAAATAATAATAATAATAATAATAACCTCTTAATAACCTTATTACAATCAAAGCAAAAACACAAAATGATAAACCCTCTACATTTATTGACAAATCAATCTCTAAAACAAATACACTAAAATGCTTTTTGCTGATGCGCTAGAAAAACTGAACACTATACAGTTACAACACTTCAACTTACTTATTAGAAAGAGTTTGGAGAACAATGCAAATTTCACCATCATGGAAAACACCATCTTCAAGATGTCTAAATCTGTTTCCTCATCGGAGACCTAAAAATGTCCACACAGTCAAAATTTACTGGTATTACTATACTTGTGGAGTCATTTGGTCGCCATAAAATATAGGATTACTAACACACAAACAACACACATTTAAAAAAAAAAAAAAAAGAAAAGAAATTTATCTATGCATGTACAACAAACGAGACCTTATTGTAAAACATGACCAAAGTGGGTTAGTTGTACCCCTGGTTTCACAGACAAGGCTTAAGACCAGCCTGAGGCTAAAATGTAATTCTGAGCTGTTTCAACTGATAGAAACTTGCACTGACTGATCTTTAAAAATACCAGTGCCTTTGTTTTGTCTCAAGATGCACACCAGTAATGATTTTTTTCTATGGCATGTCAAGGAAAATGACTTAAATGTCCTAACTGAACTCTGATCTGGCTAAGTTTACGCCCTGTCTGTGAAATCAGGCCATTAGTTCTCAAACTTCTACTAGCACCAACATTAAACAGGACCGAACATTTTCTTATAAAATCTTACTCCAGCATTAGTGAATGCAAGTTTGACTAAATAAATAAATACATTTAAAAAAAGAACTCCAGATGAACTTGCTGGGACGTGCTGTCTGTCAGTGTCCCAGAAGCTCTTCATCGGAAGTAAACTTCACATGTCATGAAGCTGCACACCATCTCTCCTCAGTCTGTGTGAATGGAAAAAACGATCCAAAGAGGCAGGAAAATCCAAACAACTTCCTTGAGGAAAGAAAAAACAATTGTTATAAAACATATCCAGCCATTATAAATGGTTCAGTTGAGTGAAAGCAATAGACACAGTTTCAGTCCAAAGTTTAAATAAATCTTGCAGTATCTACAAAATGTTAATAATTTAAGCAGTAAGAGGGTAGAGAGGTAGAATAATAATAATTAAAAAAATGCAATTACTTCTCTGATGAAGCAGTATATTCTGCAAGATGTTTGTAAACTTTTGACCACATCTGCATCACCTAAGATCTGAAACGATTCCTCGAGTAACTCGATTAAATCGATTAAAAAAATCGAGTAACTCGATTAAAAGCCTCTTTTAATTCATTTTAAATCTCATGTCAGGTTCTTTCGCAATGATTTTTTCAATGTGACACAACGCGTTTACGTCACCCACAAAGCGGAAGGAGACACAAGCGCTGCATCCAAAATCGCATACTGCAAGGAGTCAGCAGTGTTTTGATTTGAGGGAGCGGGCAAACGTAAAGAGAATGTCATGGCATGTGTCCATTGCAAGATAGAGCTGGCATTCCACAACTAGGGCCCTATGATTTCCGCGATGCAGAAAACACAGAGGGAATCGCGGAATCCAGTCATAAAAACGGAATTTACAGTTTAACGCGGGATGGCATGGAATTTGCCAAATTTTGAATGAATTCATAAAAAATAGGCCATTACACTTACATCAAATCACAATAAGGAATAATATCTTTACATATTAAGCTGGAACCGTCTATTTAAATATGAATCCTGCATGTTCTGCGTGTCTCTGTTAATGAATGGAGCAAAAGCGCATCTTCCTTTATTAACACAAGGAAACGCACGTGACGCTCGCGGTAATTTCAGCGTCTGCTGTCTCACTAAATAAGGACATGAACACATGAAGAACATCTCGAGAACTGCTCTGACAGTCACTTCATGAGCATTTGACCATTAGATTTGAGTAAATCTAGCGTCACATCACATACACAGAACTGTAAAGGTACATCAACACGTAAAAAGTCCGGTTTAGTTTAAATCAAGTATTTGCCAGAGATGTATCACTATTGTTCAGCAGAATGTACTTAGCCTACAAAATGTACATTCACAAAAATCAAACATTTTTTTTTTAAGGTTTAATCATACAGCATTTCTTCCATGTTTTATTTTTAGTAGTAAATCCCTTTTGTTTACCAAAAAGTTACATTTGCTTAATTTTCAATAATTAAAAGATTAATGTTTATAAATTAATGTTTTATGTGTTTAATGTTTAATGTGCATCTCAGAAAATACTTTATTTAAAACCCCAAATGAATGGCACTTAAATGCATTTAATTACAGACAGAGAAACAATGGGTAATAATTAAATGTTTATTTTTGATGTATACATTGCATTCTATGCATTTAAATAATTAAAATATTTGTTTTTCTAAAAAAGGAAACTTAGTTGTTCATTTTAAGAAACCCAGCAGTCTTATTTTCTCTTGCATAATTAATATTGCACTTTAATTAAGCAAAAACACATTTTATCTGATTACTCGATTAATCGATGATATTTTTGGTAGAATACTCGATTACTAAAATATTCGATAGCTACAGCCCTAATCTGAATTAACATTACCACAATCTTCAGGGCAACACTGTGGTAGAATACTCGGAGATAGATGTTCCTTCAGATTTCCCATAAACCGCAGAATTCCTGACCACACCATTTTCATTGACACTGGGCTTTAAAAATAGATAACATTTTTACAAACATTGATTATTCCTAATTTAGGAACTCTTCCAATTACCAAAAATATATAAATATCCCTTTTTTATTATTATATATTTGTGACGAGTGGGGCAGGGGCGAGAGCCGTGGGAACGGGGCGAGGCCAGTGGAGAGATGAGCAACACCTGCTCGACCCAGCGGTCAATATAAAGGATATAAAACAGGAGCGACGACAGTGAAGGTATGAGAAAGGACCAGGCCTGGGTTTTATTTTATGTTTAGATTTTTTTTTTTTTTTTTTTTGACAATCAAACTGAATCTTTAATAATAAAATAAACACAAAACAGCACGGCAGCCCCTCACGGACGACTGCCGCGCACAAACAAAATAAATCCAGGCCTGGTCCTCTCTCGTCCTTCACTGTCATTGCTCCTGTTTTATATCCTTCCATGTCCTCCGTGGGACTCGAGACCGGTGGGTCGAGTAGGTGTCGCTCATTTCTCAATCACTCCACCGGCCTCGCCCCAATTCCCATGGCTCTCGGCCCCGCCCCATTCCCGAGACTGCGCTCTTCTCCACCCTCCGGGGGGGGGGACGGTCACAGTGACCTGCGGGAACCTGGGGGTAGGACAGACGAGGCGAGAGAAAAGGAGATGGAAGGATGAGGAGTGACAGAGACGAGAGAGAGAGGAGAAAAAAAAGAAAAAATTCCGGTTCCAAGACGCACTGCCGCTCGGCCCTCCACCAGCTTGGTGATCTCCTCCGCGGTGCTTGGCGGTGGCACTGGAAGGCCCTCGGCGGACGGCACAACACTACTCGGCGGCAATTGTTTTTAGTCCACACACGCGATCACATTCCGATATCAGAATGCATTCAGAGATAAATTATGTGATTAATTCAACTTCTTGAGTTCATATAGCAAGAACTGCCGCATTATGGTGAAAGCCACATGAATGGCAAGACTAAATTAAGGATAAAGAAAACGTATATGAAGATATACATACTTGATTCATCGTCTACAGCACATAATGTCTCATCTGTACTCATCAAAACGTGACGCTTCATTGTCCTCTACTCGTTTGTTTCTTCTCTCACACATCGTGACGATTACACAAACATGGCGCACGGCACATTTTTCAAAAACTGCTGAAGTAGTGCGCCGTCATGACATAATATTTTGGCGCATGCTCATTAAACAAACAAATACTGCGTGGTTACCTATTATTTCAAGCTTTCCATTTCTACTGAAGTTCAGGTTGCTCTAATTCGTTGTGTGGTTAGTCCAAAGACTATGGTTAGACTTATTCACCTAGCTAAAAGTCATTTTTACAGTGCAGATTAGCCTATGTTACAAACCAAATGTAGTCTATTTGAATCCAAATTAATTTGGTTTAGATTCGTTAATCTTTTGCTTGCAATTAATGCACTTAAATGTGTGTTTAAATGACTTAGAACAACATAATGATATTGAAAGTATTCTGTAAATTATGGTACTATTAAATACAAATACATTACTTTCAGAAAATATTATGTAGAAAATGTAATTTATAGAATTCATAGAGCAGGAGCTTGTGATGAAATTTCATCAAGTTTTATTGGAGTATACTGTATAAGAAAATGTATTGAAGTTTATTTTTATTAATTGCATTAATGCACATAGTATATATTATAGTCTAAATAGTAATACATTTAAAATACATTAACAAATGTAATTTTAGAGAACACACTTAAGTTGAAATTAAAATCAATTATTTTACATGTGCTTTAGTATATCGTAAAATATAAAAAAATAAGTCTACTTCTTTAAAATACAATAAAATCATAATTATGTCAAATGTATAGGTAATACTTAATTAGACATTATCATAAAGTGAAATTTTTCTAAAGTGCACTTAACTATGTTAAGACCTATTGTCAATAAAGTGTAATCTCTAAGTACACTAAAGTGGCCTTTAATTTACAATTATATGATATTACCTGCAAATGGACTTTTAAAAAAGTATACTTTTAAGATTGGAAGTACACAAGTATACTTTTAATACAATTAAGCACACTTCTTTTTCACTAGGGTACCATGATGGTGCTTCCTTAGAAATTGACCAACAATCTTAACTTACCTGAACAAACTCAACGTGCCCTGGTTTGAAATGTATCTTAAGCTCTTTATCTCTGATACTCATTTCAGTGTGGCTATTGTTATGATGTCTTGGAGTAGAGACCTCTATTTCTAATGCGCCACTCAATCCTAAAAACCCTCTTGTAACGGGTGGCTTGTGCTGTCAAAATAGGCCCATGTACGTTATGATCGCTAGAACATACGCACGTTAGTCTGACGCCTGTTTATGTTCTGCAGATTAGCGAATTTCTATGCCGTCCTTGCAGTGTAAACAACAGCTTTTGGCCAAATCAAAGACAAGTGTTCTGGCGCATAATAGCTGCGCACTTTTGCGCAGTTTCTATGGGGCTGAGTTTCGCTTTAGTTCGCGTCAGCTGTTTTATGTTCCAGCATCTAAGACTGTCATCAGTATAAATATCGGCATAATCTTAAATTAATATGTAATAGGAATTACAAAATACTGAAAGACTCTATAGAAGTTAAACTTTAAAATAGATTGACGGCAAAATGCGAATGAGTTCCCAAAATAGAGCAAAATCCGGCGATGTATATTTAGTTTTCACCCTGAAACACAGATTTCTATAATATAGATGTCATTAGAATAATACATTTACCAAAGAACAGAATTGACTGCTTTATTAGCTTCACACAGAGATGCAACTGAAATCTGTAAATTTCTAAACATATATATAGAGGCTACATTAGATCACATACATGCGACATGAATCCATGTAAATTTTACCTGATAATCCCCGTAGTTAAAACCAGGCATATTTGGAATACATGCAGGTGAAGTATGAAGCCTTTAGCATGAAAATGTTTTTCCAAGTCCTTGTTCTGCAGTACCAATGGTGATTTCAGAATAAAAGTCCTGGTCTGTGTTCATATAGAAGTCCCAACTGTGGGCCATTTCTTTCTTTCTTTCTTTCTTTCTTTCTTTCTTTCTTTCTTTCTTTCTTTCTTTCTTTCTTTCTTTCTTTCTTTCTTTCTTTCTTTCGTAATTTTTTAGATAAAACTATATTTTTATCCCAGTTAAATTGTCAGTAACAAAAATTTATATTCAAGAATTATTAATATATATTTTTTTCTTTGTAGGGATAGGGTGAAAAGGGGTATCTAGATATTTATGTTACTGGTTGATGTTATGTTGGTATTTTTAAACGTTTCTGGCCTGTGTACTTAACTGGACATTCTTAGTTTGAATGGTATTTGGAGAAGTGTGGGGGAAAAAAGGGTTGTTTCCGCCCGGTTTCGAACCGGGGACCTTTCGCGTGTGAGGCGAACGTGATAACCACTACACTACGGAAACCACATGTCTCCCCTGCTTTGCATATTTCTACTCGTAATCTATCACACTTAATATAGGTAATAAAGATACTTTACACATGAATGCAAATAGGAATATTTGGCAATATAGCTCAAATCTGTCAGTAGTGTTTGATCTCTTAACATTCCAAATGTGTGTTATTGTGGGAGTAACACACCTCAGTACTCAAGGGGGCGCTAGAGTTAACTTCACCTATTGGTTCTTGATGTTTTCATTCCAGATGTGTTGGTAATAAGGTAGCCAAGAATAACTAGATGCATCCCAAATTGCATCCTTATGCATTGTTCTGAGGGCTTGCAAAATTATGTAGCACAAAATTAATTTAACTAACACAAATAAAAAAAGACATCAGCTGAACTTTACTGCGGACAAATCAACATGATCAGCAAAAACTAGTAGCATGTAGGGATGTAACGATTCACATTTGAAATTTAAAAGGAATATATGGGAAGTTTGGGGAATTTATTGGAATTAATTGGAAATTTGAAGTAGGGGTGTGCGAAATCGCAATTTGAGACATTGCGATTGGCTAATCGCAAAAGCCTGTGAAGAGCCGTTCACAATTGTCACACTTACATAGCCTGTTTTTAATGCTCTGTATATATCCGCGCATGGCCCTGCACCGCAAATCTCCACGAGCGGATCTGGCAGTATGGATGAGGCTTGACGCACACGCGGAAACCTGCATCAACTCGCGCCTGGCTCTGCGTTTAAAACTGATGTAAAATCAGCCCAACTGCTTGCTAATTTCACTTGATGAAATAATACATTCAGCACATTTTCCACTTGTTCTTGAAATCCCAAATACAATGTAACAAAATACTTTAAAAATTGACTAAAGAAATACAGTTCTTTTATTTAGATAAAAAAATAATCTTTCCAGTGAAATTCAGTAATTAAGTTAATTCTGTAAAAGTAGTTATACCATTATAATCTTGTCTGCTGAAAAAACAAAAACAAACAAACAACAACAAAAAATAGAATAGAACCCCTCCCAAAACAATTGAAAATTTAATAGATTTCAGGGTTATGATGGGAATTGTATTGGTTTTAAAGGTCCCATTTTTTTGTGCTTTTTTGAAGCTTTGATTGTGTTTACAGTGTGCAATATAACATGTGTTCATGTTTCGCCTGTAAAAAACACAGTATTTTTCACACAATTCACCCATCTGTATACCGCTGTTTTCACTGTCATAAAAACGGGCTGATGACTTCCTTGTTCTATAAAGTCCCTCCTTCAGAAACACGTAACAAGTTCTGATTGTGCCAGTGGTTCCTGTGTTGTGATACACTTACCGGTTGTGTTCCATAAACAACGCCTTCTCCAGACAAAGAGAGAACTGCTCCATCTTTCAGGAATAATCTTTGTGCGAATCCGGCATTAAACTGATTGAGATTGAGGAAGCTCGCTGTCCTCAGCAAAATGTGCTGCACATAGTTTTACATGTGGATTATAATTTTAATCATTAAAGGGGGGGTGAAATGCTTGTTTTCACTCAATATCCTGTTAATCTTGAGTACCTATAGAGTAGTACTGCATCCTTCATAACTCCAAAAAGTCTTTATTTTTATTATATTTATAAGAGAAAGATAGTCTGTACCGATTTTTCCCGGAAAAACACGAGCGTCTGGAGGTGTGATGTGTGGGCGGAGCTAAAGAATCACGAGCGACAGTAGGCTTTTGAGTTGAGAGCATGTGGAAGCTGTGACACAGATCCAGAGGCTGAAATTTAACAAGAGCAGCATCAGCAAAGGCGTCTCTATGTGGTATGTACTGAAACTGTATATATTTGCTTAGCGGTTTTGGAAAATGACTAAGTTCCACTTTATGTCGTCTTTTTTTTTTTTTTTTTTTAAGCTGTACATGTGGAAAGTGCAGTTTGATGACAACATCGCATGTTGTTTACTTGATGTGCTTACGCGCCGATAGCTAAGTTAACAACACAGAGATATTTCAAGCAGTTTTACTCACCGCATGTGGTTGCAACACACGATCGTGACCCTTTTTCGTTGGGACTGCATTATCCTTAAGAAATAAACAATGTGCAAATCCGGCGTCAAACTGGTCCTTGTTTGTAAAACCAGCATCTTCGAAATGCCCTGGCATTGCCCTGGCAACCAAAAACACACTTCTTTTGTGACTTTTCGCGACGCTCTCGCAAATGCCGCGAATGTGAATGCCTGTGCTCATTCTCTCAGTGCTCTGCTATACGGGAGCACGCGCTCTTCCAACAGAAGTGCCTTAGGACCCATATAAGGAAATTCCGCTCCATCTAACGTCACACAGAGCCATACTCGAAAAAAAACTTTCCGAAACTTGTGACAAACCGGAAGAGGTTTTTTTGGAACAAAAATACTCCTTCAAACGTACAACTTAATTTTAGAAACTTTTTAGAGACCATGTGGGCGGAGGTTAGTCAAAAAACTGTTTTAGTGATGTCATTACTGCAGGAACTACAGTTTAAAACATGGGATCATGAAGAACGGACCTATAATGTAAACTATAATGGTGTCTGTTTGATGGATTCTATTGGTGGGATGTAATATGGCAGATGGCAACCAATAGATCAACTGTAATTCCTATTGGAATAATGCCAAAAACAAAAATATATTTTGTAATGGTTTAATGAAAACTGTAAGAATTTCCTTTTTCTTTTTTTCAGCTGGCTAATGATACTCATACTGTGCTGCACATTATTGACAATATTGAGTTGAGGCTTGACTTTGCGAAGTTAAAATCGCAAATCAAATTGCAATCACAATATCTGTCAAAAAAAAAAAAACGCAAATAGATATCTTCCCCATATCACACAGCGTTATATATATATATTTATATTTTAGGGCTGGTAAGCGATTGCAATTTTTAATCTAATTAATTACATGATGTGGTGGTTAATTAATCTAATTAATTGCACATCAAATTTGGAGAAATTACTGTGAAAAGATCATTTAAAGTCGTTGTGCAAGGCATCAAACAGAGATTACAAAAAGTAGGTTCAGCAAGAAATATTTTGTTTGAGAACATTTATTACATATACTCTTTTGGACAATGTCAGTAAATGATGACAGAATTGTCATTTTTGGTTGGGTGAACTATAACTTGAATAATTTATTTTCTCAATTTTATTATTATTACTGTGGAAATATAAAATTATTTCTTTAATGAAATGATACTCTAATAATAAACTAAAACTGCCAGTAGGTGGTGGTAAATGTCTTTATGGGCCTTTCACACAGGACACGGTATGCGCTGTGCAGCACTATAAAACCCATTCATCTCAATGGCTTGTGCCGCGCAAGGATGTTTTGTTGCTGCGTCGACCTAAGCGCAAGCGCAGCGGTGCGCATCATTTGCGTGCTTGCGCGCACGCCACGGTCAAAGTTCAAAATAGTTCAACTTTTGCCGCTGCGCTCTGTGACGATTACCAGCGCGACCAATAGAATCGAGGGATCCAAACAAGCACAGAAATCAAAATGGATGAACGGCTAGTACTGTGTGTGTGTCAGAATTTCCTGAGCTGTACGATACAAGTTTGCGGTCGTACCCACTGCCTTCTTCCTTGCTTCTCTCTTAATTTTCATCAGTAGGACTAGCGCTATCGCTCGCTTACAATGGGACAGATACATTTTTGCTGCTGACCGAAAGGAGGAACAACAAACTATGAAAGAGCTCCCGCTAAAAGTTTTTAAAACTCCGCCTACGCCATAGTGCAGCACAGCGCAAATCGCGTTGTATCTAAAGGGCAACGCTGAACCCAGCGGCAAGCCGCGCGCAGACCGCGTCCTGTGTGAAAGGCCCATTAATGATAACTCATAACTCAACTTATATTTGTCATATCTTGATTTTGCTGGCTAGATAGCTACTGTATAAAAACTATTAGGTATTTACTAGTTAAACTTGGAAAAAGCATATGATAAAGCGCATGTCAATACATTAAAGAGAACTATTAATGTATTGACATGCAATTAATGTGAACTAAATTACACTTTAATGTCAGTTAACAATACACTTAAGTGTAAATTAAATGTAATGTTTTTGACCATATAAATGCATATTATTTGTAACTAATTTCAAATATATTACAACTTAAAATTACATGAATTGCAATTAGTTTAACTTTTGAGTGATATTTTTGAACCATTTAAGTGGGATTTTAGTATATTTCATATGTGATTTGAAATATGGTAAATATGTACTTCTGAACAAGCAATTAATGTGAACTGAAATATAATTCAACGTCATATATCTCTGGGAATAAAGTTGAAATTTTGTATATTAAATAATAATAATAATAATAATAACCTCTTAATAACCTTATTACAATCAAAGCAAAAACACAAAATGATAAACCCTCTACATTTATTGACAAATCAATCTCTAAAACAAATACACTAAAATGCTTTTTGCTGATGCGCTAGAAAAACTGAACACTATACAGTTACAACACTTCAACTTACTTATTAGAAAGAGTTTGGAGAACAATGCAAATTTCACCATCATGGAAAACACCATCTTCAAGATGTCTAAATCTGTTTCCTCATCGGAGACCTAAAAATGTCCACACAGTCAAAATTTACTGGTATTACTATACTTGTGGAGTCATTTGGTCGCCATAAAATATAGGATTACTAACACACAAACAACACACATTTAAAAAAAAAAAAAAAAGAAAAGAAAATTATCTATGCATGTACAACAAACGAGACCTTATTGTAAAACATGACCAAAGTGGGTTAGTTGTACCCCTGGTTTCACAGACAAGGCTTAAGACCAGCCTGAGGCTAAAATGTAATTCTGAGCTGTTTCAACTGATAGAAACTTGCACTGACTGATCTTTAAAAATACCAGTGCCTTTGTTTTGTCTCAAGATGCACACCAGTAATGATTTTTTTCTATGGCATGTCAAGGAAAATGACTTAAATGTCCTAACTGAACTCTGATCTGGCTAAGTTTACGCCCTGTCTGTGAAACCAGGCCATTAGTTCTCAAACTTCTACTAGCACCAACATTAAACAGGACCGAACATTTTCTTATAAAATCTTACTCCAGCATTAGTGAATGCAAGTTTGACTAAATAAATAAATACATTTAAAAAAAGAACTCCAGATGAACTTGCTGGGACGTGCTGTCTGTCAGTGTCCCAGAAGCTCTTCATCGGAAGTAAACTTCACATGTCATGAAGCTGCACACCATCTCTCCTCAGTCTGTGTGAATGGAAAAAACGATCCAAAGAGGCAGGAAAATCCAAACAACTTCCTTGAGGAAAGAAAAAACAATTGTTATAAAACATATCCAGCCATTATAAATGGTTCAGTTGAGTGAAAGCAATAGACACAGTTTCAGTCCAAAGTTTATATAAATCTTGCAGTATCTACAAAATGTTAATAATTTAAGCAGTAAGAGGGTAGAGAGGTAGAATAATAATAATTAAAAAAATGCAATTACTTCTCTGATGAAGCAGTATATTCTGCAAGATGTTTGTAAACTTTTGACCACATCTGCATCACCTAAGATCTGAAACGATTCCTCGAGTAACTCGATTAAATCGATTAAAAAAATCGAGTAACTCGATTAAAAGCCTCTTTTAATTCATTTTAAATCTCATGTCAGGTTCTTTCGCAATGATTTTTTCAATGTGACACAACGCGTTTACGTCACCCACAAAGCGGAAGGAGACACAAGCGCTGCATCCAAAATCGCATACTGCAAGGAGTCAGCAGTGTTTTGATTTGAGGGAGCGGGCAAACGTAAAGAGAATGTCATGGCATGTGTCCATTGCAAGATAGAGCTGGCATTCCACAACTAGGGCCCTATGATTTCCGCGATGCAGAAAACACAGAGGGAATCGCGGAATCCAGTCATAAAAACGGAATTTACAGTTTAACGCGGGATGGCATGGAATTTGCCAAATTTTGAATGAATTCATAAAAAATAGGCCATTACACTTACATCAAATCACAATAAGGAATAATATCTTTACATATTAAGCTGGAACCGTCTATTTAAATATGAATCCTGCATGTTCTGCGTGTCTCTGTTAATGAATGGAGCAAAAGCGCATCTTCCTTTATTAACACAAGGAAACGCACGTGACGCTCGCGGTAATTTCAGCGTCTGCTGTCTCACTAAATAAGGACATGAACACATGAAGAACATCTCGAGAACTGCTCTGACAGTCACTTCATGAGCATTTGACCATTAGATTTGAGTAAATCTAGCGTCACATCACATACACAGAACTGTAAAGGTACATCAACACGTAAAAAGTCCGGTTTAGTTTAAATCAAGTATTTGCCAGAGATGTATCACTATTGTTCAGCAGAATGTACTTAGCCTACAAAATGTACATTCACAAAAATCAAACATTTTTTTTTTAAGGTTTAATCATACAGCATTTCTTCCATGTTTTATTTTTAGTAGTAAATCCCTTTTGTTTACCAAAAAGTTACATTTGCTTAATTTTCAATAATTAAAAGATTAATGTTTATAAATTAATGTTTTATGTGTTTAATGTTTAATGTGCATCTCAGAAAATACTTTATTTAAAACCCCAAATGAATGGCACTTAAATGCATTTAATTACAGACAGAGAAACAATGGGTAATAATTAAATGTTTATTTTTGATGTATACATTGCATTCTATGCATTTAAATAATTAAAATATTTGTTTTTCTAAAAAAGGAAACTTAGTTGTTCATTTTAAGAAACCCAGCAGTCTTATTTTCTCTTGCATAATTAATATTGCACTTTAATTAAGCAAAAACACATTTTATCTGATTACTCGATTAATCGATGATATTTTTGGTAGAATACTCGATTACTAAAATATTCGATAGCTACAGCCCTAATCTGAATTAACATTACCACAATCTTCAGGGCAACACTGTGGTAGAATACTCGGAGATAGATGTTCCTTCAGATTTCCCATAAACCGCAGAATTCCTGACCACACCATTTTCATTGACACTGGGCTTTAAAAATAGATAACATTTTTACAAACATTGATTATTCCTAATTTAGGAACTCTTCCAATTACCAAAAATATATAAATATCCCTTTTTTATTATTATATATTTGTGACGAGTGGGGCAGGGGCGAGAGCCGTGGGAACGGGGCGAGGCCAGTGGAGAGATGAGCAACACCTGCTCGACCCAGCGGTCAATATAAAGGATATAAAACAGGAGCGACGACAGTGAAGGTATGAGAAAGGACCAGGCCTGGGTTTTATTTTATGTTTAGATTTTTTTTTTTTTTTTTTTTTGACAATCAAACTGAATCTTTAATAATAAAATAAACACAAAACAGCACGGCAGCCCCTCACGGACGACTGCCGCGCACAAACAAAATAAATCCAGGCCTGGTCCTCTCTCGTCCTTCACTGTCATTGCTCCTGTTTTATATCCTTCCATGTCCTCCGTGGGACTCGAGACCGGTGGGTCGAGTAGGTGTCGCTCATTTCTCAATCACTCCACCGGCCTCGCCCCAATTCCCATGGCTCTCGGCCCCGCCCCATTCCCGAGACTGCGCTCTTCTCCACCCTCCGGGGGGGGGGACGGTCACAGTGACCTGCGGGAACCTGGGGGTAGGACAGACGAGGCGAGAGAAAAGGAGATGGAAGGATGAGGAGTGACAGAGACGAGAGAGAGAGGAGAAAAAAAAGAAAAAATTCCGGTTCCAAGACGCACTGCCGCTCGGCCCTCCACCAGCTTGGTGATCTCCTCCGCGGTGCTTGGCGGTGGCACTGGAAGGCCCTCGGCGGACGGCACAACACTACTCGGCGGCAATTGTTTTTAGTCCACACACGCGATCACATTCCGATATCAGAATGCATTCAGAGATAAATTATGTGATTAATTCAACTTCTTGAGTTCATATAGCAAGAACTGCCGCATTATGGTGAAAGCCACATGAATGGCAAGACTAAATTAAGGATAAAGAAAACGTATATGAAGATATACATACTTGATTCATCGTCTACAGCACATAATGTCTCATCTGTACTCATCAAAACGTGACGCTTCATTGTCCTCTACTCGTTTGTTTCTTCTCTCACACATCGTGACGATTACACAAACATGGCGCACGGCACATTTTTCAAAAACTGCTGAAGTAGTGCGCCGTCATGACATAATATTTTGGCGCATGCTCATTAAACAAACAAATACTGCGTGGTTACCTATTATTTCAAGCTTTCCATTTCTACTGAAGTTCAGGTTGCTCTAATTCGTTGTGTGGTTAGTCCAAAGACTATGGTTAGACTTATTCACCTAGCTAAAAGTCATTTTTACAGTGCAGATTAGCCTATGTTACAAACCAAATGTAGTCTATTTGAATCCAAATTAATTTGGTTTAGATTCGTTAATCTTTTGCTTGCAATTAATGCACTTAAATGTGTGTTTAAATGACTTAGAACAACATAATGATATTGAAAGTATTCTGTAAATTATGGTACTATTAAATACAAATACATTACTTTCAGAAAATATTATGTAGAAAATGTAATTTATAGAATTCATAGAGCAGGAGCTTGTGATGAAATTTCATCAAGTTTTATTGGAGTATACTGTATAAGAAAATGTATTGAAGTTTATTTTTATTAATTGCATTAATGCACATAGTATATATTATAGTCTAAATAGTAATACATTTAAAATACATTAACAAATGTAATTTTAGAGAACACACTTAAGTTGAAATTAAAATCAATTATTTTACATGTGCTTTAGTATATCGTAAAATATAAAAAAATAAGTCTACTTCTTTAAAATACAATAAAATCATAATTATGTCAAATGTATAGGTAATACTTAATTAGACATTATCATAAAGTGAAATTTTTCTAAAGTGCACTTAACTATGTTAAGACCTATTGTCAATAAAGTGTAATCTCTAAGTACACTAAAGTGGCCTTTAATTTACAATTATATGATATTACCTGCAAATGGACTTTTAAAAAAGTATACTTTTAAGATTGGAAGTACACAAGTATACTTTTAATACAATTAAGCACACTTCTTTTTCACTAGGGTACCATGATGGTGCTTCCTTAGAAATTGACCAACAATCTTAACTTACCTGAACAAACTCAACGTGCCCTGGTTTGAAATGTATCTTAAGCTCTTTATCTCTGATACTCATTTCAGTGTGGCTATTGTTATGATGTCTTGGAGTAGAGACCTCTATTTCTAATGCGCCACTCAATCCTAAAAACCCTCTTGTAACGGGTGGCTTGTGCTGTCAAAATAGGCCCATGTACGTTATGATCGCTAGAACATACGCACGTTAGTCTGACGCCTGTTTATGTTCTGCAGATTAGCGAATTTCTATGCCGTCCTTGCAGTGTAAACAACAGCTTTTGGCCAAATCAAAGACAAGTGTTCTGGCGCATAATAGCTGCGCACTTTTGCGCAGTTCTATGGGGCTGAGTTTCGCTTTAGTTCGCGTCAGCTGTTTTATGTTCCAGCATCTAAGACTGTCATCAGTATAAATATCGGCATAATCTTAAATTAATATGTAATAGGAATTACAAAATACTGAAAGACTCTATAGAAGTTAAACTTTAAAATAGATTGACGGCAAAATGCGAATGAGTTCCCAAAATAGAGCAAAATCCGGCGATGTATATTTAGTTTTCACCCTGAAACACAGATTTCTATAATATAGATGTCATTAGAATAATACATTTACCAAAGAACAGAATTGACTGCTTTATTAGCTTCACACAGAGATGCAACTGAAATCTGTAAATTTCTAAACATATATATAGAGGCTACATTAGATCACATACATGCGACATGAATCCATGTAAATTTTACCTGATAATCCCCGTAGTTAAAACCAGGCATATTTGGAATACATGCAGGTGAAGTATGAAGCCTTTAGCATGAAAATGTTTTTCCAAGTCCTTGTTCTGCAGTACCAATGGTGATTTCAGAATAAAAGTCCTGGTCTGTGTTCATATAGAAGTCCCAACTGTGGGCCATTTCTTTCTTTCTTTCTTTCTTTCTTTCTTTCTTTCTTTCTTTCTTTCTTTCTTTCTTTCTTTCTTTCGTAATTTTTTAGATAAAACTATATTTTTATCCCAGTTAAATTGTCAGTAACAAAAATTTATATTCAAGAATTATTAATATATATTTTTTTCTTTGTAGGGATAGGGTGAAAAGGGGTATCTAGATATTTATGTTACTGGTTGATGTTATGTTGGTATTTTTAAACGTTTCTGGCCTGTGTACTTAACTGGACATTCTTAGTTTGAATGGTATTTGGAGAAGTGTGGGGGAAAAAAGGGTTGTTTCCGCCCGGTTTCGAACCGGGGACCTTTCGCGTGTGAGGCGAACGTGATAACCACTACACTACGGAAACCACATGTGTACCCTGCTATGCATATGTCTATTCGTAATCTATCACACTTAATATAGGTAATAAAGATACTTTACACATGAATGCAAATAGGAATATTTAGCAATATAGCTCAAATCTGTCAGTAGTGTTTGATCTCTTAACATTCCAAATGTGTGTTATTGTAAGAGTAACACACTTTAGTACTCAAGGGGGCGCTAGAGTTAACTTAAATAATAACTTTAATAATTTATTTTCTTAAATTTATTATTATTACTGTAAAAATATAAAATTATTTATTTATTGAAATGATTCTCTAATAATAAACTAAAACTGCCATTAGGTGGTGGTAAATGTCTAAATGAAAACTCACTTATATTTGTCATATCTTGATTTTACTGGCTAGATAGCTACTGTATAAAAACTGTTTGGTATTTGCTAGTTAAACTTGAATCCGATTGATCAAATATATTTAAAATATCAAAACTTAAATGTAGTCTTTGGGCTCAAATGCAGCAAGTGTGGCTTCAGAGAAAATGGAGGTGAATCCCCCTCTTAGGCATAGACAGTAAAAGAAATGGACACAGCGACCCCATTGGAACTCAATTGAGACAAGTGAAGCCAGGGCTCCAGACTGCGACCAAATGGTCGCATTTTGCGAAAAAATTTTGAGTGTGTGACTGAATTTTACATCCAGTCGCACATGTGCGACCAGTAGATTTGCACACGCACGCACGCAAACACACACACAAACACACACACACTTGCACACATACTAAAGAGACGCGAGCACACACTCGCGTCTCATTGAGTGATGCCTGTCTGTGAGGCGGCAAATGCGTGTGAGAAGAATAGGGAATGGCCACTGTAAGTGGCTAAAATGTGTGGAGGGGGAGGGGCCTAGAGATAATTGAGCGCGCGTAAACATCTGTGGGAAGGAAACCGAGTCCGAGACAAATATCATCACAACCTGATATGTGCGTGCGTCTGAGCTATGAGCAAGCGAACTATTGATTCGTTCTTCCGACCTGCGGCTAGTGTACCAGTGCCAGTCTAGTGTCACCGTCAGATGATGATTCAGATTCAGATGATAAGGGCACCACTCATCCATAGGGGCGCCAGAATGAGCTGTCAGTTTACCTTGTTGTTGCATCTTCAAAAGTGCACATTGGGCACATTGTAATTTCTGCATCTATTATTAAAGTATTTATTAGTAATACAGTGGAAATTAGTAGATTTGGTTAGCATGTTGATTTACAGTGTGCGCCCCTAAAATTTTCAGTTGGGGGCCACTGTGCTCCTAGTGAAAAAAGTTAGTCTGGAGCCCTGGAAGCCCATTTTTAGCGTTTTTTAGCACTTCCGTTTCTGACGCGCAGACTCAAACGAAGCTTGACGACGTCAGCAACCTGTCTGACAGATGTAAATCTTCTAGTAGCTGTGCTTGCAAACTGCCATCGTTAATCTTGCAGAGACGACGAGCTTGAGCGGGGAGTTTTTTGGCGTGAGTGAGCAGGAGTAAGTATTCTGATCATTTATATTGTATAGTATTTTAAAATGTAACGCCAGTACGCCATATTAAGTTAATTGCCTGCGAGCTTCTCCTCCTGTCTGTACGGTAATGCGACACTGTGTCGAGTGGTTATGACACAATCGTTAGCCTATTTTTACAAAAACTGTTTATACGGGCCATAATGTAACATATAAGGTAATGGAGCCCTTTATACATTGTTGTGTATCTTTAGAAATAAATAATGGACAAATGGAGTCTTTTAACGCCTCAGATGTAAAGTTATCCGCTGTCCAAGTGACGCCAAAATGAATGGGAGTCAATGGGAATGCTAACGCAAGTGAAGTTCTGCTACAAGATGGCGGCACGCAGCCGACTTCAGCTTCCGGTCGACTTCCTTGCCGCCTGCTCTTAGGTGACTAGAGGGGATTGTGTGTGGGGGAGGGTCATTTTTAAGGCTTCTATTTTATAATCTCACCTACATGTTTGTTCCAGTCAATGGATTGTTGAGTCAGTGTATTTGTTTTTACAGGGGTGCAGCCTAATTTAGTTTTTTTTTTCATAGATGTGGAAAAAGCATATGATATGCATTGGAAGGAAGGACTACTAATAAAAATTAAAAACATGGGTATCTCAGGAAGAATGTACAACTGGGATTAGACTTTTTATTTAACTGAACAATTCAGGTTGGATTGGCAGGGGTCAGCAAGTAAGTTTGGCATCGGGACAAAAAACTTTTTTTTACCACTAAATTTTTCAATGCAGTCGATGCTGAAGCTGCAGCACTCGGGTGTTTATTAGTCGCTGAAGCGCCACCTTCAGGAAATTTAGTGGAACTACAGCTGGGTTGGACTACGGTTGTTTTGTTGTAGAAAGTTCTCTCATTATAGATGTACACAATCCATTTACACACTTGTTGGCATAGGTGTTATTTTTGCACTAGACAGACATGCGTTTTAATTCCATCTTACTGAGTGGAGTTGAATTTGTACTGCAACTCGAAATCAACTGACTTGTACCTAGACACTTAAAAGGAAACTGGTTAATATAATTAACCGACAGAGGGCTTAAATGGCACTGTGTACACATCAGTCTAGAGTTTTTGATGAGCCCTAAATAAAAAAGAAATATATCACACAATCAGAATAATTTTTCAGGTAGTACTCATATTGCTTATTACTGGTAAACAATGCAAGAATCATCAGCTGCGTTCATCTTCTCATTACAACTTCTCATTACAACTTTATTTCTGTATTAACGTTAAACCAGAAAATAATACAGAATTAGAGTTGTTCCGATTCCGATACAAGTATCGGAAATATCTCCGATACCACAACAAATTCTGACATCGGCATCGGCGAGTACATGAACCCATATACCGATCCGATACCATTTTCTTAAACAAGACCTAGTTATGACCGCTAGCTTTGCCTAACCGCTGCACGGTTCTTCTTCGCTGCTCAGAATGCATTGCAAACACAGGAAGTTGTGCTGTGTTGCCACAAGCAACCGTTTAGAGCAGCGTAGAAGATATGAAAACGCGTTAGCAGCACTGATCTATATATGACTGGATTGCTCATCGCATTCTAAACTGCGAACAGACATTATAGATCAGTGGTTAGCAGTATGTCTCTGTAGTACCGGTAGTTACCGACTCCCGAGTATATTCGGTACCCACAGCTGCGTTCAGTTGCTTCTAGGGATCATGTTAATTTGTTATCGATTAATCTAAAGCATTTTTTTTTATCTAATGCAGGTTGCGTTGCGTAGTGCGAGTCTTCAAGCAATTAAATGAATTTCACTGTGTGGCAGCAATTAAATATTTTACCCTACTCGGTTATGTGATCTTCCGTTTTGATTTCAAAGAATAATCATGAAGATGTCACGGCGAAGTGTGGCGTGGGACCATTTTGATTTAAAAAGCGAACTAGTTAACTGCAAACATTGCGATGCCGTGTTTAAGTACAACACGGCCACGACTCAAATGATGTACCTGTGCATCCCGGCAACGTCAGTTCCCTCAGAGTGGGTGTTTTCGACGGCTGGACTGACGGTAACCAGGTTGCGGTCGCGTCTGACACCAGATCATGTCAACATGCTTATACGGTATTTCTCAACAAAAATCCGTAGACTCGTGCAGAAGTTGTATGCTAGTTACTAAAGTTAGTTATTTTTCATGAGGCTTTAAGTAGCATAATTTGTTACGTTGGTGTAATTGTTAGGAAGGCTAATATCTGGCCTTTTCTTCTGGCTTGGATAGTTTTGAGTTACATTTTGACTAAATCTGTCAGATCTAAGTATTATAATGTTTTTTTTTTATGTTATTGTTTAACATGATTCTTTTATCATTATTATTATTTTGGAACAAATGACGTCTCTGTTTAAGAACGCCTGCTAGCAGCTGCATGAAAATGTTTTTCCAAGTCCTTTTTCTGCAGTACCTATTGTGATTTCATAATAAAAGTCCTGGTCTGTGTTCATATAGCAGTCCCAACCGTGGGCCATTTCTTTTTCTTTCTTTCTTTCTTTTCTTAATTTTTTAAAGATAATACCATATTTATGTCCCAGTTAAATTATCAGTAACAAAAATTTATATTCAAGAATCATTAATATATATATTTTTCTTTGTAGGGATAGGGTGAAAAGGGGTATCTAGATATTTATGTTACTGGTTGGTGTTTTGTTTGTATGTTTAAATGTTTCTGACCTGTGTACTTAACTGGACATTCTTAGTGTGAATAGTATTTTGAGAAGCGTGTGAAAAAAAAAAAAAACGGGCTGTTTCCGCCCGGTTTCGAACCGGGGACCTTTCGCGTGTTAGGCGAACGTGATAACCACTACACTACGGAAACCACATGTTTTGCATATGGACTGATGATTCACTGTGAATTTGTGACTGGAGTAATTTAGAAGAGAAATATATATTTCAATAGATTTATTATTTTTAGAACAATAGTTATTTTAATCTATAATACTATTTCACAATATTAGTGTTTTCATCTAATTTTTTAGCACATGAATGCAGCCTTGGTGCACAAAAGAGACTTAATAAAAAAATATGTTTTCAAAATCTTGACAGATATTGTACTATTGAATCTCAGTAAAGGTAGACAGTTAAACAAAGGCTAAGAATAAAAATAAAAAAAAATCTGTAAAAATAAAAGTTGTTTCCGCCCGATTTCGAACCAGGGACCTTTCGCGTGTGAAAGGTCTATTTCACAATATTAGTGTTTTCACCTAATTTTTTAGCACATGAATGCAGCCTTGGTGCACAAAAGACACTTAATAAAAAAATATGTTTTCAAAATCTTGACAGATACTGTACTATTGAATCTCAGTAAAGGTAGACAGTTAAACAAAGGCTAAGAATAAAAAAGTTGTTTCCGCCCGGTTTCGAACCGGGGACCTTTCGCGTGTGAGGCGAACGTGATAACCACTACACTACGGAAACCACATGTCCACCCTCAGGTTCACTCGCAGCCAGAGTCTTTTCTTCTTTTTTTCGCGGAGAGGTCTTTGACTGCCTGCCGGTGGGACTTTCCATCATAGGTAGCCCTGATAGTAAAGCTTGCCCTGAATGCCTCCATCTCCCACAGACGTGGAAGTAGTATGTGGAAGTAGACTGGCGGCAGCCTCAGTCCAGAATTTATTTGCTGTCCGCCAACTGTCCATCTAGAGGCCCGAATGATGACCTCCATGGCCAGGGTAAAGGCCAGTGCGGAGATGGTGCAGCCTGCCATGATTCCCACTTCCAGATGTTGCCAAGCTGTTGTGTACTCTGCTGTTATCACACAGAGTTGGATGTCCTGGAAGTAGTCCTTGACAAGGGTTGTGATAGCTGCTGGGACTCTAAAGTAGTCAAAGGCTGTCCACCGGAGGTTGTGACAGACTGAGCCAAAGGCATTCGCAAGATCCAGGAACACCACAAGATCTGTTCCCTCCTTTTTGGCGACCTGGATCTGATGCCAGATGACACTGGCGTGTTCTACACAACTGGAGAAGCCTGAAATGCCTGCTTTCTGGATTGACATGCCAATCAAGTTGTTTCTTTGGAAGTATCCTGCCAGCCTGTGCCCAGTCTGAATAAAATTTTTCCCTTTACATTTAGAAGGCTGATCTGTCGGAACTATCTCCTTCTTTTGCCACACAACTCTCATCAGTTTACAGAGGAATCGCAGGACATCTGGAGCGTTTTTGTAGAGCCTGTATGGAACTCCATTGGGACCTGGAGATGATGCGGCCCTTGCTCTACGCACGGTTTGTTCTACCTTGTTCTACCTGATCTTGTTTGCTCCTTCCTTCTGCGCTTCCTCAGGAGGTTTTCAGCTCTCCTCAGTGTTGCAAGCCTGCCCTGAATCTCTTTCTGCAGCAGGTTTATACCCTCCTTCTCCTCCTCTGTGGCCTTCCTCCATTGCTTCTTCAGTCTCCTCTCCTTGACTAGCCAATCTATCTCTGTCTGCCTTCTGGACTAGGTGGGGATTGAAGGAGTAGTTCGTTTTTCTTCGACAACTCCAAATCGTTACACTCCATAGTAGGGCTGCACGATATTGGGAAAAAATTACATTGCGATATTTTATTTTTCTGCGATATATATTGCAATATTTTTCCTTACAAACAAAAATGGGGTGAGCACACTTACATTCTCATTTTAAATGATTTAAACATTGACACCATTGTGTCAATTGATTAATATGCACGAGTGAGAGAGAGCAAGACAGTGTCGTGTTGTTTGAAGATAGCTCGCTCTGTCTCTGTCTCTCTCGCGCGTGCTCTGTCTCTGTCTCTCTCATGCGCCCTCTCTCTGTCTCTCTCGCGCTCGCTCTCTCTCTCTGCCCTGTCAAACTGACAGGACTTAAAAACACATGCAAATGATAAACTTCCACTCTATGTTGGTTAAGCAGTGCAATTAATCCACGAATCACATTCGTCAAGGGCCGGGGAGCAGCTGGCATGTACAGTTAATGAATAACAGATCAACTACGACAGCCCACATCGCACATCCTGCAATGTGACTATCGTGGATTCGTACATCGCGATATCGATGCTTAAACGACACATCGTGCAGCCCTACTCCATAGGCATAGATAAGATCGCCCATCCTATCCAACTTTTTCATGGCTGTGCCTTTGATCCCTGCCAGCATGTTGCAGAGATTTCACATCGTCTTGTTGCAGGCCTTTGGCCACTTGACTAATGGCCTTCACTCCTTGATCTTCTTCTCTGCTGTTGGTCGTGATGGGTTGGATCCAGGTTGCCTTCTTGTGCAATGTTGTTCCTCGTTTAGGGCAGGGGTGTTGATGTCCTGCAGACTGTGGTGTGTGTCCTGCTGCTGAACTTCTGTCGACTGACTCGGCCTGCTTCTCAGAAAGTAGCTTTCGATGCGACTTTCCTGTTGAACAATCTTTAGGCACCCTTTTTTGCCCTGGTGTATTTTCAGGCCTTGGGGGGATGTAAACTTTGACCAACCACAAATGCAGTTCTAGAGCTTATGTCCAGCTGTAGCTATTGGAGCCTCAGGTATGCTGATCATCAATCTCGTAATCTGTTCCTTTCCTGTGTTCATTACCGGGTTATCCACCGACGAGCCATCTTCCACCCCCGCACTCGCTGGCTCGGGGGGTGTTTTGTTCGTAGGACTATTCGTAGCTATTAGGGCTGAACGATATTGGGAAAAAATGACATTGCAATATTAGATTTTTCTGCAATATATATTGCGATATGAAATCAAATTACATTTTTTTCTTACAAACAAAAATGGGGTGAGCACACTTACGTTCTCATTTTAAATGATTTAAACATCGACAGCATCGTGTCAATTGATTAATATGCGCAAGGGAGAGACAGCAAGACAGCGCTCGTGTTGTTTGAACATGGTGAGCGTGTGGCCGGGGCTCGCTCGCTCTCTCTCTCTCTCTCTCTCTCTCTCTCTCTCTCTGCCCTGTCAAACTGACAGGACTTAAAAACACATGCAAATGATAAACTTCCACTCTATGTTGGTTAAGCAGTGCAATTAATCCGCGAATCACATTAGTCAAGGGCTGGGGAGCAGCTGACCCGTACAGTTAATGAATAACGGATCAACTACGACAGCTTAAGATGCTTAAACGACACATCGCGCAGCCCTAGTAGCTATGTGTGGGTGGGACCCATGCACCTCTCGCTGCCACGGGTAGCTAGCACATTGCGAGTAATTCTGTAAATTACTCTGAAAAGATCATTTAAAGTCATTGTTGTGCAAAGCATCAAACAGAGATTACAAAAAGTAAGTTTAGCAAGAAATATTTTTTTTGATATAATTTATTACATATACTTTGGACCCTGAGAGTAAATTATGACAGAATTGTAATTTTTGGTTGGGTGAACTGTAAATTTAATAATTTATTTTCTTAAATTTATTATTATTACTGTGAAAATATAAAATAATTTCTTTAATGAAATGATACTCTAATAATAAACTAAAACTGCCAGTAGGTGGTGGTAAATGTCTTAATGATAACTAACTTATATTTGTCATATCTTGATTTTACTGGCTAGATAGCTACTGTATAAAAACTATTTGGTATTTACTAGTTAAACTTGAATCCCATTGATCAAATATTTTTAAAATATCAAAACTTAGATGTAGTCTTTGGGCTCAAATGCAGCAAGTGTGGCTTCAGAGAAAATGGAGGTGAATCCCCCTCTAATGGGCCTTTCACACAGGACGCGGTATGCGTGCCGCTGCGCTATAAAACCCATTCATCTCAATGGCTTGCGCCGCGCAAGGACGTTTTGTTGCTGCTTCGACCAAAGCGCAAGCGCAGCGGTGCGCATTATTTGCGTGCTTGCGCGCATGCTGCGGTCAAAGTTCAAAATAGTTCAACTTTTGCCGCTGCGCTCTGTGACGTTTACCAGCGCGACCAATAGAATCTGTTGGAGGATTGTAATGCATCACAGGCAGTCAGGTTCAAGGAAGAGAGACTACGGCTCATTATATTAGGTAAGACATAAAGCTGTATTCTTCGCAACAGGTTTATTGACTTGTAATAGCAATTTAAGGTGGAATATGTGAACGTCGGGTCCAGTCAGGTCTGTGTCTTCCTGGCGGGTTCGGGTCCAGATTTCAAATAATATACGGGTCCGGGTCGGGTCCGGGTAGGCATTTCTCGAATCTACACGGGTCCGGGTCCAGCTTTTGAAATATTAGACGGGTCCGGGTCGGTTCGGTGTAGTACATTACGGGTCTCTGTCGGGTTCGGGCACGAATTTTTGGACCCATGAAGACCTCTACTCTCAAGAACTACGAACTGTGTCACATAGATACCTGATTGGGCAGATAGCTGGTCAACTGATCAAAAAATAGGAACATGTATTTTACTATGGCACAGTAATACAGTAATAATGTACTACTTTTCCCGTGTTGTTTTTTTTCCTTTTTTTTCTGATAATTTGGAATGTGAATAAAAAGACAAAAAAAACAATAACAAAAAAACAACAACAATCAAATACAAAAAAAAAAACAAAAAAAACACTTGCAAATAAGTTCAAACATCCATTCAATATCTATTATTTCCTGAATATTACTGATTAACTGATCAAAAAGAAGGCTGTTCAAATGTGTTTTACTACTGTATAGTGCAGTAATATAGTAATAATTTAGCATTTTCTACTGTTTTATTGTTGGCTTCCTCTGTTCTGATAATTTGGAATGAGGATAAAAAAGACACAAACACACAAAAACATGCAAATATGTTCAAACATCAATTCAATATCTAATATTTCCTGAATATTATGAAATTCGAGATGGGCGCTCCTGGTGACATCATAATATGCAAATTAGATGAGTATACACCCCACATAAACTTTAGATCATGCCAAACATTTTTCTAATTGACAGTAGATCTCTATCTTTAAACCATTTCAAGCCACAAGCTTTTGAAATCTTGATGTCAAAATGCTATTTTTTTTCAAAAATAAAAAAACCTGGCGCCTTAAGGGTTAATAACTTAGTACTCAGAAGTATTTATTGAATGAACTGGCAAGGAACCGAATATAACTCGGGCTGGCACCGCTTGGCACAACTGCTGTTGTTCTGTAGCATTTGCAGCAAAATGATCTATGATTGTCACGGAGACGAACCCCGTGATTCCCGCTACTGGCCAGCAGAGGGCTCCATCTCCTGAATATTGACTCTCACACTCACTTATACTGATTCGCACTACACTACCCATCATCCCCGTGCCTCGGACTCTGATCATCTCTCAGGTGCAGCTCATTGGTACGGGTATATAAATGCTGCACAACTCCATCAGTCAAACGCGAAGTCTTGTTTTGCTCCGGCTGACATTTCCAAGCGTTATTTCCCGTGTTTGATTTCCTGTTTACCAGTTCTGTTTGTTTACCGCCTCTTGAACCATTGCTGCCTGCCTCTTGACCTTGGATTGTTTATTGGACTCTGAATATTGCCTGCTACCCCGATCTCTTGCCTGTATTTGACGACGATTCTGGTTATCTCTGCTATTGTGTTTGCTGGTACTGATCCCTGCCTGTACGACCACGAGCTATTCAATAAAGCCTGCAAAATGGATTCCCCGTCTGGTGATGATGTGTTACAATGATAAATTGACGGTTTATTCTTAAACTAATCAGCGAGCTCGAATGGTGGAAGCATAGTTACAGTTTTATATATATATATATATATATGTATGTATGTATGTTTGTGTGTGTGTGTGTGTATATATATATATATATATATATATATATATATATATATATATATATATATATATATATATATATATAATTATTATTTTTATTTAAATTATATATATGACATTATGTTATTATTTTACGACTTATAGACATTTTTACATATATGAACAATATTATTATTTATTTTAATAGTAATTTGCGGCCCATCTGCAATATCATCGGTCCACAGGTTGAAAACCACTGCTCTAATGAGTTAGTTGGCATATAGTTGCAAAGCTGCTTGTAGTGGATTGATTAAGGGGATGATCAAAATAAAATGTAACAATATAAAACGTTTGGAGTATTAATCTCACATCTATTCATTTAGACTCAAATAACACTCAACATCTAACCACTCACAAGCTGTAGTAATACTGTGCAGATCTTAAATAAACAATGTCAAGATATGATACAGTTCATTATACTGTAAATGGAGTAGATTTAATATGGTGTTCGTTGTGTGTTATAGATAGTCATACTCTTAAACTTATAACCACATATACGTAAGTATTATGATTTATTATAATTGTTGTTATGATTATTTATGAGTTAATATATATATAATATAACATATTATAAAAATTGTTTATAATGCATTATGCATTCATTATAATGTCTTAAGAATACCCTTATAATATATTATAAATACAGGCTTCATTTAAAGTGTTACCAAATTTTTTTCTTATTTTAATTTAACTTGCTTTCCATTTATTACTTAAAGCAAAGTACTTCATTGAGACCACAGCAAATACTACTAGATTAACTAAGAAAGTTTAAACATGATTAAAGAGACAAGAGAACAGCCAGTAAAAATAAGAACAAATACACAAATTACTAGCATAGATAAATACAACAAAATATGGTAAAAATAAAATAATGTTGGTAGTATTTAAATACAGAAATTTAATAATTATAGAAAATAACACTGCCAAGCATTAAATTTAATTTTACGATTTTTATCACAGCTCTTTTGTTCTTTGATTTATCATTAATGACAGCAGCAGTTGTAGGCCGCTGTCCCTTTCAAACCTGATGCACGGATCTGATATAATGATAAACATCACATCCCATTTCTTTCTCAGCTGTTTTCATTCACTTGAGACATAACTGACTGCGTTTATCTGAATGAATGTCGAGATGGGAATTCTGACGGCATATACAGTTTACAGTAGGTGGACAACCAAAATGGCTGTTACCACCACCGCAGGGTCACGGCATTAACTGCAAGTCAGTCGCATGTTAAAGTTATTCACTAAATATTGCAGACACGGTGGCACTTGCGGCAATAGAAAGTGCACTCTGGTTGGCAACCTACTGTACCTCAGATGTTGGATAGTCACTTGTTTCATTGTGTGAGGGAACTTATACTTATTATTTTGTTATTATAAAGATATTGTCTTGGTAATTAATATTCAGAGGGAGGGGGCTGAACACATTCTTCTCTCTAACAACGTGTTTACACTGGGCAGGGCTTATATGCACCGAGAACGGACACATCGTACTAGTGATACAAAACGCATAGGTCTGTTAAAAGCAATACTTTTAATATAGACAAATTATTTTTAGGCTGGTCTACTGTACGTTTTTTTATGACTGCCGTATTCGCAAGTATTTTCCAAACAAATTAAGTGCATTTTTTTATCATGTGTAGAATAACTGATTAACATGGCGGATAATTTACTACATCAACAATATACTATACAGGGTTTTTCCTGGGTCAAAATTGGTCTTCGGTGGTGGCTGAACGACATGGTCATCCACATACAGAAAAGACTACCCTAGTACCCACATGATCCGCAAGTCCAATATTGACAATAAATGTTCAATTAAAAACAAATACAAAGAAAACGTTTTTTTTAATCCTATTCATGAAAAAAACGATCACTATCATCTTTTCTTGCCCTCTTTGCAAAAAAAGCTGTGATTTTCCACGACTTGCTTTCATAGTGAAGAAAGATAAAATCCTTTTTTGATAGACCTGATAATTATTTTAGTATAATCATATCAATTAAAAACGTAACATTAAAAGGTGTAATAGTGTATTTTTTTACCATATAAAATTTAATAAAATTAGCAGCTAGCTAGCAACAGATCTAGTTTCATCTCACTCCAGTCTAACTTTAAACTAAATTATTTTATAGGTAATTTACTACACATTGTCATAGGCCTATACATACTGTGGATTATTAAGGCTAAATTTTATTTTACACTCTTGCTAAATGGGGTAAGCACACTTACTTTCTTATTTCAGATGTGTTTGTTCTTCTAAGAAGTAATGATTTGTTATACACCGATTCAGACACTGACGGGCAGACCAATTGCTTTAACCATTCTTTATAATGAATTGGCTCAAAGGAGTCATTAGGTCACAAATCAGACTTTAGCGGACATGTTATGTGGGAATCCTGGCTGTTAGGACATCGCGAAAGATTTGTCAACACACACACACACACACACACAGGGATGTAGTGGAGGCTAAACGCACATAAACGCCATTTACGCACCTCCCAAAATTTGGAAATAGTGTTTATCCACCTCTAAATTGAGTTTATCCACCTCTAAAAAGCCCACAGTTCCTATGACATTTTAAATTAAGGTTATGTCGCTTTAGTTTCATATTGTTCATTATTAGTTTCATAGGTTGTTTGTTGTTAAAGACGAAGTCTTTCATATTACGCTGCAACTTGTCAGTGTTGACCAATTGCTTGCAGTGTTGCTAGTAGCCTAGTGGGGAGCTCGGACCATTTTACTGACTCGGATCTTTGACTTTGAGTCTCGTTCAGCAAAATGAACTAATCTTTTCTCTTCCCGTCTTTATGGGACTGACATGAAGATTAAAAGACTTGGACCTCACCTGTCAATTCAAAACCCATATGTTGTGTAATGTGCATGTTCGGTCAACACAAAATGAACGAATCACTCTCTGGGACAACTCAGTAGTCCTGAGTCATATTAAAGATTCGTTCAAAATGAACGACACGCAACTGACTGCAGCAAGATTCAAAAATGGATATCCGGCAATTATTATTATTAATACTAATAATAATAATAATAATAGTAACGTTCGTTATTTTGAATAGAAATCATCACTCATACAGCAGCCATTCATCTCATCTCCGGTTTATTTGTGTTCGTATACATACAATATCCACGATCCGCTAGGGCTATAGTCCAGTGGTGTGCACATTTAAATAGATAATAATTTTATGACATGTTTGTAAAACATTTCGTCATACAGAATAAAATTTCTGTTCATTTTAAACTGATTTATGCGATATGAAGAGCTAAAACAGCTTACAGAGCTAACGATTACTCTCCTCTTATTGATTCGCGTTCAGCTATGACATCAGTGCAATTAGTTTGTAAAACAAATCATCTCCCGTGAACCACGTGACCAAAAGGATGTCCTTCTGCAATGAAACTGTCTGTGTCATTGCAGTCTGTGTCATTGATAAAATATATGGAAGACAAACGTAAAAAAAAAAAATTGATTCCAGCTTGTTAAATGTGAATATGTTGTAGTGTCTTCTCTCCTCTGTGACAGTCAACTGAATATCTTTGAGTTTTGGACAAAACGAGACATTTAAGGACCATTCCTGGGCTTTTGGGAAAACACTGATCCACATTTTTCTGACATATTATAGACCAAACAAATAACCGATTAATTGAGAAAATATTCAACAGATTAATCGACTATGAAAATAATCCAAAATCCCTAATCATTACGTACAATTGCATTGCATTGGAACCCTGGATATAAGCCTCCCTCTCTATTCCTCTTTTTAAAAAAAAATTCTCTCTGTTTTGTCATTTAGTAAACTTTATAGATTTCAACCTTATTATTCCTTCTTGAGTCTCTTTAACAAGAACTTAGAATAATGACACAACCTTGATAGTAATATCAAATGATAGCCTATAGTGATGTCATCAGGATACACATACACTGGTAGGCAGTGGCCCACCTTACCGTGACCACAATGTGGTCACCCAGAATTTATAGTTTACCCACCTCTTTTTTTACCACTACACCTCTGCACACACATACACAACACCTCATAACTAAAGATTAAAAAAAAAAAAATTTTTATATGGTGCAGAATAATTTTTGGTCCCAATTTTATTATTATTATCATTATCAATATTATTATTATTATTATTATTATTAATATTATTATTATTAATAAATTTCACTAGTGGTCCACTGTATGAAGAATTTTTAATATGTTGCAGTTCACTTTATTTTGCTATACTCACCTACATAAATGAATTATAGTGCCCTGCACCTACTAGTAAATAACTGAATAATTGCTGGTTTGACTGTGCATTAATTCAATTAATTCAGTCAAGAGCAGTGTTTGATTTTCTTTCTTTCATTTTCTTGGATTAACATTACAGCAGCTATATAGCTAAATTAGGCGCGGTCACTTTAAGAGATGTAAGGTCCAGGCACTCGGCCCAAGGAAGGTATCCGGTGCTGGATGAAGGTTTCCTGCATGTTCAGTCTTTCAGCGCGTAGAGTTATTCAATTTAGGTTAAACTCAAATCTGACTCCATTATTTATTTAATCTGACTCCATTTTAGTATGACCTCGAATTTAGGTTGAAATGCAAATTGGTTGAATGCCTTTTTAATTAATATTCTTCTGACATTTATTCTAGTTAACTCTTTATTTTTATATTAACTTGTTCATTCGGGGGCTCATGTTGCTAACAAGGAAACAACATAATCTACTAGTCAATAATTTCAGAGTAAGACAGAGTAGAATCAAATGTAACAATTTATTAACAGTCAGGTAGATATGTATTCTGCCAATTACTTATCCAATTCAAACACATCAGATCATATCAGTACAAAACATCAAATTCTCAAAGATGAATCTAATAGTAAAATATGCATACCTGACCTTAGAAAATACATAGTATGAAGTGAAGAGACACACAACACACTACGGGCTTTCTTGAAATCGCCCTGATCCTTTTGCTGCAATCCTTTAAATACCTCAGACCAAGACAAACATCCCCCAAGATGAAGACAGAAACTAACAATTGGAATTTGATTAGGTCAGGTCCCAGACCAGAGTAGTTTACACCTCAATGGGAACATAAGGTAATTTACATGGAAGACCCTGGAAAAGGGCACTCCTATTACAGTAATCAAAATATATCTTAACTCTTAGGATCTGTAACCTACTTTTCTATGGTTTCCAATGATACTAGACATGAGTGTTAGTTCACTTGCATTGATATTTTCATGTAATCATTTTGAGCAGGCTGAGTAGAAGGAAGAATGGGTGAAGGGATTTAAAATGAAACAAATGGCCAGAAGGGGAGGAGGTCTCCTGCTCGAAGATGCCCATGTACGTTTGTATTGTCTATTTCTCCATGAATCCATCCAATATAATACGTCAAATTTTTTTTCTAAACTTTTTACTTTCACTTAAGACAATTACTTTCACTTAGACATAACCGAAAGTTTTTTTCGAGCATACTTTCCAAGACGGTATGAATTTGACGGTACAAGAGCAAAATAAGGCAAATTCAGTGTTCAAGCGTTTTGAGACGCCTCTCTCTGCGTGAGCTCTGAACACCAGAACACCGCAGTGCTGAATTGGGCTCTTTCACATCCTTTTCTGTTTGTTTAAACTGCGATTTGTAGTTGTTCGTTCAGGTGCAGGAGGAAGTTCAAGGAGAACTTCACAAAGGAGAGCTCAGTTCAGTGTTGCTGTCTGTGAAATGCGGCTCTCTCTCAGCGTGCGCACTGAGTAACAGCTTCTTAGTTTAGCTTTTCCGTGTCTTGTGTTTGAATGCTTTAAACTCTTTTTAATGTTTAAATCGACAAGTGGCAAGTCTTAAAAACTTTTGTAAATGTGACGACACGCAGCAGTGGCCTGTCAGCTGTCCTGAGCATCTTTTTTGGCTGGCCTCGGCCAGACGGTTGAGATTGCCAGGTGCCCCCACTCAGCCGTGTGCTCCTATAATCGTCACCAACTTTAACCCCACTAGCGAAGACCCTGGGATCAGCTGATTTTGATGCGAGGGAGAGAGCAAAGACAGAATTGAAGACGGAGAGTGCCCGTGCACTCAGTCACTCCGTCAGTAGCCTGCTTCACTCAAAACCCAATTACAGATCAAATAAGGCAAAAAATTTTCAATGTAGGAAAAACCTTGCTATAGGCATACTACTTTTTTCAAACATGATGTGCTGTTGTGGGAGGCCAGTTTCAAACTGCATATTTGTAACACTACGTTTGTCTTGTCCTCACTCAATTTAAAGTGCTCCCACAAAGCTGAGGTCTTCTGCATTTTTTTCTTCTCTTCCAGGTGAACTTAATCATGACATTCAGACAAATCATGATTCATATTCAAGCACGAATGAGAACTGTTTCTTGTGGGCTGAAAGGTTTTCAAAAAACAAAACAAAAATCTCAGATTTGACAACGAATGCCAACCCCCCAAATGAATAGTCGAAGAATCTAATATTCTGATCCAGCCCTATAAGGAAGTAATTTTGTTTGTATTATATGATTGTTAGAGTACAAGTTGTTCACCCAGTTTATGGTGATATAGACAATTGGAAATCGCCTTAGAAATTTAGATTGGTATTAAACTAGCTTTCACAAACTCATACACGCCCCTTTTAACCTTCCCCAACCAGCTAATCCTCTAAAACAAAAAAGGAAATAACCTTTTTTATACAAATTTTGGATTTTTTAATTACATGGCTGCAAATGTTTCAAATCTGCAGGCTCACAAGCTGACATTCAACATATTTCAATGCTGTTGTGCATTCGATGCTGAAGCTGCAGCACTCGGGTGTTTATTAGTTGCTGAAGCGCCACCCTCAGGACATTTAGTGGAACTACAGCTGGGTTGGACTACGGTTGTTTTGTTGTAGAAAGTTCTCCCATTATAGATGTTAACAATCCATTTGCACACGTTGTTGGCATAGATTATATTTTTGCTCTAGACAGACACGTGTTTTAAATAACATTTTACTGACTTGAAGTTGAATTTAGCAACTCGAAATCAACTGACTTGTACCTAGAAACTTAAAATGAAACTGATTAATATAATTAACCTACAGAGAGGGCTTAAATGGCACCGTATACAAGCAAAAATGAAAATGAAATGTATCACACAATCAGAATAATTTTTTCAGGTAGCACTCATATTGCTTATTACTGGTTAACATTGCAAACATCATAAGTTGCGTTCATCTTATCACAACTGAACTGAAAATATGCCATAACAATAACACACAATTTGTCTTTTTTTTTTTTTATTAACGAAAATGACCAAAAAATTATACTGAATAGGTTGCCTTGAATTATAAAGCATTCATCTGAATTCAAGTTGCTTTGGCTTGTATACCTTGGAGGTGCTTCCTTAGAAATTAATCAATAGCTTTACTGGAACAAGCTCAAGGTGCCCTGGTTTGAAAAGTATCTTAAGCTTTTTATCTCTTAAACTCATTTCAGTGTGGCTACTGTTAACATAACCTGAAGGAGAGACCTCTATTTTTAATGCGCCACTCAATCCGTAAACCCTCTTGTAACGGGTGAGCCTTGCTGTGAAATTAAGCCCATGTCCATTATGATTGATAGAACTATCTTTGCAGTGTAAACAACGGCTTTTGATCAAAACAAAGACAAGTGTTCTAGCACAGTGGTTCTCAAGCTTTTTACAGCGACATACTCCCTGGGGCATTTAACATACTTCTGCATACCCCCTCTCTTCCACTTAGACCACAGTCACACCTTTTCTATTACAGGACAATATTTGCCCCTTAAATTGATATACAGGTACATTTTTTTCTTTTTATAGAGGCAAATATTTTCTATCATTATTAACTATCATTATTAATATAATAAAGTAATAAATGATGGCAAATCAAAGTGATACTTAAAACTAAAACCACCAGTAGGTGGCGGCAAGTCACTGTCTAATGAGCCAGGTGTCATGTCATTCATTCATTCTTTCAGTAAGGAAGCAAAATGCTGTAGTTATGAATGGGTTATTTATCACTGACTCTCCAAATCATTCAAAGTCACAGATTCGTTCACTAATGAACACCGCTGTTATGTTGCTTGGAGCCGAGTTTCTTTGCAACCATTATTTCATTGCAAAATAAAACAAACATGACAATATTCTGTTTAAAATGTAGGCTACATTTAAAATTAAAATGTTCACTTAATATTATCTTTTGGATATTCAGGGAAATTTGCATTCTTGCTTGTATCTTAAACATAAGAACGCACAGAGTGTCTTTATTGCAGAGCGTTTAAATTGATCTAAGGCCATGTCAGTACTTGCTCTTCTTTCTATTGTTAAGTTAAGATCTGCTTTAAAGGTACACTGAACAGTAGCACGATTTTCTAAAGCAGCATATTGAGCAGGCTTCCTATCACATTGTGTGGATTCAGTCAGTTTTGACCGCAAAAGATGAGGTAATCTGATTGGATAACATGTATTTGATTGTTTATGTTGCTCCCATTTTCCTGTTTTTACATTAGAAGCAGCAATTTGGTAGTCAGAAATACATGTTCGGTTTTAATGTTAATTTAAGTTGCAGTAGAATTAAATGAATGGCAAATCTCATACTTTTGTTCACGTACCCCCTTCTCAGTTGGAGAACCACTGTTCTAGTGCATCATAGCTGCACACTTTTGTGCAGTATACAGGTGCATCTCAGTAAATTAGAATGTCATGGAAATGTTTATTTCAGTAATTCAACTCAAATTGTGAAACTTATTAAATAAATTCAATGCTTACAGACTGTAGTTATTTTAAGTCTTTGGTTCATTGTGATTATTTTGGCTCACATTTAACAAAAACCTAACAATTCAATATCTCAACAAATTAGAATATGATGACATTCTAAAGAACTAACTAAAGATTTCCTGAGCCTTGAAAATGGTCTCTCAGTTTGGTTGACTAGGCTACACAATCATGGGAAAGAGTGCTGATCTGACAGTTGTCCAGAAGACAATCATTGACACCCTTCACAAGGAGGGTAAGCCACAAGCATTCATTGACAAAGAAGCTGGCTGTTCACAGAGTGCTGTATCCAAGCATGTTAACAGAAAGTTGAGTGGAAGGAAAAACAGTTGTCGTATTCCTCTTGTTAAACCACTCTTGAACCACAGAGAACAACATCAGGGGCATATCACCTGGGCTAAGGAGAAGAACTGGACTGTTGCCCAGTGGTCCAAAGTCCACTTTTCAGATGAGAGCAAGTTATGTATTTCATTTGGAAACCAAGGTCCTAGAGTCTGGAGGAAGGGTGGAGAAGCTCATAGCCTAAGTTGCTTGAAGTCCAGTGTTAAGTTTCCACAGTCTGTGATGACTTGGGGTGCAATGTCATCTGCTGGTGTTGGTCCATTGTGTTTTTTGAAAACCAAAATCACTGCACCCCCTTACCAAGACATTTTTGAGCACCTCATGTTTCCTTCTGCTGTTCAGCTTTTTGAAGATGCAGCTTTCATTTTCCAGCAGGATTTGGCACCTGCCCACACTGCCAAAAGCACCAAAAGTTGGTTAAATGACCATGGTGTTGGTGTGCTTGACTGGCCAGCAAACTCACCTGACCTGAACCCCAGAGAGAATCTATGGAATATTGTCAAGAGGAAAATGAGAAACAAGAGACCAAAAAATGCAGCATTCTAATTTGTTGAGAAGTGAATTGGTGGGTTTTTGTTAAATGTGAGCCAAAATCATCACAATTAAAAGAACCAAAGACTTAAACGGCTTCAGTCCATTTGCATTTATTTAATACATGAGTTTCACAATTTGAGTTGAATTACTGAAATAAATGAACTTTTCCATGACATTCTCATTTATTGATATACATCTGTATATTCAGCTGAGTTTCGCTTTAGTTTGCATCAGCCATTTAATGTTTGTTAGGCGTAGCCATGGGTGTGCCAGGGTGTGCCTGTGCCACCCAGAGTGGCAGCTGGCACACCTAAAAAATGGATGCAGAATTATTTTTTATAGTCTCAATAATTTGTTTTTTACTAAACTTGGGTTATTGTTGTTTACTTAGAAAATATATATATTTTTAAATCAATCCTTTCACGCGTAAGTAACAAATATTTTAACTGACCCCTTGTTTCCATGGTGACGCGTCATGCTTGTCACGTGACACTCCGCAGCCACTAACAGATGTATCGGTATTCGTTTTATTTAGTTTTTAATTTTTTATTAAAATATATACACAAACTTGCTTACCATGTCAACTATCTGATATTCCGATTCTTTGTTTAAAAACCTTTATTTATTTATTTATTAACATATCTTTATTGCGAGGATTAACCCCTTGAGATGAAACATCTCGTTTTCGAGGGGGTCCTCCAGTACATCAAAGCAAAATTAACCAAATCAGCAGAGCAAATATCACGGTCAAAAACAGCACAACAAAACACAACAACACACACACACACACACACACACACACATTCCAGCTCACAATGCTCAACCCCACCCCACCAAGCACGAACCCCACAAGTGACAAGACAAAAAAAAAAAGAAAACAACCACATGACTAGCATTGCACAAGATCAAGGACTAAGAGGAACACAAACAAGAACATTGATGATGATGATAATAATAATAATAATAATTATAATTATAACAATAAATAAATAAAATAAGGACATAAAAATGAGAGATAGTAAACAAATGACCAATGAGTTCAACTCCAAGGTCAAACAAACAAAACTAGAAACAAAGACAATTGTTCCGAAGATGTTCCCCGAGGGCCCTTCGAAATGCTGTAAGTGATGTTAAAGAACGGATAGAAAATGGAAGATTATTCCAATCATATGGAGCCTTAAAACAAAATGCATATTTCCCTACCTGTCTTTTAACTCTAGGAACAACAAAAAAGATCTGATCATTGTGTCGCAGGCTGTATAGCGAATTATAAAGCACTAAGTGTTGCTTGAGATAAACTGGATAATTCAAGTAATAACTTTTAAAAATAAATTGTAACCAGTGATACTGTCTCCTGGCAGAAGGGGCAAACCAGGACAGATGTCTGTACAACACACAACGGTGTGTCCTATAGGGACAGCGGAGAACAAAGCGGCAAAGACTGTTGTAGATCACATCAATGGAATGCAAACAAGAAGCAGTAGTATTCTGATAAATAATATCGGCATAGTCCAAAATAGGAATGAGCAGCTGTAAGACTATTCTTTTCCTGACCAGAAAATTAAAACGGTTAACAGATTGATAAAGTATTTTAAGATGAGAGTTGAGTTTGTTTGTCATTGCTTGTACATGAGTTTTAAAAGATAAATAAGTTTCCAGCCAAAAACCAAGATATTTAAAGGTCTCAGTTGACTCTAAAGGAGAGGAGTCGAGAAAACAAAGATTAAGGTTGTTTTCACCTGTATCCAAGGCTTTCTTATGTAACAATAAAGAGTTGGACTTTGATTTATTAAGGAGAAGTTTATTAGCCAATAGCCACTGCTGTACAGAATTGAAGTCGTGCTGTAAAGAGAGGTTTATCCCGGAAATGGTAGGTTTACTACAGTAAATAACTGTATCATCGGCATAAAGATGAATATTACAATCTGTACAGCATAAGGGCATATCATTAACAAAGATAGAAAATAATAAAGGTCCATGAGAAGAACCTTGAGGGATGCCTTTCACTATACCTGTATAATCAGACTGACAACCCCTGTAAGACACACCCTGATGACGATGATGAAAAATAAATAAAATAAACCAGAGTAAAGATGATCTCGAGAGGCCAATAGCATGCAATTTATCCAATAGAAGATAGTGATCTACTAAATCGAACGCTTTGGAGAGATCTAAGAAAATGGCACAGGTACACAGATTGTCATCAAAACTAGAAAGTATATCATTAGAGAGTTTTAAGAGAGGAGTGGTAGTGGAGAAGTATTTTCTGAAACCTGATTGGCATGGAGTAAGTAAATTATTATCAGACAGATAATCAGATAATTGATTAAAAATTATTTTCTCAAAGACTTTAACCACACTATTAATTATTGATATTGGCCTATAATTGTTCAGAATTTGTAAGTCTCCACCTTTATGCAAAGGAATGACTTTAGTACATTTCCACGCGAGGGGCACTTCATAGGTATCAAAAGACATGTTAAAAAGCACAGCCAGTAGTGGTGCTAGTACATGCGAGGCAAGTTTAATAAACTTACCCTCAAGGCCATCAGGGCCAGGACCACTGCTATTAGAAAGCTTATTAATAGCCTGTTGAACATCCATTGATCTGACCTGCCTAAATTTGAATGAGGTACCGCAGGGTAGGCTGTTAACACATGGGTCTGCGTGAAAAACAGGTGGTTGAACAAGCGGTGTTTGAGAAAAAAGCAAACTAAAGGCATTTGAAATCACAGCTGAATCATTAGTTATTTCATTATTAATTCTCATATTATTTGAAGTATTATTGGACTTACCAACCAGGGTGTTAACTCTCCTCCAGAATTGCTTTGGATTACTTAGATCATTTGACAGGCTATCTCGGTAATAATTGCCTTTAGCATTTCTTGTTTGAGTTGTACATAAATTTCGTAATCGTTTGTATTTCTCCCAGTCATCAGGCAGTTGAGTGTGTTTATGTTTAACCCAGGCCCTATCCCGCTTTTTAAAAAGATTAATAAGATCACCATTAACCCAAGGCAAATGATGGCCTTTAACCTTAATGTATTTCCATGGAGCATGTCTGTCAATAACTAGTCCAACTTCAGTATTAAAAAAATCCCATGCAGTTTCAACATCAGGAATGAAATAAAGCCTGTCCCAATTTATCCTTCTGAGGTCATTAACAAATAGATTATTATTAAATAAATTAGTTTCCCGTATCTTGATATATTTAGGAGGAAGATGAGGAGTTGCAATTTTCCAGATACAATGGATAATGGAATGATCGCTAAAGCAATCAGAAAGAACTCCAGAAGTCATTATTCTGTTTGGATGAGAAACAAGAATCCAGTCGATCAAAGATTTAGAGTTAAAGCTGACTCTAGTGGGCTCAGTGATGATTTGAGTCAAATTAGCACCATTAACCATATTACGTTCTGTAAATGTAGAAGAATCATTCCAATTTAAATTAAAATCCCCCAATAGAATAATTTCTCGAGTCTCCCAGAGATGATACCGTAGCTAAAATGTTCTTTTTTTTTCACTTTATTTTGATTTTTTTTTTCTTCACATAAACAGAGTACATCACACAATTACAGATACCATTGGAATATCACATAAATGTAATCAATTCCGTCTCTTTTGTTCATAGAAAGAACCAAATAGCAAATAGAGACAGAATAAAGTTAATTCTAAGTTATAAAAAAAGGAATAATAAAAAGGAAATATACAATTATGGATCCGTCATATGATGCAACTTACGTCCAAACAGCATTCAGCATGAGAGAATAAAACAATGACATAAGTATAAACAATAAGCAAGAACAGCAACATAAACCAAAAAGTTAAAAAAAAAAAAAAAAAAAAGGAGAGATGATGAAATAAAAAAAAAAATGAGAAGCCATATAAAGCTTGTTCATCCAAAGACATATTCAGGTTAATCTTGCGTGTAAGAAGATTCTTTACTGCCAGAGGGGATATAGACAGGTGTTTGAAACCATTTCACTTCCCTACACAATCTAGAAAAGGGCCCCAAATTTTATAAAAGTTGTCAGAAGACCCCTTTATTGTATGCCTAATTTTTTCTAGTTTGATAAAATGAAAGATATCATTAATCCATGAAGAATGAGTGGGAGGTGTAGGTGATGTAGCTAAAATGTTCTTAACAGACTCTAGTTTAGGAGTTGTAGGTGGTCGATAAATATTGCCTATTATCAACTGTTTATTTGCATGTAGAGTTACCTTAACAAAGATGCCTTCAAAAAGCTCAGGTTTCACCTCAGGAATAATTATCTGTGAACTCAGATTAGATGAAATATAAGTAGCGACACCACCTCCCCTGGATCCTCGGTCAGCCCTATACATTACATAATTTTCTAAGTGAATAATAGCGTCAGTAGTACTATTAGTAAGTCATGTTTCAGATAAAGTGATTATATTAGGATTGTTATAGGACAGCCAAGCTCTAAGCTGATCAATTTTAGGGAGTAAACTACGGATGTTAAGATGAATAGGGTGGAGACTTTTACCCATAAAATATATAATTGTGATCAATGAAAAAAAAGTTAACTAACCTTGTGAGGTAAAAATCGTGAAAGTGAAGAAGAGGTGAACATGAGAGCCATCACCATATACACACACACTCAGCCATACCCACATATAATAATAATAATAATAAAAAAAAAAAAACAATAACAAAGATACACAAAGCAAGATAACAAATTAAACTAATCTGTCTTCATTCACTCCCCTGATTATAGAACCACTGAGTTACTTCCAACACACACAAAAAAAGTTATTATAAATCCCTTAAAATGAATAAGTAAAATAAATTAATAAGTAAAAAGAAAACACACACACACAATACATTTTTGTAAGCTTATATTCAAGAAACCCAGTGGAGGAATAAAATAAAGCAGCATGTATTGAACAACTAAAAACAGCAATCTTCAGGGTCAGAGAAAATCAAACATTCAAGTAGGCTACACAGGCAAAAAAGAAAAAAATATATATAGTGACGTCAAACGTTAAGTAACGCGTCATGACGTACGGAAATAAACAAACCAGCATGACAGCAGTCGTGAATGATATTTTTCATAATGAGTGAGGATCAGAAGAATCAAAAGAATCTAAGTACTTGACAGCCTCATTTAAATCACCAAACTAGATTTGATCCGACCCTCGACTGAGTTTGATAACAGCGGGATAAAGCAAAAAGCCTCAAACCCCAAAGTGCGGGCCTGGTTCATTACTGGGAAGCAGGGACGTCTGAGTCGAGGGTGAAATCACTGTAGTAAGCAGTAAAACGGATAGTTTAGCCATCAAGTACCACAGATGTTTTCCTTGCGAGGCCCAAAATCCTGTCTCTGTCCGTGAGGCGAAGACAATTAAAAATCATGTGCCATGGAGAAGCACCCGCAGAACGCGGGCGGCCAATGGGATGTGCTCGCGTGAGCTCTGGGAGGTTGGAAGCCAACTCGGGAAACCATGTAGGAAAGATGCGCAACAGGTAGGACAGGTAGGTAGTTCTACTCCTTCTTTCAAGTTGATTATTCATAGGTTGCTCCTTCTGCCCTGGTCCTCCATCATGATTAATTTCTCCTGAAGTTTCTTTATAGCCTCAGAATGCTCAGTTGTGGCGTCCTCAGCACGTTTCACTTGAGATCGAAGATCAGTCCATCAGCTTTGGGATAAGATGTCACTAGCTGGTGCTGCAGAGAGAGGTTCTTCAGTTTCCCTGCGGCTCCACAGCATTTAGCAGAGTCTGTTTTTGTTTGGCTGTCAACTGCTGAAACCTCTTCAAAAGGTTGTCATCATCACTTTGATGTCTCAAACTCAGCTTACAATCACGAATCCAGTGTCCATCCTCGTTGCAATTTCTACATCTTCCCTGTGTTTTCTCTCTTGAGTGTCTCTGATATTCACTTCTTTCGAATCCCAAGGTTTTGGATTGTAAAACTCTGAAAGCGACTTCCTGTGTTCTTTCAATCTTTGCTGACCATTCTACAATCTGCATAAATGTTGTTCCAGTGCTGTCCCAGTCATCATACCTGATTTTAAGAGTATTAGAAACCCCAGGTTTCAGTCCATTCACAAATGTGGTTTTAAGAGGCATGCTAGTGTCTTCACAGAGTTCTTAAATGTTGTTGTTCAAACCAGCATGTTCCATCCAAGTTTGTCTGAAGCGTTCTTCAAACTCTGCAACACTTTCTCCTGTCTTCTGCACACAAGAGGTAATTTTAGCCCAATTAACCTCTGCAGGTTTCAGTTCAAATAAGAAGGTTTGAACCGCTTCCCATCCAGCTTCAATGTTTTCTTGAGATTCACCGATCCTTCTTTCAACACTTTCTGTAAGTAGTTGTTGGTCATTGTCTCTACAGTTCACATTGCGTTGAAGAAATTGCCATACTTTCCGTGGTTGCTTGTACACATCTGGCAATTCTTTTGACCATTTGTCAACTTGCTCTGGAGTAGCTGGTTGGTATGTTCTGTAAGGATTTCTTTATTACCTTTTTTACTGTGCAAGTTCAGCGTTCACCATCTTCCTCATACTCCTCTTCATTTTCAGTTTCAACTTCAGTTCTTCTGTTCTTAATAATTACAGGAGCAAGTCTAACCTTCAGATTGTCCTTTGTAATTTCAGTATGTGTGTTGATATCAGCATCACTGTTATCAGAGCTGCTTGAAGCTTTTGATTCCAGTCGTTTGGAGAGCAGCTTGTCATTCTGATGTAACAGTCTTTCTTTGTCCTTCTTTACAGTCTGTAATTGTTCAGCCAGTGCTCGAACCTTTGCTTTCTCTGCTTTTTTCTCATGTTGTAATTTGTCAGTTTCACATCTCTGTAGATGCTGTCGAATTTGTTTGAGCAAAATTACAGACAAGCCATCTCTGTTGGTGTTTGTCCTTAAGCGCTGCATCTTTCCATAAGCCCTTTTAATGTCCGGCAAAGCCCATAGTCCACTCTCTGAGTACTTGATGCTGTACTTCTGGCAGATGTCATCATGGCACTTCCTCAGTCCCAGCCTTTTGTCTAGATATGCATTCAGATTCTCCAACATCTGATCAATGGTAACATTTGGAGGTTCTGTCCCATGTCTTTCTGTTGTTGGCCTCAATACATGACTATTGCCATTGTTTTGTGCAGACTCAGCCATGGTGAATACAGGAAAAGTGCCCTCAGAGGTGTGAAAACAGAACAAAAGATGTTAGAACTGTTAAAGGTACTTATTCAGGTTTAAATTCACAGCAGTCTGTTAGACTGACCATTTTCAGTTACACAGACAAATCATTAGTTAAAAAGCTCAGCTTAGTTTTCAATCTTCCATTTAAAACAAAACTTTTGCATTCAGGCTAATTTTCCATGTTTAATGTCTGAATTGAGTTCTTGCTCAGAATGCTGAATTACTTTTTCAAATTTGTCCCTTAGACAATTTACATTATATATATTTTCTGTATTTTTATGGATGCCAAACAAACTTATAGTTTCATGGTTTTATGCCATCATCTTCTAACTCGGTTTGAACATTAATTTCAATCTACATTAGTGGCTACTGAATTAGCACCCAGTCAAGAATTCCCAATTCTTGCAGCAACATCAATCCCAACTCTATCTATAGCACTATTCGGACGGGACTAGTTTTCTAAACTACGTTTGAGTTTCGATTCTTACCACCTGACGTCTGTGATTTTCATGTATTAATTCGGACCGGACTAACATCTGCATCTGGGCATCACAGAGATCACGCGCTTTGTATGCGTGCATTGCATTCATTCAGAATGATTTTCATTAGTATTATTACACAATAAATACTAAATGGCTAGTATAGCAAAGCCATGTTAATGTATGGTTCCTTTAGTTTAACTTGTTTTCCTTTTTTTATTTTATTAAATGTAATTAAAACATTATGTAACTGAGTGCATAAATGAACGTGAGTAATCTTACCTGATGCTGATATTACAATAGCCGTTTTTTTTTTTTTTTTTTTTTACACAATTCCTACAAACAAAAAGAGAACGGACCAAGCCTCTGCTTCTACAATCTCTTTATGAACGGACTAAATTGTTTCCTAAACAATTCATACAGAAATAAAGAGAAAGGACCAAGCTTATTTTTCTACAATCTCTTGATTACTGGACTAAACTGTTTCTTAAACAGTTCCTACACATACAAAGAGAAAGTACCAAGCCCTTGCTTCTACAGTCTCTCGATTTACTGGACTAAATTGTTTCTTTCACATAATTCCTACAGACAAAAAGGGAACGGACCAAGCCTCTGCTTCTACAATCTCTTTATGAACAGACTAAATTGTTTCTTAAACAATTCCTACAGACATAAAGAGAAAGGACCAAGCCTCTGCTTCTACAGTCTCTTGATGAACGGACTAAATTGTTTCTTAAACAATTCCTACAGACTCCAGAGAACAGGATTAAGCCTATAATTACACATCTATGGCTCCTACAGTCTCATGAGAACGGACTAAACCTCTTTCTTGTATGATTCTTCTAGACTCAAGAGGACTGGACCAAGCTATAAACACTTTTTCTATAGCTCCTACAGTCTCAGGAGCATTAATTAAATCATTTAAAAGGTTCCTACAGACTTAAGAGAAAGGCCTAAGCCAAACATTTCTTAAACAGTGCTACACTGGTTATTATGGTTACGCTACATACATCAAATAATCTGCTTACTTATGAAAAAGTGTTCTTTAAGATCTTTTAGAGAGCTGATAGTTTCACTCAACAAATTAGAATCTTTGAGACTGGATCAAGTTGATTCAAATAACAGATGCGTTCTGTTGATCTTCAACACAAAAACAGTAGAATCTCCAAAACTCTTTTGTTCACTTCTTGTTGCAATTGGTGAGTTCTCTTCTCTGTCAGTCTCTCCTGGCTGGCTCCGCCAAATGTTAGATTTTGCTGTATTTGAATGAGCAGTAGTTTGGGTGGCTCGCCAATGTACTAGATTTCTCTAATACATAAAATAAGTAAGCTTGACCAAAGTTCTTGTAGGGATAAGGATTTATTAAAGGTAGCAGTGTAGCAGTTCTTCAGCAGTGATGTTAGCATGTCATCCTTCAGTCTTAACCCAAAGTACTGTCTGTGAGAACAGACCTTTATACCTGTTAACAAATGTGCTACAAACAATACGATAACACCCCATGGAGAGACAATGATAGTGTAACCTTTTGATGACTTGAAAGGATCTCTCCCATGGAGAGCCCATTCATTGACCTGATGTTGACCTAAGGGTGTACTCACACTAGCCAGTTTGAACCGTGCCCGAGTGGGTTTGACCACCAAAGCGCGGTTCGTTTGACCTAGTGTGAGTGCTTCGAACCGTGCCCGGGCGTGGCTCGATTAGCCGGCCCTGGCCCGCTTGGAAGAGGTGGGCCAGGGCACGGTTCAGTTGGACTCGGGTGCGGTTCGCATGCAGTGTGAGCGCTAACCGTGCCGGAGCACGGAAAAGGACGCGTTGCGTCACGGTTTTGCGACGCTCCCAAACAAACATGGCAGGGAAAGGGTCGCTTTGGTCTACGGCAGTGGTGCAAAACGCATAAAAACTAAAAACTGCAAAGTCCTTGCTGCACTTCAGCTGGTACCTTGCAAACATCCTCATACGAGTTTTTGCGCCACTAAGGCGACACATCTGTTTAACAACAGGCTGTGAGAGGGCTGTGGAGTACAGTTGCCTACAGTTGATTCCAAATACATTCAACCAAAATTAATTAAAAACAAATAATCTTTCATGTTCCAGTGAGACTTCCATCAATATTAAAATCGGCATAATCGTAAGTGAATACAGTATGTAATAGGAATGACAAAATACTGAAACACTCTATAGAAGTAAAACTTTAAAATAGATTAATGGCAGAATGCGAATGAATTCTCAAAATAGAGCCAAAGCCACTGATACAAAGCTAATAGCCATGAAACATTTCCAAATATTTTTATAATATAAACGTAGTTTGAAAAAACCTTTTACCAAAGAACAGAATTGACTGCTTTATTAGCTTCATACAGAGATGCAGCTGAAATCTGTAAATCTCTAAACATATATAGAGGCTACATTAGATCACATACATGCAACATAAATTTAAGTAACATTTACCTGATAATCCCCGTAGTTAAAACCAGGCATATTTGGATTACATGCAGGTGTAGTATGAAGCCTTTAGCATGAAAATGTTTTTCCAAGTCCTTGTTCTGCAGTACCTATGGTGATTTCAGAATAAAAGTCCTGGTCTGTGTTCATATAGAAGTCCCAACTGTGTGCCCTTTCCTTCTTTCTTTCTTTCTTTCTTTCTTTCTTTCTTTCTTTTTTTCATTTTCTTTCTTTTTCTGTTTTAAGATAATACTTGATTGTTGTCCTAGTTAAAATTTTAGTAACAAAAATTTATATTTAATGATTTATTTATAAAACATTTGGATAGGGATAGAGTGAAAATGGGTTTTTATGTTACCTGTTGATGTTTTGTTTAAAAGTTTATGTATTTAACTGGATTTTCTTTGTGTGATTAGTATTTTGTGAAGTGGGGGGGAGAAAAGGCTGTTTCCGCCCGGTTTCGAACCGGGGACCTTTCGCGTGTTAGGCGAACGTGATAACCACTACACTACGGAAACCTTGATCCTGCACTCTGGCAAAGGATTATGGGTATTATTTGTCATCTCAATGTTGTGCCTCGACAAAGGAAAAGAAAAGACAAAGAAAATCATTTACTCAATGCTCTTATCTTAACAACGTTTGTAGCTTAAATAAGAATCAGTGCATGTTGAATTCATAGAGTAAATACTAAGCAGTTATTATTATTATTATTAAATTCCTAAACTCATGTTAAAATGATTACATTAATGTTAAAATGGTATTTTATGTAATGCTAGAGTAAAACACTACCACTCACTTCCAGTTGTTGTTGTAGGGGTGCTTTCTTATCACAAAAAGTGAAACAGAGTAAAACACTACCACTACCACTCACTTTCAGAAGTTGTTGTAGGGGTGCTTTCTTCTCACAAAAAGTGAAACATATCATAGTAGTATTAAAATCAGAATGAGCTTTATTCAAAACTCAAAAGTGTGCAAACACAACAAATTTGTTGTGGTGTTACAGGAACTCTTGGTACATACATGCATGCAAATAACCATATATTTAGTTATAGTTATGTAAGTTATATAAGTTCATAAAACTGACCTTACAACAGCTGAGTAAAACGGTTTCATCTGACCATGTGGCACTTTAAGCATTATCGCATTGCATATCGCATTTTTCTTCAAAATTGCATAGCTGTGAAAACAGCTATTTTAAACTGTAATACTATTTTAAACAAAAGTTTTTTTTTTTTTTTTTTAACTGTATTTTTGAGCAAATAAATGCAGCCCTGGTGCACCTAAGAGGCTTATTTAAAATGACCAAAAAATGTGTTTTAAAAATTTTGACACACACTGTACTATTAAATATCAGTAAAGATAGACAGTAAGATAACAGCTAAAAATAAAAAGAACTTGTTTCCGCCCGGTTTCGAACCGGGGACCTTTCGCGTGTGAGGCGAACGTGATAACCACTACACTACGGAAACTCCATGTGTGTGCTGTTTTGCATATGGTCTCATCTTAGGCCATAAAAATACTTTACACATGAATGCAAATATTAATATTTGGCAATATAGCTAAACTCTGTTAAGTCAGTATTCTTTGATCTCTTAACATTCCATATGTGTGTTTTTGTGGGAGTCGCACACCTCAGTACTCAAGGGGGTGCTAGTGTTAACTTCACACACATCAATGTTCCAGGGCTTGCGAAATGTAAAAAACTGGAATTCTTCAGATTTTGGTACTCCAAAATTAATTTAACTAGTCTTGAGCTACACGATTCTGGATAAACTGCGTATCAATTTTTTTTTTGACTCATATAGCGATTACAATTCTGAACTAAACTAAACTAAATGTAATTTATTCCTGTGATCAAAGTTTAATTTTCAACATCAATACCACAGTCTTCAGAGTAATATGATATCCTTCAGTTTTGTGGTTCAAGAATATGTATTATTGGGAACTTATTATCATAATTTAAAACACTTTCAAAATTCTGTTCTTCTGAACTTTTTATTAAAGAAACCTGAAAAGAATCTACTCATGTTTTCAACATAAAAACAAAAATAATAAATGTTTTTTTGAACAGCAAATCAGCATATTAGAATGATTTCTGAAGACTGGTAAAGATGCTGAAAATGTAGCTTTGAAATCAAATAAATTTAAAATACATTCAAATTGAAAGCAGTTTTTTAAATTGTACAATTATTTTAAACTTGTACTGTTTTTGCTGTCCTTTGGATCAAATAAATGCAGGCTTGGTGAGCAGAAGAGACTTCTTTAAAAAACATACATCTTACGGTTCCTTTTGAAAAGGGAGGGTCTACCAGACTAATTATGAATGACAAAATAACTTTATATAACTTTATAATTAATACACTAAATGGCTGATTGCATGCATAAGTGCATAGTGTATAGAGCATCATTTGGGATGCAGCTACTGACTTGTGAGACTAAAATATTTACTTTGATGTACTTGTACTTGTGTAAAGTGCATTGATGTACTTGTGTAAAGTTAAAAATAGGGTTAAAGAGAGTTAAAAATGTTTTTTATTTTAACCGAGTGATGGGAAAGCAACTAAACATAAAACAATGGATACAGTTATTCATACAATAAGTCATATTAGCCTTTAAATGTAAAAATAATACATTTTATTTACACACACTTCATATAATGCTCATTGAGGATGGACAATCCCACAAAACAATGAATAGGCTAAAAGACCAAAGTTGTAATAGTTTATGAGGGATCTTGTAAACAGATAAGACTTATGACAACTGTACATGATACCAGTTACCAGTTTTTCCCACCACTCCACAAGTGTATTTTATGGAGAAATGGAGCAAAAGTTGTTTCCTACAGACCAAGTGAAAAGAGTTTCCTGAGTACCGATTTGTCCATATGTACACCAGTACAAATCCAGTGCAACGTCCACATTGTGTCCCTTCCTGTAGTACAAGGTGAGCCCTTTCACTGGAAACAAACTCCATGTAGCCCATTCAGTGTCCTTAAGGGCTGAGATGAGTGCTTTGATTTGCCACCCTGCGCTGAAGCATCTTCATTTTAAAGCAAACTTTTAGTGAACAAAGGATCGGGTTGGTTGTTTCAAATGGCACCCATGAAAGTTAGCCAGGGAAGAAGTAATTATTTGCAGACACAGTGGTCAGTCTGTTAGAAAGTTCAGGGTTATTTTCTCTCATTAAGGTCAGCAGCAGCATTCTCTGTGCATCCACAAGCAAGTTCATGTCTCTTCTCAATATAAGTACAGTCACAGCACCTATGATTCCCATTTCATTGCTTTTCTACACTTATTATTGTGACAGTGGAGAGCCTCTCTTTGTTAATGCAGTGATATAGACATTGTTTTCAGGGGCTCCCATATGAAAACCCAGTTTATTAAATAAGAAATGACTAAAAAATTGGAAGAAAAAGCCAATGTTACTTGCAAAATATATATCAATATGTACAAACTCCATGCTCCAGGTTAGTCATTACTGCAAGAGAGCAATAGGAGAAAACTGTTAGAAGACACAAAAAGGAAGCAGTTACTGCAGTCATAATGCAATATCCCTACTATTATGGCAGGACTCATAGTTTCTTCATATCACATACATAATTATACCTTATGCCAGCATCCTGCTATGGGCAGCCCATCACGCCCCTGCAAATAGAGAGAAGGAAATCAGTGATGCCCAAGAACTCTTACTGATGGAGTGTTGAGTAAAGAGGGGCTAACACACATAAACTCTAAAAAAGATGGACTGTGGGGTTCTAGACTGCAGCCATTTTTTGAGAATGTGAGTTAAAATTTGATATGGTCACATTTTTGTGAGTGCATGGTCTGCTCTGCTCCAAAGCATCTGTTATGCTTCATACAGCACGCACTGCAGTGCCACAGCACAGTGCATCAGGACAGTGTTACTTTTGACAAGCATTCTTGATTTAGTCTTAGTCTTTAAGCATTTTCGTCTCAAGATAATAGTCTTAGTCATATTTTAGTCATTTGAGTCTTTCATAGTTTTAGTCCACAAACAGTCATTTTTGTCATCTTTAAGTCATTACTTTTAGTCAAGTTTTTCAAACAAAAATAGTCATTCATTCTTCTCTCTTTAGACCAAATCAATTAAGTTTATTAGAAATTTGAATCAAGGATTGAATTTGGAAAAATCATTTTAGAATAAATGATGACAATTTTCATTTTTTGGTGAACTACCCCTTTAACATTAGTCAAAAGGTGGCAACTTATAAAAAGTATAGTAGTTCATATACAATATATGAAATATATATAATTTCAAATTTTGAAAAACAAATTGTCACTCCCAGGAAATACGGGATGTCTGGTCACCTTATCCACACCCTTTTGGGTGCTGAGGCCATTGTTTCAGATCGTTTGTTCACGTTTTGGTAGTCAATCCATCCACTGCAGTTACCATACCATATCTCGTCTTCGTTGACGAAAGGAGTCAGATTTCACTGATGTACTAAAAATTGCCTGCCAGTCTCTTCAGGCAGAGTGCTTTGTCAGCATGACCACAAAGGTGGCTGTCAAATGTGATAGCATTATTTTTCAGAGAAACAGCTGTGTAAACATAACATGTTTCCTTAACATATACAAATATATATATTGTTTTGGCTTTAGAAGTAAAAAAAGATACCTAACCCAACTTTAATCCTGCTTCTGTTAGCATATACTGTAACAATAAACTATGATAACAGAAAAACTATCCATTAGCATGTTGTTGCAAAATAAAAAAATAAACGTGCTGGTGCAACCAAATGAGAAAGTTAGTCAGACCAGCATGACCAATGGGAAGAATGAGTCTAGAGCCCTGGGACTATAGAAAGGTGAAGGCAAAAAATCTCAGTATGGTCCCTTTGTCATCTTGCGAAAAAGAATCAGAGTCAAATTAACACTTGAACATACATCAGCATGATAAGAACTACCTAAAATGACGTAAGCCATCAATATTAGAAGTGTATATATTTTTTCTCTCATGTCCTACTAGATGACAAATAGGGTTGGGTATCATTTGAATTTTATTCATTCCAATTCCGATTCCGATTCTGCTTATCGATTCCTAATTTTGATTCCAATAAGATAAAAAATCTAATATTAAAAAAATTAAGTCAAATATTTAGATGTCAAACATGTTTACTTTTTACAAAGCATTCTGTTTGCAGCTGAATAACATGAGCAAAAATCTGCAGCCAACAAAACACTGCAAGACAAATTTCGCCTGTGCTTAAAAAAAAAAAACAAATATCATAGCAGCTAAACAAAGTTTCAGGTTCAGAAACTGTAATTAAATTTTATAAATAAAATAAAGATTAATTAATTCTCTTTGTGCACGCGCTTGCGCTTCATGTGCACTGCACACAAATTCTTTCAGTTCCTGCACTTAATCGTTTTTAATCAAATTGAAATGTGAACGCAGGAATTGTTAAGCAGAATCTAAATGCACGCGTCTTATCGAATACCCGGTTCTTGGAAATTTGGAACCGGTTATAAAATGGAACCGGTCTTCGATACCCAACCCTAATTACAAATGGGGTTTATGACTTAGATTGGGTCCAGCCACCTGGGGAACCTGGGAAATGTTTTGGCTTCACTTTTTCAGAACGTGTTCAGCACACTTGCTCACAGTTGAAACCTGCCACCAATGATTATGTGTGTCTAAAGGAAGCACACTGAAGCCCAAAGTATACCTTGTTTTTGTTTGCATAGAAAGCTTTATGTTGTGCTGCTCTATTTTCCCCAAAAGTTATTCATAAAAACATCGTACTCTGTAAAGTAAAGTTGCGCTATCTCATATCTCTCTAAAACAAGCTCTTTTCAATGCTGATATCTGTTGTTATTGCCAGTATTTAGTTAATATTGTTCGGTCCTTTTAGTTTTGCTTTCTACTGTGAAACAACGGCCCAACTGTTTAGTACAAAACAAATTCAGTTGGCATGTGCTAACAAAGCATGTGCGGTAACAAAAATTGCATGGTGTGTGTCCAGTATGGTCGTTCTATTCTGGTGATTAAATTCATGGGTGTAGGTTTGGTCCCAGCTTTGGTGGGGACACCCCCATAACCCCCCGGACCGGGATTTTTTTGTTGTAAGATACCAGTGATTTAATGGTGATTTAGTATAACTGTATAATCTCAAAAATGCACTCTCAAAAAAAAAAAAAAAAAAAAATCTGAGACTGTGTAATGCTGAACAACCAAATGTTTTATTAAGAAAAGATCCAAATAGCAGTTCAAAGGAGCTTGCTAAATATTGGTGGGGACAAATTTGTCATCTCAAAATATTGACAGGGACTAGTACCTAGCGTCCCCCCCTAAACCTATGCCCATGATTAAATTTGCATCAGGCCCACTGGAAGGAAACCCTTGTGTATGTGTAAAAACAGAGTGGCAACCTCCGGCTCTCTCTCGTGTATCCAATAAGGAAGTAACTAAAACTGCAATTTATTGACTCGCCACTAGAGACTGGCTGCAAAAGGGAGTCAATCCCATAGACTCCCCAAGTAAAAATGCTTTTTTCAAAAATTTTACAGCAGAAAAAAACTTTTAAAGCCTGGAACAAAAATGGTTGATCTATATAGCTAATTTTGCCCTTCATGACCATTATGAGGGGGTGATTTTTTTTTTTTAACTCATCCATTTAAATTATATGTAACCTTAAAGTTCTGCATAATTAAGGGCGTGGTCACTTAAGTGACAGTTGGATTGCCGCTGCTGACACTGCAGTCGAGTTATAGGTGGGCATGGCTTCAGCAACTATCTTCTGTCTTTTTGCCCATTTTCGATGATCAAGGAGTGCCATGCAGTGACTCGCTGCCAAGATGGCAATGGCTGCCTCCACCTACTTTAAGCTTAAAAAACGCTCTTCAGAAAACTACGGTTGACGTCATGGACACTACTAGTGTTCATGTTTTTATACAGTCTATGGTAAAAACTGAGGAATACTTTGTGCTTGACCCACAAAGAAACACTTTTTGGCAGCAAGTCTGGATGTGAAAGGCAGCAAATGTTCACTTTGTCACTACAGTTCAGATGCATACGATCACAAAGCCAGGTGGTTATGATTATTTCTTTGATGTGACCTATATTCTCATTAGGCAAGGCATAGATTTAATCTTCTTAAATTGGAGTTAGAATTGGTCAACAAGATGTCCATCTACCAACTAGTTATAGGCTAGTGACAATGCCCCTGAATTTTTGAGATACCCCTACCGGAGGTAGAACTAAACCCAACAATGTTTTTCCTCATCTCTAAGGTCTTCCCATATATGAAATGGATTCTTGGCTAAAAATATTTTAATTTTAATATGTAAATATAGCATTACAAATTGGAGTGTTCTGTCACTCAATGTATGAGGTGTTCAAAATGAATGAAAATGGAACACTGACATAATTTAGTCTAAAGCCCATTATCAGTGGTGAGAAGAATGTTGACAAATTCAAATATAAGATACATCTAATAATGAAATATTTCATATGGCACCTTTTTAATAAAACTATAACTTAACTTCACACAATACAAATTAAATTACTCTTAAATAAAACAAATTGCAATCTAACTAAACAAACAAACACTCTTTGGGGTAATGAGCCCTGTCTTCTCAGGCTGTTTAGTTTGTTTTCTAGCAGCAACCATTTGAAACATGAACTGCTTTTGGTCACCATTCGAGAAGGGTCTGGCTGCAGACTTGCACTTGCACTCCCAGACACTTGCACTTCCGCTAGTGACATCACTTGCAGTCTTTATTTTTTATTTTGTTGAATTTTTTTATTACTTTTTGTTTGAATCTCTCAACATTTTACAACAGTAGCCAGGTGGTGAAGACAAGAAAAAATAAACTAAATTACAATGTCACTTACACTTGCAATCGACACAAATCGTGCATGTTTCCAATGGAGACAAGACGCTGTGGTGGTGATTGAATGATTAAAACTAAATTAGTAGGCCTACTACTATAATGTGTACAGGGTCCTGCAAGAAAAAGACAAGCCCGGACCGTGGCCACAGAACAGCAGAATATGAACGCAATACACAAAGTCTTTCATTAAGCGTATTTTAGATTTTAAAAACATCATCAAAGTAGTCCATGTGACATCAAAGGTTCAGTTAGAATATTATGAAGCATCGAAAATAAATTTTGGTCCACAAATAGCAAAAATTATTACTTTATTCATCATTATCTTCTCTTCAGTGTCTGTTGTGAGAGAGTTCAAAACAAAGCAGATTGTCATATCTGGTTCGCGAACGAATCATTCGATGTAAGCGGATATTTTTGAACCAGTTCAACAAATTGAACTGAATTGTTTTAAACGGTTCGCATCTCCAATAAGCATTAATCCACAGATGACTTAAGCTGTTAACTTGTGTGAAGAGAGAACTGAAGATGAACACCGAGCCGAGCCAGATAACAAACAATAGACTGACTCGTTCTCAAGTGAAGAACCATTTCTGTCAGACGTGTCCGATTCGTGAACCGAGGAGCTGATGATACTGTGCATGTGATTCAGCGTGAAGCAGCCTGACACACAGAGCGCCTGAACCAAACTGATTCTTTTGGTGATTGATTCTGAACTGATTCTGTGCTAGTGTTATGAGTGCGGGTAAACCGAAGGCTTGCAATCATCGCCATTGATGTCATTACGGTGAACCGTTTTCTTCAACCGGTTTATTGAATCGAACTGTCCGAAAGAACTACTGGTGATCCGAAAACCGATGCAACCGGTTCTTGATTCGTGAACGAGTCATTATCTGGCTCGGCTCGGTGTTCATCTTCAGTTCTCTCTTCACATCACTTCAGTCAGTGTACTGTTTGAGTAAATGAATTACTCCGGGATATTGGTTTGTTTGAGCTCAGAGGGAGTGTCAGCCATATTAAAAAAGTTAACCGCTTAAGTCATTTGTGGATTAAAATAGTGATCGACCGATATTGATTTTTTATAACCGATACCGATAACGATTATTTGCATGTTTATGTACCCGATAACCGATATGCAGAACCGATATTTATTTACTGTTATACTTCTGTTTTTGACAATTATTACAAAACAAATGAGCTGAACAAACCATTTTATTTATAACAATCACTCCCTCCTTGCATACAAAAAAAACTTTATATTTATACACAAATAAATAGAGGGGTCTGAGTTCAAAAAATTAAAGTGCACTGTTACTAAGTGTCTTTGTTTTAAAATAAAAGCTTTGAGGTAAAAAAAAAAAAAAAAAAAACAGGTAAAAAAATAAAGCACAAAAATTATAATAACATATTGGTGGGGGCGGGGGGCTATTTAGAAGTGCATATTTATTTAGTAGTGTAACTTAATACTCCCAGTTAAGCAGAACTAGGTTGTAGTGTAGAAAACAGAGTCTTTCAGCATTCTGCCCTGTAAGTCTGCTTCGTTTGTTTTCATAAATGGCTCCCACTTCACTGAAGACTCTTTCACTGGGCTTTCTTGACAGACGAGCAAGAATGGGGAACCTTTTCTCATTTTGTTTCCACCATTCAAGTGGCTTGCCCATCCTCCTATCAATCACTGATTCTGAAAGGTACTGCTGAAGCTCTCTTTCAAGGCTAGACCCACCAACTTCAGAACTAGTAGCACCAAGCAGAGTATCATACATCTCATCAATCAGTTTCTTCTGGGTTTCTTCTGTACGGTGCCTTTTTGAAACTGTGCTGGAATCATCTGACTGTGTTCCTTCACCTTGTGTGTTGTTGTCTTGCTCTAAGGTTTCTGTCTCCTCCTCAAGCCAAACTTTTGCATTCAACAGTGTGGTGTCAGATGAAAAGGCATGTGCCTTGTACCTTGGATCCAGAAGACAGGCAAGGACTGCACATTTCACCTCCTCCACTTTTGCAAACCGTCGGGTGAGACTCTCCAGCATCTCCTGTCTCATTGTTTTAATCCCATGAGAGGAGGGACCTTGACTGCTAAGCAACATCTTCAGAACTTTGACAGATGGGATGATGCATGATGCTGAACTCTCATAGTGACTCATCTCAAGAGTGACCTCCTCCACTGGAGAAAGTGTCTCAATAAGATTGCTGACAATACTCCACTGATCAGCACTCAGGCCAGTGAACCCACTATGCTCACTGGCATATATGTTCAGAGCTCTTCTCTGCTCTTGCATCCTGACCAGCATGTGCAGGGTGGAATTCCATCGGGTAGGGACAGCCTGAATGATGGCATGTGCAGGTAGCCCAAGATCCTGCTGGATCACTGCTAAACGCTGTTTAGCTAGTACTGAATGATTAAAATGTGTAGCACAGCTTTTCAGCACTGACAGGATATTTTGGACAGCTCTTTGTGAGTTGAGGCCGTCATTGACCACTAGCTGTAATATGTGGGCACTGCAGCTCATGTCAGGCAGTTCAGCAATTCTCATACCTTTAACAATGTTAGCACCACTGTCCCTGAGAACAAGAACCACTCTATCTTTGTCAATGTCCCATTCTTCCAGCATGCCCAAAAACATCTTGCTAATGTACTCTCCAGTGTGTGATCCCATCATTGCTTTTGTGTTTAGAATTACTTGTCTGCGAATCCACTGATCATCAATGAAATGGCATGTCAAGCTCATTAGGGATTCAGTTGTACCGGACCAGCAGTCTGTAGTAAAAGCCAAGTTATAACCTGCGTTATCAGGCTTAAGCAGTGCTTTAACCTTCTCAATGATACTGTTGTGAATACTGGGGAACATCTCTGTGCGATAGAACTTCTCACTCTTCAGAGTATATCTTGGTTCTGCAGTTGCCATGAGTCTCTGGAAGCCTTTATTTTGAACCATGGTGAAAGGCTGATTGTCTGTAGCTATCATTTCTGTAATCATCCTGTCCAGTGTTTTTGAGCGGACATCAGCCGTCTTCCACTTTGTCTGCTTTTCAAACATCATAGGAAGAGATGCTTGAATGTGGCTGGATGTCTTTGCCTCTTCAGCATCTCTTTTTTTCTTTGCCTCTTCAAAGATAGTTGAGTGATGTATCTTTAAGTGGTTCCACATGTTGGAGGTATTTTTTGTTGTTGTAGATTTTGACCCCATGCTTACATTCATTTGGCATTCTTTGCAAACTGCTACTCCTGCCATTGGCTGAGTGAAGTAAGTCCATACCTCACTTTGATTTTTCCTCCTTTCAGTCATCTTAAAAAAAAGTGCTGAAAGTTAGCAGTTTTTCATGTTAAATTAAATCTTCAAATTACAATAAAAAATATATTACATTATATAATTTATATCTAAATTATACATATGATTTATAAGCATTATCAGCAACAATGTTAACAATAGGTAAAATAAATGTTAAAAGTCTAATGTTTTAAAATGGAGAAAATAAATGACGGGAGTTATATCACCTTTGCAGAAATGTAATTTATTTTAAACAGTTTTAGAAGGTTTATGTGCCATTTAATAGGTTTAAGAGTGAGGAATTTAATTCACTGAATAATATTAGCTGGAATATATAACATTGTCAGGAAAGTAACAAACAAAACAGCATACATAATTTCATTTTCCAACTAGTGTTATTAATTGTTATGTTTGTCGGTCTAGATCATGAAATGCTTTCTGACAAAGTGCTGTAACTTATCTATGCATTTACACAAAACAAATTAAACTCAACCGCGATCGCGTGTGGAGATAATAAATAATTTCCACAGAGCGGCATTTATTTAGATTTGTATTAACTAAATAATGGTTATGTAGTAAATCAAATGATTATATAATTTAGGGGGTTTAAACGAGATAATCGTGTCAAAAATGTCATGCAGTGGCCATGCTTGCAAGTGAGGCTTCCTGATCATCAACCCATTCAGGTGCTGAGCAATATGAACAAACTTTTTTTTCCGAGACTATATAAAGTTAAACAGCACTTGTCAGTTGGCATTTTATGATCTAGATTCAATCTAACGTTAGATCATGAAATGCCAACTGACAAAGTGCTGTTTGACTATAACTCAATCAACCGCGATCGCGCATGGAGATAATAAATAATAAAATTTCCACAAAGCGGTAGGCTATATTTATATGTGTATTAGCGAAATAATGGTTATGTAGTAAATGATAATATAATCTAGGGTGTTTAAAAAAAATAATTTTGTCAAAGGTTTCATTCAGGGACGTTCTTAAGCATCCTGATCATCCGTCAGTTGCACGAACTTTTTCTTCTAGACTAATGGTGAGCAAATACAACAGATAGAGAATTAAATTCAGCGCTTTTATTTTCAACATGCACTCATTCATGTCTGTTTTATTTAATTCATGTAAAGTTACGTCTTTATTGGAACAGGACATGACGAATTACACTACGTGACTCAATGATTTCGTCTCAATTGTTTAGAAACAAGTTGCATAAATTAACTATATCAGGAATTTATGTCTCAGATCTCATTTGTGCATGTCTGTTATGTTAAATAAAGTTGATTAATTAAAGCAAACCAAGTAGAACATATACTTTACCTGTGCACTGAGTTGTTGTTAACTGATCTCCTCAGACGCCTGGGCTGCTATGGCGGAAATCTCAAAACGTCCAACAAGATGGCGCCGTAAATCGGCGAATCCGATATTACAAAACCGATACCCGATTATGGAAAAATGCTTAAATATCGGGAAAAATATCGGTAAACAGATACATCGGTCGATCACTAGATTAAAATGATTAAGTTCGATTTGGTGAACTGGTACAAAAAGATCTGGTTACATCGAATGATTCGTTCATGAACCAGAGATCACAAACTGCTTTGTTTTGAACTCTCTCACAACAGACACGGAAGAGAAGACAATGCTGAATAAAATCGTAGTTTTTGCTATTTGTGAACCAAAATGTATTTTCGATGCTTCAAAATATTCTAACTGACCCTCTGATGTGACATGGAATACTTTGATGATGTTTTCTTACCTTTCTGGACATGAACAGTAGACCATACACATAGCTTCAATGGAGGGACTGAGAGCTCTCGGACTAAATCTAAAATATCGTAAACTGTGTTCCGAAGATAAATGGAGGTCTTACTGGTTTGGAATGACATGAGGGTGAGTTTATTAATAACATAATTATGATTTTTGGGTGTACTATCCCTTTGATATGCCCTAATAACAGACTAAGATGATAAAGACAATTCAGTAGGCCTAGCCTATATGTCTTTTGTTGTTTACTCAATGTATATAGACCAGAAAATATGTACGTGCATTATGAAATGCATTAAGTGATTTTAAAAAGGATCAACTCTGTACAGGCAAGTAGACGAGTACAGTGATATAAACGAGTTGTAGACCGTTTATTCTATATGGAAAAATGCTTAATGTGAAACTTTGATGTTGCGTTTATTCTGGGCTCACGTGCTTGCCTGTACCTATTAGTTATGTATTTTAATAATGCAGAGAATCATATTGAGTTTGGCCTTTATCATCTTAGTCCGTTATGCCACATTTTGCGGTATGTGAGGAAAATACTATATACATATTCATTATATTAATGAACTGTATATTTAATTTGATAATTTAATAGCATCTTAATATATTAAGCCATGTTAACTGTATTTTTCTACACTTAGCGAGAGACTTTGCGCAAACGTTCATATTCTGCTGTTCTGGCCACGGATTTGCCAGTCTTGCCTTTTTCTTGCAGGACCCTGTACATTATAGTACTAAATTAGTTTTAATCATTTAATCAGCACCACAGTGTCTTGTCTCCATTGGCAACACGCACAATTTGTGTCGAATGCAAGTGATGTCACAGGTAGCAGAGAGTGCAAGTAGCGATTGCAAGTGACATTGTAATTTAGTTTCTTTTTTCTTGTCTTCAGCACCTGGCTACTGTTATAAAATGTTGGGAAATTCAAACAAAAAGTAATAAAAAATTCAACAAAATAAAAAATAAAGACTGCAAAAGATGTCACTAGTGGAAGTGCAAGTGTCTGAGAGTGCAAGTCTGAGAATCCAAGTGCCAGCCTGCAGCCAGACCCTCTTGGACCATCCTGGGGTCAACCCCCCCTGATGTTACAACTGCAACACACCACTGTCTCTCATCCACATTGTCATCATTGACAAAGTGGGTCATATCTGGACAGTCTGGGAAAGGGCAAGAGCAAAACTCTGTGCAGGTCAAGCCCACTGAAATACACTGATATTTGGTGGCATCAGTGCAGTTTCTGTCTTTACAGTAGAGGTGGGTGAGGTCTCTAACTCCTTTAGGTGCTGGTGCCTTCTGGAACATCACAGATTTAATGCACCCATCTTCTCTGAGCCTCCATCCTCTTACCAACTGGGTTCCAGAGAAAAGGTTTGACCAGGTGGCTGTGACGCCACACTGCTGTTTGGTACATGGCTCTCAGCACATGTTGCTGGAAAGCCATCTTCTGTTGGGGGTAGATTTGCTGCTGACAAATCTATGGTAGATGCTAGTGTGTACCTCAGCTCATCCAGGTTGGTGCAAGGATGCCCATCTTGGTGCCTCTTCTTTGTCTTTCAAGATCTTTGATTGAGTGTTGGTGGTCATATCTATCAAACACTATAACAACACAGCTGTTACCTTCCTTTCCCATTAAAGTTGCGGTCTTTTTCAAGACACACTCACCCAGGTCATTGAACATTTGAAAAGCTGAATCATTGAGACTTTGAAGAAGATCCATGGCATCAATGATATATGCTGATGGTTCTTTCATTATAAATGACTTTTTCTCTACTCGCCACCTAGACCTTCTCTTTTTGACTGAAACATGGATTACTCCGGGGGATATTAGTGCCTTTTCTGAAATGGTTCCGTCAAACTCTCTGTTCTTAAATTCACCGCGTACAACGGGACGAGGTGGTGGTCTGGCCTCTATTTATAAAGACATTTTTTCCTGCCGTCCTGTAGTTTCAAAGGAATACCAAAGCTTTGAGTTACAGTTGTTTACTCTGGAGCTATGCGACCCTGTTCTGTTTGCACTGATTTATCGTCCCCCAAAACCTAATTCGAATTTTCTGAAGGATTTTGCTGACTTTTTGGGAGATTTCATTGCAAAATATGACAAACTAATGATTGTTGGGGACTTTAATGTTCATGTCTGTTGTGCAGCAGATTCCTTAGCAAAGGAATTTATCAATCTGCTAAATGCATTTGATCTGATGCTTCAGATCAGTGTACCCACTCATCAGCATGGCCATACACTGGATTTAGTGCTAACTTACGGCTGCTCTCTGAATGAACTAGAGGTGTGTGAAAATGGTTTCTCTGACCACAAGACTATTATGTTTACGTTTCCATCTTTTAACAAAACTGTTACGCCGATGTATTCGGCTCGCCAGTCTCGGCTTATCACATCAGCTACCAGAGAAGCTTTTCGCTCAGCCTTTAGTGAAGGTTTGCTACAAAATGACATTCTAAACACCGATTCAAGTGCTGAAGAACTACTTCACAGTTTTAACTCCACCTGTGTTTATGCTCTAGACCAAGTGGCACCTTTAAAGTCTCATCTCCATAAACCAAAATCTGAGCCTTGGCTTAATGACACAACTCGTACTCTTAGGCGTATTTGCAGAAGATTTGAACGAAAATGGAGGAAGGACAGACTTCAGGTTTCAATGCAAATGTTCAGAGACTCACTAACTCAATATCAGAAAGCAGTGAAAACGGCAAGATCGATTTATTTCACAGACATTATAAACAAGAATTGTCATAAACCGAAAACTCTGTTTAATGTTATAAATTCCACCATCAACCCCTCCACTGGTCTTGATATAGAAGTGTCATTAGTTTCCTGTGAAGACTTTCTTTGTTTCTTTGTACAGAAGACACATGACTTAAGAATGGGGCTAAACCCAGTTTCATCTGACCCTTCAACTCTCTCTAGATGTACTGCTGTCTTTAGTTGTTTTAGTCCTATTACAGATAACCATCTGATAGAAATAGTGGATCACCTGAAAGCATCTGGTTCCCCAACTGATGTAATGCCCCCTCTCTTCTTTAAGCAAGTTATAGATGTGGTTGTTCAAAATCTTCTGTCTTTGATAAATCACTGTTTACAAACAGGTACTTTTCCAGAGTCGCTTAAACATGCAACTGTTCGCCCTCTGCTTAAAAAACAGGGTATGGATCCTACTATTCTGACAAATTTTAGGCCCATCTCTAATTTGTCCTTCATTTCAAAAATTATTGAGAAATCAGTTCTTGATCAAATACAATCTTTTATGGCTGAAAATTTGATCTTTGAGGTTTTCCAATCTGGGTTTAGAAAACATCACTCTACTGAGACTGCACTGCTGAAAGTTTCAAATGATATACTGTTAACATGTGACTCAGGTAATTATGCGGTTTTACTCCTTTTAGATCTCACCGCTGCATTTGATACTGTCGATCACGCTGTACTTCTCGATCGACTGGAATATTGTGCTGGCATTACTGGCAGTGCCCTGCAGTGGTTTAGATCCTATCTGACAAATAGGACCTTTTCAGTGAAGTTAGGAGATCATACCTCAAGTAAAGCTGCGATAACCAGTGGAGTTCCTCAAGGATCAATTTTAGCTCCCTTTCTTTTTTCTCTCTATATGCTCCCTCTTGGCTCTATTTTCAGAAAGTATGGGCTATCGTTCCATTGCTATGCGGACGATACACAAGTTTATCTGCCTCTAAAACGGAATGCACTGGATGGACTGAATGCACTATTGCTTTGTTTGAGTGATGTAAAGAAATGGTTGTCTCTAAACTTTTTAAATTTCAATGAGAGCAAAACAGAATTGATTGTTTTTAAACCCTCTGTGTCTGTGACTTCTACAATTCCAAATCTGGGTGAGTTATCACCGTATGTTAAGCAACATGTAAAAAATGTGGGTGTTGTATTCGATGAGCAAATGAATTTTGAAAGACAGATTAATACTGTGGTTAAATCTTCCTTTTTCCAACTGCGGCTTCTTGCTAAAGTAAAACCTTTCCTATCTTTTAAAAACCTTGAAAAAGTGATACATGCTTTCATTACCTCCAGATTAGATTACTGTAACTCACTGTACGCTGGGATTAGTCAAACAGCTCTTTCTCGTTTACAGCTGGTTCAGAACGCAGCAGCAAGATTTCTGACCAGGGCTCGTAAGCGGGATCATATCACTCCAGTTTTACAGTCTTTACACTGGTTGCCTGTACGCTATAGAGTTGATTTTAAAATTGTATTAATCGTGTTTAAGTCACTACATGGTATGGCCCCTTCGTATATATCTGAACTTTTAATTGAACGCAGTGAAACAAGATCTCTCCGGTCATCAAACCAGAGACTATTGTTTACACCAAAGACAAGGCTGAAGTCCAGGGGCGATCGTGCGTTTTCATCTATCGCCCCAAGACTTTGGAATGAGTTGCCCTCTTCTATTCGATTAGCTCCCTCTGTGTTCATTTTTAAGTCAAGATTAAAAACCTATCTGTTTGACAAAGCTTTCATTTCTGGCTGAAGCACTGTGTTTTACCATTATTTTATTTATAGTTTTTTATTTCTTATAAATTATTTTAAATGGTTGTGGTACTTTTTAACTTTAAATTTAATTTTTAACTTTTACTTTTATCTTTACTGTGCAAATGTGGTGTGTGTTATATGAAAAGCACTTTGGTCAACCATGTGTTGTGGAAATGGTGCTATATAAATAAAATTGACATTGACATTGACATTTAACATTTGGTAGCTGCTGTGTCTCTTCAACAAAAGCATCGAGTTTCCTGGCCAGGTCAGCTTTTGTTGTCTTCTTCATGCTTCCATCATCAAAAAACAAAGAGGGTGGGACAGCTGCGAGTTCGTGAGACATCACAGTTTCCATGGACACCTCTCTTTGTTTGGAGACAGCCAGTAATCTTCAAAAAAACAAGTCTGATTCCATGTGGACCTTTCTAGATATGCTGACTCCAACTGATGTTTTCATGTCCTTGAAGGTTGCACACTGGTTTATTTTTTCTGGCTCCCAGAAGCTCTTTGTTCTTTTTTGATTTTGCCAGACGTTGTTCCATAAAGATGGCATTGTGCTTCGCACCATCTTGGAGGAAGCTTGAGAGCTCTTTTGCAACTTTCTCAGATGCAACCTGACCACTTGCAACTTGATATCAAGATCAAAGGGATTCTGCCTCTGCTCCGCAGTTTCCATTATCTTCTGTATCAAACATTGTATCGTAAAAGTTGGTATTATACCTTATATTGCAATCATAAACTGTTGTATACCAACATTAACACAAAGTTTCCTCAAAATCATGTTTAATCAGACATACAAGATTTATGACTTGGGAGCGGGGAGATACGAGGTTACGCTCTCATTGATAAGAATGATACGGACACAGACGTCGCTGCTGCCAGCAGTGTTCATTAAGTCTGCGGTCGCGTCGAGCCTTTTGACAAGAGATAAGGCTTTAAAGGGTAACTAAACCCCTGGTCAGAGCCTGACTCCACCCACTAGCAATATTTGGAAAATGCTGAAAAGTGGGCAGAGCACAGCGGAGATAGAGGGGATGAACCTAGAGCGAGGGTGAGCAGGTGGGGCGTGAATCTGAGATCCGCAGTGACGGATTAATTGACAGCTGCTGTTAGAGTCGCTAAAATGGAGATTGACTCTAGTGACACAAGTAGCTTTGTAACAGAGCATTCATTTGAAGTAGAGGACTTTTCTCCCCCACTTTCACCTGAAGTGGAGGATGTCGAGGTGTCTGTGGACACAGGGCCAGGGCCTGAGCCATATCAATTCAAGCCGCTGGCTCAAACTTCGGTCTTGACTCCCGCATTGCGATCGGCATCCGACGATGCTGGCGAAGCAGCCGTGCAAGAGAGAATGGGGCCAGTCTCCGAGTAAGGCACTGCATCGCTTTTCAGCGTTAGCTGTGTGGAGAAGCCCATTTCCACCTCCATTGCGTTGGAGAAGCAATCCCGCATAAAATGCAGTTTGCACACTCCAGCTCTGGGTGGGAACTCGCAGTCTTTCAGGCCAAGTGCATGCAATCACTGGCGCCTAATTTTCAAGTGTACGTACCATCCTGACCACTGTAAATAAATCTATGCTAACTTTAAGCTATCCTAACTGATGCAATGCTATGCTACTAACTAACTATGCTTCTAACAATACTAATGTTACACTAACAACTATGCTAATTAACGACATAGGCTACACGAAATCATCTAAATAACTATATAAATGCAATGCTAAATAGATGCTAAAATCCTGATCGTTTTCAATACTCGCAATTCCAACTCCTGACTCACTACAGTGATTTGATGGAACAAGATGGTTTTATACTGCCAAGGGCATGGTAGCTCGTACCAAGGTCGTGGTGAGCTGGAAACTGCTTACGTCACAGTTCACAGTAAACATTCAATAGGAAAAATCTAAAAATGAAGGCGGAAATTAATCTGCCGCAAACAAAGTCGGCGGTCACGTTGAACCTTTTGGCAAGAGAAAAGGCTTCAATAGTTAACCAAAGCTAACTGTGGTTACATACATCTTCCTAAACTCCATTTTAAACGTTTAAGAGCAATAAAAGTGAAGCAGAACAAAAATGATGTGGTGACTAGGCTGTAATAGGTGGGAATTAGCCTAATCTGCATGCAAACTTACCTTGAGTGGTTCACAGGCTTCCTTCTGCACCGAAGCATTACAGCTATCGATTTTTAACAAAACAAGCCTACTCAAATGTATCTAACCTAACTATTTTCATTCGCTATTGTGAAAAATAAAAAACTGAGTTATGCAAAGATAGGCTTACATGGCGCCAGTAGAAAGACCGTTTTTCTCCCATAAATAAAACCTGTTAGCCTACTTGGGGTATTTTACATGCACAGTGCGAACTTCGAGTCAGTAAAATAATAAAAACAATAATTTAATGCTGGTATCCAAAACATTGAATTCAATACACGTAGAATTAGAAATTAGATACATTTTAAAACTTCTATGCACACGTATAATAAGTAGACATTTTAAAATACATAAATAACTGATATCATAGTTTAACACCGATAAAATCAGAGTTAAAGCTTGCTTTACGTGTTGCTCGACGAGGATTTCTCAATCGTTGCGACTTTAAATCCTGAGGACACAAAATGCCACGTAAGTTCCTGCACCGGAGTGAAGAAGAGGTTGAGTTACGAGGATTCTCAGACAGTTGAAGTGTCCGATGGAGTTAAGAGATTTGCTCTCAATCTATTTTCAACACTTTAGAAAATGATAGAACCACGTGGGGACTGACCAATAGCATCGATTTGTGAAAAAATATGAAATTGACCAAATTTGGACATGCGAGGTTTCCGCCCGACAGCGACGATATTTTAATAAAGGTGTTCCATTCCAATATTAACCTTCAATTGGATCTGTGTTTCATATGAATTTTATAGTATACTGAGCCTTATGAAATTTATCATTATTAAATGTATCATAAATATAGATCAGCACTTACTTAATGTAAGTTACTTTGCAGAAACAATGAATTTGTCAACATTCTTCTCACCACTGATTGGGCTTTAGACTAAATTATGTCAGTGTTCTATTTTCATTCATTTTGAACACCTCATACATTGAGTGACAGAACACTCCTATTTGTCATGCTATATTTAAATATTTGGTATTGCTGGATTCAGCACAACCCCACCTTTCCAACAAGCCATCATATGTGTTTCTATAATAATCCCAGGCAAAGCAAGCACAAAGCAAATGAAAACATTCTGCATAGATATAAAATTTGTGCATGTCCGCTTATTTTAGGTGTGTTTACATGTCTCTATTTATTCCATACATAACGTTATTTACATCCAGTCTTTTCTAGTAATTGAATCAACTTCCTGACTACAAACATGTCAAGTTTCAAAGCACTCAGAGCTTGTGTGATTGATCTGCATTAGTTTATATGCCTTAACTCCCATTCGGACAGGCTATATTTTAGTCCTTTATTGGTTTTGGGGTGTATAACAATATCAGTTAATTTAACAATCTTAGCAGTAAATTATTTTTAGCCAAGAATCCATTTCATATATGGGAGACCTTAGAGATGAGGAAAAACATTGTTGGGTTTAGTTCTACCTCCGGTAGGGGTATCTCAAAAACTAAAGCACTTTTTGACCATTTGTCACTAGCCTATTAGTGATTAGTGAGAATGAAAAATACAGAAGTCCCGGTTGCACTTTATTTTACAGTACGTGTACTAACATGTACTTATAGTGTACTTACAGTGTATTTATCTAAGAAGGTTCTGGTAATACAGGGTAACTACATGGGGTAGGGTTAGGTTTAGGGGTAGGTTCAGGGTTAGTACCTAGTTATTACATAGTTATTGTAATTACTATAATAAGTACATAGTATGTACTATGTACAGGACTGTAAAATAAAGTGCTACCGAAGTCCCATATGGGCCATGGATTATTGTTTTCTTGTGATTAATTTATCTCATGATCTTGACAAAAGTTGTTTTCTCATTAACTTTTTCAAACATTGATGGTTTGATTCTGGAACAATGCACCAGGAGTCTGTTGTTACTAATGTAATGAATGGAACATTCACATGCATCTGATTCGAATCTTATATGTTGTGGATATTTCAGCAAAAAGCTTTGCTTAATAATAACGCCTACTGAAAACCTTGTTACAAGATGTTCTTGAACAATTTTGGACACAGAAGGACCACTGTTAAAGTGGGAATTAAATGTGTAATGGAGGGATATGTAAAAGATTTTAAAATGCATATGGTGGGTAACTAAATTTATTAATAATATTAATTTGGAAGATCAAAATGCAAGCGGGAGAAGCCTTATGTTATGGTCATCATGCAGATAATAACATGCAGGATAAACACTGTTCATGCATTAAATTAGGAAACACCAAATCCCATCGTTTTTTAGTTTTCTGAAGGAAAGCTTCGGATCTTCCAATGATTCTATATGGTGCAGAAACGTAAAGATGTCTGAGTTCCGCTCCTCGTTCAACTAATACTCGACTCCCATTGGCTCATCTGCATTAGAGGGGAGGGGCTTACCGATAGGTGAGTTGGTGTTGACAAGATGCTTCCTTAAAGTATGCATAAAAAAAATCTAAAAATGTACAGTTTCTCTTAAAGTGAACAATTAATCTGTTAATACAAATTAATCCACTGAAAAAAAATTTTTTTTGGTAATTATTAATCAAAATCGGATCATTTGCTGGTTCTCTGCAATGGCAGTCCTTCTCTGATGATGTCTGTTTAATGGCTTGGGCAGAATATGCTTAACCATGCTTCTCCATAGAGCCCATAGAACTCTCCATAGTTCAACTTCAGTTTGTCTACATTGACTTTAGTGTTTTTTCCCATACTATGGAAGTTAATGAGGACCAGCAACTGAAGGTGAACTATCCTTTTAACACTTCACAGTTGTCAGTTTTAAAAAATCTGCAGTTCTGTATGTTAGAATTCATTTGTGTATGGGGCAAACTTTGGATTATTAGAATTTATAAAAAAAGAAGCTCTGTTCTATGCCAAGCCATCCTGAGAGTCAGATCTCATGGTTGTGGACAAGGGAACCCTGAGCACCAGGATGGAAACATCGAAATGATATGGGCACACACACACAAGAAAAACAATTAAATACTGTACCAAAGGGCAGGGGGCATCTGATGGAGCCCCTGCCTCCCCACCATGTTCTATATACCCACTGGAGTCCTGTCAGTGAAACCCATCCATGTCAAATTTTAGTTGTAGTAAATTCTTTCAGTACATACACATGAAGCTGACTTTGCCCTGTCTTTTTTTTAAAAAGCATGTAAAAAAAAAAAAAAACAAAAAAAAAAAACATAGCATTCACATGATTTCAAGACATACCACAGGACAAGGCTGATCAAGTCCTGGAGGTCCCTGCTCTCCCTTCTGTCCTTTCAGACCTTTTTTCCCTATTGAACCTCTGTCACCCTGCATGTTGAAATAAAGAAGAGCATGTTGAAAGAGAAGAGGTATGTTTTGAGAAAAAGTGGTGAGGTTGCACTCGTACAGCATTAAGAATTGTGTTTAAAATAATATACCATATATTTAATATAAAACACAAAAATCATTAACCTTTTCCCCCTTGTCTCCTCTGTCCCCCTTTTCTCCTTGAAGTCCTGGGAAACCCTGTCACAGGAGAGTCATGTTCAAAAAGGAATGACGTCATATACTTACATAACTAACACCATAATGATTACTTACATCTAAACCTGGTTCACCTTGTTTCCCCTTAAAAACAAACCATAATGTTAAAGAAACAACATTAACAGGTTATTTGTAGTCATTTTAGGCCCTATTAACTTGTTTAAGGTGTACAAAACACTGACCTTTTCACCTTTTGCACCTGGCAGGCCTATCAAGCCATTAGACCCTGGAAAGCCTTGAAGACCCTAAGCACAAGTAGCAGAATAGTATCAACCCAGTCTTGATGTGGTTTCTGCATATTGTTTTTTTGCAGCAAAACTTACCCGCTGCCCAGGTGGACCTTTCTCTCCAGCATCGCCCTTTTCTCCTTTAACTGCTTCACCAGGCTCTCCCTATGTTATATTTACATTTGTGTTAGACTGATGTTAAATATTTAATCTGCTATGAACATGAAGTTTCAACAGTGCTTCCCAGTCTCACCTTGGGTCCAGCCAATCCATGATATCCCTGAAAGGAATGAATGGAGGGAGGGGGGGGGGGGTAAATATGCTTAACTTTCCTTAACAAAAAGTTTATTTTTCCTTAACAGAAACTTATTTTTTATTTTTAAGTCTATGAAGTATAAACTGTTTTACTTACGGCAGGTCCAGGAGGTCCAGGTGGCCCTGGTGGGCCAGGCAAAGAGATAATCTGGGCCTACAAGAGTTATCAAGATTAATTCAGTTAAGTTACATCTGGATGACATGGTATTTTCATATAGGTATGCATTTTAAACTCACCATATTGTCCTCAAACCTAGAGTCTCCTTTATCTCCCTTTTGCCCTGCTTCACCCTGAAATGCCATAACAATTAAACATGTATCATATCCTTATAAAGTTGCAGTAAACATGATATGTAAAGGGTTTCGTTTTGGTTGTTTCCTAAATTCCGTATTTTTTCTCGAAATTCCAATTTTTCTGGTTTAAAATTTTTTTTTTGACTAATTTTTAATAGTTAAATTAATTTGTATTAATCAAAAAGCATGTCTAATTAATTAAATCATGAAACTGGTGCGTTTTCATATCCATTTATTAATAGTTTAACAAAAATGACATGTTTAGTGCCCCATGAAATGTACCAGATTCTGTTTTAGCATGTCTAATTATTCGAATGCATAAAACAGCTATATGTATTATATATTTTTAAATTCTTAAAGCAGCCTTAAGAATTTTATTTATCTTTGAATTATTGAATATCAAGCAAACCTTATTTTTTGGCAAACATAGGGGATTTACTATTAAAATTAAAACATGGAAGAAATGTTGTGTGATTATTCCTTAAAAAGTAAAGTTTGTTTCATTTTAGTAGTAGTACTGTAGTAGGCTATGTACATTCTACTGAAAAATAGTAATAGGCATAATGTCTTAAAATCAAACCAGACTTTTATTTTGATGGGTTGCTGTGAATACCTTTACAGTTCTGTGTATGTGATATGACGCTAGTTTCACTTGAGTTAAATGCTCAAGAAGTGACTCTCAGAGTGTTTCTGTAGATGTTGTTCATGTGTTTATGTCCTCATTTAGTGAGATGGCAGATGCTGAAATCACTGTGAGCATCACGCACGCTTCAGTATGTGTGTAGTCAATGAAAGTGCACGTCCATTCAATGAAAGAAACATACAGAACATGCAGGATTCATATTTAAATGTGACTTTTGTGGCTTAATATTTACTGATACTAGTCCATATTGCAATTTGTTTTAAGTGTAATGACATACTTTTGATTAATTCATTCAAAATGTGACAAATTCTTTGACATTCCACGTTAAACTGTGAATTCCATTTTTATGACTGAATTCTGTGATTCTGTCCGCATTTTTCATGTCGCAGAAATCATAGGACACTTCATGTAATATGTTGGTAATACTCACTGAAGGCCCTATCAGTCCAATTTCCCCTTTTTCCCCTTTTGCTCCTGCTGCTCCAGGCTCTCCTGCATCACCTTTATCTCCCTTATGACCCTGGAAAAAACATCAAGCTATTTAATACAGTACACTTGTATAACTATAATCAGACTGCGTATGAACAAACCTGCTTTCCTTCAGGTCCTGGTGCCCCATGTAAGCCCATTTCTCCCTGTTACAAATACATATTTGAGATATATCGGACTGTTATGTGTCGCAGCAATATTAACTGGTATGTGACAATGCAGTTAAATGAAAACGTATAACTCACTTTTGGCCCTTGCTCTCCTGGAGGTCCTGGAGGCCCCTTTTGGTACAAAGAAAATATCAATACAAAAAGTAATGCCTGGAGATAACAGATTTTCTAACTGAAATGTACCTGTAGAGCTTTGAGTCTAACATCCAGATCAGCATTTTCTATGAAGCCAGTGGCTCCTTTTTCTCCCTGAGAGAGACAGATGGAAACGACGGTAAAGCAAGATGTCAAATCTAAGATGTTCAAAAGGAAATATGTAATGGAAAAAAAAAAGACTGTTAAACATTCACCTGGGGTCCTGGATGTCCACTATCCCCCTTTTCACCCTAAGGAATCAGGATTATTGTATTGTTTCAGTAAGTTCACTTACTCAGTAAAACACACCTAAATTAAACTACATAGATCTCATAAACACTATAACTGCATATTCTTATTAGAATTACCAGCTTTTCAACAGACAGCTCACCTTCATGCCAGGGGATCCATCAGTCCCTTTCTTCCCTTCAGTACCTGGAGCACCATTATCCCCCTATATGCCAAACAACTGCATAAAAATTAAGGTTGTCTTTGTGTGTATGAAAACAGAAAAAAGGGGGTGAAAATCTAACCTTTTCCCCTACAGGACCCTGTGGGCCAGGCATGCCATTGGCACCATTCATACCCTTAATGAGAAAACAAATTATATTAATTTTGTAGGCAAATACTACAAAAATAAGAAAAATAAGTAGCAGTGAATATTAAATGTACATTAAAGTATTTGACAATTCTGTAGGCTTAAATCAGTGTGACTTCAAAATGGACACTACAGTAGAAACTTTAGTGAACATTGCCAATCTTGAGTTGAACAATTAATCTGTTAAGTTAATGCACAGAGAGATTTTGTCTCGGTAACCTTTCATCAAAATCTTAAAATCTTTTGTTATTTATTTACTTAAACTACTTATATCAAATTGGTACCAAGGTGATTTAATGTTTAACAGAGTCCAAATCTCTATCATTTTAGTATTTGAAAGAAACGTTTTTTATTTTTTTTATTTTTTTGCTTTAAGCATTTCATTGTACTATCTTACAAATACCACTTGGTTTGATATTGCTGTTTTGATTATTTATATTAATAATACATTCATGCATTTTTAATCTAGTTTGAAGTGTCCAAAATATTTAAGGGATCACTCATGTGATTTACATATGTTCATAGACACGTTTATACCTGCATGCCAGGTGGCCCTCTTGGTCCCTGTAGGGAAAATGTGCATTACATAAGTCAGTGTGTAATAACGATATTACATGTTATGCTCATTTAACAGCAATACTTGATTACATTAAGTTGTAGTTTAATAATTAAATGGATTCATATAAAAAGTAAAAAAAAAAAAAAGAGAAAAAATATGACGTTCTACCTCATTTCCATCTTTGCCAGGAGGACCCTGATTTTAGAGAGCAAACATAAGAAGTTAGTCATATTTAAAAGAGCAGGTCTCTTTTGGCTCCACTAAATGCTCGACTTTTAGATCTATGATGCATTGTATAACTACTTAAATCCAAATCTTTTACTTTTAATTAAATCAGTGAAGAAAAAGTGAAAATGCTTTACTATATGCAGACAAGGTTATTCAGCTAATGGGAGTGTAACTTTAGAACATACCAGTACAACAGTAAACAACCACAAACATCTTTTAAACATCTATTTCAGACTGATTTGGCAGACGTTCTGTAAGCTTCTAAGCAGGAATGGACTGGGAGTAAAAAATGGCCCTGGATTTTCTCCCAAATAGCCCCACCACAACTTCAAACAGTTGCTACTATCTCACAAAATTACAACAATCCTATTGCATTTATGGCAGATAACATCACAAAACCCTTGGTGACCCTGCTGACAAAAACAATAGAAACTATCACAGAAATTGGAATGATTTCCACTACAAATGCCATTACAAACATTACAAACCTTTAACTTTTAACCATCCAAACCATTAAATAATGATTCCTTTAGTGCGTTTTGGGACATATTACATTAGGATTTAGTAACTCTAACAAAAGCTATGAATAGAAGATGACCAATTACCAGTAGAGACCAACAGGCTCCAATACAGTTTCCATTTAAATTGATTGAATTTTTATTATAACCAGTAAAACCATTACAAATAATGTGAAGCTTTTTAGTTTATTTTTTCAACAGAGGACTGAAATAAATGTATAAGTGTATGAACTAAAATACTTGAAATATACATAAAAAAAGCAGAATGCAAAATGTATATGACAATGAAAAAAAATAATCTATACGGAATTCTTTAATTTTTTTTCTTTTAGCTTCTCCCAGCTGCCTTTATCTTCACATCTTTTGCTTGCCATCAAGTGCCCACATATGGGATTAGAATCCTGCCAAATGTATTGCAGTCACAGATCGAAAAATAATAAGCATAAATAAAATATTTAAAAACGCATGTAAAATAACGCACAAAACTAAAAAACAAATGTAATTTTTTTAAATAACACAGCGCAGTCATGGATCGAAAAATAATAAGCGTAAATCACAAATGTAAACACATTTAAAACTATATTGCACAAAACTGAAACATGAATTCAAAATTTTCCAAATTGCAAACAAAATCAGGTTTCCTGCTCATGTTATTTTTTTTTTTTTTGTGTGTGCTTGTGGTCTTTTCACCTTTGCCCTTGTTTCCACGTTCTGCGCTTGCATTTCTAAAAGTTGCGGTTAGAGTTTAATGTAAATCAGAGCAGGCTTCAGCGTCACCATTGGGCCACAAGTTCTAGATTGACAGCTGCTCCTCTAGCCAATCAGTCCAATTGGAAGTTGACGTCACTCCAATGCGACTCGTGGCTGCTGTGGCAGGTGTGTGAAGATGGATAACCAGCGTCAGCAGGAAAATCCAGACGATCTCAGGTAGTTAGCCATAAATATTTTGTTACAGGGTGACAGAAACATTGCCTTTGTGTGTTATGATATATTCTGCAAGCTCTATGTAGTCAGAGTAGGCCAATATTTAGCCTGTTAACGTGTCTTGTTAGTTTGGTTTAGTGAGCAATACTTTATATTTTAAGCAGTAGGGCTGCACAATAAATCACACGCGATATTTAATTTATCTGGTCAGTAAAGCCGGCTCTGTAATCAGCAGTAAATCTCCATCACCTGTATGATTTCACATGGAGCAGCATTAGTGCTCGACTCGAAATAGCGCTGCACAAAATGATAACTGTATGACATTAAAGTACCACACGAGCGATAAGAGCACACGGATCCAATGTATTCGACTCGCTCTTGCTGTACTTTGATGTCATACAGTGATCATTCTGTGCAGCTGCTTCAAGTCGAACGCGCCTAATGCTGCTCCTTGTGAAAGCGCACAGGTGATGGAGATTTACCACTGATTACAGAACCGGCTTTCCTGACAAGATCCTCATTAAATATCACACAAAGGGAATGTTTCTGTCACCCACTAACAAAATATTTAAGACTAATTACCTGAGAACGTCCGGGATTTGCCTTCTGATGCTGCTTATCCATCTTCACACTAGAGGCTGACATTGATTGTAAAAAAAATCACTATTAATTACGGGATTGAGACGGGACAGGAAAAAATGTTGGCGGGACCTGGAATCGTAATAACACTTTGATCCCCAACTTCATACACAAATATAGCCTACCTTTTAAATAAATAAAGTATAAACTGTAGGCGTATATTTTAATTTTGAACTCAGTTTTACTTGCACTGTCTCTTTATGCTCTCCTCCTGTTTGCTTTGGTGTGGCTGGTAAAGGACAGATCATTAACGGCTGGTCTAAGTGGTAAACACTCAAAATAACAATCAAACGTTGTGCTTCTGTAAAATAATTAAAGAAAACAAGATGCGGTTTCTGTCACCTTGGTCATGTAAACTTGAGCAAGAAACTGTGTATGAAAAATAAATCTAGAGTGTCACTCTCAGAGTGCAACATCTATGCTCAAATGAAAAAATAAATAAAATAGAAAGCATGTGTTAGCACGGATTATTTACATTACGTGTGTGCAATACAGCATGTGCATTGTTTAAGATAAAATAACAAAACTACATTTAAAATTGTTATTTAACTAAAGTGGGCTTGCTGTGATCTGTGCTGTATTTTTCCACTGTAACGGACAGATTCCGGCCAAAAAAATGTGAATACAACATGGGAGTGGGAGAGAACATGAGTCATCCCGGGAAACGAGATGGGAATTTCCCCCAGTTTTTTCCAGGGATTGGGACGGGAGAGATTTGAAAATCCACTCCTGTGTCACCGTCACCCTCTACTTCACACACCTGCCACAGGCAGCCACGAGTCGCATTGGAGTGACATCAACTTCCCCTTGGACTGATTGGCTAGAGGAGCAGCTGTCAATCTAGAACTTGTGGCTCAATGGTGACGCTGAAGCCTGCACTGATTTACATGAAACTCTAACTGCAACTTGTAGAAATGCAAGCGCAGAACGTGGAAAAAGAGCAAAGAAGGACCACAAGCACACAAAAAATAAACATATGGGCAGGAAACCTGATTTTGTTTGAGATTTGGAAAATTTTAAATTCATGATTCAGTTTTGTGCAATATAATTTTAAATGTGTTTACATTTTTGATTTACGCTTATTATTTTTCGATCCATGACTGCGCTGTTGGATTTGTGGGTTATTATTTTACACATGTTTTTAAATACTTGATCTTTGCTTATTAATTTTTCAATCTGTGGCACCAATACATTTGGCGGGATTCTAATCCCATACCCACACTACTTCACGTCAATTTTGGTCTCTTTCAGGGTTGCCATGTTTTCACAAAAAACAAACAAACAAAAAAAAGTGGCAAATCGGTACTCAAAACTAGCCCAATCTCTTTTTGGAGGGGGATCCCCCATAAAAAATCACTTCCAGGGATAAAATTCTGGGGTTCCCCTAGTAAAATTGGCATATCCAGGGGCTAAATATCATGTTATTAAGGTCATTTTCCAACCCGCGGACATGAAAAACAACCCCTGGCAACTGTGTTAAAGTAGCACAGTACGATGGGAAAACAACAGACCTGGCAACTCTTTCTTATAAGCAAAAATAGACTGCATCTGGACTTATTACGAATGTCCAAATGGCCAGTCCACCCCGCTTCTAAGGATGTATTCAAATTAATGTATTCATGTACAGGTGCATCTCAAAAAGTTAGAATATCATGGAAAAGTTCTTAATTTTTTTTTATTTAATTAAAATAAAGTTTTTTTGTTTTGTTTTAATTTTGATGGTTATGACTTACAGCCAATTAAGCACGGTAATATCAAGGTCAGCAAAACATTTGGAAGTGGTTTTGGCACTGTGGGCAGGTGCTAAAGTCCTGCTGGAAAAGGAAAACAGCATCTCCATAAAGCTTGTCAGCAGATGGAAGCATAAAGTGGTAAGAGTAGTCCAATATAATACACAGGTCAACAGTATGGAATAAACGCTCAGAAATGCTAGACAGGCTAAACAAGACTTCACAGTGAATGAAAGTTTGGGTTCAGGTCAAATAGGGAGTGGAATGAGGAACACCTGGTGGTGATTAGTCCGAGGTATGGGGCATATGGGTAATGTAGTCCAGAACAGCATCAGTAATCAGATGAAGGTGTCCTCCGGTGGCCATTGGAGAGAGCCACAGAGGCCTGGATCGTGACATTACCACACACAGTATGAGATGCGATTAAAAGTGAAATATGATAAAATAAATCTGCTAAATTAGAGGGTTAGACTGTGAAGATTTAAGAAAAGAAACAATGCCTAGATGTTATTTAATTTGTGGTAATTCGTGACCAACTGGCAAACCAGAACAAAACCACATAAATGAAGGCGATATCTCAAAAGGGATCCAGAGGCATGGTCACAATCTAACATTTTCCTAACCCTATGAGAGCACAAATCTTATGTTTTTATTGTGATTGTGCACAAATGAAAGTATACACTTTTGCGTGAAAGGTTTTTAAAAATGTTTCATGTCTCAGCTGTTTCAATCTCTCCGGAGCCTGGCAGACATGGATATTCTAGAGATTCAAACTTACATCGCAGTCTGTTCATTATCAAAATAAAATACAGTCAACTAAACATTTAAAAGGTTACACTGGTTAGTTTAAATAGACCAGTATACCGGTCCTCTCTGCTGTTATGCCAAGGACGTGTTTGCTCATATGAAGAGGATCATCTTTTCCGTCTATGTGCGAATGTGTAAGTAGTTTACATTATAAATAATGGTTTAACATTCAAATACATTGCGAATATGGAAACATTTGGATTTGTGCTGAATGAGACATGAGCAATAACCTCCAAATTACATCTGGCCAAAGCCGTGCAAGCTCCTCGATCTAATGCACTGTATGGCTTATTTTTTTAAACAAATAGACTATTTCATTTGTGTGGAAGTATTTCTAAATCGGTGCACAGGACAGGGGCAGCCGTTCAGCACTGGAAATGCAGAACTTCATGTCTGAGGCACAGATAGCAGGAAGCGAACAGCCATTGGTGTACTGGCGCACAAATAAGAGCCCCTTTTCTGTGCGCACTAAAGCCGTACCGGTCCGCGCAACACAAGTAGACTGTGAAGAGATGTTCAGATCAACTTCTCACGTGTTGGATGAGAAACGAAATGGACTAAACTGTGACAAAACTGAAATGTTTTTTTTTTTTTTTTTTTTTTTTTTGCACACACGTTTGAAAAGCCAGAAGTAAACGTCAGTTCTGCATTAGGATGATTATTTTTATTTAACCTTGAAATTACATAGACTTAATTTGATTTAAAAATCACCTGCTGTAGCACAATCAAAAAAATTTCATTCATCCAATTAAATTTTTTTAGGGTAGCGATTCATATCTATATTTTTTTACTTGAGACAATAAATTATTTATTTTTCATTGGCTCAAGTAAAAAAATATAGATATGAATCATTACCCTAATTTAAAAAAAAAAAAATTATTGTATGAGTGAAATACTTTTTGCATCTTTGTTTTATTCGCACCAACATTATTTGATTTTAACATTTTGGAATAATATATTTATATAGCATACTTTTATTTGGTTATTGTTTTCAAAAGCCAAAAGCCAGTTTGGCCTATTAAATACCAAATAAACATCTTGTTTATCCACACTTTCCTTCTTTCTTGTTTGTTGCTTAAAGATAGTAAAAAAAAAAAAAAAATGGAAACCGGTATCGGAATCAGCCAGTTTGCTTGCAAAAAAAAAAATCGGTATCCAAATCGGCCACGATAAATCATGATCGTGCATCCATAGATTTGTGTGTGTGTGTGGCTTTTGCACATCCTGTCATGCCGGTGACTGCTGTCTGCCATAGATGCATTTTTCAGCATTATGGTTCACGAATAATCGATTAATTGATCGTTAATTTTATGACAATCGATCAGGAATGAATTGATATTTTACATCCCTAGTTTGTGTGCAATAAATCTAGAAAAAAAGAAAGTTTGCTTTTGTAAATTAAATTACAATAAAATATTCATTTTTTTTAGATGCACCTGTATTTCTACAGACACTCAACAGAAAAATCTACTGTCTTGATTTTTGTGCCACAGTGTTATCTATTTGTTAAGTTGCACAGAACTTCTGAGAAAGACAGAGGCACAGCATCAGGCCTAATTAGGTGGTTTCATATATAAACACAATTTGGGATACAATAACAGGAAATGGCCTTTGAGCTTCTTGACCCCAGAACATCTGCTCCCAATATGAGGGAGAGAGCAGGGTGAGAGTTGTTGTCCTTTATCATTGCACCATTCTTTGTTTGGATCAGATGGTAGTCTGAAAAGGAAATAAAGTTCTGAACATATGTTGGGACAAACTGGCTTAGGAAAACCCACCTCAAAGACTGTTATATAATGCATTACAGAGAACAGCATGTTGAGGCTTCGTATGATTTTTGAGGTGATGAAATCTTCCTTTGGTTCAACAGAACAAAGAAACTCATACAGGTTTGGAACAACTTGAGGGTGAGTAAACGATGATAGAATTTTCATTTTTGGGTGAACTATCCCTTTAAGGTATCTGACCAAGTGTTGGCAATGGAAATGTGTACTGTCACTAAAAATATATGATATATTTAACTTAACCCTCTGAACGCATAGAACTCATTACACCTGAGATGTATTCTACAGCTACCTATCTTAAACAATCTATGTATTTTTAAAACCAAGTCACTATGTAAGGAAGCATCTGCCAAGAACACTTGCAGTATAGCAAAGGAGCAAATGCAGTATATCTGAACCCAACACTGAGCAAAGTGTTCAGCTCAGTGAGAAACTGCACCTGGTCTTCTGAATGGCGTCTTCAGCACAGTGTGACCATATACAGTATGAGTCACAACAGCTGTAGAATGAGTGAGCTTAGTACAGACACAGGCACAAGAGACCATGTGAGACTGAATGCAAGTGTCTCACCGGCTCTCCTGGGTGGCCCTGCGGCCCATCTCTGCCTGTGTTTCCTGGAGGCCCTCTGGGACCAGGTGTTCCTGGGGGACCTGGGGGCCCAGCCTGACCTTGATCACCCTAAAGACAGAGGGAGAACGTGTATTTGAATATTGTTTTTGAAAAGAGTTTCAAATAGTTGAGATCCAAACCATGTTTCACATTCATTTTGTCTCATATAACCACTGATATTCTGAGCACTGATACTGAGTTTGGTTGCGGCAAATGCTAAAATGCTTCTGGGGCCGAAGCTATAAGGATCAACTATGTATGAAGAAATGTCTGTTCCTCACAAAAACGATTCTTGTAAACATATTAAGATAATGCAAGACACTTTTACAGCTAAAAAAGGTAAAACATTATTTTGGCTTGATTGTTTGCTGTGGTCTAGCAAACATTTTGTTCGTATCTTTTGTTAATAAACACAACAATTATCCTCTCTTTGAAATTCAAAACAGGCATGCAACACAACATTTTAACTGCCAGATGAGCTAACTGAGGCTAAGGACACAAAATAAATGGAGAAAATGAGAAAAGCAGCAAGGCATGCATGCACAAGTTTAGCTCTACCTTTATAAGGTGCCTGTGAAAAGTGTGGTGGTCAGCTGTAGTCGAGAGAAAGCCATGCTCATAGCGAGGGAAGACCATCTAAGAGCAGAGGACAGATAATAAGAAAGATGGACAGACTGAATAAGAAAGAAAGCAGCGATGCCAGTAATCACAGCTGGAGAAACAGATTCCGCTCGCACCATCTTCCCTCAGTGTACAGGGTTGTGGGTACAAAGGAGAAGTGGAAAAACAAAGTGAAATAAAGTAAGGTATGAGGCACAGATGTTTGCGAACATGGACAAGAGGATGATAGGCTGGGAAAGACAAACCTTAACCGTGAGAATCTGATTACTGAGCAGGCCTGCAGAGGCAGCGAAGGCCGGTGGTCCCTGGGAGGTCAGAGGTAATTTAGAAAAAAATTGAGGCAGGAAATTACATAAGGGAGAAAGAGGAGATGATTTGGAGAATGACATTGTTACGATATATATAATGGAGGGTGCTGACATCTTATATTGTTCTTCTGTGCAGATCTGAACTTCAACTTGAAATTGAATTGGGCTCTTCTTTTTTTTTAAGAAACTGACCCCAAAAACACCTTCTGGATGTGATTAACTTTCAATGGGAGCACATGGCAATGAGGTTTATATTTAGAGTTGCAGTTCGATAGGTCTTCAACGTAAATAAATATTTTTTCCCAGGATAAATTTTTTCATGATTTTTCTTTCTCACAGATTGTCAAGAGAGTCTGTGCACAAAAACTTACTCTGCAGGAACTATACTGAAAAGCTGTAGTGAAGAACCACAGCATGTCTAAGCTACATTTCTACCTTGTGAGCAGAAAATAGATGCTTGCTAATGCACAACCTGCCAAAACGATCTTCGTGGTTTCCAAAATATTATCATGCAGTTTCAGTTTGTTGCCTTGATGTTTTGGTTAGTGGCTAGATGGTTTTTTAGGGGTATTCTTGATGTTAAGTCTCTACGACAGGGGTCAGCAAGTAAGTTATGCATGCACGTCCTGATTTTGCTGAGTTAGATGTGTTCCAGGGTCAACATATTTTGTTTTATCCCTGGAACAACATTCTACTCTAAAAATTTATTCTTGACCATATCCCTACACCTAAACCTAACCTTAACCATGAGTAATTCCTAAAATCAGAGGAAATTATAGATGAATGACACTGATGTACAAGCACCAAACAGTGATTTTAAGCATAAACTTCACAAAATCTATAAACTGGTTCTTCAAATCTGATTGGTTAATCACAATGTTGTTCCTGGGACAACAAAGATGTTGTCCCAGGAACATGTCTCACTTGGTAAAATCAGGTTCTGCATTACGCATCAGGCCAAAAACATTTTTTGCCACTAGATGATGGGCCAGAACATAGTCAAAGGATAATTTAAGAAATTTATTGATGAAAAATGCAACCGGTATTAGAGGTCTGCAAGCCCGTTGGGGCCCGACACCATTTTTTTTACAGATCGGGCTCGGCTCAGACTCGGGCTCATTAAGCTAATCTCCTTTTATTTTCCCCATATAATGTACACTCAGAGCACACATAGGCTACTGTATGCAATAACATATGCAACGCATACGAAAAAGAAGTTTATTCAAGTGTCCTATTAGTATACTTCTTTTAAACTAAAAATAAGTATGCTTTTAGTTGAGTTTTTACATACTTCTCAGAAATTGGCTTTATGTACTTCTCAGAAATATATTTAAAATGACATTTAAGTATACTAGACTTATACTTACAAAAAATCTAAATATATTTGAGCTTCACTTGAGTTCCTTGAATCCGTATTTTATAGCATGTTGATCGATTCCATCTACGTTTTGATTATCATTCTGAATCCAATTTATAGTCTTTTTTTTTTCAACTTTTTGTTCAAAATGTTATTTCTATATTTTTTATGAAACTTACCCACATTAAATTGTTTATAAGGAATGCACAAAGCTAGAATAAAATGTTTTTGTTTACAAGCAGATACACTCTTCTTTGGATGTTTTATATGTTCAGATATTCATAATATATACAAATTAATACCTTAACAGGGACAAAGTAGTATACTTAAAATATGATGTAAAATTCACTTAAAGAAAACTTATGAGTATACTTGCAGTATAAAACTACTAAACTAGTAGTTTACTGAGACTATACTTCAAAGTGTACAAAGTATTTAAGTAGTAAACGTCTCTAGGTTACGTATGTAACCCTAGTTCCTCGAGGGAATGAGACGCTGCGCCGAAACGCTTTGGGGAACGCGTTTACCGTGAGCGACTCTGAATATGATATCTACTCAGACTTATAGAAGAGTGTGACGTCACGGGCGAGGTGACGTAAGCGACCAGGAAGCTATAAAGGCACGAGCCGCGCAGCTGGCTTCAGCTTCGAGTACCAGCAAGCGCCAGCAGGGGTGCCGGGGGTATGACCTCGAGACGCAGCGTCTCGTTCCCTCGAGGAACTAGGGTTACATACGTAACCTAGAGACGTTCCTCTTCAGGAACTCGAGCTGCGTCGAAACGTTTTGGGGAACGAGTACCAACGCTGCCAGACTACCAAACCCCTGCCTAGCGTGTATCCGAAGAGCACAGCTTATGACGAGGTGAATGAAGTGCCTGGAGTGACTGGCATGTCTAAGCCATAGAATCTTTCAAAAGTAGAAGAAAACCCCGTAGCATTGCAGATGTCCAGCATGGACGCACCTGCTAGAAAGGCCTTGGAGGCCGTCATACCCCATGTAGAGTGAGCCTTGACTCCCGACAGCGGGGGACGACCAGAGGACTCAAAGTGGCCTTGATAGTCTCAACTATCCAACGACTAATAGTCTGCTTAGAAGCAGACTATGAGATGGCGGTAGGCTGCTCAGGGGTGCTGGTTGCGCTATTACTTTACACACTTTTTGTAAAGTTCACATTGCCGGTTGAAATCTTGCATACTAAGGATACAATTTGTAATACCATCTTAAACAACTGGTATGACAAGGAAGCGTATTGGTATGAGCAAACAAACAAGATCAATGGCGCCTTTGGCTACGGAGAGTACACCTTGGCTGTTACACTTGCAAGTTCAAATCGTTACCATTACAGAAGAAAACGCAAAGAAACTCTTTGCAAGAAATCAACAAACAATGCCATGATAATATGCATTTGCCTACTTTTGTCGGGTGACATCCATCAGTGTCCTGGTCCAACTGGCCGAACAAACAGAGCAATCCTTCCTAATGCGCCTACTTGTGGCGCCGGTGCGCCTTTAGCGGCGGTGCTCCCGGTCGGTGTCTACAGGGATCTGGCGTTGGCTCGGGTGAATCCTTGCGCCGAGTTGAGATGGTCCGGTGGGGTTGGCTCTTGCGCGGATGGTGTGCTGGATCTGCAGCCTGATTCACCGGAGGGGCAGCGGTTCGCGTCCGCGGAGAGTGCACCTGCAGCTGCCATTGTCAGCCCTGAGCTTGGTGATGCTTCTATGTGGCACTTGGGTCTGGACGATCCGGGGCTTTGCCGTGGTTCGCCGGGTGGACGTCCTGCGGCGACAGGAGAGGCTACCGCGGAGGTGAGAGGCCCAAGCGAGGGCGGTCTTCACGGAGTCGGCGGGGTGAGCACCGCTAACATCCACAAACGCTTTACAGTAAATAAAGCAATACGCATGAACCGGAAATGGAAGGTTGTTCACACTGTAAACAATGCACGCTTAATCTGGGATAAAAAAGCCAAACCAAAAGGTCTCTTTGGCGGACATTTAAATATCCGAAGCTTAAAATCAAAAAGCGATCAAATTATCCACATGATGACTGAATCAAATCTGGATTATTTCTGCCTATCCGAAACTTGGCTACATAAAAATTCCCCTACTGCTGCGCTTTTAGTTCCGGGGTACGTCTCCTACAGGAGAGACAGAGCTGATGCTAAAGGGGGAGGGGTAATGATCTATGTGAGAGACAGTATACAGTGCAGTGAAATTCAGTGGAAATCCCCAATTGATTTAGAATGTGTTGGGTTAAATTTATCTCTCGCACCTCAAATGTCTCTAACATTAATAGTTTTATATCGACCACCATCTGCTAACATAGATTTTTATGACAAGTTCAAGGAAATGTTAAAGCAGTGTGATTTTAAAAAGGAGGTTATAGTGATGGGCGATTTTAATTTACACTGGGACGATAACAGTACAAGGAATAAGCTGCAGCAAATTATGGATGGATTTAATCTTGTCCAAATTGTTAAAGGACCAACACGGATTACAAACAATTCTAGCACCTTAATTGACTTAATCTTCACTAATCACCCGGAACGGATTACAATTACAATATGTTAACTGGTCTTTCAGATCATAACATGGTGCTTATAATAAGAAAATTAACCAGTAAGCGATTTGCAGCTTATTCCGGAAAAAAGGAGTTCATTGGCATTCCAAGGAGCAAACAGGATCAATTTCATTCTGCAATAAGAAATATGAACTGGGACACTCTATTATTGGACAATGAATTGGAAATAATTAGTCAGAAATTTACTCAATGCTTACAAACAAAAATTAAGGAATTTGCAGTGACAGTTAAACATAAAAACAGAAAGTGTTCACTTCCCTGGCTCATTGATGATATTAAACAGTTAATGAAAGACAGAGACAATGCTCTTAAAAAAGCCTTTAAATCAAAAATATCGTGTGAGAGACAAAAATTTGCTTCATTACGAAATAGAGTGATAAGACAACTACGAAAAGCAAAGGCAGACTTTTTTATCACAATTATTAAAAATTGTCATGGAAACTCTAAAGCGACTTGGGATCAGATTAATAAATTAACAGGTAAAACTTATTCTAGTAATAATTTAATACAGCTAAAGAATAATGGCATGCTTTTGCAGGATCCAGCTGATGTGGCACAGACACTAAATGAGTATTTTGTTGATTCTGTGGATACCATAGCTAAAAGTTTCCCTGTGAAATATAACCACTTACCTGTCACTATTTTATATGTGTTAATTGAGCCCCCACTATATCCAAAATCTGTATCTATATCCGATGTGGAAAAGGCAATTACAGAGCTTAAGTCTTCAAGAGCTAAAGATGTGTATGGGATGGATACACTTATGCTAAAACAAATAGGTCAGTCAATTAAGGGTCGATTAACACATATCATCAATGTGTCACTAGATCAAGGGAAATTTCCTGAGTCATGGAAAATTGCTAGTGTCATTCCTATATTTAAAGGTGGCAACTCCCTTCTTACATCTAATTACCGGCCGATTAGCATTTTGCCAACAGTATCTAAAGTTTTTGAAAAATTGGTTGCTAAACAAATCATCAATCATCTTAATTGCAGTTCTTTTCCTTTGCATCCAATGCAGTTTGGGTTTAGGGCTTATAATTCTACAGAGACAGCAACATGTTATTTTCTGGAAAAGGTTAAATCAAATATAGACAAAGGAGGGATAGTGGGAGGAATATTTTTAGATCTTCATAAAGCATTCGATACAGTTAACCATTCAGTTTTACTGCACAAACTTAATGCATTTAATTTTTCTTTAAAATTTATTAGTCTTATTAACTCATATCTTTTATCTCGTTCACAAAGTGTAAGAATTGACCAATATAATTCCACCCCCTTACTATTATCAACTGGCGTTCCACAGGGTTCAATTTTAGGTCCAATTCTTTTTAGTTTATACATTAATGAGTTACCATCTTTGTGTAAGAACTGTGACACTTTGATGTATGCAGACGACAAAGTTATTTTGGCCTATGGAAAATCTGCAGAGGAAGTTGCCTCTAAACTAACTGAGGCCATGTCATCGATTTCAATCTGGCTTGAACAATCCTGTCTGCAATTGAATATATCTAAAACAGTTACCATGTTTTTTTCTAAAAACAATATAAATATAGAACCTGACATTTTTATATCTGGAGAAAGGTTACAGGTCGTCACAGAATATAAATATTTAGGATTATATATAGATTAAAATCTCAATTTCAAAACTCACATCAAAAAAGTTAGTAATAGGATTAAGTTCAGTCTAGCGAATTTCAGATTCATTAGAGATTTCATGTCAACAGAAGCTGCTATTTCTTTTCCATGATTTTATCCCACATAACATATTGTTTAATAAGCTGGTCTAATACTCACTCTACAACAATAAAACCATTAGAAAGATTATACAAACAAGCATTAAAAATACTGGATAAAAAACCATATCACTACCACCACTGTAGTATTCTGAGTAAATATCAGTTACTTACCTGGGATAATCTAATTAAATTCAAAAACATTTGTTTAATCTATAAAATTAGATATGGCTTAGCACCTCCTCCATTATGTGATTTTATACATTTTAGATCCAATGAGGTTAGGGTAACTAGAGGGGCAGTGAGGGAAGACTGCATCATACCCCGGAGAAAAACAGCTTTTGGTCAGGCTGTCTTCTCCGTAAGAGCAGTTCAGCAATGGAACACAGTGCCGGCAACCATTAGAGAGTCCTCGTCATTCTTTTCATTCAAAAAGAATGCAAAAAAATGGCTTGTAGAGAGCCAAATTTGTGGGCACTAATGCTTTTATGTGTGTATTTAAAAATTATATAATTTTTATATGAATTGTACTTATTAACCATAATGTGTTGTATGCGGTTTTATTTTTGTTATTCTGTGTGATTTTGTACTTGTGATTATTTTTAAAGGTTGCCTTGTTTAAATCTGGCTGGGGGACTACCGATGAAAATTAGCACTTTTGAGCTAACTCGGGTACATTTACATTGTTTTAATGTTTATTAATGTACACTGTCCCCTTTCAAAATAAAGAAATTACAAAATTACAAGCAGGAAAACCCCTCTTGGGGGGACCGCAGCATGCAAGCAATTGGTCCATTTTTCTCCACAGGGCAGCTCTGTGGGCGTATGCATCCAGCGCTCGAGCTGGACCCACACAATTTAGCTTCGCTTGGTCGGGCTCCCGAAAGGTGCAAAATCAAGATAGGTAGGGGCCACTGAGAGGGCCTGTAAATCTCCTACTCTCCTCAGAGAGGTAATGGCCAACAGAAAGGCGGTTTTAAGAGTCAGATGTCTATCTGAGATATCTTGAATCGGTTGAATGGAGATTTGTAAAGAGCCTCTAACACCACACCCAAGTCCCAGGGGGGAACACGGGTACTGGAGGTCTCAGCCTCAGCGCACTGTGGAGGAAACATGTAACTAGGGGGTGTCCTCCCAAAGACTGGCCATCGAGAAGGGCGTAGTAGGCCGCAATGGCCGCCACATAAACCTTCAGCTGAAGTGGGTCAACCCTGCAGAGAGCCTGGCCTGTAGAAACTCCAGAATTCTACCAACTGGGCAGGAGGTATCACACTGGACGCAGCTGCCATCAGACCCAATAATCTCTTAAATTGTTTTACAGTAAGTGACTGGCCTTCTTTGACTCTCTCGACTGAGATGTGGATCGACTCGATACGAGCAGAAGGGCAATCGTGCCTGCATCGCAGTCGAATCCCATACTACGCCTAGATAGGTGGTTCTCTGGTGGTCCACCTCGATGGCCTCCTTCTCTAATAGCGTTTCACTTCCTTTTCCATAACCAGACCCTGCCCGGGGCCGACCATCGTCGGAATGACCCCGTTGAATATCGGCGGTACAGAGCCGAACTGAATACGGTAGCTTTTTCTACTGTGTGCAGGACCCATTGAGATACATTTGGCAGTAGTTTTCACGCTGCTAAATAATCTACTAAGGGAATCAGTCTCTCGAGACTCTCTGGTGTAATAGGCCCCTCCAGGGGCAGCGAGCGTCTCAGCCCCGCTACGCGCACGGGCGGAAAATACTAAGAAAGATGCTTGCTGGGGACTGCTGCGCCCCGGACCACTGGCAGGGTTGGCAGACCGGCCCCCAGAGGGCGCTGAGGCGAGACGGGAACAGTGTAATGGGGTGTACGCCGCTCCACCCCAGTAGGGGCCGCCCTCTGCAGTCGTGACCGAAACGTGTCAGGACTTCTTAACCGAGGGCCTCACAGCCTGAAGTACGGCCCTCAGATCCGCCTTAGGCTGGAAAAACCCTGGTTCAGAGCGTTGCTTCAGCCTCCGGTCCCGACGCAGGGGGAGCGCGGGCGGCAACGCTCTGACTACAGACTGGGAGGGCTGCTCCCGCCCAGCAGCCCCTCCAGTATATATAATTTCTCAGAGTGAGATAAGTGTCATTATATTCCTCAGAATTTAATGCAAACAAACAATCAGACGAGTAAACACGGTCTGCATTGTTAGTATAATTCATATCTAACTTCTCATAGTCAGATAGATACTGAATTTAATTCCTCAGAATTAATGCAGTTAACCAATCAGACGAGGAAAGACGGTCTGGATTTGGTAAGATTTACATCAAAACTGAAAATTATGTAGTACACGCATTGCCTCGGCAACACGCGAGCCGCTTAGTCACACAAACAATATAAATCTCCTCGGAGATAAGTAGCTGCAGCTGCGAGTTCACAGAGGGGGAAGGAACCACTTCGCGTGCTTCCGAACCTCGAGATGAACTCTAAATCTAGGGAATACGGGTGGAGATAGGTAGAGCCGTTTTCGCCCCGTCCTTAGATATGCTTGCTGAAAACGCAGAAGCTGAAGCCAGCTGCGTTCCCCAAAGCATTTCGACGCAGCTCAAGTTCCTGAAGAGGAACTATCAGTATACATAGTTCACTTTTAGTATAATTGCTGTACAAATTACAAACATAGAGGTAAACAGGCTGTGTACTCAAAGTTTTCTACTGTTATACTTAAAGTATACTGTTATACTTTGACGTGACATACATACAGCCAAGTATGGTGACCTATACTCAGAATTCATGCTCTGCATTTAACCCATCCAAAGTGCACACACACACCAGTGAACACACACACACACACCCGTGAACACTCCCAGAGCAGTGGGCAGCCATTTATGCTGCAGTGCAAGGGGAGCAGTTTGGGCTTCAGTGCCTTGCTCAAGGGCACCCAAGTCATGGTATTCGCTTTTTAAGTCTGACGTCACATAGCACCGCCAAACACTCTATCAGTTACCACGAGAAAACAACAAAAGGTGCTAATATACACTCACAATTTGATATAATACTAGCGAAAAAGTTATAATCCTAACCTTTAACTACATACTGAAGTCCCAGATAGCCAGAATATGAAAATATATATCTAAATAAATCTATAAAAATTATTTGTGTTTGGGACACTGTGAGCACGGAGACTGTAGGTTATACCGTATGTTTGAAGGCATTTAGCTTAAATTATTATTATAAATAAACATTGCTCATAAACGACTGCTGAGGTCATATTCTCAGGTGAAGCGAGTTGAGGCTTGGACCTGGAAACAGCGTTTCTTACATCATCACTTAACAACCGAATTGCTGGCCCAAGACTCGAACCCACAACCTTAGGATTAGAAGTCATACTCTTCAACCACTAGGCCACAGCTTCCCCGTATACTACTTTTTTCCCGTTGACCATACAGAGAATAAAGAGTTTTTTTTTTTATTTGAATTATTTTGTTTTAAATTAGCAATTTAAAGCTTCTATAGATATATTTCACAAGTCTGTGAGGCAAGTATTTGCTGAGATCCGGCCCATGATTGTGAAGTGCTCCTGGCCAAAATGCTCATCCTGTACTGTAGGTCTATGTATCCTTTATTTAATAAAAGCACAAAATGATGATTTGAGAAGGCTAAATTGATCAAACATAGGCTATGATCAGCTCACTGTCTGCCGCTGGTCGCTTGGTAGTTACTTTAAAAAAAAAAAAAAACTGTACATTTAATGAACATTTAAATGCTCCATAATCACTTTGACATTACATACAAAACTGAACTATTTTAGCTGAAACCATAGCATAAGCTGGTTTGGGAGAAGGTTGGTGAAATTCAAACTGCGTGTGAATAAGTGATGTTGTACTTGTTTAAATCATGCTTTTGGCTGAAAATATATATCTAGATAAGGAACAAACAAATCCACTGCCGTCATCATAGCCTTCCCATTCTTTCTGATTTGAGTGATCCTTCTCTATTAAGCTAGCTAAATATGCTTAATACATGGATTTTTGCTAAATATGCAGTTATATTACGTGATGTTGGCATGAATTGTACTCGTGATGGAGCGGTGGTGGAGCGCTCTTGGAGCAAGTGAAAACACGACGGCCAGACTTTAAAAAAAAATCAGCTCCGTGCTCCAGTCATAATCACACTGCTATACTCTTCTCTCCGCTCACATACTCTGACTGTGAGTAACTGTTGCTGTAATATGACAGATCTAATTCAGAACCAGCCGCTATTAAAATAATTTTAGCCCTTGGGCTGCCTGTTTCCGACCACTGCTCTACGATATTATCTCTATGATCTATCTATCTTAAGGCCTATAAACCCTCAATCTTCGTGACCTTTTATCCCCCCTTCCCAGAACTTTAAACTTTGCTTTTCTAATTTAAAGTTATGTGAATTTCATTCCCTTGAATCTGAATTACAATTATTCATCCTGTTTGCTACCTCATTTCAAATTCAGGAACCAAACTGTAAACTAAACAGAATTCTCAATTCAGTTCTGAACAGCACAAGCCTGCATACGACTTAGCAGAATATTCTTCTTAGCTGCCTCAGATGCCTACTACTTTGTAAGTCTAATCTGCTTCTTCTATGTCTGGGCAAAGGGCAAAAGTCACAAGTCAGCAGTAAGCATAAGGTCAACTATCCACCTGCACTACAAACCCAAGTCTTGCCATCTGGAAGGAAACACAACTTTAATCGACTTCCAGGTCAAGGGGTCCTTGTCCCATGAGAGCTTTAATGGATTCCAAAGGGCCACACTCTACTTGCTTCAATGCAGTTGAAAAAGCGCTAATTTGGCTCTTACATCCACACAAAAAGAGGAACACGGCCCATGGGAGAGGCTGTTTTCCATTTCCTGACTGCTCATGTCACCACTCTCAAAGATTTGTTTCATTTTCAGACTAATGGCGTAAAGCAAAAACAGTGTAGCGCATACAACACATGTTCTTAACATAAAGAAAGAGAACAGCCAAAGCACATGTTTCTAATTGTGCTGAATGGTCATGAGGTATGGTGGAAAAGAAGCATAGGGAGCCAAATGATTTAAATGATAGTTCAAGTAGATATAGATAGAAAAGTGGTGCGATGTGCACCGGCGAATTCCTGATTTGTCAAGGCTCACAGTTTTTCCCTTTGGATGAGGAGAAAACTGGCTTGGTGGACGCAGGGGTACAGTGATGGATACCATATTGAGGTTGCAATTGGAATTAGTTGAACGGATAAAGATTTTACGTCAATCAACACAGTAATGTGAAACTGCCAGCAACCAAGCCCTGCCATCTGGAAGTAAATGGCTTCATAATTGACTTCCAGGTCAAGGGGCATCCTCAGATCAATGCAATCTCTGTAAACTAAGGCTTCTGAATGAGTATAATATTAAATGTTTGTGACACTCACCCTGGGACCCATGTCTCCCTGGTCACCCTGTGGAGAAAGCAACTCTTAGCTTATACTCGTGAATACATTTCTTTGAATCAAAACTATCATTATACTTTGACATGCTGGAATATATTGTGGGGTGAATATACCTTATCTCCTTTTGGTCCCGGCATTCCCTGGCAAAAGAAGAGAAAGATTCAAAGTGACAGAATAAAAATTATTCTTAACAACTCAGGCTGTTTCCATTGCAAACCACAAGTCACACCTCTTGCACCCTCAGAAATCACTGGCAGATGTTTTAGTGGTTGCATCTGAGTGTTTGAACGAATGATTGAGTATATGAAAACCAATACATCACAAAATATGAAAAGAAGATATAGAAAAGTAAAAATAAAACAATGTTATGACATTCCATTCCTGATGACAGCAAATATTCTTGCATATAATTTAACACAAGAGCTCTTATTTCATTAATTGACAGCTGGTTTGAGGGAACGGATGATTTTATTCTGCTCAGCGGTCTGCACAGGAAACTTTGCTCAAGACCGCAAAAACAACAAGACACATTCTGATTATCACAGTTCCATCATACTCTGTGGTGTTGTGTTCACTGCAACTCTTCGAACGCTGTAATTTTGTGTGCTGTTTCATAAGTATGTGCTTCATCACAGTAAGCAGTGCAGTGGTGTTGTGGTATTTTTCAAAGAATGTTAAACACAAGAGTCTTGTCCCAAGTGCTCATAATGTTGACTTGAGATCAAAATATGGATTTGTGGCTTACAAAATGGCAGAGCAGGAATATTGGAATAGTTATTGTCACGGTTATATTTTTAAAGTGGACTCGAGTTTTATTGTTCTAGATTGCAACGATATGCCATAAAATATTTAATAGATTGGAGGGTGTTAATAAACCCAACAATGATGCCCTGGACAAATTTAATTTTCTTTGATTGTGATGGAGAAGCTACACTAGATGATACTGACTTCAGCACACAGATGGAGAACATTAAGATAAGGAGATGTACATCTCTCCTGTTACATAAAGATGTTTAATGTGGATCTTCTTGTTGTTGTGTTGCCCAGTCAAAAACACACCCCTCTTTCTGTAATCTTCAATGGTCTTTCAAGTAAACACTCGACTTAAGTGCCCTTCCACTTTTAGCAAGAAAACATTCATAATCTTGAGCGTGATTTTAAACTAGTGACTCTAAACTTTGACGTAACTGACAAAAGCTGTTGGTGTTCCACTGATGTGCTTCACCCAATTTGTATGCAGTTCTGAGCAATTAATTGCTCCAATAATTACCCTTCAGAATGGGTTTTAAAAGAGGAATTGACCACCTAGTCCCTGCTGGCCTCCCCCATGTTACATATACAAGTAAAAGACATGGATAGGGTTGCACCAGCCATTTTTACTGAATTTGGGACATAAGCTGCAGAATTGACAAACAGAAAACAGAACAGAAAAGTTTGTACTGAACTCTGTACTTATAGGATACTCCACCTAAGCATTTAAATTCTTTCATTAAATTCTTCCTAAATTGTAACTTAGTGCCTATTTTCACCACCACTTACTTGAGCACAACTTGTGTAACTGACCCCTGGAGAAACCTGAGGAAGACGATCTTAATACTACCAAACAGGGATGGAAATGAACTTTTTTGTCCACCGGCCACTGTGGCTGGTGGATTTCAAAATCTACCAGCCACTCAATGTTTTTACCTGCCACTTTAACCAACAATGTGTAAATGCATGTGAAAATTAGCAAGATCTACAATACTTAAGCAGTTTATTTAATCTCAAGTCTCAATGAAATACTGACATTTTCTCTTTCAGTGATGCTTACACATGCTGCCTATCTAGGCAGCTTACTAGGTTTTAAAACGGCTGACTCTTGCTGAAGTAGCTCATTCTCTCAACTCTGTAGCTCAACCGGATGATACACTGCACTGAACTTTTTTAATGCACAGAAACATTTTTGGGATATTCTAAACAGTTTTCATACGCATTAATAATGTTGTATTTAATTCCAAAGGAAAGGATTTACCAGTATAATAAAAGTTTTTTTTGTTGTGGTTGTTGTTGTCACTGAGGGAACACGTGGGGAAAAGTCCCGTTCAACACTGTATAACTGAAAGAAATCTCGGCTCACAAACTTTTACGCCGTCGACAGACGAATGCACAGCATTTTTAATAAATCATTTTTACGCGTCTTGTCAAACCAGAGCTGTCGAACGTGTAGCGATACAATGTTATTTCTACAAACAAAAATGAACAGCGTAACAACTTACTAACCACAAGAGCTAACTTCTGAAAAAGTACTTGAAGATTGGAAATAAAATGCATCCCCCGGACAACAGTTATTAGACACGCGACCCATAATACTGTTTGTTAGTTTGCTTATAATTCCGTTAAAACAATAAGATAAACACAAACTGTCCATATAATCTAAAATATTGCAGAATGCTGGAGGAGAGTGAACTTACCGGGGTTTGACAGAGACGTGACAGTATGCAGAAACTTGTGCGTGATAACAAATTCAACTCTTCACGCGATCTTGTATATAATGAGCGCATGCTATAAAACTAACTTCAGCTACAAACACTGTACTGGGAACAACGCCGCCACTTTGAGCCCGGTTTACACCACCTTTTTCCACGGAGCTGCTTCGGATGATATTACACTTTATTGCGTGTTGTACACACACCAGAGATGGAAATTAACTTTTTTGTCGACTGGCCGGGTGAAACAGTATGCTATTTTTATTTAACCGCCACAGTGGCAGGTAGGTGAAGCGCATTTACCCGCCACAACACAAAATCACCTACATTTGGCTGGTGGTGGGTGCTAATTTCCATCCCTGCTACCAAAGTCACTTTAAGACAAGTCATGTCACTCAGCAGCCATCTTTGCAGCTCCTATTTCTTTGAATGGGGAAACATAAACTTCTCCAAAACTGTTCTATAAGCTTAGGATTAAATTTCCTATTTAAAATCACAGAGGAAATCTGACAACAACTGTGTCATAAATGTTGTTACTTTAGCTCAAAAAGCGTTATAAAAATCGTATTTCTCAGGCTGGATCAGCCAGTGTTCATGTGCAGTACTGAGCTAACATCTCAGAATATTTACTGTTTCTATAGCAACTGGGACGTTTCTAACGGCAGCTGCAGTGACAAGATGACTTTACCAATTAGCGATTGGCTCCTTCATTCAGAAGGTGGGGCATCCTGCGATTGAGCGGCCATATTGAACGTTGCATTTTTCCCCATTCAAAACTATACGAGTGACATGTCTTGGGTATTCTATGGTCTTTGACACTACTTTTCAGCATCACACTATTATGAATGAGGTGATGGACTGAAGTTTACCCGTGCTGTATAAAACAGGAAATGGGCCTGGTTTATTCCATGATGTATTACAAACTGGCCTATGACAGTACATTACACAACACACAATAATAAGGTTGTTCATAGATTGAAATGATGAAAAAACCTACCTGACTGCCATTTGGACCTGGAGGTCCCTATAAGTAAAGATAGAAATTATTATTAGATATTATTATATATTTTTGCAGCATAATCACTCCAGTTATCTGTTGGGATGTATATTTATTGTTGCACAGTGATGTTGTACTCACATCCATACCCATTGGACCCTGAGAGAGACAGGAAGAGAACAAGACTTTGATTAGTTTTTATAGTTATTTCAGGGCAATCATATACATTGGATTTGAATTTAAGATTTTGATAATTTCATCCCCATAGTGACAGGCACCTGAGTAAAATGTATCTTTGAAAAAGGCAAGTGGAACTAGGTTTTGTGACAGTCGCTGTGACAACCGTGTCACCGCAGTGGTCTATTGCCAACGGCAGTAGTGCACGTGACATCACACAATCTATAACAAGCATAATACAAAGCTTTGTATACAAGTGTAATAACAGTAACAGTTGTTGTTTCATTTATACTGTAAGTCTATGTTAATAAAAAAAAAAACTCAAACACCATAAGCTGTTTCCTTTACATCATGCCTTACAGTTTATTTTGCATTCAGCAAATTTGTTAAGCAATGGTTCTTTTTGGAAACCAAATACTACATTGCGATCTGGAGCCATCTCCATTCATGTTCTTTTGTCTTCAAGTTACTGTGATCGCAAACGCTGGTCTGGTTTGTATTGCTGAGGCTTTCTCCAAACTAGCCAAATACAAACGAGACAGCGGTAAATGGAAGATGCTAAAAAGTGGAAACATATTCTGCAATTCCTATTCCACAGAGAGCACGTACAGACCGGAGTTAAGGCACCCACACGTGTTATAATAGATTACCGAGCTTCATTTATTTATATTTTGTTTCATAAACAAATATATATATATATATATATATATATATATATATATATATATATATATATATATATATATATATATATATATATATATATATATATATATATTATATAACAACACCGTGCCACTGACGGTAGTTGGTTCCATGATGAAAAAAAAAAAAAAAACCTTTGAACCTGGGTTGCCATCTTGGAAGGTAGGTGGACTAACAAAGACGCTAAAGACCACAGCCTCTATTGTCAGTGCACCTCTTGAGATCAGGGGAAAATCCCTCCTCTCACCCCCCTAAACCTCACTCCCATACGGGTCATGGCACCAATGTAACCCCTCCGGTCCTAACTGCCTTATTAGCTGGCCTCCGTTAAACTTAGTCTGATTCATCAGATGTTAACTGGATGTAGGCAGATCTTAATGCACGCCTGTAATCAATTGTAAGAAAGGGTCGGATTTTAAGCAGAATAAATTATTAGAGCTGGAATACTTCAGAGAAGTTAGTTGTGTCACTAGTTTTGACATTTTGATTAAAAATTAAGGTAAAAAAAAATTAACATTTGTTCGCAAAATAAAATCAGAACCATACAATTTAGCTTTTGATGGACTCCAAAAATGTAATATTTTTGTAATAATAATTAGTGGTCCCCTGTTATAAATAATTAAAGGAAAGGTTTAGTCCATCATCGCTGGCTTCAGTACACTCAGGCTAAAAGACAGGAAGTTGCTGTCCAAAGCACTGAAGGTGCTGAAAGGGGTCTGACCTATGAAAAATATAAGCCAACATACTTAACTAAATGAAATGTGAACACTTCCTGACTGGAAAACCTTTTGAACAAAAGTTCATAATAAATGTAAAACTGGAGGCGAAGATCTAAAGGCACCATCAAAACAATGTGTCAACATAACGTATACACATTTTAAAATTAGAGGTAAACCTGTATTTCTGTCTCTGACTTGAATGTATTTATTCTGAACAACATAGTCAGGAAACGCAGACAATAGAGCTGTCTGTTTTGATCTGGTATTGTGTGATTGTACTTTCACAACGGACAAGTGACAATAAAGCATGCAGGGGTTGCACATGTCAGTTTATGTAGCATGATGTAGAAAAAAAAAATCAATGACTTGTGTGGTGATAGTTCTGAGTGCAATTGGAAATCCGGTAAGGGCCATGTGTAGTGCAGTCCTACGTACGGTTCGGTTTGGCGCAGCTCTCTTGTTATGCTTGGAGAGACTTCACACAGGGTTATATTTCCCAGTTGATCTTTATGCGGAGCGGAGGCTGCCAATGCATGCAACTGATCGCATCTGGATCGCAATGGCCTGTCAGGGAGTCTTCTCACAACTAATGCCTCTTTTAAAAGCAAAGCTATTGGAAAGAACAATATCTCTTTGTTCTGTAAGAGTATAGTTTTATTTATAATAACTGAAAATAAGAACTTAAAATAAGAACATTTTATATGATTAAATTAGCTTACCTAATATTGATAATTTCAACTATTTTTTCTGAGTTTTAAGGTTCATTTTTAATATGCAGGCTATGCAGACAGATGGATTATATTCCTGTGTAATATGCTATATATGCATACAATTATCTGTACCATTTGAAAACCTTTCTGAAAAGTACATTGATGTATTTTGACTTGTTCATCAAAAGTGAACCCCATCAAAAGTGTATTACTTGATTTACTCAAAATGTAAGCACAAAGAAATAAGAGATCTGGGGTGTGTTTCTGTACAACACCGTAATTTGCTTATTAACCGCCATAGTATGATTCAATGTTGGAGAAACCAAAAACAAAAACCTTGCTGGTTAGAAATGCTGTTAATGATGATTTATTACTGTAAATGGCATTATATCTGAGGACTACTTCGCTATGTTTGTTCTCTGTTAGTTTGCTCACCCAGGGCTTCCCCTTTGGTATTAGAGTATGTGTGCACATGTAAACTCTTTAAAAACATTTTGTTTTATTTATTATGTATAGAATGAAAGATATAGATCGTAGTAGCTTTTGTTCAAACAGCGGATCCAACCACAAAACTTTGCGATACTGTTTAGGAATGTTTGTTGGAATTATGGATTCAGGAAATGCCAAATCGTAGAACTATGTTGGTAACGACAGAACTTGCAACCATAGGAAACACATAAAATACATTTAGGAAATATACCCAATGTCTCATCTGGCAGTTTAAAACCAACCCAAATGGCATCAGCATGTTTATGCATGAATTATTATTTTTTTTTTATGTCAACTGCAGAATGCTGAATGATCTTAAACCCAAAAACTTTTTTTTTTTTGCAATATTTTCTAATATGTCCAGCAGGTGGCGTACTATGACACTTAACCCTGCCTATCAGCTGAGGTCTACATGAGACCCCAAGTCCTGTGTGAGCTTTTGGTTAAAGCAGATGTGATCAGTTGATCAGTGAGTGTATAACTGGAGTGACAATTACCGGGTAGCCATCCCGTCCTGGAGGGCCCTGTTAGGATTTAATGAAGAAAAAGAAACAGGACAATTAAAAACATAAATTCCATTATATCTGAATTTTAAAAAGTTAGAAGTTTATTTACATTCCAAATCCACCAAATATGCACAAGAATGGACATTGTTAAAGTGCCATTGTCTTTAAAGGGGTCCTATTATACTTTTTCACTTTTTGAATTTTAGTCAGTTTGTATGTTTGGGCATAAAAAAGGTCTACAAAGTTACAATTTTCAAAGTCCACTCCAAAGGGAGTTATTTTGTTTGTTTTTTAAATCCTTTTTCAAGAACAACTAACAGCACATTTGGACTATAGAATTGTTTTCCCGTTTTTTTGATGTCACAAAGTAGCCCATTAGAATATAATTAAAATACTTCCCACATATGAAAATTTGAATAGTTGTCGGCTGGGGAGGTGCGAGGTCGTGGTTAGAATGCTTGGTTGAGTGCATCAGACAAGAGACAACAAAGAAGTAGTGGTGCTGTATCGTCAAGTCTCGCAAGTTATTACACATGCACCTGAATAATGCATGTGTGTAAATATGTATGTTACAATTATGAGTTTTTAGAATAAATTGCTAAGAATACAATACTGGACTATGATGTAATCTGCAGAATTAGAAAAATGAATGTCAGAAAATCTGAAAATTAGATGTAATTTTCATTTCATTTTGCATGTAATGTCTTATAAAGCAGCGTTTGTGAGCGGAAGCACTGCTTTGTGTACCGGGGAAACCTCGATCTCTACCACTCCAACAGCACCTACTGCTGGTATTGAATGAATTTACATATATATTCCACCACAGAGTCCAAGTCTGTGGGAAACACTAGACTATGGTATAAATAAATTCAACTGTATAAATAAATTAATCTGTATTTTCACTGCAATTCGTGTTATAATGTTAGAATTAAAGAACAAAGCACAGTTATTTTTAAGCAGTTAACATCCTGTCTAAAACATAATTTGCACCAAGCAGAAGAGTATGTTTTAGTATACCTCCAAAACAAAATCAAGACATTGTAAAAGCATAATAGGACCCCTTTAATAGTCCATTTGCAATACATAAACACAGCTCATAAAAATGGAACGTGTTTGGGGCATCCATGCATGTTTACACACTCTTCTACTTTATTATGGAGGCTTTCTGCTCATGTTGACAAATGTGACACAGTAACAGCAATAAAACTGTTGTGCTGCTGTGTCATCACAACGATACACATACATTTCAATATGTACTAGTGTTTACTGTGCATTCTGTGTAAGGCACGAAAAAATTTGAATCAGCTGTTGGATTTTTTTAAAGGCATGCCTGGTTATTACGATACAGGCGGTCAGGATTAATGCCAGACGGTGAAAAATGGAGTGCGATAAATTCAGATACTGTCTCCTGGAGCATATATTCTCCATTTCATCTTATCTCACCTCAGTTGCAGTCTATATCAAGGTTGCAAAGCCAACACGGCATGCCATGCTGTATCTGCCCACCTCCAGACCAACTCACATTCGTTCTGAATTAAAGCCTTAGTGATAACGGAGTACTTACTGGAATTCCTGAAACACAAAGAAAAACAAACAGTTGTATGTAACAGTCACAAATATTTGTTGTACTGAAGAGTAATCATGTGCAGAATATTAATGATATAATAATCAATTATACAATCATTAATATGCTGTCTCATTTTTTGTCAACATAAGGAATTTAAGTCATGTTCATGCATATCTGTTTAGCTGCCAGAATCAATGAGGTACACTACATACAAACACAGCATTCAAGTATCTGCACAAGAAGAAAACTGGTTCTGGCTCATAGTATTGATCTATCAAAGGACGGTGGTACAGATAAAAATGGACCCTTGTTTCTTTTCCACTTTTGAACAATTCCAGATTTGGCAAACGTCTGTGTGTGATAAATTGTGTAGCTGGAACACCTCTGAGCAGTGCCAAAAGTAAAGAGAAACCACAAGTGTAGCGCTTAACATTAGGTATTCAATGGACCTTGTACTGTTCACTCCACTACATTACTGTTAAGGTCCTTAAAGTAGAAAGTCATGTAGCAGCTTTAAAAATCAGTGAGTGAGTTTTTGAACACTGACTAGTTGCAAATGTAACATGTATTTACAACAATTCAATAAGCTAATGTTTTTGTATGTATAAGAACGATATTGTCTGATTTTGCAAATTTGTGTAAACAAAAACATTACTGATAAAGCACAACTGTTGTGCCTTTTCTAACAAATCACAATAGGTGACAATAGGACTGCACAGAGCTTTCGGTGTATGACATCAAAGTATTGCAAGAGTGATGATGTCAAATAAATGTTGCTGTTTTTACTGTACATTTAGTTCAAATGTGGATGAATGTTTACACTAGCTGTGTGAGATCACTACCATCATGCTTTTGTGGGGTGTTAAATAAAGTTGTTTGGTAACACTTTAGAATATTGTTCCGTCATTACTGAATAACTTGTGTGGTGAATTACCACTTTCAACTGAGTGCTATTACTTATTAAATCACTAATCAGAGTTTTTTGTTAGTTATAGTAGTTAAAAGAATGTTAATAATGCATTAGTCAATTGTTTTCTGTGTAGTTTTTTATTAATGGCAATACAGTATTCTAAAGTGTTACCAATGTTTGTTTGTTTTTTGTCACCTCACTTGTTTCATTTCTATATTTTAACATTCTAAAAGCTCTTTATTTCAAAGATACTACAAGCTAGTTAGTAGAGTCAGTAGGCATAATGTATTGTAAGATGCTTTAGAGCAGGGGTTCCCAAACTTTTCCATTCCACGACCCACCTAGACAAGTGTAATCTATTTCACGACCCATCAAAATAGTCTTACTTAAAAGTTTGATTACAGAAATTAAGTATTTATAAAGTATTTATAAGTATTTATAAAGAGAGATACGTCAAGGAAATATTGCGAAATTTTGTACCATTTGTTATGTGGAAATGTTTAAATCTTGTAGTGTTACAATTAACCCTGCATTTGTGCCCTGCTTACCCTGTACATGTGAAATGCTTTTTACAAACTGTTTACCGAATGAAAAAAGTGTAGAGTTCAAACGGATGATTTTTTTCTCTTTAATAATGCGGAACGATTGAACCTTTTAATGACATTGATCCAAGACCTTCACTGTTATTACAACTCGTGCGCGTCCGCGCTTCAAAACATGCAATGCACGCGGACTTAATTGCAATTCAAAAATCACACTAGGAATATTGCAGTTCATAATTAATGTTGGTAGGCTATATCGTATTGACGAGTGGGTGGGGCCAAGAGCCGTGGGACCGGTGGAGTGCTCCACTCAGCGGTCTTGAAGAAATCAGAAGGATAAAAAAGAGAAGCGACGACAGTTAAGGACGAGAGAGGACCAGGCCTGGGATTTATTTTGTGTTTGGTTTTTGTTTGTGCATGGCAGTCGTCCGTGAGGGGCTGTAGCGCTGTTTTGTGTTTATTTGGTTATTAAAACTTCACTTGACTGTCCCCCAGTTCCCGCCACCTCCCGGCAACTCACTCCAGCCCTCCTTCGCCCTACTCGACTGCACTGGCAAGGGATCTTCAGCAGCATGTCCCTCCTTCCTCTAGTGTAACACATTAAAAACTTCACAATCACGGGAAGGAGGAGGCGGGAGCCGGTGGACAATCAAATAAAGTTTTAATAACTAAATAAACACAAAACAGCGCGACAGCCTCTCGTGGACGACTGGCGCACACAAACAAAAACCAAACACTTTTGTATCCTTCCGATCTCCTCTGTGGGACTCGAGACCGGTGTCAACAAAAATTGACTTTTGGTACTTAAGTACTTTAAATTTCAATTTCTTCTGTACTTTTTTCTTAATAAAAAAAAATCTGTCTTTACAACTTTCACTTGCAATGGGATAATATTTGACTAGCAATATCGTTTACTCAAAATAATTGTTTTTTTTACTCTTTTATTCAAGTAATGGAGTTGTGTACTTTGTCCATCACTGTAGTGAAGACATTTATGTAAAAATTTATTTATGTTTCTATTTCAAATAAATACTATTCTTTTGAACTTTTTTTCCACCAAAGAATCCCCAAAAATGTATCTAGTTTTGCCAAAAATATCAATAAATTAAGCAGCACATCTGTTTTCAACAGTGATAATAATGTTTCCTGAACATCAAATCAATATATAACTATTTCTGAATTTAGTTACACCTACAATTACACTGTTGTCCCTACCTCTACCCCTTAAACTTATATGTACCACAAAACCTGCCCAAACCTTATACCGCCCCAATAGCAGCAAGGTTTTAGTTTTTTTGCAACTCAACTTGAACACAGTTCATTATATAAGTACATAGTATTTAAAGACACCTAACATATAAGTGGGATCATATTTTGTTTACATTTTGTAATTAAAGGGTTTGCTCACCCAGAAATTTAAATCTTTCCATGTTCTACTCACTCTCGAAGCATCTTATGTGTATGTAACTTTCTTAATTCAGATTAATCCAAACAGAGATATGTAAAAAATTGTCCTTGCTTTGTTGTCAACAGTTCAGAAGAAGTAAAATAAAATGCATACATGTATAATAAAATGTCCCTTACACGGCTCTGGGGGTTGAATAAATGCCCCCTGTAGCGAATCCATGCGTTTTTGTAAGATAAATATCCAGATTTCAAACATTTCTTTTCTCACTTCTGCTAACTGTTGGGAACCGGAAAACATGCAGCCGGATGTCGTAGTTCGTCAGCGCTGCGTTGTTAATGGCGAGTACGGAGAGAGAACAAAACAAAATGTTGGTCACTAATTAGAAGCACAAAACAAGGATTTGTAAAGAAAAAATATCAGAGGATTTCGAAATAAGCAAAGAGGAGACTGGTTTTACTTTGCTAAAGTAATGAAACTTTGTTTCCTTTGTTCCTAAATTTCCCAGAGGCGCGACGCATAAGTCTTCCATCTTACAAAAATACATGGATTCGCTACAGGGGGCCTTTATTCACCCCCCAGGGGTGTGTGAGGGATGTTTTATTACAGATGCGCACACTTTTCCACATCTTCTTAACTGCTGACAACAAACACCCACTTACCCCATTAAAAGGCTTAGAAGTGCAAGGACAATTTTTTATATAACTCTGGTTGGATTAACAAGGAAGTCACATACACCTAAAATGCTTCAAGGGTGAGTGGAAGAAGAATTAATTTTCATTCTTGGATGAACTAACCCTTTAACTATGCTAAATATTTGATATATTACAACTACGAAACAAACGCCATAAAAACACCTAGAAATGGCATATAGTGAAAATGGCATATAGTTTGCTTGATGTTTCTAAGCATCAACCTCCAAGTCATTTTCAAAATTGTAACAAAACTTAATCTACGATAACTTGGTTGATAACTTTACCTAACTGGCACATTTTTATCTCACATAAGTGTTCAGAAGAGATAGCTTCTCAAATCCCTGGTTTACTAAGTTTGTCAAAATACCAAAGTTTGCAACCTAAAGATGAAGATTTCCATATTCCTCAAGCTTTATTCAGTAAATTCTTCTAAGATCTATTTATCTCAGCAGCTCATTTTTTTTACTCTGTACTCTTGCTGTGTGTCAACAATTGTCTCATTGGTTTCAAGTCTTATTTCTGCAAAGGAATTTTATGTCAAACATCTGAGACAAAGTTGATACTAAAATTACACTTAGCTGAGAGCTCTATTAAGTCTTCTGAGTTTTAAAAAGAAAAACAGTGTTTTTCTCTAGTTGGGCTTTGCACAAAGTGGGAGGTTTTGCATTAATATATAGATATGTTGTACTTAGAAGGCCAAAATGTTTCAGAACTCTACAGAAATACATGTTTAACAGTGCTTATTTGGTTCAGACTTAACAGATACAGCAGTCTGTGAAACTAGAGAATCCTTAATGAATTCAGGCAAGAGAGAAATCCAAAAACATTCCAGTAGTGTGGGAACGATGCTAGTGTCCAAAAGGGCATTCTTGTGAAATAAGTTGTATTTGGTGATCTGCAATCTACCATGATCTGTTTTGATTTATTGGCAAGTCACTTCAGCTATACAAAATCATGCGGTATAGACCAACAAAGCCGAATCATGCTCTTGATGGAAAACGCAGGAGTTGATGGTGAGGTCAAGCTCCTGCAGTAACCCTTTATAGAGTGTCAAAAGCATCACAAGTAGATATCTGGGTTGTTATCTCCTGTGCCGCACAGCTTCCCTAGCTCTTGATCAGCGCAATGAACATAATGCACAAAACAGTCATTGGCATGTCTCTCCGCTCTGCTGCCTGAGGGATGTGATAGTAGGAGTGGAATGTGACACAGAATGGATCTGGAGACACAAGCGCTGCTGGGAGGATCCAGATCTTCCCTGCACAGGATCAGAGAGCCAAGTAAACAAGCGATAACTCCTACAAATGGCCATGGTGATAAGAGTGCTTTCAGTCACACGGCCACGAGGGAGATTTGATCCATCTCTGTCATGGTGAACAGAGGAAAGGAGATTCCCACTGTGTCAAGTTCAGGTCACTCAAAGCCCTGCGGCAGGAGAGCAGCTTTTTATGGACACCAGGCTGTGTGTTTTGGAGGTTGTCAGTCCTCCCATCAACCAGCCAAAGTCATCACACACAGAACAAAGACACAGTTCTTCTCATCTGACAATGTGTTTGAATATCTGTGTGTATATATAGCATACATGGGGCCAGTTCTTGTTGTCATGCAGTTACGCGTCATACCTGCTTTGAGATCACTTCAAGTCTCACCATGCCAAGCATTATGTGATGAATTTGGTCCATTTGTACTCATCTTGCATAATAATATGCATAAACACGAGAGTAAAACTGAAGATGATCATAGTGTGCCTGCCACTGAATGTACTGGACCACCAGAGCAGCAGCCCCATGGCAGAGAAAAACATCTTCCTTATTTACTGCCACCACCCACCCAATAATTATTCAGAAATGGGCCATTGCGTTATGCATAAGGTTTCCAGATACAGAACAATCCACTTTATATAGCATCTGAGGGACTATAAAAGCTGTTTAACTGACTAGAGATGTCAGTAAACAGCCACACAATACGTTTCACAAGTGTAAACGATTGTGCTCAAGCCTGGTTTGCAAGAATGACATGTTCTGTAGATGATAAAATGTTCACAGCTTAAGTTAGGAACAGAGAAGGACCTCCTAGAAGGAAGGAACATCAGGAAGCATGTTTCTTGGGTGGCTGTTTATACTTGGTTATTTCATAAAACAAGATGATTATGTATCTATCAAGTAGATAACAAGCCCAGCATTGGCACACCAATCAGAAACTGAGGGTGATATGCACAGGCGCATATCATTTATTATGTGATTATTGATTATGAGTTTTGGAAAATGAACCTTTTAGTGGGAAACAAAGAGGAATAGGAGGGGAAAATATAAAATGAAGGGGATGAGGTTTAAGGTTATTTGTTCCTGATGAAATACAAAGCACTGTAGTAGACCATTTTCTTCTGCATGGACTGATGATGAGGGAAGTTGGCCAACAGGCTCATCTACAAGGTTTCAATACTACTTACACATGCAGTAAAATTACAGTACATAGTAGCAGAACTTCAGATGAGATAACTTTCATTATTCTATGTACAGTAAATACTGTAGTACATGTTAAGTCAAAAATGTTATTTGTTTCTCTGTTTTGCCACTGGATTTACATCAAAGTTTGAGTCTGACAAAAGAAAACATAGCTGTAATTTTAGACTAGGTTCGGGTCATTTTTAAACTATTGGATGTGTATAATATTGTGTGTCATGCACAGGTACTCACCAGGGTTGCCTTTTCTTCCACGTTTTCCTGGAGGACCTGAGAAAAGAGGGTAACGGTGGATTAATTGCATATTTTTATCTAGAATTTATGACTTTGGTCAATGACCACTAAAGCTGTGATCATACATACTTTTTTTTTTATCATGCAATGGTAATTATGACCAATTAATTTTATGTGTTATATAAACTCTTGTCTTTAGCAACTGGCTGTGAAGATATCACTGATCCCTTCCCCAATGTGAAAGGAACACATCCTTTTCCACAAGCTGGGCTGATAGTTCTGGTGGAAACTTCCCTGGGAGTCTCCACCCCCAGATAAGAGAGGTGGGAAAAGATGTCTTGCGACAGACACATGGAAAGACCATTTTTGCAGTCCCCTTCTGCAGCATAATAGTAGCCAAGAATTACGTCATATAGGTCCAGCCAAACAAACGCAAAGACTTCTCACAAAGTAGCAGAAACTAGGAAAAAAAAGGAAGGCTGAATTTAGCAGATACCAGAAAGCTTTGAGAAAAGCTGAATTACAATTACGCATTTGCCAGTGCCATGGTCTAGTGAACTACAGGAAGACACTACAAAAGATTGTGTGCATTAGAATAATTTAACTACAACTGAAATACTAAATGGTTTGGATCAGGCGTCCTGTAGAGTTTAGCCTCAAACACCACTTGCCTGGAAGTTGGATCTGAAGATGGTTTAGATGCTTCAGGTGTATTTAATTAGGGTTGGAACTAAAATCTGCATGTCAGTGGCCATCCAAGAACAGGTTTAGACACCCCTGGTATAGACAGTATAAATTCTTAATTTAAGATGCCACCACTAGAACAGTTAATAGCAGGATTATTTGCTTTGATCAACTGATAATTTAATATAAAAACATTTTTCATAATCAGAAGCTGCAGCCCTCCTAATGCTCTTTACTAGGAAGAAACAGCACTGAAGGTAATCTTCAACACATTTTATTGCATACAGTACTTCAGAAAGTCTATAAACTATAGTGGACAAAAAGTGGCTTTTGTTAATTTTTTGTCTGTGTTTGTTACTTCTGATCTTTTCAGATGCTCTTGCGTCTCATCTACATGGGCAGGGCTCTTCTGAGACCTTCTGGATTCATTTTCTCCACTGAGATGTTATGCATCAAATTGATCAAGTAGTTAGTGGCAAGAGAAGTTTTCTTGATTTGCCAAACAACTGTGTGTAATAAAGATGTTTTACTCTCAGACAATTCTGTACACATTGTTCTTTTACTAATATCAAATTATTCTAATCCACACAAGCTCTTTTTTGTAGGAAAAAGACATATTTCTACCCCAACCTTTGCAACAGGCCCTGGGTTAAAAGGTGAGGCATTCGAGATTAATTTATAACTTTTATTCACATAAAACCTGATTATACTAAAAAGTCTCAAAGTTTACAACCATGTCATGCAATCTGTATTTGGTGCTGTTTAGCATTTGAGGGATTCACACAAAAAAATAGAAATGATGGTCTGTGTGAAATGTTTCATGAACTGAATGACTGGTGGTTTTGAATATGTGAGTGTCATATGGAAGACATTTTCCACACTCTGCTCTACGATCTGTGGTAATCTATACCAACACCCTTATAATGTCTCTCATAAACATCGACTCCCCTCCACAGGGCATGAGCTGCGCGTGGGAGATTTATCACAGGGAAAAGCTGGGTCAGGCAATTTTTAGCTTTATCTTTTACTTTTGAAACTACCTATTTTACCCAAATATGCTTGGAGGTAGAGTTCATTTCCTGTTCTCCTAATTGAAACCACCATAATGCTTGTCAACTAGGCTAGTTTACATTAAAACCCAAACTGCATTACTGCATTAACCAAAACATGCAAGTTTACAAAATAAACAAAGTAAAAATCTAAACATCTCAAAACAAACAATTAAGACAGATCAGTAAAAATGGTCATGTGCAATTATAGCTTAATGTTCCAATTCAATATCCTTGCGCTTTGATCATTTTCAGTACACGCTTATCTAAGAACTGCATCTATTAAAGTATACAAAATAAATCTTCATTGTGAAAACAGAAAAGAGATTTTAGTGTAAAACCCAACGCCTTTTCCAAAAGCCTGTCTGTTAAGCCCTTTTGATACTATGAAAATCTCTACAAATCCGCTGGTTGATCCTCTAACCTCTAACCCAAGCTCCTCTCACTTCAGGCACATATACAAGCTCATGTCTGTGTGACACAATCACCAAGTCCCTATGTTAGCAACAAATGGTGCTTTATCAAAACTCAGACTACATCAATAACCACATTACTCTAAATGCACTTTGTAGAACTGTACTGTATATCTAAGCAATAACACATGCAAGAATGCTGATGTTCAAATCAATACTAACAGCATTATTAGAAGTATAATAGCTTTTATAAAAAATTTCAACAAACAAAAAAAATATATATATTGAGAAACATTTTAGACAAAAATATTGTCACTCAGTTTTTGCTACGCCAACGAAAGTAGGCTAGTCCAAACAAATCAAAAGCAGAATCTCTCATTGGATGAGTAAACTAGTTGAGCATATGACTCAAAAACTGTGTCCAAAATTGCCCTCTATACCCTTAGTGCACTAGGGCACAATATCAAGTATACACATTCAATTCCACAATGTACCTCAAAGTGCATTCACGCCACAGAGTAAATATCATAATTATGAGATTCAAACTTGTAAAAGGCAATCACATCCTCGTAGAACTGGTAATTACACCTGATAAACTGGGAATTCTGGGAGAGCTACAGTTTGTATCACCTGACTGCTGCAGTTTCAGCCTATTTGTTATCAACAGTGTTGCCATAGAAAAGCATAACCCCAAATCCAAGGACATGAACAGTGCAGAGTAGAACGTCAAGTGATTTGACATCACCTTTCCAAATTATGGTAATTTCAACATGGCATGAATGCATGTATCATTCATTGTCATCACTGTGTCAAATGAATTCTGCATCTCACTAGAAGATGGCATCCCCAGCACTTCTGTATATACCATATAATAATATTAGCATGCATATAGGGGCCAAGATTGTCAACACATCCAAATACTTGCTCATAAAGACGGTCTCTTGTTACTTAATGCTCATAAAAATGAAGATGGTTTTACGTACCTGGTTTTTAAATGATTGGTTGATTGCATAATTCAAAGACTCGCACATAAAGGGTTTTTTTTCACCACCCACTGGCATAACAATGTAAATCTACAGAAAAAGTGCAAAAATAACTACCCAAGGCAAAGAATCATAGTTTAAATCTAAATCTGTTTCATTAAGTGCAATACAAATGAACCTCAATCAGACCTTCAAAATCAGTATTTAACTATAGATCTCATCAAAGTCACACATTAAATGCAGCAAGTTAATGAAATCCGGCACATTCATACAAGACATTTCCTTTGCGAATGCTTTGAGACCAACATGAGTTTACATAAAAAGGAACCAGACCTTGATAACATTTACACCTAGCTTTCAAAAAGACTTGACGTTAATTAATTCCTTAACACTTCACTTGCAAACTATTGTCAGGTGCTTGGAAAAGGGCTTTAGCCCTCCATCAGTGTTGTATTAGGAGCGGCCTGAGAATGTGTAATTAAGGGGGTCTTTTATTCTGGATTCCTTGGGCATTAATTGAACAGGTGTTATATGTTAAGATGTTAATTTTTAACACCAGAGAACAGGCTCATTTGGCAGTAAGGGTGTGAAAAGAGGGAGGAAAAGCCAATAATTGCCCCCTCGTTATCCACCCACCCACCCAAGATCAAATTCAGACCAGACTGAGATGAAGACGGCCGAGCTACATCTTAAGATATCAAGGCTCCGCTGCAGACCACTGCCGCCAACACCAACCAACAGTTTCAACTGCTACAATAGCATGTGTTCATGCTCTCCTTAAAACGCAGATGTTCTTTAACACCTTAATATGAAACCATTTTTTTTTTTGGTTACACTAAAAAACTGAAAAGTTACAGAAGATGTACATTCTGTGAACAGTGTATATAAGCCTACTATGCAATGAAACATCAGTGAGAGTACACTTATGGTAGCATAGTAGTAGTAGTACACTTTTCCAAACATGCTATTCTTGATCTGCTGGAAATAAAGATCACAGATTCTGATTCAAAAAGCATATTGTTTAAAAAAATAAAGTTAAACAAAGATCAAAGACTAGGATGGAAACCATGACTAAATTAACCTGTTAGGCCTATCTGAAAATAATAGAAGACTCAAGATTTATACAACAGTGCTGGCAGATGTTCAAAGCACCTACTTACCAGGACTAACATGCTTCACTTTCATAAGATCTGCCTATGGAATATATAGGGTAGGGGTGTCCAAACCTGTTACTGGAGGGCCAAAGTCTTGCAGAGTTTAGCTCCAACCAGCTCTAACACACTTGCCTAGAAGTTTGAAGATCTTGATTTGTTGGTTCACGTGTGTTTACGTTTGGAGCTAAAGTCAGCAGGACAGTGGCCCTCCAGGAACAGGTTTGGACACCCCTGATCTAGGGTATATTTCTATTATGTAGTATTATGATGTCTTCAAAGCTTCATAAAATGAAATAGTGAGCATGGTTTGGCTGCAAATTGGAAATACTATCTTGGATGTCCAACAAAGTACTCAGGAATCTGCAATGCTTTTAAATTTCTCAAATAATTTGAAAGAAACGACTAGTTTCACACTGAATTAAATCTGAATTTTGAACTAGAAAGACAGAATTAGTTACCAATACTTTTGTCAGATTTTGTAGAGTAATAAAAAAATAAATAAAGAAAACGACTTGCATTTTTTTTTAATCTTCAAACATCATGTATTACATCCTACATATCCCCTCTCAAATAATGTTCTTTAAAAATAATCAGTATATACATGACAAGATGGTTTGATCTTTCAGTTGATTCTTCATGTTGATTCTTTATCAGTATGTCATTATGTTCAAACTTACAATGGTCTTACAAACCTCAGTATACTATGTGAAAAAAAATCTATGCTACAGAAAAATACATGTTGGTTTTGGCACTAAGCAAAAATACTGTGATTGTGGTGCATTAGCTAAGGCTGTTCTGAAATGATCTTCAAACCTTTAACCAAATGCTGAACCCCTGTATCCCAGAGATCGCTGTATCTCTCTCCTTGGAAGAACTTTAGTGCAGATATATGTCTCCACAGCCCTCTTTTCCTGCTACTGTCTACAGACTACTCTCATGATAAAAGACAATAAATCAAGTCTCTGTCTAGACTCTTATTTATGGGGGTTATAAATGGAAATCAAATGCTCAGTAGTTTTGCATGGAGCACGTTCTAGAGAAACCAGTATAACGAAAGAACCATGGTCCTGATTTTGATTTAATATGATCCATATAAGCTATTCAGCTGCAGTTACACGTGGTTAAAGAACTGCAACAATGAATCAGTCAAGTGATTATAGTTTGCAGTCTTTCCAGAACTCCTCTAAGAACATAAAAAACAAACCGCAGAACAGATGAACTGATGCTTTTAAAACAACTCTAAGCAAATCTAACCGAGCACATTTAGTTTCACACCTAGAAGTTTGCACGTTATGAAGAAAATGTCAGCTGCACTTGCCTGTGAACAACTCACAGCTGTGGCGCCTTAAGTGACACCTAAACTCTTTTGAGGGTTTTCCAGTCAAAAGAGCCCAAGCGTTTGGCTTTTACTTTCTTTACTTACGTCAGGTTTTAATTTTCTTATTTTGTTTGTCTTGTAAACATTTGAATACTTGCGCAAGTCTATAGTCTCCAGCAACTGATGTAAACCACGGGGAAAAAACCCATATCAATTTGCTTTCCAAAAACCACAATTATTTTTATTGAAGGAGTTTATTATAAAAAACTGAACGCAGGTCAGCTGAAATTGCTGCCTCATCCTTCACAGCTGTCTCTAACAATAGCTGTCTTGGTTAATCCCAGAAAGATTGCAGGTCAGAATATCCAAGTACAGAAAAACACTGCTGTTCTTTCCCTTGGATGACTTCGAAAAGCAACGTGCTTTTATTCTCATTATCATTTTTTCACATAACTGATGTGGAAGCAGTCCGGGCCACTATAATCTTATCATAATTGTTAACGTATGGCCTCATGAGGTGAGTGGCAAACTGTTTTACAGCCTGAGCTTTTAAGTGACGTTTTGCTAGAAAAATCTAATGACAGATTGGAACACACAACCTGACTTATTCTGTGTGAGAAGATGTTTGCCTTGCATCTCACAGACAGAATATAACGTTTAGAATAAAATAATCATCCACAGACAGGATCATACCACAAAGTTTGCTTCAATATTCACAAGTCTGGTCTTACTTTACTAATAATAATGTAACCTAAGTGTCAAAGTAAATAATAATGTGTATGGCACACACTGAAATGTGTCAGTTCCTGGCACAGAGTCTATTTATAGTACATTGCCAAAATAGCACAATGGTGTCTGTATTACAGAATACATTTTGTTTGGCTATAATAACTAAAATAAATATTTGGACAGAGGTTGGATTCAAATTAAGGCACTTTATGGCATTGGATTGGAATAAACAGCTCATTTGAGCTGATGAGCAATAGGATTTGATTTCGATACCCTGGTGTTTCTCTTCAAAGAGCCCCTGCAAAGGTTGAGCAGTTCTGGGTTTACAGTAAATGTTCTTGATTTAGTGACCATAAAGCTCTGATGGGGTGAAAACTCCATTATGAAACTCGAACATAATGAATCAAGAGAGAACTACAATATAAGGAAAAACAAGCCTGAGATCAATAAGTGAACTAATGTACAACATATAATCAAATAGATTGCTTTGGAAAGAGGTTTATATAAGTGCATATTGTGTTTTGTTATTTAGATTCAAACCAAAGGACGTAATAATTAAGACTTCTGAGAAAAGCATGACCTAGACCTTTCAGAAAATTGAATTTAATATCCCTTTATTAAAACAACTCGTGACAGCATTGTTATTCTTTGAGATAATTTAAATCAAAGGCCTATTTTTTGGTCTTTTATGGAATGTGAAGGTTAGGTTTTGTATAGTAGGTGTATCCACAGCTGCAGGGTTTACAATTAGAGAATAAGCCAATTTTCTCCTTATTAAGGTAACATTTCCTGGAAAGTCTGATAAGTCATTATGCATCAAATTATATTTCATAAATTCACTAATGAAACTCCAGGTCTTTTTTGGCGTGCAGTTTTTGGCTTAAAATCTGAAGGCATCAAAAGTTGTCAAATAAAATGAGATATAAGCGAAGGAGAGTAGACTGATCATTTTCTTCCCTTTTACGTCTATGAGACCGAGGATTATGTCCTTAAATAAAATATGAACGGCACCTTTTTGGCAAAGAGGAACACAAACTTTTGTTGAGCTTGATATCATGAAAAGAGCACCTATGATAAACTAGCTGAGCATGGCCAAATGTTCTCATAAATTTATATAGACACGTACAGGAGGCAAATCCATTGAGCTTATATATGGAGTAATAATATTTACCTCTGGCCTCTCCTGTCACTAATGAGTTCATTAATGAGGGAATCAATAAATGTTAATACACCATTAACATTTATGCAATTGGCAAACGTTTTTATCTGAAGCAACTTGTATTGCAATTAATTTTATCAGTTCATGCGTTCCCTGGGAATTGAACCCATGACTTTAGCATTGCTAGTGCTGTGTTTTGTAGGATTACTTCAGCCCTAGCAACACCATGGCGTGGATTTTAATCTCTTGAAATTTATAAACGGATAAAGATATCTTAAATCAAATGGAAGTTGTTTTGGATAAAAGCATCTGTCAAAAGAATAAATGTTTGAGTTACAGGAATAAAACAAAACTATAATTTCAAGACATAATACCAAGAGAATTGTGCATTTATAAAATAAATATAACAAACAAGGTGTGCTGTCTGCAGCCTTGGTCTGCGGTGATCTTCATATAGAAATGCTTCATTAAAATGAACTGTAACTCAGTGAATACTCAACGAAGAGACAAAAATATATCTATAGAAAGCCTGACATGTCTACTTTAAAACTAAACAAGTGCCGCCGAAAACAAGTATTCTGTGATAAAGTAATCCATATGAAAACAAAGTGATGTCCGTTTTTCACATCTCCCTTCATTATATCTAATGTGACCATGCCCACGCACTGAACGCGCTTTTGAGATTCTATTGTTTCACTAAAGCGCACGGCTTGAATACGCCTATACAGAAAACAAAGCAGCGAGACTTTTCAAGTTTTTTTATTTGACTCTTTGCTTCACGATGAGAGGAATAATACATAATTCACCCCAAGAAGATGTGATGTGGATTACCTCCGGATTTGAGATTTGGATTTCCTTAGAAAAAAAATAATAAGCGCTTTATTCAGCAGAGATCATAAACATGAGTAAGTCTCTTTTTATTTATTTATATACTTGTACTAGTTTTCACATATTGTGTAAACATTTTACTAGTTAGACTTTCCAAACTATGATTCCTGACTAAATGTATAATCAAGTGAAACATTATTAAATTTCAATAAAAATCGCAAGTGTATATTAAATTATGCGGTGGGATAATTAAATATTTGTCCTCACATTCTTTCTTGTAACTCTTCCCTCTCATTCACACACCTGACTGAACGGCTCATTATGCAGCTCATTATGCGGGCCTTTGTCTTCTCAGGTGTAAATCGCAATGATATTCATGATAGTTGATGCGTACTCGCATATGACTTTTACAAACAAAAAGTGTCTCAGAAAATGTTAATTAATATATTGTTTTCTGTGAGCAAACAAGATGATTTTCACATCATTTAGAAAGAAAAATTCTAGGCTACAAGCTCCGGTTCTCAACAATCTCGGGAACCAATGTTCTGTATGTGTTTTATGGCCTTATTCAAGTGATTTAACATGTTTAGTTTTTCACTAACCATGCATAACATTTTTTTTCTCAAAAACACAATCATGTACATACATGAATGAGATGCAATTCATCAAGGAGCCAACACCAGTCAGCACAAGACGGTTAGTCTCTGATACCAGGGGCAACTGCATGCTGGTACCCCAGACTCCCACCTGATTTATCTGTTCATTATCATAAGAACCTGTTTTTCTTTGACTACCCAGTAAATCTCCCACAGTTCTCTGCTTCTTCTTAACAGTTCAGACCCCTGCAGCATGACATAGTAAAGACACTGAACATGATATCATATAGCCTTTATCTTACCAATCATTTCTGCTACTCCACAAAGGTTGCAGCTTTAATGGCAAAAGACATGGGAAATAACAGAGACGAGGAAATGCAGAGACAGTTTTTGTATTTACTAACATAGTTCACGAGTTCCTTAGAGGCGGCTTGTTATTCTTAAAATAATGCTATTGTATAGAAGCCTCTAGTGAAGGATAAATGCATACCAGTTGCAAAAACATTCTGAACCCTGGGCTCAAAGCATGGAGAGAAAGAGCGAGGGGACAACATCAGACCACTGCTCAACTAAACCAGTAAAGCCCAACCAGAGGAACAACCAGGTTACTAGGAGTATTTGGACAGAAAATTAATTTGCTTTAAAGTCTCCATGAAATATGTTAGTCATAAGTCAGTGTGCTCCATAACAGTGACAAAATTTGCTTTGAGAAGATATAAGTATTCAAAGCTAGCAGGTCATCTCTTCTGCCAAAACGGCTCAATACATTTTTTGTTGTCACAGCATACTTCATCTTCTCATCAAATCTTCTGACCAGTCAAATGCTCTCTAGAATCCGAAGCGCCCGCTACTTTAGCTACTTTCCACTGAAAGAAGTTGGAAAGACTGTGCTGAAGCTGTGGCTGAGATCAGTCACTTGTTCACAGTGTAGTATTTCCTGTACAGTAAATAGGTGTAAGTGATAGGGAGCAATTCAGACAGTGTGAATATGCTTTCAATCGGTGCAAATGAGGTCTGGATTCACGTTGTTTCACGTGAACCACATGGCAGCGCAAATCCAGACTTTGGCTCCGGTCCAGAGACGTGATCGCAAGGTTTCATATTGAATCTAGGGGGCGATCTGTTAAACTGTGGCTGTAAAATGCGGCTTTACCAAGCTCAATGTCTCTGGGCTGAGCAGACATAATCAAAACGCTATTGGCTACTTTAAAGGGGGGGGGGGGTGATCGATGTGTCCTGACCCTCTCTTCCTGTTTCAGCTGAAATTACATCATGCACACATAGTATAGCGCTGCTTGTTTCAAAGCACTTCAGGGGACTTTTAACCAATATATTGGTTATAAACTGACACTAGAGATTTTTTGTTTATTATAAAAAATATAAAAATGTTTTTAATCTATAACCCCAACCCACCAAAAAGTAGGGATATTTTGTAAAATGCAACCCAATCAAGAATCATGTGATTTGTTCATTTCCATTAACTTTTATTTATTTAACTGACCAAAGTACAAAGAAAATATGCCCAAAAAATCACATAGAATTTAGGTCTTTCACCAACTAATCTTAAGGAAATATTCAGGGAGTCCAGAGAAATCTCAGTTTGTGTAGGGCAAGGCAGGAAACCTCAGTTGAATGTGCATGACCTTTGAGATGTCACTGCATAAGAAACCATCAAGCTGCAATTTTAAATATAGCCACATGTGCTCAGGAGCACTTCAGAAACCCGTCGTCATTTACCACAGTCTGCCGCTGCATTAAGAAATGCAACATACTTATGATAAAAACATTTAGTCTGAATGCAATGCAAGTTGCTTGGGATAAAAGCATCTGCCAAATGCATAAATGTAAATGTAAACTTATGTCTCTGTTTTTGCTAGGAGAAAGCTACGGTATACAGCCAAACCAAAATTTATTCTGACACCTTTGACATTTCTCACATTATCACAGTTTATTTGCTTCAGTTTAAAAAATTATATGACAAGAATTCAACTGTGTAAGAACAAATTCATCTAGATAATGTCAGATCATTTTGATAGAAAGGTATGTAATAAATTTGTCGAGATCTTTCAGGTCTAATTCTGTATGTGCTATAACAGCGTGGTTTCCTGGACATGTGGATGTGACTGACCAGCCAGTAGATCTGTCTCCTATTGAAAATGTATACCCCATCATGTAAAGGAGAATCAGACAGTAATGTCTACAGACTGATGAGCAGCTGAAATCTTGTATCAAACAAGACTGGTCAAAAATTTTGCATACACTTTGCAAGTTATTATCCTCAATTCCCAAACATTGCAATTAAAAGGACAGTTGGTGTGACATTGTTAAACATGCCTCTGTCCCAGCTTTTTGTAGTTGGTCAAATCTTTGTATACGAAGCTAAAAAAATATATAATTATACATTATAAGTATAGTAATAAATAAATGTGTATTTCTACATTTAGACGTTTGTCATCTAATGCATAGTTAAATTAATCTATGGTTACACTTTATTTTAAGGTGTACTCGTTACTGTGTAATTATACATTTAAGTACTGTGTAATATTAAATACTTACTATATGGTTAGGGCTAGGATTTGTGTTTGTCTTAGGTTTACTTGTACGCCATTATGCATTATTTATTGTTATTGTAATAATATGTGCATGTAACATGTAACAAGAACATCTTAAAATAAAGTGTTACAGAATCATTATTTAACTCATAATTAATAGATAATAATTTTGCAGCAGTCATATTTAATATTTTGCATCAATCAAAAATGTTTTATGAGTAGAATTTTTATATTGTTGCACCCCTTTATTATGACTTAATTGCATTTCATTAATACACAGACTATGTTAGTTTTAATTTCCTAATGTTCGACCCCATTAAACTGTCAGAAGTTTTAGAAAATAATGTTTTAATTGTTTATCCTAGATTATGTGTCATTCTAATGTGTTTTTTTTTTTTCAGTTCAATGCAGTGGTTTCAGTTTAAAACAATGAGTATACAGGTGTAATAACGGTCAGTTTAATAAATATATGTCCATTAAAGTAAGTGTGGTTTGGTGTTGGTTAACGGTAAAGCTGGGACAGTTCACAGAAAAAAGAAAATTTTCATCATTAACTCACCTTTAAAGTCTTTAAAAATAAGATATTTGGAAGAATGGTTTTGACCATGTTTGTCTATAGACTACAGTTTTTGATTAAACTTTGGATTTGACCTTGTAATTTTTTGTTCTTCCTTTTTTCTTTTCCACTTTAATAAACAACCTAATGGGATTCACTTAACCGCTGTCCAGCTCATTCAAAATTATTTCCTCTGACCATGGTCATCGCTACAGGGTCCAAAACAAAACTCTGAATAACTTCTTTTGTGTTATCCAGAGGACATGAGGCTGAGTAAACGATGGCAGACGTTTTACTCGTGGGTTAACTATCCCTTTAATGCTAACTGATAGGCCTGTGGGGGTATGTAACACAAAAAAAGGTTGGGAAACAGTTGTCTGCGTGTGTCCTCCTGACCTCTATAGAAGACAGACACTGTGCATATGCAGACAGACTGGGGGAGATCTCCAGGTTGGGAGGTTCCAGATGGCTCCAGATGTGGTGACCTGGTGTTTTCACAGGCTGTAAACAGCACTCCCATTGGACGGCCCCAGAGTCTGAGACATTTCTGTCACCCAGCTGAACCGACACCGCTAACTCTGATATGAAAGCTGCTCAGAGGGGATCTCAGCAGGGAGGGTGTCATTGTTTAGAAAAGCGAAGACGGTGGAGAATGAGCCGGTGAAGACAGATCTCTGGCCCACAGAGGAACATTTAAGCTGCATATCCTGTTTCTGTGGTCTTCTGCTTTAGCACCCCAAGGGTTCTAGACAATATCGAGACTCCATGCGCTACATGTCTTGTAAATACTCCTTCTTTTGTGGATTATTTCAAGTGGACACATGTAGATATACAGTACAGAAGAGGGTTATAGTATACGGCTTCTTGTGTATTTGATGCATGCAGGGAATATCTTATGTGATGTGTGCATATGTTTTGTGTTTTCAAAGACTATCCTTAAGAGGTCAAAAGAACTCAAGTGCTCATAACTTTGAGAATAATACCCGCTGACAGCTCAGTAATTCTTCCCCTTCCATTAGGAATGAAAGATTGTTATTGTTATGCCACTATAAAGAGGGTTTGTATATGACAACGCTATAAATCTGAAAATGAAGATGAAGCAACAGGAGGAAGAAAAGCTATAAAAGAAACATAAACATTGGAGCAACATATGAAATGATAGAGAAGTCAGCAGAAATAGATCATTTACTCACTGTCATGTCATTTCAAAACTGTATGACTTTCTTCTTTAGAATTTTATTTACATTAAGCTTCATTATTACATATTTATTAAAATTTCTTAAAAATGATTCTGAATAAAAGATTAGCTTTGAAGTCATAAAACGCTCATTTAGAGATCATCTTTAAAACTTTGTTAAACAATCTTCAGTGAAATAAATATACATTTTATAAAAACTGTACATTTAAATGTTATATCTATATTCATTTCTAACATTTAAAACAATTGGTTTTAATTTTAAGTGTTTATATTTCATTTATTTATACAAAATAGTAGACCTATGCAATTTTTATATCTGCCTTTAAAGGGGAGGGGGGGGGGGTGAAATGCTCGTTTTCACTCAATATCCTGTTAATCTTGAGTACCTATAGAGTAGTACTGCATCCTTCATAACTCCAAAAAGTCTTTTGTTTTATTATATTCATAAAAGAAAGATAGTCTGTATCGATTTTTCCCAGAAAAACTCGACCGGCTGGAGGCGTGACGTGTGGGCGGAGCTAAAGAATCACGAGCGCCAGTATGCTTTTGCATTGAGAGCGTTTGGAAGCTGTGACATTACCGTGAGGACAAAACCAACCAAAACAAACCATGGCTAACAGTCAGATTCAGCGTTTCTTTATGATCCAGAATCAGATCCTGAGGATGAAACTGAACTAGAGCAGCAGCAGCAACGACTCGCTCCGAGCGGGGCTCGAACCCGGGTCTCCGGCATGGGAGGCGGACACACTAACAAGGAGGCAGAGATATTTGAAGCAGTTTTACTCACCGCCTGCAGTTCCAACACAGGATCGTGACCCTTTTTCGTTGGGATTGCATCATCCTTAAGAAATAAACGATATGCAAATCCGTCGTCAAACTGGGCCTTGTTTGTAAAACAAGCTTCTTCGAAATGCAGGGACCAAACAAAAACACTTGCACAACTCTGTTGATGCTCTGTAAAAATAAACTCCATCCACCGGTCCCTTAATGCTGTTTTTTTTTTGGTAATCTGTGCAGGGTTGTCTTGCCCTGGCAACCAAAAATACACTTCTTTTGTGACATTTTGCGATGTTCTCGCTCTGATCAGTGAACGTCTGTTGTGCTCTCAGTGCTCTGCTATAGGTGGCGCGCGCTCTCCCGGCAGACGTGTCCTTAGGACCCATATAAGGAAATTCCGCTCCATCTAACGTCACACAGAGCCATACTCGAAAAAAACTTTCCGAAACTTGTGACAAACCGGAAGGAGTATTTTTGGAACAAAAACACTCCTTCAAATGTACAACTTAATTTTTGAAACTTTGTCCATGTTTAGCATGGGAGTTTATTTCATGAAATAGCATTTCACCCCCCCCCCTTTAATCAGTTATCAGCCATAACATTATCAAACCGAGTTATAATATTGTTGCATCCCTAATTACAAACCCAACAGTATTTAACAGTATTTTATATAACTATTTAAGGATATATATATATTTTTTACTTGAAAAAAATAATCTGAAACCTAAAATCAATTCAACATAATTTCTGCTGACCTGTTTTTAATAAGACACAGTTTGTGAGTCATCGCTGTTTACAGAACATTTTGTTCAAGCACTTCACCCATCAGAGAGCAACTCAAACAGTAAGTGAGAGCAACCTTCTATTAGTCGACAGTAAAACCGCCACTTTCAATAGAAGTGCTCTGATTCTCTTCTCCTGTGCTTGGCCATTTACCACAGCATGTTTCCTTTGGCACCACAGAACACAGTTAAGTTTGGAAGTGCACCATTACAGTATTAGTGAAAAATGTGATATGTATGAGTTACTCGGTTAATAAAGGCATGTGGTGCTGGCATCTTTCCTGGCATTTCATATCTACTGTATACTTAAAATGATCCTGGGACTGATATTGAACTACAGATTTGATCTAGACTGAAAAAGAGGATTTTTCTTTTCTTTTCAAAGGAAAATTGCAGAAAGATAAAAATAAGTCTCTTATCTTCACCAAGGCTGTATTTATGTTAATAATAATAAAAAAAATTGAAATATTGTTACAATTTAAAATAATCATTTTCTATTTCATTTAAAATGTAATTTAATCCTGTGATGGCAAAGCAATTACTCCAGTCTTTAATGTCACATCAAATCAAAGTGTGATACTTTATAAGGAATTTGTATTGAAATAAGTAAATAAAATAAAATCTTAAACATTTTTACTGACCCCAAACCTTTAAATGGTATTTATTCAAATTTTGTATCTCACCCTACCTCAATCAGATCAAGTCAAGTCAAGTCTGCTTTATAAATGTAATTGAGGATGATTTACCATTTTAATGCAAGGGGGAAAATTGATGACATATTTGTGGACAGTTACTGTATGTACTGATATCTGTCTGGTGTCAGAATGTCTTATTTTAAATATTTTTTAAATATTTTTTTTTTTTTACTGAGGAGGTTTTGAGTACTGAAATGAACCATTTTCATTGAACAATGCACTCTTTTATCTAAAAGAAAATCAATGAAAACTTGATTCCTCGTGGTATGACCTCTTTAAGTGAGGTCATACGGATGGAAAACCCACAAATCTACTGACATAACATACGAAACTGTGAAAAGACCTTTGTCTTTTTTTAGGTAGAGGATTTACATAAAGAGACTGAAGTATATCAGGCTTCACACAAGCTGCCAAGACACATCAAAATGCACCATCACGTCTTGAGGAGAAAATGACGACACACAGTAAATAGTGTGATGATTTCTGTAAAGCGGTACTATACAGGAAATTTGCTATATACCACATCAATGTTTTCTTTGAAATAGCTAGTACCTCTTTTCTTCTCTTTCTTGTGCACACAAACACAAATACAGCAGTGGAAAAATATGTCTGACCATATGCAAACTAGATCTGGGATGAGTTGTCCACAGATTCCAAGACGGCCATCTGATCTTCCTGTCTCCTTCAGACACCCCGCTAAGAAATGACAGGCTTTGTAATTCAACAACAAATACTGAACGCCCCATAAAAGGCCCGAGCATTTTCTCCATCTTTTGATTTATTTGGATCTCCGACATCCAGCAAAGCATGAATGAAGCCACATAATGAAGTTTTAGAGGTATGTTTATCTTTCTGAACAATGACATCCATTGTCTCCTCAAAGACATACTTGAGAATACTGCATATAATAGTGAAGTATGTTTTCGTCTATGTGCACATAATTGATTTCATTCCTCTGCTGTTCCAGATGGGGGACAATAGGGTTTGCACCTATCATGTGTTCGCATCAAACTGTTAGTCTCTGGAGAAATTATGGGCTGTAAAGTCGACTGCTCCATCTGACTGAAGGGTTTAGAGCAACTGGGATATTTACATGCATATCAAAAGAATACGCTCCATGTGCAGTGATGACATCAGAGTGAGGCGGACGAAGCCAGCCTGATATTACGAGGAAAATGCTTTTGAAACCATAACAGGCCTTTAACTGCCTGTCGATGGCTGTGGCATCAACATATTTTAGCAGTCGCGTTGCTATGAAGAGGCCCCTGCAAAAGGGAAGTTTTTCTGGACTCCAGATGGACCAACAAAATATACAATCTAAACACTGAAGTAGAAATTAGCCGTGCATGCGTGAAATGATTTATCCACCTGTTTGGTGTATGAGTGTCTGTGGTAGATATGATAGACCAGGGCAAAAAGAACAAACATTCAGAGGACCACAGCATGCACTCAAGTGTTGTGGATATGTAATCTATGGCCCTCAATAAGCACTATTAGCAAACAAATGCTTTCATTTCACATGAGAGAAAAGAAGTCACTCCATTTTGACATACAACAATAGTTCTTAGTGGCCAGAGGCTGTCAAGTTCCACAAAGAAACACAAAAGTAGTCCATATGTCTCGTGCTTACAGAATGTAAAGGCCTTTATAACACTGTGATAGCTGTGTGTTACAGGCAAACTGAAAATTATTGCCATAATAATAATTGCCCTATCCTGTGGCCCAAATTTGCATATAGAATAAAAATGTTAGACTGCTACATAAAAACAATGAATTATTTTTGGCATCAGTGATTTTTAAACAGATAGGAAGATTTTTAGTGAATAATTTTAATTCTGACACCTAAATGTGTTTTGGAAAGGATGTACACATTTTGTGCCTATGATGGTGTTAGTTGTCCAATAGACCTTCATTGGTTTCCATGCAACTTGCCAAAAAGAGTTAGCTAAAAGATATAAAATCTTTCATGTATCTTGTCAAAGACAAAAATATGAGTTATATATTTGGGGTCAATCTTAGTCCTAACAGAGGAGGACATATTTTATTTACACAGCAGGCAAAGTTCTCACGAAGAATAAATATTTTGCAAATAGCTTAACAAAGAGTTTTTGAGTCTGACATATTTATGTCAGTGCTCTAAATGGAGTTTTCACACCCAAGAAGACATTCTTCCTGAAATCCAAAGATTTAAGGGCCAAGATAAGGGCCGGGATTAGTGAGCATGAACAGAAAAAAAAATAGTTTGCTTAATGATTTAGTATTTTACACAACTGGACAACATATGCGATCCAACAGATCCACCCAACATATATTTGGACAATCAAAACGTTTGAAGCATTTGTAGTTAGCTTTTGGGAAAAACAACACACTTCACAAGAATAAAGGACTGATTTCTGGCAAAGCTTAAGAGAGCCAAGGCCAAAACAACTGAGGCAGGGTGAGGACAAACAACATCTTACAACAAAGCTTCTTCTTTATCACAGTAGAGTACAAACATGGTTTTGTCATGGTTATGAAGTAAACTGTGTTTGTTGAAAATGCAACATGTTCAATATTGAAAGTTGCCCTATATTGTGCCTGCCAGACTGACATATAAGCCTGACCACAAATCTGCTCCTAACTTTAACCATACTGAGCCTGGAAGGATATTCAGAGAGGTAACTTGCGCATGTTGTGGCACAATAAATTGCTTCCAGAATTACTATATCAATGTGATATATTCAGGAAGTAATTTGAAATGAAACATATAGCCATTGCAAATGATTAATACAACTCATTACTTCTTGTTACTTTAAAATTGACCTGACAAAGAAACCTTCTCATGAGGGACAAGAGGTTATGACCAAAAAACTGATATTTCCATGTGCATTAATTTAGGTACAAATAGAAAAATCAGTTCAGAAGTTCTGCCCTCATCAGTGAGCAAAGGAAATGGTCCCTAAAGACATAACAGAATAACACAAGACTACCAAGTAGATTTCCCAGAAGTCAAATTACAATCAGCTATGCTGTAGCAAGAAAATTCAATGTAATACAATCCAGACACGCTCAAATTTGGGTGCTGGATGATTGGTTAGGGTAAACATGTTTATTTTAAACTATAATGCAGTCTACTAATGTTTGAAGCAGTATTATGGGCTTACTACATGTTAAGCTCAACAACATCTATGACATGCTTTTGATTAACACAGATAATCATTTTCAACTTTGCAAACGCAAACAAAAAGTGTTTGCAGAATGATTGTACACTTGTCTCAGAGACTTCCACTGTAAGAGCATAACTGGCAACACAATTTGCACAATTCTAGTCTGGGTGGAATGATGACAGGGTTACTCATCACATGTTGATGATACCTTTGACCTTACAAGGGATAAATGTTTTATAGAATGAATAGATGAATGTTGATTATAAATGTGTCTATGATGAATTAGAAATATATATATACCCAATGATACCAAATTATGTTATATACCAGGGCTGTTCAACTCTGCTGTCCTTTGAATTTAGATCCAGCCCTAATCAAACACACCTAAATCAACTAATCAGGGGCCTGCTCCATAAGTGCTTAATCTAGAAAACTTGTCATTTTATTTATTTTTATTTTTTTAGCAAGACTGGTCATTTTATTTTATTTATTTTATTTAATTTCATTTTTCTAAACAAGAATAACATACAAAAAAGAAACATACCACCCCATCACCAAGATAGTGTGACAACAGCATTACATTTTAAAAGAAATTGCTACATTTTCCAAGTTGTCTGCCAGGCTGAGTGCTATATATATATATATATATATATATATATATATATATATATATATATATATATATATATATATATATATATATATATATATATATATATATATATATATATATATATATAATAATTATTATTATTACTATTATTATTATTATTTTATTTTATTTTTTTTAGTCTGGTAAGATGGCCAAAAAAAAAAAAAACGGACCAGTACATCTAAAAGTATCTACATTCACCTGAAGTGATGCACTCATTCTTTAAAATGGAACTATATGTTAATTTCTTAAAGCTACAGGGGAATTAAAGGTGGTCTGTCTTTAAACCAGTTACGTAAGTTACATATTTGTGCAATGAAAAGCAACTTCTTAGCAAGAGTTAAGTCACCTGGTGCAAATGTCAAGTTATAGTGTCCCGTATTTAGGATGAAGAACCAAGGTAATATGGTTTTTCAAGTCAGTTGTATAACAGGTAGATTAAATCAAACTAGTTCAAACTATCTTAACATAGTGGCTATAATTATGCAACTGGACCCAGAGTCTTTTGGTATACTTGAAAATTATAGGCAGGTGTGTAAATGAACTAAACTCTGAAGCTGAACAGCCCTGCTGTATACTATTACATTAATATAAAAATACTTATACCGCATTTCAGACGAAGACGGAAATTCGATTTGAATTTACAATTTCTGACTTCAATACGCTTCAATCAGTCCTGCATTTGTACACATATGTGCACCATAAAATGGCACAGAGACTGCCCCCAAAAAATATAAGATTAATGTCATGCTGTGAGGGATAAAACCAATATACCAACTGTTCAGCTGACAAAACGTTTTTTCCCCCAAAAAATGTAGCAGACAAAACTCCATAAAAGAGTTTTGAAAGTTGTGAGATGCAAAAAATATGTGATCTAGGACCTTCATACAGTGTGTGTCAGCAAGTCAATTCCTCACACACTTCGTTTTCATATGCATTACATTCAATATGGTGTCTAACATGACTAATGTCTATGCTTGTTAATTGACTTCATCTTTGAAATGGCTTCAATTGGCACTTCTCACTGATGTCTAAATGTAATGTTTTGGTAATACCAGTCGCCATAAAAGACACGAGTCAAAATACTTTCTGTGGTAACCCACAACAGGTTTTTAATAAGCGCCTATCTTCACCTGGTCATTGGCTAACAGAGCAGTCATCACCCCCGTCCACTGGGCCCCAGTATCACTCACAAAACTTGAGAGGAAACGCAGCATGGAGGAAGCCCATGGTTCAACTCAGCAAGGGGTGCTGCAGATCTCGGCTGGTGTAACGAGGAACAGCATTTTGTGCTTACTGTAACGATAATGATGTGCTCAGTTGAGTAGTTTACTCACTCACATGGGGATTTGTGTGGATTAAGACAATCCAGCCATTTAAATTGAGTTGAAATGATCGACTAAAAGATGAAAAACGTGTTTGATGATCCATTTGATGGGCTACATCTGAGAGGCTCTTTAATATGGAAATATCTAAATGAAAACAAGATGCATCCATTGCTCTGCTCACAAAATATCTGTGAAATGCTAAGTCAGTCCAACCACGCAGGTCATGTGGTTATTCTCTCTCTGTGATAATGCTCTCTAGAGTTGAGGCTGGATCCCTGCGAGCAGAGCTCAGTGAATACTGCTGTGATCCATGTAAAAGTGTTCATATCTGTGGCTGATTATGGTAAGAAACCCCAGCGGATGCTTTAGATGTGTAATTCTGGGAGATACTTTCAAGAGGAAGGTCAGGAGGTGCAATACTTCAATGAAACTTTTGGAAACAAATGACAAAAAAGAGAAAAACACTTCCTAAGGACATGAATAATTCCTCAAATCATGTGGCTTGTTGAGGAGATGTGCTACTACTTTCCTAAATGATAAGTAATAATGTTTGTCTGGGGAAAGGATGGAAAATCCCACTGACTTAGATTGGCAGAGGAATCCAAACTATTTTTTTACTGTAACAAATTTACTGAAAGAGTTTACAATTAATATTTAATTCTAAGGTGCCTTACCATATACAAAAAAAATGTAAAATAAATAAAATGGTTTAATGTTGCATTATAATTGCATTTTTTTCATTACAAAATAAAATTTACAATTTAATTCTGTAAGATACTGAAAAAGAAAATGCTCACTTTCACAGTAAATTAATGTTATTATTTTATTCAAAGCATAAGCCACCTTGAATTTATTTACAGTCAAAAACAATGTTGCCATGACTTATTCATCATAGGCCTATAATATTTTTACAATCTTAAAACCGACTAACTGAAAATGAGAGTCACCATATTTCTTTACAGTGACTTTCTGGCAACCACAGCATCCAGTTTTTAAATGATATTTTTCAGAGCGTTGGAAATTATGCTCTTTTGACTTGTCCCTTAGCAAGTAAGCATTTGTGTGAAAGCCTCTGTTTATCTTTGTGCTCTACTCACAGTGGTAAAGCCTTACGACTCCATGGGATCTCTGCACAGATGTGCCGTTGTTGCTCTTGTGAACTGTATACATTCCAGCCTACATAGATATAACATTGCTAACAGCATCGTAACTGAGTAACCTGCACCAGCTTGTGCAAATAAATTATCCCAAAACAGCTCTTACAGCCCTTTTATCCAGCTTTAATCCAACCACATGAACACTCTTCCTGCAGCCCTTACATCTGACCGCGTGTCAACAGCATGCATCACTGCAGACTGACCACATAACACGTGACAATCTGGCCTGTGCTGTCATGATAGCTGCATTACATTTGCTTCAGTGGACAGGTCAGTTTTAGAAAATTAAAAATGTGTTACACATTCCACTGTCTGAACTTCAGGGGTCTCCAAACTCAACCAATTCCATCATCTGTGCATACCTGGAGAGACAAGACACTACACTTTGACCCCAGAGAGAGTGACAGAGAAGGAGAATTAAAGAACAACAAAAAAAGAGTAACATAAATGTTTCTTAGTATGAAATCATATTATAATAATGTATGTTAAGGAAATGCATTAAAAATGCAGAATTTGACATTTAGTTTTGAGAAAAAGAAGTGCACTCAACTGTATTGAATGTTAACTTTTAGTGTATATTATATAAAAAAATAAAATAAACAAAATGTTCTTGCACTAAATCTAATTTTAATTAAATAAAAGTCCATTGAAGTTTACCTGCAAAGAGTACACTTTTATGACTTAAGTAAAAAGTGCATTTTGTAATGTCAAATTCAAAGTTAACTTTAAAAGTACATTTTGCTTATTTTGACGTCTTGGTTAAATTCAAATACTAAACTAAACTAAGGTCCTTGATTATAACTGTAGTGTGTTATTCAATATTACACTTAAATTGTATTTATTTTAAATGCACTAAATTTCAACTTCATAATTACAATTGTAAAATTATAAAAAATTATAAAAAATTATAAAAAATTATAAATGCAACACTTTAGTTTTTGCCCTAATTTTTCATGAGCTGAACTCATAGAGCTGTACCCAAAAGGTCGCCGTGATTTTGCCAAGTAAGACATGTTCCTGGAACAACATCTTTTAATGATCCTAGATCAACATTATTGTCCAAAAATATAGACTTAACCAAATCCCCACCCCTAAACCTAACCCTACCCATAATTTATTCCTAAAATCTGTGGGAAATGATAGCTAATTAACAAGAGTGTGGAAGCACCTAACGCTGATTGTAAGCCTAAAACAGATATTTCCTGAAAAGTTATATATCAGTTCTGATTGGTTGATTGGAATGTTGTTCAAGGGTCAACAAGGATGTGTTCCCTGGGATTCAAACCACCAACCTTGGGCTTACTAACACAATGCTCTACCACTTGAGCTACAGGAACACTATCATGCGATTATCATGCTACTATTATCATGCTGCATTATGAAGTGATGGTTGTGGATGAATAGCACAACAATGGGCCTCAGGATCTCATCACGGTATCTCGGTGCATTCAAAATGCCATCAATAAAATGCACCTGTGTTCATTGTCCATAACATACACCTGCCCACACCTAGCCCCACTGCCACCATGGGCCACTCACTCCACAACCTTGACATCAGCATACGACTCACCCACACGACGCCATACATGCTGTCTGCCATCTTCCCCGTACAGTGTAAACCGGGATTCATCTGTTAAGAGAACACCTCTCTAAAGTGAGAATTTGCCCAATCAAGTCTGTTACGACGATGAACTGCAGTCAGGTTGAGACCCCGATGTGGGTGACGAGCATGCAGATGAGTTTCCCTGAGACGGTTTCTGACAGTTTTTGCAGATTTTCTTTGGTTATGCAAATCGATTGTTGCAGCAGCTGTCTGGTTGGATGGTCTTAGATTATCTTGGTGAAGATGCTGGATGTGGAGGTCCTGGGCTGGTGAGGTCACACGTGGTGTGGTTGTTGGGCCAGTTGGATGTACTGCTAAATTCTCTGAAACACCTTTGGAGACGGCTTAGAGTAGAGAAATTATCATTCAATTCATGGGCAACAGCTCTGGTGGACATTCCTGCAGCCAGCATGCCAATTGCACACTCCCTCATAACTTGTGACATCTGTGGCATTGTGCTGTGTGATAAAACTGCACATTTTAGAGTGGCCTTTTATTGTGGCCAGACTAAGGCACACCTGTGCAATAATCATGCTTTCTAATCAGCATCTTGATATGCCACACCTTTGAGGTGGATGGATTATCTTGGAAAAAGGAGAAGTGCTTACTAACACAGATTAAGACAGATTTGTGAACAATATTAGAGAAAATAGGCCTTTTGTGTACATAGGAAAAGTCTTAGATCTTTGAGTTCAGCTCATGAAAAATGGGGGCAAAAACAAAAGTGTTGTGTTAATAATTTTGTTCAGTGTATGAAATAAATGAAAGTGTATTTTATTTAACCTTTGATTTTCCAAATGTGCAGATCTTTTTTATGCTCAAACAGTAACGTTACACATTACACACAAGTTAAAAAAAGAGAAAAGTCATAATAGCCCCTCTTTACATTAATTAAATTCTGTCATGAAACTCTAGATGGCGCAGACTGATTTTTCATTAATGCAAACTGATGATACTCACAGCATTAAACTATTTGGCACAAACTGATTGGTTCATGATGCATCTGCAGCCAAAGAGCTTGCTGCTTTACATTTAGGGTTAGGGCTGGTTAGCATTTACTAGAGCAGTTCACAGCATGCTTTCAGAGTTCCTCTGAAAACTTCCACCTTCCCCAGCTCCACCTGTATAGATCTGCTATGGGTTATTATATATGCTTGAAAACGTTGCTTGAGCTTAATTAAATTCCTGTGGAGCAGTAGTTCTCAGTGTGCAGACTTAACGTCTTTATTTTATTATACATGCTACTTGTGCAACAGCAGTATGTCTTAAATACTCATAGCACTGTATATATGTATTGGCAGTAGCAAGTTTCTGTACTTGCTTTGTAGCAGCAATAATCTACAACAACAGCAATTACCAACAGCAGCAGCAATTCAGCAGTGTGGCAGATATATTCTGCCAAGACCAAATACATTTACATTGTCATATCCTTTACCATATGTGGCGAGTGGGGCGGGGCCGAGAGGCGTAGGAACGAGGAGTGAGGCCAAGTGTAGTGATTGGAGATGAGCTACACCTGCGCCCCACCGCCGGTATCGAGTCCCACGTAGGAGATGGAAGGATATAAAACTGGAGCGACTATAGTGAAGGACGAGAGAGGACCAGGCCTGGACCATATGTTAGGTGTTTGCTTTTAATTTATGCGCACCAGTCGTCCGTGAGGGGCTGGTGGGCTGTTTTGTGTTTATTTTGAATAATTAAAGTGTTATTCGATTGTGCGCCGGTTCCCGCCTCCTTCTTCCCGACGACGATGGAGTTTTTATCATTACACCATACTAAAGTCTTCAGAGAGCTGTCATGATGGTAATGTCATAGAATAGAATGAACTTTACATTATTGAAAAAAAGTACTCATTGATTTCCCGCCCTTCTTTCTGAACCAAAGATGTGGTAGATGTTAACAAGCTGAGAGGGGAGAGTTTTTGAAGCGTCTATTAAACTCTGGGCAGAGTAATTGAGAGCAGATTGTGTCAAAAGCAGGAATGAACAGATTCCTCTGAAAATTACAAACAATCATGTATCTGATTTCGTGACCTCTTTAGATGGATGTGTGCATACAATATGTTTGCGTTTGAATGACAAAAAGTTTTAAATATTATACATTTTTGTTAAAATGTGTATTTTGGGAGGTATATCTTTAGTTGGACTTTAGCACTATTTCCGCATAATTAAAATACATTAAGCACAAAATTAGTTGTTCCATTTTAGCAGACTTTAAGTATACCAGATTAGTAATACAAAAAAGTACAACTGCGGGGTATTTTTATAGGTACATAAATATGTAAATGTGTTTGTAGTATACATAGCGTGAAATAAATCTATCTCATTAACATTTTAGCATATTTCTTTTTCACTAGGGCTACTATCTTATCTAGGTCTTCATCTAAGTAGTTCTTCTAAGTAACTTCTGTGAATATACATCAAGCTCTTCCTGTTTGTGTTTGTATGTGTCAGAGCTGTAAGGCCCAGGATAAGTCTGTCAGTCATCGGCTCTGATATCCTCTCACCTCTGTCGACACAAAGACCTTCTCCCAGCATCCATTCGAGGCAGGATCATGACCTCTGTAACTCCTGACCGGAGATGTGAGGTGGAATGACAGAGATGCTCCTTGGGAGAGCAAAAAGATCACTGGTGCTCCACTAACAAGCCATAGCAAATCATTGAAAGCAGTGCCCAGATCTGTTTGATGTGCATATATACTGTGTTAGTTATCAGTCAATATTGAGCAAATAATTGTTCGTGCTCATTTAGCCTATTTTTACACTTAAATTGCCTTTGCTGTCATCTACCTCTTTAATGTTTTGAAGTTTTTCATACATTTATTTGATTATAAATACAGTAAAACTCTAATATTGTGAAATTTTACAATATAAAATAACTATTTTTAAATATATTCAAATTTAATTTATTCTGGCAAAACTGAATTATCAGCAAGCATTTGTCCACATTTCAGTGTAACATGATCCTTCAGAAATTATACTAATATGCTGACTTGGTCCAGAATAAATTTATATATATATAATAAACCATTGTGCTGCTTAATATTTTTTATTTTAATTTAGATTTTTTTTATAAAGTTCTAAAGAACAGCATTTATTATAAACAGATTCTTTTGTAGTTGTAGTAGTTGTAGAATATTAGAGAAATAATATTAGAGACTTTTAATATCTCTAATTTATCATTATTAGCTATAGCAATAACAGCCCTAATTTTAATATTTATTATCTCTATTTTTGCACATAATGAAGTAAATGTGTGCACAATATAAAGTCACATCAACATTAACTAAAACTCGAGTCGAGTTGAGTCAAACCTAAAAATGTGTCAAATCACAGTAAGTTTCCCAAAACTTTCCCAAACATCTTGTACACATTCATGTCAGAGGTGAAACCCAAGCCTGCCATCTTCCATGACATTAAGAGTCCAGAAAGAATTTAATAGCAAAACGTTAAGCTGTGCTGGTCTTCGTCAGGGTCATTCATGGCTAACCTCTGCTCTCTAGTTCTACCTCCACCCCAAAAAACCCTCCGCTGGCTTCACTCACCACCCTGACGGCCAGCCACACATGAGACACTACACGCTCAACAATGAAGATTCACAGAAAGTGCAATTTCACACGTTCCCCAACCAGCCAGTCTCTGCTGGGCTCCAGCTCAAACACAATGAAAAAATCAGCAAATTCTGAAGTGGAGAATTCAAGATTAAAAATAAAATTGTTTGGTTTCTAAAAGTCCATTGAATTGGAGATCACAACTAAAATGGTCTGTTCCCCAGATTGCTTATCATAACAGAAAGCAGGGCCGTTTTTCTTCACAGCATATCATTATTACATTATTACAAGTCCATAGTCAGACTATAGAAGAGATCAATCTTGTGGTGCCTGTGGTCAGTGATGAACCCTGAAAAGGCGACTTACTGGTAAAAATGAAAACATTGAAAATAATAAGTCTTTGTGACTGACAGCATATATTTATCTTTGAGTGTTCATCATTTGGGGTTTACAGAAGTGAAAGAGGGAAGTTATAAAGAGTTAGGGCAGGCAAAAATAGACGCATTCTTCACTGCATTTTTTGGGGTTGCTTTCTGAGAAGGTCAACGTTTCTAAAAAAGTCTGAGGGTCCATACAAGTCAATCAAAATGAGAGAGAGAAACCACACAAAGAGGCTGATCTCAAACAGACAGTGTGGTGTAGTGGTTAGAACTCGTAGATGTAATGGATGCTAGCTTGATCTCTGAAAAGGAGTGAGTCATAAATAGACCCCACATAGAGTACACAATTGCAAAAAGCTCAACAGATTTCTCAAGTAAAATAAGTCCTGTTAGTCATATAATTCTACAAATCCTTTGCATGTTTGTTTATTAAATATTGGGCTAATCTGGTTATGCCTTCAGCGATCAATAAGAAGGTAACAGTAATAGTTCTTTCTGTAAGCAAAAACAAACAGAGACATTCCTATTTATGCATAAATGACTCTTATGAGATGGTTATTTTTGAATTAATCAAAAACATACAAAGCAACCAGTGTGGCCTCAATCCTGAACCAAATGACTTTCATGAGTGAGTTCTTCTAATGACTAGATCATAAAATACAGACGCTTTGAATGATAATGGGACAGTCCTGATACCAACCCCTGTGACACCAGCCTTCAGCTTGAGCTTGAACATCAGCTCACAGCTTCACCACAGCAGGAGCTGAGGACTTTTCACAGCTCCATGCTTCAATGGATCTCTCCCCCTCCGGCCCCATCACAGGAACGTCTCTTTCCATTCAGGAGAGAGATGTTAACAGAGCCTTCAAGAGACAGAACCCTCGGAAAGCAGCAAGACTGCAGATATCTTCGAGAGCTCTTTGGAGATATGCCATGTGCCCAAAAAACCCAGGATCATAGGTCTAAATGACTACAGACCTGTCGCCCTGACATCTGTAGTAATGAAGTCATTCGAGCGCTTTGTGTTGTCCCACCTCAGATCCATCACAGACCCTCTCCTGGACCCCCTGCGGTTTGCCTACAGAGCCAACATGTCTGTAGATGATGCAGTTAACCACTTTATCTTTCAGCACATGGACTCCTCAGGAACCTATGCCAGGATCTTGTTTTTGGACTTTAGCTCTCATTGGGCTCATCTCTGATGGATAGGTGGGAGATTGACCATCTGGTGACTTGGTGCAATCAGCACAACCTGGAGCTCAATGCTGTAAAAACAGTGGAGATGGTGATTGATTTCAGGAAGAACCCAGCCCCACCTGCCCCCATTATCCTGTGTAACTCCTCAGTAGTAACTGTTGACTCTGTCTGCTTCCTGGGCACCATCATCACCCAGGACCTCAAGTGGGAGTTTAACATCAGCTCTCTAATTAAAAAAGCACAGCAGAGGATGTACTTCCTGAGGCAGCTGAAGAAGTTTAACCTGCCAAAGACAATGATGGTTCACTTCTACACTTCCATCACCATCTGTTATGCTGCTGCCACTGCCAAGGACAAAGGCCGACTGCAATGTGTCATCTGCTCTGCTGAAGGTAATCGGATGCAACCTTCCATCTCTTCAGGACCTGTACACTTTCCAGGACCCTGAAGCAGGCGGTTAAGATTGTGTCTGACACTTCTCACTTTAAGTTGGATTTTCCACAATGACAAATGATTTTTGCGTGAGGTATGTGCAACACTATTAACAAAAGATGACGCAAAAAATTTTGCTAATTGAAAGGTCAGTTGGAGGGAGGTTTAATTCAAGTCAGAAACACTACACTTTATAATTACAGAATTAGCAAAGAGAGAATTTATTTTATATGTCAACATTATAACTTGATTATAACTATCTGAACAGCTCATAATAATGAGTAATAACAATGTTTATAATGTTTATTTTTCCAGATAATTTCCCTTGCTCTGGATGCTCTGAAAGCTCAGGAAAAACTGGAAGCATCTGATAAATGAGTCCTCACTCACTTAGATGATAAAGGATTTTTTAATAGGTGTGACGACTGAGAATTTGTTCTTGTCCCATGACCCATGTTTCACAGTTCCAGTTCAGTTAAGAGACCACGGGGACTGTTTGCTCTCAACTGCACTCCAGCGAGTCACAAAAGGAGAAGAAGAGTCAGGAGTCAAGAAAACAACGTCCTCCCCTCTCAATAAATGATTGTGGACCAATAACTGTACACATCAACTCCTCATTCAACGGCTACACCTCAGGGGATCCATTCTTCGAAAGAAATAAGAAAAAAAACAGCTTGCGGATTTTGTATAGCAATAACACATGAGCTGTTTTAAATAATGGCCTTGTGTATCCCGTCTTCACTGGAATGAGATCTAATGGGAAAAAGACTAAGTAACCCTTATCACTCATTTGGTCAAGAGGCATGCCAGATATAATCTCTCATCCTTGACAGGCCGGGAAAAAGGAAGAGCCTCACTTACTGGGTTGGACATGTAATAAAGGATTGTCTTTTTTATTTTGGATTTCTTGATTTCCCAATGGACCAAGTAGCCTAAACTTGACAGAGAAAGCAGCCAGGCCTGATGCCACAGGGTCCGTGGAGGAAATTACAGCAAATCCCTCTGAGATTAACTCATGCTCAGTCCCCGGGAGTCCTGCAGAGGAGCTGTGTCACAACCTGCCAGTTGGAAAAACACACTATATGAAAAATGGACATGACAGTGTATAAATGAAGCTTTCCACATCATTCAGCTCGGCTGACACTGGCTCCCCAGGTCACCTGTTTTCTCATGTAATGTGTCTTATCACGTAAACCATGAGGACTGTCAGAGTTGACGTTTGATCATGTTTGTGCTGCCTTCTTTCCCATAATAACAGACTTTTACACCAAATACAACAGGATAGGGCAATAAATCTAAAGGATTACACTGTGCTTGTCCCTGATTTGTGACCTCTGACTCTTTTTTTATCTTTAGTGCGCTTATGCTCTCTTTTCTACGTTTACATCACAGCAGAGAACACTTCTGTGCATTGGGAAACCATGGAGAGATGGCGTACAGGACATTCTCAGTTTCACAAGAACAAGATTTAATGTCTTTACATACAACATAAAGTCCTAGATCATGGCTCAATCACTAGCATTTACTCTGAAAGTTATTCGGTGTAGAAAGCACAACCTCATCCTGCAATGTATTTCTTCAGTCGCAACCCCAAAAGATGTCTTGCAGGTCTATTCTGAAAAAACACATCCGATCACCTAATTAGTTCATTTCATGTGTGAGGCTGGTAAATTACAGTTCTGCTGTTCTTAATTCATTTTCATACCTGACTATTTCACTATTTTGCAGTGTACCATATTTGGTTATCAGCTTATCTTCCTCCTATTTTTTTATTACCTTTGCTGTAATTTAACACACTTCAAGTTAATTTTTTAAATGTTGAATATATATATATATATATATATATATATATATATATATATCCAGGCCAGGGTCTTGGGACAATGTGAAAGTAGGCTGGCCCGAACATAGTCTCAACCTCAGAAGTCACGCCCACAAACTATTGGCTAAACGTCTGATGCATATGGGACAGAAAAGTGGAAACACTTCAGGAGTGTCGAAGTCACAAGGAGCATGAGTTCCGGAAACCAGGTCCACGTGGCATGGTAAGGTGCAACAAGTAGGGCCTGTTCCTTGTCCTCCCTGACCTTGCAAAGTATCTGTGCAAGAAGGCTCACTGGGGGAAACACTTATTTGCATAGACATCGAGGCCAGCTGTGTATGTCCATGCTGAGGTGGGCCTCGGTCAGGGAATAATACAGCTGGCAGTTGGAGGACACGTGGGAAGCAAACAGGTCTACCTAGGCTTCTCCAAATCGACTCCAGATCACCAGGACCATCTCGGGATGGAGTCGCCATTCCATGGGTAACGTGAGCTGTCACGAGAGTGCCAGCAACTTGAGCCACTTCTGACTCCAGAGGAGGAGATGATGGGCAAGTTGTGACATGCAATGTGAATGTAGACCTCCCTACTAGTTGATGTACGACACAGTCGCATGTGTTGTCTGTGTGGACCTACAACTGCTGCCTTGGTTCAGCGTCCATTACTACTGCAAGGCGAGAGTTGATGTGCCAAAGCAGTCAAGGCCCCATCAAGGACCCCGAAGCTGCCTGTCCTGGTGTATATAGTGCCCCAGCCCATAGAAAAGCATGGTCCGACCAGGGGCTGAATGAGTGGCAACACATTGGCGTAATGGTTACACAATAGATCCTGCGACCATGCCCATCTTGGGACTTGGGAGTGTAACCAGTGCTGAAGTGATCTCATATGAAGCAACCCAAGCAGCATAACTGTGGCTGCGGATGCCATATGCCCCAGGAGCCTCTGAACCACCATCCTGCCTCTGAAGGAACTCAGTCCAGCACCAACTGAGCACGCTCATTGGTGAGATGTCATACTCACAAAGTCCAACTACACACCGAGAAAAGAGATCCTCTGCACAGGGGAGAGTTTTCTCTTTTCCCAGTTGACCTGAAGCCCCAGCTGGTGATCGCATAACGATTTTTTTGAGAATGTGGTTACCACCGGCCATTGAACCAGTGGCAGAACAGAAAAAAAATGAAACAAAAGATTTTCCACCCGGCTCTCCACCCAGGGAAGGAGCAATGCTGTCCTCACCGTCTCCTGAGAGAGAGCAGCTTCCCACATCTCTGGGTTGCCCGTGTTAGTGCCGCTTTGTCGCCTCCCTGGATAATTTCTCTCCTGCGAGAGGCTTGACAATCCAGCCTAGATGTTGCTTCAGCATGGGGCGGAGCAGCTCTGGTGGACGCAGGAGGGCACCCACAGCGACAAATAAACTGAGGCCTAGCCGTGGATGGTGGTGCTTCACGCTGGGGCAAGATGTGCTGGATGGCCTCTACTTCTGCACTGCCAAGAACTGCTGGGCAAAGCCCTTGACAGTGTCACCGAACAGCCCAGCCTGGGAGATGGGGTCTTTCATCTCCGCCAGGTTGAGCTAGAGATGGCACTCTTGAACCACCAGAGTGGACATTGACTTTGGTCTCTCAGATGGTGAAGTTAGTCGCTGAGCACAGCTCTTGCATCAACCTCAGGTCTGTGCTACCCTCATGCATTTGTTTTAGTGCCTTGGCTAGGTGAACTTGCAGGAACACCACGGCATGCTGGCCCACAGCACTGTAAGCTTTGGCCGCTAAAGCGGCTGTCAGTTTACAGGCTTTTAAAGGGAGATGAGGATGATTCCTCCAAGTGGCTGCGTTTTGCTGGCACAGGTGTACCGCAACCACTCTCTCCACCTGGGGAATGTTGACGTCAAAAATTTATATCCAGTGCAAAATCTGGCTAAGGTAAAGACAGTTTAATTTAACCAAACTGTATCAATGTTTTGTTGCAGCATTTGTAAACATTAGAGTCAAACTACTGGGATTCTTCAAAGCTATCTAACATACTATGGTTGATGGGGACATGCATAATCATTCGGTTTACTACGAGATTCCTTTCCAGTGTAGTCTCATTTCTCTACTCCATTTAGTGTATCATTTGTCATTTCATATGAGCTTATAAAATATAAACTTTAGAATTTTAATCTTGCAAAATCAGATTTCCAGGATTTTCTACTTGGATATAATTTTTTTAAATGGAATTTATTTCTGTGGTAACAAATTTAATACAAAGAAATCCTTCTTATAATCTGATCTGAAGATCAAAAAAATAATTTCTTACACATTTTTGTATTTCCGATGTTAAGAAAAATCACCTATGGATTTGAACGCCTCCACTAAAGTCCACAGTGGAAATTCATAAAACAAAACACTGAACAACAAAAGCATATGTTGAACCTCGAAAAGCATGTGACAATTAAACAACAACAACAAATACACTACGCTTAAATGAGTTATGGAGAAAGTATCAAGAAACTGTTAAGATGTTTGGAAAAACAAACATATTTATGCTGCCAATATGTCATAATGTCAAGTACCAATTAATTCCTGATAAAAATTATTTTATCCAATACAGTTGTCCGTAAAAGCCTCTGGTGTGTCCAGAGTTGGAAGAGACCTCTTCTCATCAGATACTTTCCCACAGTGTGCAGTGGCATCATTTCAAGAGGAACTTTCAAAGCTGAAGCACTGCTCTTACAGTATTTTGGTATGCCCTTGTTTAGCAGCTTAAGCCAAGAAGCCATCTCTTAAATAAAAGTGTTGACTGACTCACTGACGCTGTATGACAGGATGTGTGATTAATTAGAATGAGATCAAGGCCATGTTGTAGCATCCCTGCCAAAATGTTTTCCTAACAGAAAATGAAATATGACCAGAATGACATGTTTGCGCTGACTATGACAACATTCATGGGCCGTTTAATGTGTTGTGAAGCGTACAGACTGGCTTTCTGATTATTAACGTTCTGTTAAAGGTAAAAAAATGTTTAATCAAAACAAAGGAAGCTGTCCTGTCTTTCTGCCTATAATAACAATTAAAAGTGTAATTTCTATGCCACAAATGGCACCAAACAATGTTCCTCCACTAGTAACCTGCAATTTTGTTTCAACCACTGTCAGTAGAGAGTAATACATACACTACTGTTCAAAAGTTTGTGGTCAGTATGATTTTTTGTAAAACATTTTTTTCTGCAAGGATGCATTAAAGTGGTCAAATGTGACAATTATAAATTATGTCTGTTTCAAATGCTGTTCTTTGTTTATTCATCCAAGAATAAATCCCCCCAAAATGTATCACAATTTTCACTAAAATATTAAGAAGCACAGTTGTTTTCAACATTAATAATAAATGTTTCTTGAGCACTAAATAGGCATATCAGAATGATTTCTGAATAATCATGTGACACTATATAGCACACCAAAAACATTTACAACAATGCTGAATTTTAGTCGAAATAGCTAGAAATAGAATTAATCAGCATCTGATAAATGTAAAATAAAGTACAAATTATCATTGTGAATGATTTTAATGAGATGCACTGTTTGATTTTAGACCCTTTTGTTTACAAATGTTAAAATTAAAAATGTGCTGCCCCTACCTTGACGTCAGACCTAACTGGTTAAATCCATTTTTGAAAGCCCCTTTGATGGCTTAAACCTCTCTGCTGACAAATCTGGTGGTAAATACTTTCACAGTTAAAGTTGCGGTCAAAAAGAACTTTTGATTTTGAAGGGTATAAAGCAATCCTTTTTATGCTTTGATACTTATCCTCAAGTCTAAAACTAAAAACAATTTGCTGAGCTTCAAAGAAGATCCAAGCCATACTAATGGCCCTTCCTCCTGCCTTTCCCATGCAATCAATGCTTTACCCATGATCTTTTATAAGTTTTGAATTATTACAGACAAGGACCCCTAGTGCATCATACCACTTTGTTTCCTATTGCATTGATTCGTACCACATGTCTTCCAGGGAAAAGACAGCAGTGGAGTATAAGAGTTAGCATCCACGGGACCTTCTGGCCTCCAACTTTTCAGTGTCGGACATCTCTATTTGCCATGTCAAATGCAGATAAAAGTCTGGTCTCCTGCCAGGTTTATACTTGTAACTGACACTTCAAAAAGATGAATTATGTTGCTTTGCAAAATTTGTGCACAAATAAAACTTCTTCAGTGTAGCTTTCATATGCAGAACTATTTAAAAATAACAAATACGCATGGAACATAAAAAAAAAAAAATGGCTAAAATTAAAAGCACATTACAAAATGTGCCATAATTTTTCAAATTCCTCCTCGGATGACAACACCTCATTTCACCCTTTCCCCCTTCTGTGACCGGTCAAGAAATGTGAAAGGTCAGAAGTTTTACAGACGTCTAACCACATCCATCTGGACTGGTGCTGCCATATCCAGTGATATATGAATAGACACTATAGACTTCAGCTGAAGAGGATGGACAATACTGCATCACAGACACAGCAAGGGGCATTCCTGCTTGTCTGTCTGCATCTATCTATTTAGATTATCTTGTCATCCTTCAACACTCTTCATAACACCTTCTTTATGTGTGTGAATGAGTGATGCACTACAATGATTCTGAGATGCAATGCACAAAATAATCTTTGATCCAATGACACAGCAGACCTGTAATCACACACACACACACACACACACAACACACTCAAATTATACCTGATTAGCCCTTAGGACAGATACAGCCCTGACCTGTTAGAGAATAAATAAAAAAACACATGCTCCACTGAGCATCCATGCAGGAATCATAAGTCAAATCTAATTCATACAATGATGGAAGGATCTTTCTAGCCATTTAACAGTAGTTATAGGGTCAATGATGTAATTCTCAATTTGTGTGTGCTATTAATTAATAAAAAAAATGCATAAATGCAATACTGAATACACATTTTCATTGTGTATCAAACTGGATAATATAAAGAAAAAATGTCAGTGATACAACAGTTTTGAAATCAAATGAAAAATGAAGTCTTACTTACAGTAAGAAAAATGTGTCTTTTTTCTGTTTAAACAGGTTCCGTTTTATTAATTGTATTAATTAATCAAATCAAAAACAAAACTGACCATGTCAATCTACAGGTCACCATTTTTGTAACCATTGTAGAGAAAAAATACATTTTAGAGAAAATTTAAAATGATGAATAAGATGTGTACATTCAAATTAATCAAATTCATTAAATTGAACATTTCTTGTCAGTATAAAAGTATATACTGTAGCACAGTTGAAAAATAAAATGTGCTGCTTTTTCAGTTTCTCTGGCTTTTTCATATGATTAAGTATATCTGTATGTGTTTATTTAAGGCCTGTGCACTGCTTACTATCATCATCTAAATCTAAGGGGTACGCTGGCTTCCACTGCTAAGTTAAACGTTTCACCTTCTCAGTGAAGGTTTATGGTGGATATATGCGGGAAGGACACATATGGTGGTAGTTATTTGTTTTCTTTCTTTCTCTCTATCCTCTGATGGGCAGAAAGCCACTGTGTTAATGTTTATTCTGCCTGAGTTCTCTTAACAAAGAAAACATTTGGGCTGTGGCTGCTGTGGGTGTGGATGTCTATAATGAGGGACAGATGCATGCAGACACACACACACACACACACACACACGATCAACACCGACATAAGGCTGGAGCTCCAGCTGAGGCTCTCAGACAGGATTTTTTGCATCTGTTGTCTCCTAATGCTTCCTAAACACAGAATGAAAATCCATTACAGTGAAGGTCAGTGGAAACGCCATGCACCTTAAATCCTGAGCCACCACTTTCCGAATGCTAAGTCCATCCCACTCTTTCAAGAATGACCAATCAGCAGCAGCAGATTGTGAGGTACCCTTCCGAACACTTCTTAGGGTTGGGCCGAGCCCTGTGTGCCCAGTCAGACGTTCCTTTGGGGGCCGTGTTAGAAAACCACTGCCGTTTTACCAGTTCCAAACCTACGGTAATCCACAGCTATTAGAGTCCCATTAGACACGGAGGAAATGCTTCCCATAATTGTGCTCTACTCCCCAGCCTGACTCCACCAGCATTATTCCCCTCTGTAATCACGATGAATGAGCGCTAATTAATGAACACCAGCAAGAGCATGCAGCTGCTGAAAAGCCTGCACAGTAATGAAAGTGTGTTTATTCCCCAATCTTTGGCATCCAAAGATGAAAACTGGACACGCGTTGTGTATAAACACAAGTAAACTCAGTGGACATGGACCTTAAAGTCTTTGTGGAACAATCAGCAGTGGTAATGATTCAGAGAGAGTGCTGCTAAATGCTTTGGTCCAATTGGGCATGCCAGGCTGCAGGACAGCTGAGGTCGGAGGGTTCAGTGCCCTGTTCTGAGGCAGGAAAGGGGCCAAACCATGACAAACCATTAACTTCCCCTGATGCCATTAATAACAAGTTAGCTCAAACCAACTTATTCACTGGAAATCTACAATGTAATTGAAAAGAAATCATATTTTACCCCAATCCATTTCTAATACGTAGTATTTTGTTTTGGAAACAGAAACACTGTTTAAATTTTTGATATATATATATATATATATATATATATATATATATATATAAAGTTACAAGTTCTGTAAAATATAAATTGTTTTGCAAATTATTATTACATTTAGAATAGGTTGATTTTTTTTTTTTTTTTTTTTTTGCTTGATTGCTTGTTTGTTTATTTGCATTATAAAATGCCTATTTTTATTTAATTCACTCTGAAGCTTTGTTCTGTCTTTGTAATTTACAAACTAGATGAGAACAAAAGCATCAGTCTATGTCTCAGCTGTGCAACAATCCCGGGAAGCACTGTGCTTAATACAAAAAATATCAACAAGACTTTAAAAGCCTGAAGACCAAAGTCCCACAAAGCCTCAAAGAGAGAATTATGCAAGATGTGTATTAAACGTGGCCCTAAGATCATAATGCAAACCGACATTCTCAGTAGGTTACATCTTCAAAAGGCAGCGGAGGAGCTGAACACAACAGATGGGCAGCAGATCTGGTCAGTTTTATAATATTATTATTAGATTATCACCCTTAAGTAGAGCACTCCAAAGTAGCACCAAATTCATATTCAGTGCTACCAAAATCTATGTAAAAACAGCTAACTGAAGCTTCCTAATGGATAACAGGTGTTTCTCATCAAAAACATGCACTTTGTGAAAAAAAAAAATCATTTACTATCAGGAAATGAGAAACAAATAGCTTTTTAAAATGACTTAATGGCATCGTCATGTTTGAAGGCATTTTTGGGACATTTACAGCGATTAAAACTCTCCAATTATTTTTATTTGTGTAGTTAAGGTCATTTGTTTTGCCTAAAGATTCAGAGTGAGCAAGTGAGAGAGAGAAACTTTAATGTTGCGCCCATAGCAATGCAGTGATGGTGCAGCAGGTGCTGTGTTGCTCTCCTGCAGTGAAGGAAAACATTACATTGGTTGGGTGTTGATCTATTGGCCATGCCAGGACTTCATACCTGAACTGCCCAGTTGCAGCTGTCCAAAGCAACAAACGACCCACATTCCACACATACTGTGGTTGGTAGGTTTGGCTTTCGTCATGCAGGTGGAGGGCTGCATTCCTCCTCAGTCTCTACTTCTTCAAGAAAGATCAGGGCCATTTACTCTCTTCTGACATTTACTGAAAAACTCTTTTTTTTTTTTTTTTTACTAATTGCAATTGGATATCCTGTATAATTGGGATTTTTGTTTTCAAGTAATGTCCACAAGATTGGATTAGACTCATGTTTTGTGAAACTTTATGATATATGACAGACATTCACCAAAAATATTTTACAAAAAAAAAAAAAGTGACCTATGGATTACACAAAATAACAGGAACATGTGAAGGATGATTTGAAGTCTGACAGTAATTGTGTAGAAATTGATTGCTGACGGCATTGGATTTCTTACAAAAGTGCTGCTTTAGTGAAACTGAAATTAGAGATGCAACTTTCTGAAGAGGGTTTTAGTGTGCTGACAGTATCACTTAGGGGATTTCAAATGTTATTATACCAGCAGCAAAGGACCCTTAAATAGGATGATTCTGCTGCCAAAAAAAAAAAAAAAAAAAAACCGGAAACCTAAAAATATAAAGGCTATACATTTTCACATATGAAAGCACCTTTATACTGTAGGGAAAATAGTACATGTGAAAACATAAAAAAAAAATTGTTTGCAAATTTAATAATTTTGCTTTAGAATTATTATACTATAGTCAACATATATGAGTAAGAAGCATCACTTTATTTTAAGGTTCAATACTTTCTGTTAACAAACCATTCACTACGACTTTTGCCTTAATAAAGTCCTAATATGCTCCTTATTAATATCTAGTAAGGTAGTTGTTAAGTTTAGATATTGGGTTGAATCTCAGAGAGAAAATGAGTTTCTAAACTCATTTACTTTAAACAGAGTCATTAAAGATATTAATGCAAAACAAACTATATAATATGCATCTATGTAACAGAGAGCCTTCTGAAAAACTGCTTATGTGATATCAACACAAATTTATTATAAGCAACACAAGGCTTTGACAGGTAATGACATTTACAGCTGGGGAGACTGGACTGGACTTACTGTTTAGTGTTTATCGTCTAACTCAGCCAGTTACATTTATCTTAAAGGAGTCCTATTATGTGCTTTTACAAAGTCCTTATTTTGTTTTGAGGGTGTACTAGAACAGGTTCTCATAGTAGGTTGTTCGAAAAACACATTATTATTTTTTTTACATATTTTAAATTATAACAACACCTCTCTCCCCAGTCTGGCATGAACAGCTCAAATAGTTCTTGTATCAAAAGAAGGTCCGCCTTCTGAAATACAAAATGTGCTGTGATTGGTTAGCAGGGCCAATGTGTGTGTTGTGATTGGCTCCACTCTGCGCCTGGTCAGGAAATGTAATGCCGCTTATTATAGCCGCCTGAGAGCTTCAGTGTAAATATTGCTTCAAAATCAAGTCAATTTGAGCGCGATTTAAACCCGGATGGTTGTAACAGCTCTAAGTTTGTCTGTCTTGGGAAAGCTAGCATGTCTCTGACTTAGTGACAACACTCGTTGCCTTCTCTAGTGCAGCTCGATATTTGTGATATCACAAATCCCGGAAAATATGCACTGTAGTTCAAACGAGTCATTCAGCAACATTACAGACTAAAGTTGAAAAAGTGATAAAGCATAAATGGACCACTTTAAGAATATGGTCCCTGGAGAATAGTTTTTATCAGCTGGCAATTTTTCAATGCACATACAAGTGTGCCTGTTTTTAAATTCCTTAGCCTGACTTTCAGTCCACAAGGCTGGCCAATAGTTCTCATCTCTCTCATCATCTGAAACAAGAAGATATAAACATTGTATTGAGTTTAACTGCTGCACACAGACACACTAATGTCACTTATGGCTAGTTATGTTGGCTCGATAAAGCCAACATACTGTTATACTATATAAACTTATCATTCTTCTGAGACCAATCATTTTCAACTGTACTGTATCTTCTCCTAGGGCTTTAATGCTACAGGCACCAAATTTATCCGAGACATTGGACATGAACTGTTGTTTGTTTCTATATTTTCTAACTAATGAGACTTCAAGTTTTCTATAAATAATTATCAAAAATCAAAGATTTCCTATAGACTTGCATTGACTGAGAAAAAAAATACCATCTCTAGAGGACAACTGCAGCCCACTAGAGCGAGCCACAGGATAAGAAATCTTTAAATTCCCCTCATTTACTTTTTTCAGACAGTTATATTTACAAAATAATTGCATACTTTTTCTTTATGCTGTCAAGCAAAGCTGACATATTTGTTATACAGATGACTGATCTGTTTGCTTTCGTTTCATATCTCCTTTAGTGATTCACATTCAATACTCTGCAAGAGTTACACAATAGCACTGGTCATCAACAAAAACATGGCGTGATTTTTAAAAAGAAGGTGCTTTGAAACATGGATGAGGTGAAATTATGAATAAAGATGTGAAGGTATTGGTACAAAACAATGTTGTTACGTATCCTCGTGTTTTTTTTTAGTTGGTATACAGACATCCTTCGCCTTTCCTATTGGCTATACGGTGTGTACCTGCGTATCATAGACTACACCACTGGTTGTAATATTGGTGTAAGTAAATACACACTTGCTGAAGAAGCGTTAGCAAACTCTTGAGCAGCAACACCAGTACCATGTACTCCGCCATTGTTGTGTATGTTTGTTCACGCTGGCACATGTCTACATACCTAACACAAACTACGCAGGTGCATGACTTCACTGTTTTCAAAGATTCCCATATTGGGCGTTTACGTGAAAATGATAACGGTGCCCCAAAATGTTGTTGTCGTGTAAACCAACAGGCAAAACGCATACAAATTTTCCCATTTTGGGCTGATACGTTGTCTAAATGGTCCCTAAGATTCATCAGACTGTTTCAAACAATGACTGAGTTTGTCATTTTGTAATGAATAATTCATAAAGAAGTCCGGCTCATCGGAGTAATTTGATCATTAATCAATAACTGCACTGCTGGCCAACTATATTTCTGTCCGACGTCAACAAGGACAATACAGTAGAATTTCTTTGTTTATTCTTTTTTGATAGTCTGCTGCATTACATTCCTTAAAAGGAGCTCACTGTTTTTCCTAAATCACTGCAACAGATAAAAAAATAAAAAAAAAACACATCAATGGAAAGTTGTCTGCTACAGGTTTTGCCTGGGTCAGATGTTATAGGTTTCACAGTAAAGTATTCAAGTCCAGTTAAAGAGCATAAGCAGCTGTAAGCTGAATCCAGAAATGCATGATGGCTTGAAGACAGTGTAGAAGAGAAGAATTGTCACCCTGTGAGTGATGGTTTATATGAGTGGTCTGGTTACACCACCCTGCTGGCGTCAGCACCCCTGATGTAAGCAGTACGGCAAACTGGGAGGAACAGGACCTTGTATCTGTGATGTATGCAGGGACAGGCATATGGGAACATGGTTGCAGACAGGACACTTCAATTAGCTCTGAATACGCAGAAATCAGTCACAGTCACACACACCTCAGCTGTGCCCTTCATGTAACACCTATATAATCTGTCAATTGTGTGAATGAGACTAACTGCTCCTGTAAATCACATTCAAGAGAAGTGAAAGCTGTGTGAAAGCACGCACGTTTCGGTCTTGAAGTTTAGCAGACTCTCACTTCATAAAGCTGCCAATTAGAGGCAGTGATTGCTGGTCTTCAGGCAGATAGTCTTTGTTAGTATGCTGTTTTTATGGGCATCTAAGTGCCATTTCATTATAATTTTCATTTTAATATGCCAGAATCACTTTAGATAATGTATATATATATTCCATATCAAGAAGATGAGTTGCAGGAGACAGTGTATTGTAAGGTTGAATGGAGGGTTACTATGAGAAGGTTTGGTGTTATAGACACTAGTGAGTGATATTGAGATGTCTTCCTGATAAAACTCACACATGATTTACTCAAGTAGGACCTGTTCCCAGATCAACTTCTTTGTTGATCTTTACATTTCTACCAACCATTCACCCCTGAGTAACAATCTTATCGTCCATCATTTCCCTCTGAATTTAAAAATATTGTATATAATTTAAATACACGACTATCCAAGTGTTTGTGGTAGTTTAAATTTTTTTTAAGGTTTTTGAAAGATATCTTGGTTACACTTTATAATAAGGTTAATTAGTTAATATCAATTAATGCTTTTATATTAACTTACAATGAACAACACATTTATTCTAGTATTTATTCATCTTTGTTAATGTTAATAAAAATACAACCTTTCATTGTTAGTTCATGTTAGCTCCTGTCTAATTACTAATATTAACAGATGAAACTTTGGATTTTAATAATGTATTACTAAATATTGCAATGAATATGAACTAAAATGAATAAGTTTAATTTGAACTAAGATTAATAGGTTTAAAAATATATATTTTTCAATGTTAGTTTATTTTAACTAATGTTAACAAATGGTACCTAATTGTTAAGTGTTAATGAAATCTCAGTAAAAAAATGCAGTAAAAACAATCTTGTGAAATATTATTATAATTTAAAATAGGACAATCCTTCTTTATTTCTTTGGCACTTTATTAAATAAAGATTGTGTCAAAGCAGCTTCACAGAGATAAACAAGAAAAGAGCAGAATCAATCATGGAAACTCAGATTCTGCTGTAAAATACAGCAGTGTCATTATTTAGTTCAAAAGTAACTGTTTTAGATTTATGACATATTTTAACATTTAATTTATTCTTGCAGTCATTGCATTACTTCATGCTTCACATGATCCTTAAAAATAATTCTAATATGCTAATGTGGTGCTCAAAAACATTTCTTATTTTCAATTTTGAAAACATTTCATATTTTGTTGTAACCATGGTGCATTATGTATTTATTTATTTATTAAGTCAAGATTCTTTGATGAACGTCAATTTCAAAGAACAGATATGAAATCAGTATCAATATCCATTAATTATTGTTGTAAAGTCAAAATTTACCCTGTTACTTTCCTGATGGTATTGTGCTGAAATTCAGCCCTACATTTTTACCTCACTGTCTTGTTGAACTCTTAACTATAAATATTGTGGAGGAAAACAAAGGGCTACTGTATCATGTTGACTTTAAGGTCATAGGTCACATCTAATTTCACAAACTACTTTAAGTTATTTTGAGCACTTCAAATGTTTCTTGGTGAACATTCTCAACCTTTAAATATGGTGTTTACTCCTAAAGTCTATAAATATGTCAAACAACTTAAACAATGTAAAGCAGACGCAAAAAGGTAAAAAGCTCATAGTCTGAACTGAACTGCAACTTAAAAACAGAAGCCTTCAATACATTTCAAGATTTTAAAGGTAATGCCAGTTCATCTTGTGTGGGTGCAGGTGTCTATCATAAAAAGCAAAACTGAAAATGGATCAATGAGTGTCAGTATCCCTGACCTGATCTTCAACGGTGGGCCAGAGCTGCTAATAGAGCCTGTCCAACTGCACCTTATGTTAAGGGTCCAACGTTAAACACACAGGAAGGTTTACTTTTACAACCTGTTCTCCCAGTCTGTCCTCAACTAAACAGAGTAATGACATTAACATATGTAGGCCAGAAGCCTGTCTGTCTCTGGAGTTTCCCCCTATATCTCTGCTGTGCCCAGATCTCACACTCTTTCCATTAGAAACGAGGGAGGGAAGACGCCACTCCAGAAAGCTTAAATCTTGACGCGTGGTAATGAGAAACACAGGTCTAAAGTCTGGACTATATTTCATCAGAAGAGCTTTGCTACTGGTGTGCACCTGCACTGCCCATGATCTCTGAGGCTCTGGGAGAGCTGGGTGTTTCTCGGTTTAGATTATTGGTAAATACAAGCCCCTTCAGGGCTTTCACAAGGGTTGGGCATCCTAACAGGATGCAGAATCAAACAGTAATAATGAAAAAGTCTGTACATTTTACAATTTTAACTAATTGAAAAGCATCTTCACGACCCCTGGTTGTAGTGAACATTTCACCACTTTCAGCCAAGTTACAGTCATTCTAATATTAAGTACAGTAGCTCTCTTTCTCATGTGATATTGGCTAATTTTACAACTATTTAATGCAATGAACTTTAGAGTTCCGTGATATAACTGATGCACATCAGACATGGTTAACTGAACTTTAGCATCAACAGTAGTGATATAAAACAAGGCACAGTAAACTCAATGAAGATTCACTGGAATTACTATAATCACATCTGCAGATGGCTAAATTAAATGCTCCCAGTCTTGGATGAGCATGCATAGAAAGTTGAGCCAAATTTGGACAGATGCGCTGTTTTACTATAAGTGAAGGAGACAGAATAATCAAAAGTGAAAGAAGGTTCAGTAGGAATCATTTCCTGGGCAGTGGATTAACTCTGAACAGACAGTTTGCATGTTTAGTTGCAGATAAGTCACTATCTCGATTAGTAATAACAATAATATGTTTTATTTTTATTGTGCCTTTTTAAGAACCCAGGGAGTTTTAATTTTTAACTAAATAATTCAAGCTAATTGGCTAACAAAATACTCCAGACACTCAAGAGCCCAAAGGTGTTTCACAAAATAACACAATCAATTATGTCAAGATGGTGGTCTTATGTCATACAAACAGAAGTTGAGAAATAGAGAAGCAGAGAAGTAAATGAGTTATTTAGAGAAAAAATTGAATAGATGAGTTTTAAGTTGAGTCTTAAAGACCTGGAGAGAGGAGGCAGCACAAACATTATGGGGCTACTTATTCCATAGCTTAAGCCCTGCCACCCACCGTAGAGAGTTTATACTTGGGCACAACAAGCAAGTTATCATTGCTAGATCTGAGAGTCTGTGCAGGAATGTATGGTTGCACTAACTCAGCTAGGTATTGAGGTGCAAGGCTGTGACAGGCCTTATAAACTAAAACTAAGAGATTGAGCTGAATACGTTTGGCCACAGGAAGCCAGTGAAAGTCTGGTTAATAACATTGTTAATAAGTTAATAACTTTGGCAGGTAAGCCACTATATAAGGAGTTACAGTAATCCAATATGGAGGTTATAAAAGCATGGATAATAGTTTCATCATCTCCAAAATTAAGTGAGGGATATATACAAACAATATTCCACAGTTGGTTTAAAAAAAAAAAAAAGATTTAACAATCTGACCAATTTGTGAATCAAGTGTAATTTAGAGTCAAACAACACCTTCAAACTTCACACAGTTGTTGACACTGCTCTTTCAAGCATATAAAACAATATAATTCAATTAAATACATTTCTAAATAAAATAATATACAATTATTTAAAATAATATCAAATAATTCTGAAATCTCATGCCACTGATACATGTTGTTTGAATGACATCACATTTCTTGGTGTTGTCTGACCCTTAGTTGACTTCGTGTGGACTGTGTCCAGGCTGACAGGGGAGTCGTTGGTCTAGATAACAGTCCACGGTCTCACTGACACAAGCTATCCTGGTTTAACAGTGTAGTAAACATTACTCCTTCACATTGTTATGCTTAATCTATTGATTTCCATCACTTACCTAAAGTGCTCATTCCAGGCCATAACACTAAACCAGACTCACATTGTTTAGGCAAACCTCTAATCCATCCTAACACTTCAATGACCTCTCACGCACGGGATGTTCCTTTATGAACCAGACTTAACATTTCTAATGTTTGGCAGAAGCCATGTGCGAGAAAGTGGAAAAAATTAGGGGGTATTTATTCCGGCTCATTTCTCGTTTTTCCGTAATCTGTTTTGCTGTTCCACTATAGAGTAACACAAACAAACAGAGGAAAACAATGACGAGCACTTACATTTTCTAAGTAGGTGGGAGAGACAGACCCACCTCTGTTCTCTTACACACACTGACAGACTCTCATCAGGACATGAACGCTAGGGGGATATCCGGAAGTTAGGTTTTCTCAGTGAAGGATGAGAGGGATGTAGACAGTCTGTGATTTGAGTCATTAATATGTCTATATTGACACAAACATGCACACAACACTCCAAACATGCACATTAACTACCTGCATTTAAATGAAGATAAAGCCTTAGAAATTATGCATGTGAATCTTTATACACAGTAAAGACCCAGAAATCAAACTGAAAGTCAATGGAATCCAGTATATAATTTATGTCTCTCATATACATATGTGAGAAAAAAATTTTTTAAACTTTATTTTTTAGACTTTTTTTTTGTTAATAAATATTTATTTTTCTTTCTTTATGAGTATGCTTTTTTGGCCAATGTTTCAAATTTCTCCTTGCCTAGCAAATATGCATTTTATGAAAACAAAATATAGAAATAAAAAAAAGACTTGAAGTTTAGATGGTACAATGTCAAACTGTACAGTAAAACTGTCGACCCTGTTACTTATATAAAGGCATAAATATATCAATAAATCTAAATAAATACATACATATACAACACACAATCAGTAAAAAAAATTGGGATCAGTATTTTTATGGAAACATTAATAATTTTACTTACCAAGATATTGATCAAAAGTAACATAAAAGTATCATTAATTTAAATATGTAAGAAATGTAAGAAATAGAAATATGTAAGAAATGTTTCTTGAGCACCAAATCAGCAGAATGATTTCTGAAGGATACTAAAGATGGGAGTAATTGTTGTGGGAAATTCAGCTTTGCCATCACAGGAATAAATTACATTTTAAAATATTTTCAAATAGAAAACAATTTAATTTTAATAATATGTCACAATATTACCACAACTGAAATTTTAAAGAAGTGCAGCTTTGGTAAACATGCAACTTCTTTCAAAAACATTAAACATTTTAAATTTATTAATCTTATTCATATATCTTGAAATGCCACAATGCAATTTATTAACAATTACTTATTATTTGTCTAACAGAATGTTTAAAATCTACTTTACAACTGTGTGTAATCAACACTTGTTGTCTGAAGCAGTATGATGTTTATTTGGCACAGATGAAGCTCCCTAGCAGTGGACAAAGTCTGACTTAGACTATCAGAGGGTTGCCAGACGTTCAGTATACAACCCCCCACCAAGTGCTGGAGGCCTACATTCACTCAGGCTCAAAAACCACAAACACACACATACAAACACACAGCCTTCCAGAGCCAAAACACACATATAAACAAGCTGTATACGCTTAATAGAAAATACAGGAAAAACTTTCCCAACAGGAGTCTGTCTATCACGGGAGAATTTATCCAAAATTTTAACAGTTCAGCACCATGCACTTATAAAATATAGAGTGTGTTTTTCCTCCGGTGAAGATACATAAAAAATATACATAAATGACATCTGTTGAGTTGCTCTGGTTGAAAGAGGAATGCATCTTAATCAGGCAATCAAAACAGGGCTACAATAACACACATAATTAGGAGATTACAATCATCCCGAATCCAACTGCACGCAACTCTAAGTCTGCAAAATAATCTTCACACGGATTTGAATTCTTTCTTTTTAGATAACTGAATGCAGCTGCTTCAAGGCCAGTCTGCCTGAGGTTTGTTCATCAGATGTCCCAAAATGAATCAGGACAGGGGTGCACAAACTGAGCATGAGGAGATCCACATGTACTATTAAGAAGTTGCACGTCACTCAAGATCCACTTCAGCAGTGTTTCTCAACCTTTTTGATTCGAAAGCCACCATGATATCTCTGTTGTTATTAAATATGTAGGACTTTGGAGGGAAAAATCTACTAGACTGGGAATGATGAGGAACCGTTACTGTCTTTCCACTGTTTGACATTAAGTTAAGCAACATGTAGCCTAAATAGCCCAATCTGAAAGCGGTTAGGGGTACTTTTTCTTTTTTTAATTACTCAAGACCAGAATCCAGAAGAGCCCCAGGTGAAAACGATGCAAAACAAACCTCACAGCTTGACAGTATAAAATGTTGCAGGAAAATGGCAGCGAAAAAAGTGCAACCCTGTTCAGAATCTCAGTCTAGGAAACCAGGCTCCAAGCCTTGCACAGCTCCAAGGTTCTGCCATGGACCATGCAACCCAAAAGTACAGTTAGGGGAGAAGTTTAAAATGTGAAAAGACGTGGCATGCTGCCACACAGATGGGGATACAACAGAGGGAGAAAATAAATTCTCTGGCTCGCTGGAGGCATTTGAGAGATTTGCAATTAAGTTTAGGCCTGACAACGAAATGACAAGGATCAGTCTCCTTCAATACACATAATCATCCAAACAGACAGCATGATGTCCGGCATGTGCAACTAGACCGGCGACGAGAACTCATTGAAAGAGCAGGAATGACTGCGAGGAAATGGATATGTGAAAGGTGGATTGTCTCTGTCTCTGTGAGAGAGAGAGAGAGAAAAAGATTTTAGTGATGCAAGTTTCCTAATTCGATTCTGATTTACAAGCTCTTGATTTAATTTGATTCCAATGAATTTAGCTAGAATTCACTGTCCAATTTATTTATTTATTTATTTATTTTTGTCAGAGGCAGAGTTTCAAAGTAACTGAAATTCTAGAACCAGCTTGAATGAGTCATTTGTTTCGAGAATCAAACTACGCTGGATATGGGCTATTTACTGTTTTGTGTTTTACGCACTGTCGAAAGAATGGGTTCTTAAGAGTCGTTTACTCAAGAATCTGATTTTTATGATACACATTTAGGATGACATGAATAAGAATGAACCACAACAGTTTCCAGTAAGCTCTTATGAAAATACTCCGTTAATGGCTTTCTTGTATTTCAGATTGTGAATTACTCTGTTCTGTCAACCACAAGTGCTTAACAGGCATTCTAACACTTGTTTAACGAACTAGGAAACAAATTAAAACAGCAACAGCCCTGCCAACTTTTCTGTGCATGCAGACTAAAACAAACAAAAAAGCTGAGCTAAGATCTGATGAGTAACAACAACTTTTGGCCACTAAAAAAAGAAGTCTTCACATGCATGAAAATCATAATTGACATCATTTTTTAGATTAAAGAAAAAAGATAACATTTATTACTTTTGACAAAGATGAAAAATGTTTTCATTGCAGTTATCAAAATAGTTACTACAGAACCCTGGTTTTATTTTACTGTAATTGGAGGTTTTTAAAATCATCTAGGATTGAGCAAGGAGGTAGAATTATTCTCCAAATGTCTGAATTCTTGTGAGGTGTGAGATGAGAGGCAGAGAAAAAGCGCGAGTCTACCATATTATCAACAAATCTCCTATTTTTTCTGATAATCAGACCTAACATTCCATAATTGCTTCCATATCCCCTTTCTATTTTCAGCGGGTACATGGCCTCATTCAGATGAAATTGGGAAATGTTGCAGCCAAACAGGGAGGGAGTTTTTACAGTGATGTTGAGAGTATGCCAGAATGCCCTCCCACAAACTACAGACAGATGCTTTTAATAAGCCGAAAGTACAGATCCCATACCGCTATTGCCTTTATTTTGTATTTATTTAGCTAGATCCTGATGGAGATATATTCTGACCGCCTCTTTCACAAAGCAATGCAGCTACAGACTCATGTCAATTGAACGTAATAAGAAAAGTTTGTGCCGCACATGTGCTCGCAGGCTGCACTTAAAGGTTAGTTCGCCCCAAAAATGAAAATTATGTCATCACCCTCATGTCGTTCCAAACCTGTATGGCTTTCTTACTTCTGTGGAACATTAAAGAAGATATTTTGAAAAATGTTGGTGGCCAAAATCTTTTGGTTACCATTGACTTCAATTGAATGGATGAAAAAAAAAGTTCCACAAATATAGATAATATATATAATAAGATAAATATAAATATATATAATATAAGATATATATACGTTTTCAGGAAACACATGAGAGTAAGTTAATTACAATATAATTTTCATTTCAGGTTAAACTATTCTTTAAAAATATATATCTGCAGTATTATTTTTATATTATTCACAATATGTGTGCTGGAGGTTCAATCGCTAAAGTTGGCCAGTCATTTCTGGAGAAAGATATTTATTCATTTTCCAGTGCATCTCCTTGGCCACAGGTTTTGAGATATCCACTTTTTCTCAGCAAAGTGAAAAGCCTTCTAACACGGTGTGGAGAAACACATAAGCACCCAGTGTGCACTGAGAGGGCTAGATTTTCACGCTGCCCTGCTTCATGCCTATTTAAATCAACATGAAGGTATAGCATATGACTACACTTATGCTCAGAGGGGAAAGCTTAACGTAGATCAGACATGAAAAAGTTCAAAACCAACACAGAGGCCAACAGATAATCTGTACCCCTCCATCTCACCCACAGCGAAACCCTTCGAGCTCTAGACGGCTTTTGGAGGAAGCATTAAAGCCTACCGCCTTCTCAATGGGAAGGCCAATAAAACAAGGGCGGATCACATTCTTAAGAAGCACGTTTATCTAAGCATGTCGTGCTGTTTCCAGAACAACCTCCCAACCTGAGAGAGGAGACAAGGTGTCCGGATCCGTGACGGGTTGGGATCTACATCGCCCTGAGGCTCGGGTATGGGGTCACACAGTTATGTGAAACATTTGGATTTTTCATACTGTAGCTTTTCACAGTCACGCTCAGATTTTGGTTTTAAGATAATGTGTTTGTCTGTAGTGACAGTAACAGAGGTTTTCTGAGCAATGGCTGGTATAGCTGCAGGCACACTTTATTATTGGACTCTGTTAGGAATATGGTATCTATCAACAGAGACTCGCTATGAATGCAAACATCTGTATTCTGGTGATGTGGCTGGGATTCTTGCTGTATTGCAATATGTAGAGCAGAGCACTTTTGAAATGATGATTTGGTAATATTTTACATCCTTGACAAAACAATACTACAAAAAAAGACGGTAATAATAATTACGACAAGTTCACAAATGCTCACAAGAAAATCCAAAAGAGATGAATGTCAACTGCTTCGAGCACATTGATCACAGAGATTCATGTGCAACCAAAAGGAGAGGGTTTTGAAACTCAAACTCATATAGAAGGGGCTCAAAACTTGCATTTTAGTACATAAACAATTTTTTTTTTTTTGGCATCTGTGTTTCCAAGGAACTTTAACATCCTTGGCATTTCACAAAAGGTTGATTTTTACAGCCAAATATATATACCATTCCAATTTTTTTTCCCTAGTGGTATAATTTGTGAATTATGGAGGTTGTTAAAATGTATTTCTGCTTAACTCCTATCAACAATTAATTAAAATATCATAGGGAAGTGTCTGAGCAGCTAATTGTTTCAGTATCTCATTCATTTTTAGCTCTAAGTGACCAGTGTCATCATTTCAGGTTCAGAGGAAGCCCAAGTCTGAGTGGCTTCAGCTTTGACGAAGCCTGGGTCAATTAACTGCTTTGTTGAGCTCATTAGTTCATGGTCCGCAGGTCCTGGTCCTTTTGTGGTTCAAGTGTGTTTTCTTATGTCTGCCTTGAAAAGAAGCCCATTAAAAGCAGAGGAAGGAACAGCAAATTGCACAGACGGATGACTCAGGTTTACCATTCAGCTCAAGAAAACAGTTTGATTCACCAAAAGCATCTAAGCCTTTAATTGGAGAAAGGAATTGCAACATAAGTGAGGAAGACAAAAATTCTATTCACTGGTAAGAACTAAGAAACAATTCTTACTTCCAACAAACTGCAATTATATTCTTTAAAACAAGGAACTGTTTAAAAGCATCTTACCTTTTAGTACAATGGTAACAAATACCATTCAACTAAAAATAATAATAATAATAATAATAATTATATCAACGTAAATAACATGTTTGAATATCCATTTTATAGTAGCAGCCAGCCTGTAATTATAATAGATATCCTTAACAAGTGTCATGAAATAATGTTTTTGAAACTGCCAATAAAAAGCTCCCATTTGCATTAAATAAAAACATAAAAAACTATTTTGATGTAAACAGTGAATTATCAAATATAAATGATAAAACTGCTCACTGTTTGTGTGATGTGTATTATTTTCTGGTTCTTAGTTGAGGCTCCTTCAGTGTAAGCCAATGGTATTGTTTGCTTGTTATATAATTGTCAGGTGTAAGTCATTTGATTGCTCAGAAAACTGATTGAACATCTCTTGATTTTAATACTAGTGATAATGATGGTTACTTTACCAAGTGTCAGTGAAAAGAACATAACAAACAAGTATTAAGTATCTGATAAATGTTAATACGATCTACACAAAATGCTTCATGGACTGATGATTCCTCCAAAGATAAATTAATAAAACAGTAAAACAAGGTCAGTAAAACAAGTACTTTTTAAGATAACTTTTTCAGTTATTAAGGTTCACTGATCTTACAAGATGACTTTTGATGTCTTTCATGTCATTTCTTCTATGCTTTTATCCTCTTTAATATTTTAATATCAGGGATGAAAAAGACTGGATTTCATTTCTAGCCACAAGCAAAGCAAAACTCAGCAAATGCTTTTTAAATTTTTAAGCCCGGAAATGAACAATGTGCATGATAAGGTTATATATGAATAGATATGAAACCAGTCCTTGAAAAAGAATACAAAGAAAAAAGATAAAAGAGCTTTAGAGTTGAGTTGAGTTTAATTGAAACTGTAATGTCCTATGGGACAGGGCTACAAGTTAAATTCTACCCACATTTTAGCAGCAACATCAGAGGGTACATGGGAGGCCCTCTTTTGGTAGGCACTGCTACCATGAAATCTTCATAGACTAGTAAATTTCTCCATGCATAATTCCACTATGCCCTGAGAGGGTATGTCTCTTAAACAGTGTTGTAATAAACCTGTCATTTTCTCTCTGGAAACAGCAAAATTTATAAGGACTAAAACATAAGAACAGAGCAACAAATTCCTGCAAAGTTAAGTATCTTCTGGCTATCCCCTACTTTGCACCGATAGCTGGCAATTAATTTTAATGTCTCGTAGCTGAGCTTACACAATAAATCTGTGGCATCCACCGGCCTCTGTGGACAGAGGAGCGCCACTCTCATCTTTATAACTTCCACATGTGAGTTATTTAATTCAGCATGAGGTATATAAGCTGTGGTTCTGCATGTGGTCACACTGACATGTCAGAACACTGACACTTATCCAACACTTACAACATCTCGGTGTCCATCCATTTAACTTGTCACAATAATTTCTGTCGATTCGTATAGATTTTATGACTTTTCAGAGATTCAACTTTATTTTCTTCATCTGGAATTAAGGTTATAACTTTAGCGTTAAACGTAAGTTTGAAAAACAGATGGCCAAAATGAAATGCAAGAACAACCTACAGGTGTAGACAGCTTTACAAAACAAGTCCCAATTGAACTGAACATTCTTATCAACATCACATGCTAGAGAGTCACCTGGCTGCTGAATTAATTTATTGACCCAATTTAAGGCATAGTTCATATTTTGATATAAAAATAAAGAGAATATGCTTCAGTCGATCATTTTAGGTGGGAAAAGAACATAAAAACATCTCATGCAGAGAACAAACCTGGAGGACACGAGCACTCTTGCGCTGCTTCTCGAGCTGTGCGAATTTTCGACACTCCTTCTTCGAGTCTCTGAGAAAATAAATAGATATTTATATGATATACTTCATATATACACTGATGATTTAAAATTACCAGGATATTTTTTGTTAAGTTTAAAAATGTTTTATTTAGCTAAATCCTAAAACGGTAGGCTACACGTAATTCAAAATACTTGGGAAACACCAAGCTATATTAAATCAATTTACACGAAAAATGTCACTTCATAGGCTACTTTACATAGCCTGATAAATATGATAGAGCATAATAAATGTTATATATAAACCATAAAAACGACATTGAAAGACAGAAATGTGAACTTTTTTTGTAATAATGCTTGTAAAAGTGTCTCAAGATATAATGAAAACAGAGACGACTCACCTCTTGTACAAGTTTCTCTATCTCATCCCGAAAAGTCGCGTGCACATTTAATGTCGCGTGCACAGGTTGAATCACAGACAGTCGCTCCATCTCTAGAAGTTCAATTTTACGCTCAAGATGAGAAGTTTTGACGTTCATAAACAGACAAACTGCCACCGAAGACGCCGACAACATAAAACATACGAGGGTCGTTAAACAATGAAATATCTGTGATGTGTGGTGTCCATTGCTCTGTGATGTCTTTGACACATCTTTTGAATCCCCAGTTGAAACCATTTTTGGCATTTTGGTTTAAATATTATCCTTGTTCTTGAATCCTCTTTTGAGACTCGTGTCCTTTATTTCAGTAATGTGGCGTTTATGGCTTCAGCGTAACTGCGGCTGACAGGAGACGCAAAGATGTGACGCACACTAGAAGAGAGCTACTGACGGTCGCGCGCCTCTCTGCGTCTCGAGCGCAGGTTAAACTGTTTCCCTCTGAAGTGTGTCTCAGAGAATCCAGTCAGCCCTTTTTTTTCGCTGCTGAACTGCCGTCTTCAAAACTATGTAAACGACAGATTGCGAATAGTGTGTGTGTGTGTGCGTGCGGTCTTCCGCCCTCTTCGTCCGACAGGTCAAAATAAAAAAGTTGAAGGGGGATCTTAAGAACATCTATTCATTTACTATATGTTTCAAACGTTAGTGAACGCAAAAGTGAGATAAGGCTATAAATGAATCAAGGAACTGAACAAAAGTTGCGCGTCTGAAATAGAAATATACAGCCGCGTAAGGTAAGCGCTTTCCAAGAACTGTCATTATTTAAGATTTTATGATCACACACACATCACGTATAAACAAAAACACAAATAAACAAAACACTTAAAAGTTTCCCCTCGAACATAGAAAATATTTATATATAATATTTGATGTATAGAAATGAAAGATCCTGCTAATAAAGTGCATCTAGCTATTGAAAGGAGAAGGCTTGGTTAAAAACATGAAACCAGGATAGGCTATGTCTTTTTTTTATTTATTTCTCCTTCCATTTTTTCTTTGTGATATCTCGCAAAAATTAAGCCGAGCCACACTCAAGCAATTGCCAAACCAAGTGTTCCTTCCCAAGTAATTCGTAGCTTCATGCTTCAACCGCTAGAGGTCCAAAACATAACTTTAATCTCACTGCATTTATACAATTTCGACTGCGCAAGTTGGATTAAACAGGAAAAATTTAGATATAAGCCAGATTGCCAAAAATAAACTCACATCAAACACACGCAAGGGTCAAAGTATGACTTTTTTGTGCATAGCACAACACAGCCTGCGCCTCGGAATGTCAAATTTTAAGTTCTTTATTGCAGGAATTGTTTGTATCTGTCTGTAATAAAAACAGAATTTAGTTGCAAGATTATTTGCATTTCATCCTGCAAAATCTCAAGATTTCCCGCTCATGATATATATGTGCTCTGCTCAAAAATGCATCAGAACTTAATGCAGAACTATAGGAGCATTTGTAAAGAACAGGCCTTTTGGTGCCATCTGCAGGACAGAGCACTAATAGCACTAATTGAACATAATAATGCATTATGGGGTTTTAAAAAGAACAAACTGAGCAGACATAATTGTGTTCTCTTACATTCAGAAGTAGTGTATAGTGATGCAGAATTTTACACGTACATGTGTCTTCCGCCACTATCTACCGGATGCAGAGAGGAGTTATTTTGTAAAATTCTCCATCACTATACACTTATTATGAATTTCAGTTCAGTATTATTAAAAAGAATGACAAAAAGTCACAAGTGGTGTGTATTTAAAGCATTCAAGTTTAATTTGTCAAAAGTACAGATAAATTTGGCACATATAATCAAATTGACAATAAATATGGACAGAGGTAATGTAGCAGGCAGTCTTAAAGCAGACTGATACAGTCAGCAGAAGTCTCCCTGGGAGCAGTAATGTTCATTTTAAGTTGCCTCAAAGTCACTTTCTTTCTTTTCTTATCGGGTTGAAAAAGGGATGTCCAATGGCCTGCTCCAGGGTGATTCGTTTGGAAGAATCATACTCCATCATCTTCTGCAGCAGGTCAAAAAGCAGCTCATGCTCCAGGGTTTTAGAGGACATGTATTGCTGAGTAAGGAGCAGAGATTCAACTATATTATTTTCATCAAGGCAAACCAAACAGAAACGTGTCTCATCAACATACTGGCATCAGTACATCTCCAAAATTAGTAGTCCACAAGACTTTTAATTAAGTATTAAACATACAGCACAGTTACTGGAGGAAAAATTAAAGACCACTGGAATGGATCACCAAAAAAAACAACCATAATTTCAGAGAAAAACATTCAGTATTTTCATTACAAATCCTTTAACATTTTGTACAAGTGCTTACAAATAGTACAAAGTGACCAAAACAACTGAGGATATAACTATTATAAACTGGTTTACATGAATAAAGCTTTTATTAGCATTCAGTATCTGCAGCATAATGTTATCAGGATTAAGCATAATAAGTGGTTCAAGGTTTAGTCAACAGGATCATGACATTTTTACCTTTAGAGGTTTACAGTGTTTCCTCACGTATCTCCCTGCTGAGCTGTGCTCGTCCCAGTCCAATTTGTCATGATGCACATAACGCCGCTTCCTGAAAATGAAGCAGTCTTGCATTAGCCAGAGAAAGGCCATGACAAATCTAAAGACCTCTCATATCACTGATCATGTAAGAAACAAGTGACAAACGCCTAGTCTCAAGTTATGATGCTGCACCTGGTTTTCTGAAGCAGGTGTGCAGGTATGGGGCCTAGAACCCTCTCCATCATTGCCAGATGCTCCTTACTGTCGTGAGTCTGAAAAGAGGGAGTTTGTGTAAGCATTTTGCATTTAAAATCAAGCCACAAGGCATTCAGTAGAATAATAAAAGTCAGTATGTGTGTATTTGCACCTGAAATAACGTTAATCCCAGATAGAACTCAATCAGGATACAGCCCAAACTCCACACGTCACATGCCTGGTTCCAGCCAAGTTCTGCCAGCAGAGATTTTGCAATGTTCAAAATCATGAACATGTTTTAGTGGATAAACAACAGCAAAAATAATAGTGCGCACTGTACCCAGTATGACTTCCGGAGCTCTGTAGTGGCGTGTTGACACCACAGACGTGTGGTGCTCGTGGTCATGGGTAGCATTGCCAAAGTCCACAACTTTCACATCCAACCTCTTCATGGTCCTCTCATCGCGCTTCTGTTATACAATGATTAAACATCAATTGTCATCATCCTCTCTTAACTATAAACGAACACTTGCTTTCTTACAGAGATGTACTTCTGCTCCAAGGTTAGAGGTCAATGCTGTTTGATATTTTCTTGGAAATCATAATACATATTTTAGGATTCCTTAAATAAGAATGAATAAGAAATTCAAAAGAATGGAATTTATTTGAAATATAAATCTTTTGTAGTAGATTGATAAATTTAATGTGTCCTTGGCATTAATTAACTGACACCAAACTTTTGATTTATAGTAGATGTCATTTTATTACGCTGTAGCTTACCATCTTGGAGTTGTATTTAATGTCGTAGTTGGACTCCACAAACAGAATGTTTTCAGGCTTAAGGTCAGTGTGTGTCAACTTATTTCGATGGAGAACTAATGGCAAAAAAAAAAAAGAAGTGATTTATATATATTTAAACATGATATATAACAGCGATTTGTAGCACTGAAGCTTTTGTCGTAACAATTATGCATCTATACGCACACTGCACAGCTCTAAATATCTGGTCTGCCATGCATCTGATCTGGTTCAGAGAGAAGGGCATGAATCCATTCTCCTTCAGGAAGTCATACGTGCTCAGTCCCAGCAGCTCAAACACTATGCAGATGTGGCCGTGGTGATCAAACCAGTCCAGCATCCGGACACAAGCACTGCAAAAGACACACAAGCAAGTCATTACGCCCAAAACCCTTGTATATTTACAAGTATTTTTTTACCCTGAAGTCAAACACTCACAATCTCTTTTCCTCATCAAGCGAGTTTATCCGCTCAAGCACATCAACCTCTGACAAGGCTGCCTCACGGTAGCGCTCAATATTTTTGATGATTTTCAGCGCCACTCGTGCATTACTTCTGCAGACAAAAGTAGGTAATTTACATGTACTAATTTTCAGAAATTCTAATACAAACCAATTTCAGATTCTGAATGTTTTTTTTTTTTTATGAATCCTAAAGTTTGCATTTTTTCCGAGTCCCATTGTGCATTTACGTAATCCAAACAAAACTTCAGTGCATGTACAATGCCCAGATATTGCATTGAGAACTGAAGAAAACCACCAAGCTACCGAAAGTATAACCATTTTTAGTAGGGGTGCTCCGTAGTAAATATTTAGTACATATTCAGTCTATTCCACTGGCAAGTTTGTAAGATTTAAATAAAAATGTGTTCGTGTTCGCATGTTAGTTAAAAGTAAAACATATTTGAAATAAGACCTTATTGTAAAAGGGCTCTGGTAAACATAGGAAACACAGCATATACACTCAAGTTATTTTTGAATTCACTTGAAAAGACATATTAAGAGGTAAATAATTTCCTGTATGACAAAGTAGTAAATCTGGCTTACTTTGAATGGTCAAGGCACTCCACCACTTTCCCAAAGGCTCCTTCACCCAGAGTCCCTATAATCTCATCTATGAACAGGATAAAGAGGCAGTCATAAGCAAAGCTTTGGGACAGGAGGACACAACATACAAAAGCACAGATTTTATTGTACTAACAGGAACATGACAAGTTAATTCCACTTAAATCATATCTATTGAATATAAATTCTGTGCCAAATTAAAGTTTCACAGATGATAGTTAAGTTCAAAGTGGTTAATATTAGATGTCTTCAAAGGTCCCCTTATATCCCCCAAGTGTAGGCTGAATTGTCCCACTAATAGACACAGAACAGACAGTTAAATAGAGAAAGGTTTGTGTTCTATACATCTTGCTCTTAGCATGTCTCCATTGTGATAGACCAGGTGACCCTCCTCATCATCCTCAATACTCTTGGTTCTCTTCCTGCGATGACTTCTCTGGAGTAGGGGAATCATCATCACCATCATCATCATCACCATCAAACACCAGTCAGAATCAGGCCCGTACGCATCATTCATTCATTGAAGGGGGAAGGAGTGATTCGGACCCCCGCGCCAGGCCACGACGGCAGCAGCAAATTCAAATTCATCGCCAACAACGGCACAGGGCCACCATAGTGTGTGTTACAGAAGAAAGACATGGCAACACATTTTCAGACAGGAAACAATTTTCTATGAAGTGCACTTAAGAACGGCTAATTCTGTTCAAGACCCTCAAGTAATCAACAAATAGCCATTTCTGCAACCAATGAGTGAAGTTCAAGAGAATCAGTCAACTGATTCCTTGACCACCTTACTGCTCGTCTACAGCAGATGGTTTCTATAGTAAATCTGGATTTCAGAAACATTAACAAAAACAACAGTTCAAGTAAGAATCAACATATTGACCAATCGTTTACCGAGTCTGAGCGGGGACTGCGCTGGCCCTCTCTGCTGCTGCGTGGACTACGTCCTCTGTGTGTGGACGACTGGCTGCAATGGTTCCCGTCTTTCTCCCTCTCCGTCTCCCGGACTGGGTCCACCCGACCCTTATAGCTGCCATGCTCCAGACTGGCCTCTCTGGCCCTGCGCTCTCGACACTCCAGCCTCTTTGAGCTAATGTGACACCTGTCAAAAGCACACATCAGACACTGTTGTGCATATAATGGCAATGAGTCCTTTGACAGCTAAATTTATAGGTGGCTTTCACTTTGCTGCAATTTATCGACCCTTTCAGCAGGGGATAAGGAATGCTGAATCGTGATCTGCTGGGTGCTGAAAGCATCAAGTGTCTTCTTGAAAGGGAAGCGTCCACGAGCAAGCTATACTTAGAAAGAGCCACAGAAACAAGCTCTGAGAGAGCGGTTATGACTGAAAGTGATGACTTAACCCATCAATGTTGCAGCAGTAAATCTGTTAAGATGCCTAAGTGTTGTGTTTGTCAGCCTATAGTACAGTAGCAGAACGTTCTGTATTATGCCAACTGGAAGCCATCCGGATGCATATTACCACAACCAAACATTCCACATATCGTAATTTTTTTTTTAAAAAACATCAGATGCACTCTGTTTGCACCCCAGAAGAAAAAAGGCAGATTACCCATTCACCACAAAGATGATGTCTATTATGCTAATTATGGACATCTTTACACAGCAGAGTTAAGGTTGTTCTGGGCCTGCTCAAAACTGTACCTACTCCCTTACCCCCATTTGATAGACACAGATCGCCATCCACCCGACTTTAGAAAGCTTGAGTTTTAAAAGTCTTGATGAGACAGAAGTAGCAACAGACATTTTTGCCGTGTTTTGACATACATCCAAGTGTAACATTTTATCATAAAAAGTGCAGTTTTGTTCAATTCATCAGTTGTTGATTGGATTTTAGAATATCACGCTCATAAATGGAAATAGATGAATGAGAGCTTGCAATAGCGAGTTATTTTCACAGAAAGATTCAGTTACAACATTTATTAAAAATGATGAGGTCAAGCAAAATCGTAAAACTTAAAAGAATGCATAGATGAATGATTCACAATAAGGTTAAGCATGATTTGGAAAACAGAATTTAATTTCATAGCAACTTTGAAAGGGTGGAAAATATAACTCGCTACACACATATATAATAAACAATGTTACCTTTCATTGGTGTGAACACTAATATCTACACACTCGTTTTTGGAGTGAATGGGCATTTACAAGTTCTCAGTTTGCATTTCAAAATGCCTGGGAGGGTCAAATGAAAACTAATGAAATGGCTGTTAACATTTTCTACTGAACAAAAAAACAATAACAACATGGCAGCTCCGTGGACAGACACTGAATACTTAATAATCACTACAAAAATTTTGGAAAAAGTTCCACTGGCAATCTAATGTCAGAAGGATTTTACATCAGTGGGATCCTCTAAACTGCAACGTGCAAACATGGATCCGGACCCTATGACAGGTCCCATTACAGCACTTGTCACCCTGACAGGTTGTTTCTGAATCCAAGAACATGCTACACCGTATATCATTTCAAGGAACTGCAAACATGCAACACAATCTGACAGGGCTCAATGCCAACAACAAATCTAACAAACACCATTTGAACTGAAACTAAAAAGTGCTAATTTCATATTTTAAAAGCGAGAGAGTCTTGCTTACCTTTCGTATGTCTTATAGTGATGAGTTTCTCTTTCCCCGCTGCGAGAGCTGCGCTTGGGTCTCTTGTGCACCTCCACTCTCTCCTCCCAGCTGTACTCCGCGATCCAGCCATCCGGCGACCGCATCCGCTTAGAACGTCGCATCTGAACACACCAGAATAGAAAAAGGTGCAAGTCATAAAAACGACGACAGGGTTAAAAGTGTCTCAGGACTTTGCCCACAGCCGCTGGGTTTTTAAATTCAGTACAGCCGAGACGATGCCAGCTCTCCGCTTCTGATCGAGTTATTGAATTTCATGTTGCCGAGAAACTTAATTGCAGTTGTTTTGACTTGTTAAATGTTCAGCTGAACAATATGCCATGCAGTAAATTCGCGTTAACTAATATCATATAACTTATTTACAGGGAACTGGTAACCGCTAATTTAAGTTTCGGCCGAACATTTATCCCAGCACACTGAACGCAATGTCCCTCATTAAGTTAAATGCAGATGATGTAAATGCAAAAATACATGTGGCATCTATAAAAACTAACTCTTTTAGCTTACTTACTGCAATCAGGACAGTTGTTTGTTTACAGTCGAGTTCGAATATCCGGTTGCCTGGTAACGATAACAAAGAGCTAATCACACTAGCGCTTTAGCCACCGCCCTCATATAAATAAACACGATCGAGATACAATGCCAAACGATTGTGTACTGATTGGATTATATATATATTTTTTAAAGTTCATAGTCATAATGCTTAAACTTTGTTTATCAAAACGCCGCTTGACATATTCGCCCTATCCGTGAATGTTTTTCTTGGGCGGCTAGCCGGTTAGCATACAGACGAACGCAAGGCGCTTAAACTTTGTCACCCCCGCAGCCTCGAGTTAATTAATAAACTTGTAAAATAATTTTTTATGTTACATGTTTAAATTTAAAATACACTCACATTTCACCCGTTATTTTCAAGTCGTAAAATAAGACACTTTGCTTTCCAGACTGAGCTGCACCACCCTTTAAAACTTCCGCTTTAGACAGCAGGCTGGTTTCCGGTGGCGAAGATTTGTGGGTGGACGCTTAACAAAGCACAAGTCGTCTTGTCATATTTTATGGGATTTTTGGCAATAGAATATATTTTGTTTATTATTAATATTTAATACCAGACCTACACACAAATATTTCATTAATATTTTTATTAATGTTTAACAGTAAACCTACATACAAAATTATAGATTCTTAATTGTTATATAAAGCAATTAAACCAGCATAGCGGCCCAAAAATTCTATATGTAAGTGTTTTATTTTCCATTTTAACCAAACATTCAGTTTAAACATTCAAATACTTTTGTGCCCACTTTATCCTGTTTACTCCTCTGTAAACTGTACTTTTAATTTATACTCAAAAAGACAACTTTTCACTTACTGTTATTATTGATAGACTACATCTTTATAATTAGTCTATGCTGTATAAACCACTGAAAGGGCATAGTCAAAATCAGTTGTTTTTACAATTATATTGTTATTCTTCAGTTGACAGTAAAAAAAAAAAAAAAAAAAAATATATATATATATATATATATATATATATATATATATATATATATATATATATATATATATATATATAAGGTTATTAAAATAACCATAATTATCAAAGATATTATGAAATGTCACCAAGTCTTTTTGAAAAACATTTTGTAGTGGGTCCCTGGGTTTTTACATCACTGATTCTGCTGAGAATACTTACAGCATGTCTTTTTATTTTGTCTGTCTGTTAATGAGGGATTTGTGGAGGCGAAAAATATGTTTTTATTTTGAAGTAAAAAGATAAATCAATATTTAATTGAATACTTACAGCTACTTGGATTATTATTCCATAATCTCATGAGTGAGATAATACACACACACACACACACACACACACCCTATATATAATACATATCTTATAGTTAATCAACTATCCAACTAAATTGTCAAAGTAAATTGTAAAAAAAAAAAAAAATGTTGATGTTGATTTAATAGTTTACATTAATGATACAAATGCACATTGTTCTTAAGGAGGCTTCTTCCCCATCTTCCCACACCTTATGAAAACATTACCAAAGTTGTGTAGAGAGTTGTTCATTCTTCAGACTGTAGAGGGCAGATTTGAAAGGAAACGCTATAAACTACAACAAGAAATTCATGTTTAGTGTATTATGTGCAAAATATAAACAAATCAGTTGTTATAATAAATTGGTGTTAACAGGTTTAGCACAGTTTTGCATTGTTTTGTTCTCTTTTTGGCAGTGTCAGGTAAAGTGAACAGATTTACGTTTGTATCTTATCAGAAATCAGTGATGCAAAGCAAAAGCTTCTATGTAGATTAAAATCGAGGGCTGTGCCACTCTTACAATTTAGCTTTCCTACAAACCTCCACTTCAATTCCAGTAAAAAGATGAACTTGTCATGAGATGAATTGTGCGCATGCATGCGAAGAAGTGCTAGTCTGCAAATTGTGTGTGTGACAAGTTTCATTTTCAGAAGAGCCTTTGCTCAGCACAAAAAGAGCGTATCATGTGTATTGACAAAAGAGGAGCGGAAAGCTCTTAGTGATAATTGGAACTGGCCAGCCAGCGTGCAGCAGAGGTCAGAGCTCAGAAACCAGACGGCTGAATTCAAAAGGTCTGTGCCAAAATGGTTTCACACATTCCAGTAGGTATACAATAGTTAAAAAATCATTTCCAACCAGATGTGATCTGCAAAAGAGTAATACGACACTGCAGATTTTACTCAGACTGCACTGCCAGTCCATCATTAGCAAGCTCAGGGGTGCTCAATACTGTTCCTGGAGATCTACCTACATACAGAGTTCAGACACAACCCTGATTCAGCACACCTATCTGTAATTATCAAGTGCTCCTGAAGATCTTAATTAGTGTTAGTTGTATTTTATCAGGGTTAGGGGCTGGACTTTGCAGGCCAATAGATCTCGAGGAGAAGGATTGGACACCCATGAGCTAGATATAGATAGTATTGAATAGAGTGCAGCAGAAATAAATCACAAAAAAAAAAAAAAAAAAAAAAACTGAAATAAGTTCGCATTTTTGCATTTCCTGTTCCATTGTCTTGAAGTCAATGTTTTTTTTTTTTATTAAATGCCTGAAATACGGTCTTTGGTGAATATAAGCTTAGGGTATTTTCTTGTTATATTGTACTATACAAAAACAAATTAGTAATAGCCCACTTGTGATTGTTTTTTAAGATTTGATGTGTCTTGAAAAAGATGTTTGCAAACCAGGGGGTAATGAGAGAGATGTTTTCATGGACAATAGACATCATTAAATATTCTAACTCAGATTTTCCAACTTGTAGATTTTTAAATAAACATCAAAAGAGTTGTCAGAAGCTTAATTTGACTATGGTAGAGTTTGTTTATATATTATTTAACTTTAGCGTTTTACTTCTGGTGATTGTATTTAGATTTTAAATTATGTGTATTCATTTGTGAATATTATCATGTCTTTTATTAGATATAGAAACTATTTTCTGCAATAATCCTAAAGCTAATGGAAAACTCTTATTGGCTCTTTGTCCAGGAAAGCAGGGTAAAAAAATACATACTCACTGCAACACTGTTTAGTGGAACAAATACTGTAACAATACCAAGAGCCCAAACATAACCAGTGATTGGTCCATGTTTCAGTCAATGCACAGGCACACCAAATACCATCTGCAAAACACTTACATTTGGCAAACTTACCAAATAGTATAATTTTAAAGAAATAATTTAGTGAAAATGTGCAAAGGTACATGATTGGTGTGTGTATTGTATATGACAATCCAGCTGCCACATCAGTACAGCTATGACTCCTACACTTGATGGGATGTGTAAATTCTTCTGAAAAGGCCCATTCCTCTTTTACAAATGAAGTGAGCCTCTTTCATCAGGATCAATATATGCCTGAGATCCTGCCAGGCCGGGAATCATAAATCTGACTTGCAGTGAGAAGGAAAGCGAGCAAGAACGAGAGAAAGGGCAGATGGGAAAGGGAGGATGAGAGAGACGACGGCTCCTCTTAGCCTAATGGAGGACGGTTCAAAAGTTTAACACGCCGGCCACCCGCTCACGTCTTTATAACCTCTTTGAGTCATAGTTTGTGGGTGAGGGCCGATCACATCGATGGCCATTAAACCAACTGGGGTGGGGTGGGGGAGGGATGGGTATGGTGGATGCATTAGAGAAATTGGTCCTGGCTGCCTGAGACGGCATACTGTACTGAAGTAATTACAACTGCTGGAGGGATGCTGCGGCCAGTGGGTGTGTGTGTGTGTGTGTATGCATGCGTGTCCGGAATAGTCTGCCGCAGAGGGTCCAGGCCCCGCCCTTCCATCTCTCCAGCAAAGCGTCTGCCAACGGGATAGGGCTGAGGCTTTATTGATGAGATGGATGAGGAGGGAGATAGGGATAGAGAGACAGATGGGGCTTCTGTCCAGGCCATGGCAGTGTTGTGGAGCCTGCGCTCAGGGATGCCGCCAGCGTGGCCAGCTTCCACTGATTAGCAGCAGCAGGAGCTCCAGCACCAGTGATGATGGTGATGCACGCCCACAGAGGATTTGAGCTCGGCTGAGGCATCTCAAGAGACATCCACCTGCAGGATGGGACTCGCCTGCTTCAAGTCCTGGAAGTACAACAGCGGTGCACAGAAAGGTGAGCGAGTGCTTCGCTACTTCCCACCGGTGTATTAGTTGTTCAGACAGTGTGAACTTGAGAAAACTTTTTTGCAGCATAATACATTTTATATATAGACATTTGATTATATTGCATGTTATATAACTAGAGAGAGAGAGTATACATATTTTCAATATTCAGAATTAAGATAAACTATACATATTGAGGAGTGCTCATAACTAGCAGCTTAACCTGAAAGACATGGTTTGCATGAGTTTCTGGGTCAAGCGATTACTTCCAGTGCTTGAAGGGAAGCAGTACGTGAAGGACAGACTCCATGTCACATTGACAGAGTTTTCACTTATGAATACATTAAAGCAGAGAAGCGACAGGTAGATTTCTGGTTTGTCTTTATGGGCAGGAGAGGATTTCAAAATAATGTGTATGAAAAGACTTGGGTGGAACAAGCAAACAGAGTTGACTAAATCATTGTAAATACAGAGAGATCTGAAAATGAGGATAGATGACATGAATGTGAAAACCTGAAGTCTGCGGAACAGCTCTGCTGTTATATATTTTGCTTGCAGCAAGTAATGTTATTGCTACAAATAACACCCCCAACAGGCAACTTAGAAGAATGCAAAGTAGCCTATTAGATGAGTCATGCGTGATAAAATTCTGCATTGTACCATGGATTAGAAAAAAAGTATTTCTAATTCATGCAAACATGAATCAGAAAAAAAGTCTTTATAATTCATGCAAACATGAGGAAAACTAGGCTGTTGTTTTTACGCCACATAACCACTTTAAGGAAGCATTTGCCATTGTTTCAATTACTGAGCTATAAAAACAAGAGTCCCTAACCCCCCATGCTACTCTTTATTACATGCAGACTTCCTGTCTATTACATAGATTGTGTCAATGAACCGACTACTTACACTGGTTATCATATTTATCCTCAAGTACTTGTACTGAAACAGATAAACGAAAAGAAAATTCTGTCATTATTTACCCTCATGTTTTTCCAAACCTTATAACTTTCTTATATGGAACATAAAAGGAGATGTCAAGCAGAATGTTAATGCAGCACTTTTCCATATATGCTGAAAGGATTCTGCTCAAAAAATAACCAAAAAAGCCAGATAAAATACAACTTTGCACTATATTCCAGGTCTTCTGAAGACAAATGATGTGAATCATCCCCATTTGAGATTTGACATCGGTAAAAATAACCTTCTCACTTTAGGCTTCTTGGCAGGTCTTCCAGTTCTATCAAACCTTTACAATTAATACAGAACACGGCAGCAAGATACATTTTTAATGCGCCAAAAATAATGCACATCACATCTTTGTTTAATACATTGCACTGGCTACCAATGGCTGCTCGCATAAAACTCAAGGCATTATGTTTGCCTACAAAACCACCACTGGCTCTGCACCCATTTACTTAAATTCATTACTTCAGACTAATGTGCCTCTCCAGAAGCTTGCGTTCTGCAAGTGAACATCGCTTTAATGTGCAATCACAAAAAAACCACAAAATCACTTTTTAATTTCAACTTTTGAAATTAAATGTTCCCTCCTGCTGGAATGACCTCTAACTCTAACACTTTCTATTCTAATTCTATTCTTTAAAAAAGTGTCCCTTGTAGACTTTACTAACTGATTGTTTTCTTAAAAAAAAAACCCCACTAATTTCTCTAATCTTTTTGTATTCTATCTGTTTCTTTTCATTATACAATTAACGAAAGAAAAAAAACACCTTTAACACTAGCTTGCTCTATTCTTTTTCTATTCTATCTGTTTCCTTTTTATTAATTATATGATTTAAAAAAACAAAAACCTTGCTACATGTATTGCATTAAGCTAACTGAGACTTGTTATAGCACTTGTATATCATTGCCTGTCCTCATTTGTAAGGTGCTTTGGATAAAAGCGTCTGCTAAATGACTAAACGTAATGGAATTTCTGGAGCTTTACAAAGTTGTATCATCATATGGAAGAACACTGTAAACATCTCTTTTTTTATGTGTGTTCCATTGGCGGATTTGGGTTTGAGTCATACAGTCAAGACACAAGCTTAATAAATAAATGAATTGACATTTTTGAGTGAAATATCATTTTATGTCCATATTCTTTGCCAGTATTTTTAGCAAATACTTATCAGTGACTCTCAAAGGATTTGATCCCCACTGTGGCGGTGACTGCTCTGAATCTGTGAAATGCCCTTTCATGGCATTTCAATGCTCTCCTTTTAATATCATTATTGCTTAGGCCAGCCTCAGCAAGTGGTCGGTATTGATAAACCACTTAGCTGGAGTTTTACAGCTCTCGTCTTGTTACAGAAAGTGTCCTCTTTGGGATTAATTACTGCACTCTACTTGCAAATGTGAGTGGAATCTGGGGCATACTTTAATTGTGACCGAGACCCATCTTGTGATTAATATTGTCTCTGAGAGATGCATGAAGGAGAAAAAAATGGCAAGAGTTTTTAATTTAATTCTGAAGATCAATGCTCTCCTTTCCCCTCACCGAACTCTTGTGGTGCTTAAAGATAAGAAATAGTGATCGGATTCATCGTGGGCTGTCTTCCAGTTAGCTCACTGATGGACTTGAAGGACACAATGGCCATTATGGACGAACAGAGATTTTTCACACAGTGAAGCTATATGCGCCACTTAGCTTTAGCCTTACTCCACTCAAAAGACAAAGATTTGATGTTGTATACAGTATAAAGAAAGAAGTATCATTAAAAACACTAGCGTAATATTCTCTTCTTAATACAAACCTTCTAAATTCAAACCCCCAATTTCTACTTTTGGGTACTTTGTTGCTGTGGGATTGTTAAACTAACCTTTTCAATGTATTTTCCCACTGTCTTTCCATTTAGAAGGAAACAGGGATGTACTGGTTAGTCCTGGCTCATATTTCTTCCTGTCAAACAGCTGTGGTCAGGGGGAGGAATGGCTGAAGAGCCTAAATAAGGGCGTCTGGATTCCTTTTACAGGTACACACACACACACACCAGAATATCTGACTAATTCTATTTCTACACTCAGTGGTCTCTGGAAAATCCAGGCCTGTGCGGGTCATTCTCATGATGAAACACTTCATAGTTTAACATTCAGTGTGACGATGAAACAGCAGATCCATCCAATCAGTCTTCAGGATTCCAGCCATAGACATAACAACCCATTCACACAATACACACACATTCCAGACATTTCCAAATCATGGGCCATTTATTGCACACTCTAATGACTAGCCTCCTCACAGACCGCACTTTGTCTACCATGTTCGCAAACCTCACAAAATGCTGAAAAACACATGCTGCTAGAGCTGATGTCATTCAAAACAGCAAATATTGAGAATTGTCCTCGTGATTTCTGCAAACGAAGTTGGCAAGTGTTTTCCAGCCAGTGTCATTTAGAGTTCAAGCACCATCTCATGAACTTTTCTCAGTGGTTCAGTCTTCTCCTACTCTTTTACTTACAGCATATGTTGGCGTGAGAGCTCATGGGCGGCAGCTGTGTGTTCATCTTGGCAGTGTGCCTGGGAATAATGATGTTATAGTACACCTTGGTTTTCTCATGAGAGCCATCAACCCCCATCACATCCATACAATGAAATAGCTTTGTGAATGCAAGACACTACAACAGTCATACAAATATCTATTTTCAATAAGAATGTATGCATTTAAACAGGAAACAAATATCGATCAATCCCAAATCTTCATTCAAACAATCCAAAAACTGATTACAAAATGTTTTTCCATGGCAATAGAAGTCATATTTTACCTGAGTTTGAGTAAATGTTACTTAAACTGTTTAGATTTATAAACTACTATAACTTAATTTGATTTAGTGAATCAAAACGGCATACAGTGCAAACAGTACAATCCCATTTATGAACAAATGGATTGGAATGAGCTGGCCTTTTTAATCATTCAAAATGACTTTTTACTTTAGTGTCTAATTGATTGTCAGTTTTACTTCAGCTGGTATCCACAGAGCAGTGTTGGTTGTGTTGATTATATCTGTACAAAATTATATTTAACAGATATAATCCTTGATTATAGAAAAACATGTATATATCTTATATCTGTTAAATAGGAATTTAATTACATTTGGGTTCTGTTGTTAGTTTTTCAAATTAATAAAAAATTTTTTTTACCAAGTCAGAAGGTTAATTGTATAATGTACAGCATTAGTATAGAGAGAATTTCTCACATATGCAAGCAAACGGATATTATAGCTGAAATATGCCCAAATGAATCAAAATTTAATTAAGAGCTTGTACCCACCCTATAGTATTCATCTACAGTGCCGTGAAAAGGTTTTTGCCCCCTTCCTTCCTTTTTTTTTTCATTTTTGCATATTTGTCAGACTTAAAAGATTCAGATCATCAAACTAGTTTTAATATTACACCAAGATAACCCGGGTTAATACAAAATGCAGTTTTGAAATAATGATTTCAATTATTTGTAGGGAAAAAAGCTGTCCAAACCAAACCTGCCTGGCTTTTCGTGAAAAAGTAATTATCCCCTAAATCTAATAGCTGGTTGTACCACCCTTGGCAGCAACAACTGCAATCAAGTGTTTGCAATAACTGGCAATGCGTCTTTCACAATGCTGTGAATTCATTTTGTACCACTTTTCGAATTATTTTAATTCAGCCACATTGGAGGGTTTTCAAGCATGAAAGGACTGTTTAAAGCTCATGCCATAGCATCTCAGTCCAAACTTTGACTTGGCCTGTCCAAAACCTTAATTTAGTTTTTCTTGAGCCATTCAGAGGTGGTCTTGTCGGTGTGTTTGAGATCATTGTTCTGCTGCATAACCCAAGTGAGCTTGAGATGACAAGCTGACGGCCGGACATTCTCCTTCAGGATTTTCTGATAGAGCGCAGAATTCATGGTTTTGTCTTATCAACAAAAGTTTTTAGGATAATTAAAATTTGTGATTGTGTAAAGGTGATTCAAGCCTTTTTATTTTTTGGCCTGCAGCGGCTTTTGGCCTTGGATTTCTCCCATGGATGTCTCTTTCTTACTGTTGAATCATGAACACTGACCTTGACTGACACAAGCGAGGCCTGCACTTCTTTAGATGTTGTTCTGGGTTCTTTTATGACCTCCTGGATGAGTTGTCGTTGCACTCTTGGAGTAATTTTAGTTGGCCGACCACTCCTGGGCTGGTTCACTTCCACAGGTTCACAAGTTTTGTCCATTTGTGGATAATGGCTCTGACCATGTTTGCTGGAGTCCCAAGGCCTTAGAAACGGCTTTATACCCCTTTCCAGACTGATACATGTCAACTATTTTGTTTCTCATCCTTCCTTGAATTTCTTTAGATCACGGCATGATGTTCAGTGTTTGGACAGCTTTTTTTCCTAAATAAATGAAATCATTATCTAAAAACTGCATTTTGTATTTACTTACATTATCTTTGTGTAATATTCAGATTTGTTTGATGATCTGAGTCTTTTAAGCGTGACCAAAAAAAATAAAAAAAAAAACCCACAAAAGGGGCAAAATCCTTTCCGTGGAACTAAATATAATGCATTTAAAGTGCCCCATTATTGATTTTTCAAAATGACCTTTAATGCAGTGTTTAACACAGCTCTAAGTGAATGAAAACATCTTGCAAAGTTTTAAATCTGAAAGTGTACCGTGTGTGAAGTTACTTTCTCTCAAAAGAAAGAGTCGACTCTGAATCATTTAAATGAGTCCTTTTTAAAACACATCCCAAGCCATGTCATGTTGATGTAAACATGAAACATTTGCATATTACCGGGCCATTTGTTGTGCGTGCAGACCTGGGAAAACTTGATTTATGCGTTGGTCTGAATGAAAATGCTAATTCATTCTTTGCCACTATAGGTGCCACTCTTGGAGCGGTAAAAATAGCTGTTTCCCTGGCTGTACACACAAATCAGCACTGCTCTCCCAAACACTGCTTTATCAGATATTACAGGCATGATGAAATGGAAATTAAATCTACCAAGCAGACCAATCACCACAGATTAGCATGAAAAACTGAATCGCTGAGCGAATCGTTTAGTAGGCGTTGAGCAAATAAGGTAAAAATAAATGCATATTATAAGACCAAAAACCAAAATATGAACCTTTCATAATCGTAACCCATGATAGGGGCACTTTAATGACAATTGTTTTATCTAACATAACCCAAACACACAGTAGATTTGATGTTATTTTACAAAGACAGTCTTTTAAATCTAATCCAGGTGAAAAATATTACACTTCCATAATGTAACATTACTTAAAGTGCTCTTTTTTAGCGCACTAGTTTTGTACTTAACTAAAATGAATCTTTACTACTTCTTAAGATAAACTTATGATCATCTTATTCTACTCACCTGTGCTATTTTGGGACACCATGAATATAAACTAAACTGATTTTAACATACTTATTTAACTATTTGAAAAAATGATGTGTGTATTAATGTATGAAAGATGGTTCAAGTGTACTACAAGTGGTAAATTAATACTTTTTTTAATACAGAGATACATTAAAAGTGTATTCTAGTTCAGATTTATTGTGTCCCAAAATAGCAAAATTGAGTACACTTATATGATCGGAAGTTTATCTTAAGTACTAAAGAATCAGTTTTACCGTATAATGTACAAAATAATGGTGTGCAAGAATAGAGCACATTAAGTATATTATGGAAGTGCACTTTTTTTCACCTTGGAAAGTCTTTTCCTGTACATGCAAAGTTGAGCTGAATGGAAAACTCGAGTTTCAGAGTCCATGTTGCTGCTTATTTCCCAGGAGAGATTAACATTCCCAATGAATTCCCTACATTACCTCTCCAACATAACTCCACACAGCTCTGGGGCTCCTAAAAGGTGAGAGATGGCCCTCCAGATAACACCACCACATTCACATGCACCGCACACTCACTCGGCCAACGTCTAAGGATCTGTTTTAGACTGGGATTCTCATCAGGGGCCAAGTTACTGGGCACAAATGTTTAAAAAGGGTTTGAGGGGTGTGTTCAGCCGTGTCCAGTGGAAACTTCTTGGATTCAAGCCATGTGAGGTACACAGGGACAGAGAGAAAGAAAGGAAGATATAGCAGAAAGTTCTAGCTCATTTATTTTTAGTCAATCTGTGTTTTGTGGCGTTACTGATTCATGGTGAGGGGACAGAAATAGGGGAAACAGAAGGTGTTGGCGCCACCTTGGCCACACTCCAGTAACCCTGCAGTGGAGTAGCTCAATACAGATAAGAGGTCGCAAGAAAGCAGACAGGAAACAAAGAAAGAAAGATTATAGGAGACGTACTTTTAGAGAAAGTATAACCGTGTTTGAAATTCAGTTAGGGAGGCGGATTTAATTTGACAGTAAACCGAGGAGGTGCTGACTCACGTCACTGGAGACTCTGGACAATTAAGTCCAGAAAAACATAACCTCCCCTCAAACGCGAACACAGACAAGTCTCTGTTGATGTCACCATCAATGATGGCATATGACTGAGACATCCACTTCAAGAGGCAGCGTCACAGGGAACATCTACTTTGAACTAGACTTATTCCCATTTTATTGAAAAGCTCCCAAAGGAAGAAACCTGGAATGGTATAAGAGGTCGAGCACTGGATGGACAACAGTGTGGAAGAAGTGCTTTCATGATTGGGATGCATGTAAAAGTGCGACAAGTTGTTTTTTGATCAATTGTTCATTCAACTTTTGGACTCTTAGTAACTAAAACTGAAAGAAATGTCCTCAAAATAAGGTGTGTACTTGAACAATGCCTCCTCTTTCATAATGAGGACTGTCATCTGATTTGGAATGCTGATATATCCGATAAGCTCGCATATCTGAGCTGGAGGGTCAGTGTTGCACATCGGCAGGAGAGAGAGAGAGCTTCTCTTCGGTGCACTAAGCCTCATCACCTTACCTGCAGACAGGAGAGCGAGAGAGAGGGAGGAGGAAGAGCAAAGGGAAAGGAACATCCAGTTCTAGACCAAACAAGTTTGCAAAACATGAGCAAAAGGGATTTAGGTTCAATGAGGACATTGGTACGGTGCCAGATTCAAGATCGCTACGAAGACTGAAAACATCACAGGGTGAGGTCAGGATAGCGGATTTGTGAGTGCCCCCCAAAAAGAAGACAGAGCCAGACAGACACAATTGAAGAGACAGACAAGAAAAGATGCCTGAAAACAAACAGACAATCCAGCGGACTGGAAGCTATCTCTCTCACTCTGCTTACAGGAAGATAAAAAGGGTGCTGAGCTTCAGAAGACGTGAGTATTAAATATTAGGCAGGGAGAGCACACACCATCACACACAGAGTTGGATTTTGGTGCATTGCAGCTGCAGCGTGCATTACTCTTAAAGCCGAACATTATTATTGTTTTATGCATCCGTCCCATTTCTGTGGACTCAACACGATCTTCAATTTATGCTCTTGAGGTTAACAGCTCTTGCTATTTCAGCACATCTCAGTTAACAAAATTAGGTAACTAAGAAGAAGCTAAACGGGGTCTGATGCTGACAGCTCTATACCTGTATTTTACCATCACAGGTGTATTTGGTCAAAGGTTGGAGGAGACAGTCCTGTATGAGAGGAGGTATGGGGATCACATGGCTCCTTTGGTGGTGGAGCAGTGTGTTGATTTCATTCGAGAGCAGGGGCTCACAGAGGTGGGACTCTTTAGGCAGCCCGGCCAGGCCACTCTGGTTAAAGAGCTACAGGAAGCTTTTGATGCTGGGGAGAAACCATCTTTTGACAGGTAAGAGATTGACGTTAATAGACATGAGTCGTTCCATTTAGCATAATGTACATTAGCAGTGATTTGAAAACTATACAAGCTACCTAACAAGATTCAAGAAGAATTCGTCAAACTGAATTTACTTGAAAATGTTTCAAAATTCCAATTCAGTTCCTCAATTTTAAGTGAGGTAGCAGTAATTTTTCTAAGGAATTTAATGAAGTATAAGAAATTCATATTGAACAGCAATAAGTGTTCCAAGGAAAATAAAAAAAATAATTAATTAGAAAATAAAGATTCAACAAAGCAAACTTTGAATGACTTGAAAAAGCCAAGTTCGAAAGTTGAAAATGTAGCTTCATTGTGGACATGGTCAATTCAATGTAACTTATAAATTGAAAGGGAGCTGAAGTTGAAGTTTGCTCTACACTGCTGTGTGTGTATTCTCTGTATTATGAGGACCAGATATCCCTTGTGGGGAATTTTTTTTTTGTCCCCATGAGGAAACAAGTTTATAAACCATAAATGTAAAAATACAGAAAATTATATGTGAGGGGTAGATTTAGGTGTAGGGTCAAAGTTAGGGTAGGGGTAGGCAACCCGCGGCTCCCGAACCTGAATGCGGCTCTTTCATCCCTCTGCGGTGGCTCCCATGATTCCAATACTGTGTAACCCTGATATTTAAGAAAACCTAAACTCTTCCCATGCACTTTTTATGGGCAAGTGTGTTCACGTAAAAGTTTTCAAAGGGCCAATGTGAATACATCTAGATTTAAATGAAAAGTGACAGTACAGAATAATTACAGTACAGAAGCTATAAAATATATTTTCTGCCTTATTCTGTGATAAGTGGAAAAAGTGTTTGTAGTATATAAACTATTATATTAATTATACAATCATAACCATAAAATTGTCATTAGTAAAATATATCAAAAATATTATAGAAGACAAATGATTGGTTATTGTCCAGCAGTGTATTTTATTTCTTAGCCAAGTAAGAGATAAGAAAAGTATTTTTACTTTTTTTTTCAATTAGATATATATAAATATTATTAGGCCTATTATTATTATTATTTGACATTTCTGTCCCCCTCACTTCTGAAATTATTGCTATGCCCCTGCCTTATAACATTACTGAATATAACACTTTAGCTATATGCCGTGTTATCTTTATTTGGGGATCAAATATTTAGTGACTCCATGTGAATTGTATTTGTTGGGAAAGGGGCCAAAATGGCTCTTTTGACATTAAAGATTGCAGACCCCTGGGTTAGGGTAAGGGCATAGAAAATACAGTTTGGTCTGTATACAATTATGCCTATGAAATGTACCCATATTGATAGGAATATCAGTGTCTGTGTGTATGAGATATAAAAACAAATTATTTAAAGTAATTTATTAATAAAATAATGTAATTAACAAAATAAGTAAATGCAACCACAAATACTTGAATTTACTCTCGTAGTGAATACATGTTTGCTCTCCCAGCAGCACAGATGTCCACACAGTAGCATCTTTGCTAAAATTATACCTCAGGGAGCTGCCTGAACCTTTGGTGCCGTTTTCCCACTATGAAGAGTTTCTTGTATGTGGCAAAAGAATCCCCTCAGACAGAGAAAAGGTATAATAAACCATGTTAACTATCACTAACTTCAAATAGCACATGATGTTATCTGACAAATTTAAATGAAATGTGTTTTAATATTATTATATTCTGGTCATTGAGGAACCAACAATAATTTGTCTTATAATCACATCCTGTACTTTAGGGTTTGCAAGACTTGAGGAGTCTCCTTTATGAGCTACCTGTAGCAAACTTCAACCTCCTGAAATACATCTGCCAGTAAGACTGAAGTATTTTTTTTATTCAAAGGTTTAGGGGTTAGTTTTTTTTTCATATTCTTTTTATATTTATATTGGCATTTGGAGTTTTAGCCTAATGTACAATGACGTGTCTAGTCTTAAATGTTTAACATTGCTCACATCAGATAACACGGCTATGACACATCTCGGTTTCAGATTCTTAAATGATGTGCAGTCATACTCCAATGTCAACAAGATGAGTATCCAGAACTTGGCAACAGTTTTTGGGCCAAATATCCTAAGGCCCAAAGCGGAGGACCCAGAAAGTATCATTGGAGGTGAGAAATATTTAGGTCTCCATAAATATGGTTTGTGGCAACACCAAATAAAATCCTGGCTTCAGCTGAGATTTAGATAGCTCTAACTACTAAAGTTAAGTGTATGTACTCATGATTTGAGGTCATATGAAACTGTTTTCCTTAAATCTGTATGGAATGCACTTACTCATACCACTCTTCTTTACTAGGGGCAGCAGTTGTGCAACATCTAATGTCTGAACTGATCCGTGAGCACAGCTTGCTCTTCTCCAGAGAGAACTGCAACCCTCCTGAAACGTCTTTACAAGCCGCCCTCCCCATACAAAGACACAGTAACCTTGTGGAATGGGTGCACGAACCACCTGCCCACATGAGGCAACCTCTGTTGAGCAAAGATCAAATGGTCCTTCGAGACCAGACTGTAGCCTGTCCACATGAACACTCTCTATCGTTAAACACAAAGAGGAGAGGGTCTTTTCAAAGCCCTTGTAACAAAAACATTGCCCACCCATCAGAGGCAGAGCAACAACGTGAAGAGAACTCTTCACCAACCAGCTCTGCTCTGATTTATGACAACTACAGTCAGAACAGCCCAGCACAAGAATCTCTCAATACAAGGCATGTACCTACACCCTCAACCCCACTACCTGTCACTACTGCCTGCTCTTCTTTGAGCAAAGAACTGGAAGCTGGAGTTCAAATGTGTATGCAGTCAAGGAGCTGGCCTGACATCGAAGAACTTAGCTGTGGACCAGAAAAAGCGCTAGGGAAAAGTGGAGGCAGCAGTGAAGCCCAAGATAGTACCTTATCTGTCTATGACAACATAGTTACTAAGGAGCAGGGGGAGCAATATATAGAGGACAGGGAGGCCAAAGGTACTGCCAATGTGGCTGAGAGCAGCAGCTCTTGGTCCTCTTGTGAGATTGTGCCTTTGGATGGGGGCAGTGGGAGCGGTGGAGCTGCAAGCCCTCGCAATGTCTCCCCAGAGCAGTTCTCCTCATTCAGAATGGACTCTAGAGAGGAAGAGCTTTGCCCTAACTCCCCTGCCTCATCCTCTGCTCCTACAGATGCACCTTTAAGCACCGGCAGCAGCGAAGTCTTTTTACCAAATGCTCCCCAAGAGCTCCTGGGCTTTCCAGCTTCCCATGCAATGCAGTGCCTTGTTGCAGGGCTTCGTCAACAGATGACCAGACAAAAGGCGGAGTACGAGGCAAAAATTAACAGGTAAGATCACTAAATCAGTTGTCTTGGTAACTGACAACAGGGATTGCAAAAGCAAAACAGTTGCAAAAACAAAATGGACTGCAGATATAGGCAACATTGGTTCTAGAGTGCCTTTGTCCTGCAGGGTTTAGTTCCCACTTGCCTGTAGCCTTAGTGATTCTGAAGACCTTGATTAGCTTATGTGTTTGGTTAGGGTTGGAGATTAACTCTGCAGGACAGTGCCACTCCAGGACTGACTTTGCCCATAAATGTCAGTTCAAAAATTACAGTGAGGTGTGTTGGAGCACTAGTGGATCTGAATGGGGTAGGATGGTAGCTCTCTAGTAGCAGGATTGGCTACACCTGCATTAACGCAGTCTCTCCCAACCCTGTTCCTGAAGAAACACCAGCAGTACACATTCTGTAACCTTACTTTTCAGGTCTGAGTCTCTAACAAGCCAAGAAGTTGAGTCGAGTGTGTATGATTCAGAAGAGTAAATTTTTTTCCGATGTTAGTTTAGCGTTCAGGGTTGAGAAACACTGGACTGATAAATAAGCATACCTGAACACAGTATGGTTTCTCCATTCTCTGTCACCAGGCTGGAGCAGAGGAACAAGGTACTTCAGGGGGAAGTTGCAGGGCTTCGCTCAACTCTGGAGCAGCAGCGGCGCTGGGTCAGTGTGTCGGAGATCAAAATGAGAAATGTAGAGCGAGCCCGTGTAGATGCTGATAGACGGAACACCACTCTGCAACAGGAAATGGAGCAGTTTTTCGAAACATTTGGCGAGCTTAACGCAGAGGCCCGGAAAACCAGTCGCATTGTTCAGAGTTTTTGAAACATTCACGTGCTGTGCTACAAGACCAGTCTTAGTAGCATATTAATGTTTAATTGTTTTAAAGCAGTGTTTTTTAAACTCTGGTCATGGGAGCATCCCCAGTAGCATACATTTTCGATGTCTTTGTTATTCGATACATCCATTTCAAGTCGGGGAATTTCAACTAACACACCGAGGAGTGGAATTAGGAAGACATAAAACATGTTCAGTGTTACAAGTACTCCCAAGTCAAGGGTTGGGAAACAGCTATATAGTAATAACTGTTATAAAAAAAACAAAATAAAAAAAAAAACAGGACACTTTTTCAGGGCTGTAGAAATGAGGATGCATTCCTGAGGGAAACCATTGCCCCACTTTCAAGAACAGTTCTGTTGCCTGAACGGATGTGGAGACCAGCATGCTCCAAATAATACTAAAGGCAATTTTTTTGCCATTTGAGTGATCAAAGACTGTGGAATGATCCAAAGTAAGATAAAATTTCATGTCTAGTAAGCATGGATGTCATATTCGAGACAATAGATTCAAATGAAAACTTGTCAGTAAGCATTTTATTTAATTGGAACCTGTGTAGGTAACGCAACACACAGTCATACCTTGTACACAAACAGTTCATACTCTGAATGCATTTGTACCATATTAAATAAAACATAAAACAAACAGTACTTTGAGCTTTTTATTTGGCCAGTTGTAACAGATGTAACCTTTATTTTTTACACAGAGAAAAGAAGTCTCACTCTGTTTTTTTTAGATGGAGGATAATTTAAGGTTTTGCATATGTTTCAGGCAGGTTTTTGATTTGGGTAACTCCCATCATAGTCCACTGACAGGGCACCCATATGTAGCACAATACAAAACACGTGATAGCTAAACAGACATTACTAGCACGGAGCAGTTTGATATCTATTCCTTTTAGAGGATTTGATTGCTGAACATGAGAACTTGTTTTCTTAAGACCAACTCACTCTGCACCGACAAGACATGACTCCCAGACACGTTTGTCTGGTTTTGTCAGATCAGTGTGTTACCCCTGTTGGTGTCTGTTTACGTTGGCCAGTGCTTTTTCACCAACTGAACATATTAAATCTGCGTTTGTCGGAGGGTGGAATGTCTGAGAAGTGACATACTGTAATAGGTTGGCTGTCAGAATCTCTTAGTGCAGTGTGAACTGGCCTTTATGAAGATAGTCTGAGAAGTAAATTAATATCTTAAATGTGAATAATTCTTCAAGTCATTACTGATTCCACCCCTGGTGACAGATTGTCAGTGACAAAAACACCGTTAACATTCACAAACACGCACCCTCTCCCCCATGGGAAACAGACACCTAAAAGAAGAGAAAGTAAGCCCTTGAGAAAGTGTGAGCCAGCTTTGTTTCGTCATCTTGAAGGTCTCAGTGCTGCAGAGGTCCATCACGAGTGTTCATAACAGGAATCAATGAGTCCACAACAGCAAAACTAATTTGCATGAGGCTCAGAAATTAGAATGGAACACAATGCACTATTGTGTAAAATATTATCACTGTGCCTTACAGCAAGGTGAAGCACCAAAAGAAATCTCACAAGCTCAAGCAGAGCAGGAAATGTGATGTTTGAGAAAACGGACAAAGTAGCATGGGTAGCAAACAACCCAGCCTGCTAAAAAAAAAAGAACTTGATAGTAGGTACTGTACATTACCATCAATAATTTTGTGATCTCCAAACCAAGCTGTAGAGACACTGATAGTGAGAAGCTTTAGGCATGAAAATTATGGTGATGCTAAGTTCATCCTCCAGTCCTGTCCATCAGTGAAGGATCTACCTACTGATATTCCCATTTCAGTCTGTCAGAAGAGCTTGGAGGCACACAAACTCAATGCATTTATATTATCCTCCAGAGGCTTTCCAATCATTTACAACCAGAAGACAGGTTTCTGCAATGACCTCAAGTCTGGGATGAAGAGGGCTTGTGTTATCATGCATAAAAATTAACGTAGAGTACAGGACACTTCATCATACATATCTACAACACTGGAGGGAAAAGAATGCAGAGAGGCTGAGTAAACTGATGAAACGGTGGGTTTCCATCATGAATACCACTGTTAAAGAATCACACAGTCCAAAACAGGTCTCTAAGCAGATGGTTACCCACAGTATGTCACTGAATCGCAAGTCTGCAAACATTAACCTAAGGATGTAGAGACATGTATAAAGGAAATGAAATGATATGGCCTTGATAATTCACACATACTTGAAAATCTGTCAGTGTTTTACTGAGAGGACATCTTTAAGAAGAGGAAACTGAAGAAATAAAAATCAGCTGACAAATCAGCTATAAAAAATAAAATAAAAAAAGGAAAGGAACCATAAATTTGCGTTGTACATTCTTATGGGCTTTTCAAGTTGGAGGAGATTAAAAAAGGCAATGGTTTGCATTAGCTCATGCAATTAAATGTACAATCTTACGAGATAAATCACGATCTTGTCAGCGGTGTGATTAATTATTCTTGGAATAAGGAATAGGGGCCTTGATTAGGATGTTGCATCCAAAGTTTTCTATTGGACATCTAGAAGTTTTTGTTCTTATTGTTCTTATTCTTTTTTAAACAGTATTCTCACTTTTAAACATCTGTGCAATTTTCTTTTTAAATCAATTTCAAGTCCCATTCACATAGTTTGTTTTAAAGTACATATGCTAAAGCATATTCAGAAGCTGTAAAATTCTTTCCACACAGCACAAAGAAAGACAAACTGAACATTTACACAAAATCTATGTACGTATATATACACGACTATACCCTAACAAACTGAAAAGCATCATTAGGTTCTCTTTTAAAATGGGTGTATGGTGACTATGTACAGAGGCAGGCACTATAGTTCTGTTTCTAGGTGTGTTTAGGCATATTTCAGTGATCTGTAGTTACAATAGTTGTCTAGTAAGTGTTCTTTGTTAATATCATGCAGCAATACTTATAACAGGAACTCATTCCAAAGGGACTGACTAGCTATAAAGTTGTCCAAGAATTTATATCTGTGCTTCTTTTAGGTGATGAAATGAACGGTAATAAAAGCTACATCGCACAGAGAGAGAGAGGACATAAATGACAGGGATAAATCCAGATATTACACATGCTGCTGCAATAACGCCACTAGACTTATTTTTAGATATGAAGTGAAATGTGAATGCATTAAATCATAAACCTATTATTTATTATTTGCCCATTTAGGAACAGTTTTTTTTAATGTAAAACTAAGACTGTGAAGATGCAGTCAAACATAAAAGAAAAGAATAATAAAGATTTTAGATTTTGCTGTTGGTGTGTAACTGAGCTTTAGCCACAACAGACTTGTCTAAGAGCAAATATTACACAAATGTCTGATACAAGCGAGAGAAAACAGCCCCTTAAAAGCAAGAGTGAAGGATTACGAGGGTAAACTTGAAGCTGAATGAACGTGCACCCCCTGTTGGCTTCAGTCAAGACCACGGCATGGCCCACACAGGTGATGGAGAGGGATGTGACATAAGCGAGAAGACGGGGGAGGTTGAAGCCACTCAAGTCACTCCTCTAATGGTCCTGTGAGGGTGTCGATGCAGGAGCTGTCGGTGTCTGAGGCCAAAGTCTGCTCCGTTGACATGGACGAGATGTCGTTAATAGAGGATGACTGGGAGGCAGTGGTGCTGCTGTTCACAGTACTGTCTACTACACAGAATGCAATGCATCAAAATTAGGGCAACTAAATTGAATGTGCTAAAGATAAACTTCTACTGAATGCAGTTAACCTATTTTATTGTTTTTGTGTTCCAAATGTTTCTCTGTAAATGATTTTAACAAAATACATGATACCAGTGAGTTTGAGAGACCAGTCCGACACCTGTTTACTCTTTTCCTCACCAGCTTAATTTTGTTTTTGCCAGCCACCGGCAGCATTTTTCAGTTTCACAAAAGTTTAAATTTCCCCCAGAATATGCCAAAACAGAGTCTGCTTTAAAACAAGCTGAGGAAATTGCTTTTTGTAAAAGACCATGTCTGGAGCAGATTCAGTATAATGATCAAAACAAAGATGGAATAGATTGCTTCCAACAACACATCCAAAGATTGCAGGGTCGTTTACCACTTTCTGGATCGACATTTCATTAAGTAATGATAGGCAGTTTTGATTTACATGCTGTTTAATGCTTGATGATCTTGTTATTTTACAAATGAATCTGCTTATATATGCAACTGCTTGTTACTGCTTCTTCGCTGTGTTTTGATCGAGACTAAAGATGCGTAATAGTGCCTCCTACCATACACCAGTGAAAATTGTCAGAGAAGCATCTCATAATTGATGGAAAATTTTGTCTTCGGCAGGGAAAGAATTGAATTCTAAATAAGCAACTTGCGTATCACAAGAACGCCACATTGTTAAATTTTATGTCCATGTCAGCTTAAGACCTTTTCTGTTTTTTTGACTCTACAGGTACTGATTTTCCTGTTATCTTTGCTGGTAAAGCACGATAAAAAGTGTTCCACTGTCTAATGTTCTCTCTTTACAACAATAAATTACACTACGCAACTAGCTTTTCTATAGAGGTGACAGCCAACGAGCATGAGGATTCTAAACAACATTTAGCGAAACACTAAAATTAGTGGCTAAATGTCCATTCAGTAGTTTGGATCCAATTCCAATCCAAGTTTTAGACCTTAAAGGGATAGTTCACCCAAAAATCTAAATTCTGACATTAACTATTCACCCTCATGTCGTCCAAACCCATAAGACCTTCGTTTATCTTCAGAAGATGAATTAAGATATTTTTTGATGAATCTCTGACCCTCATGTAGACAGCAAGGATGCTCACACGATCCAGGTCCAGAAACATTTAACGTATGCTACTCTGTATCAGCAGCAACGCACTTATACGTTGTTTACACTTTGATCTGTACGTAATGTATCCGTGTGGTACTGCTGACACAGAACAGCTTAAGTAGTTTACGTTTAGATAAAAGCAAACTCATACACTGTGATATTCTCCAAAACGGTGCTATATGTGATGTGATGTGGCGGAGACAAATTGTTGAATAAAGTCGTTATTTTAGTTTTCTTTGCACACAAAAAGTTTTCTCGTAGCTTCGTAAAATTACAGTTGAACCACTGATGTCACATGGATTATTTTAACAATGTCCTTGATCGTGGTAGTATCCTTACTGTTTATGGGATGGTCAGAGAGCTCTCAGAATTCATCAAAAATATCTTAATTTGTCTTCTCAAGATAAACGAAGGTCTTATGGGTTTGGAACAACATGAGGGTGAATACTTAATGTCATCATTTAGATTTTTGGGTGAATTATCCCTTTAAGGTCTAAAACTTTTTACATTCGATCCAAACTACTGAATGCACCTTTAGCCACTACATTTTTTAAATAAATAAATCAGAGACTTTTAGTGAAAGTGAAGGTTCTTTTGAACAAGTATGGTAAAATTTTAACAAATTACTTAAATTACGGTTACAATTTTTATAGTAGGTTTATTTTAATGTGTAGACAGAATACCAACCAAAAGAATCCAGAAAAAAGCATTATACAGAGGTTAGAAATTGATTTGCATTTCAGTGAGTGAAATAAGCATTTGATCCCAAAGCAAAACATGAATTATAACTTGAAACCCTTGATAGCAATCACAGAGCTAAGATGTTTCTTGTAGTTGGTCACCAGGTTTGCACACATCTCAGGAGGAATTTTGATTCACTCCTCTTTAGAGATCCTCTCTAAATCCTTAAGGTTTCTTGGCTGTCATATGGCAACTCAAAGTTTCATCTCCCTCCACAGATTTTCTATAGGACTTTAGGTCTGGAGACTGGGTAGGCCACTCCATCACCTTAAACAGTTACTCCACCCCAAAATTAAAATGTTGTCATTAATCACTCACCCCTTTTTGTTCCAAACCCATAAAATCTTGGTTCGTCTTTGGAACACAATTGTAGATATTTTGGATGAAAACTGGGAGGCTTGTGACTGTCCCATTGACTGCCAAGTAAACTACGACTAAATAACAGTTTACATAAAACAACAAATAACAGAGTGTTAAACCACTGATGAGATTGACTTCTGACGGTGTCTTTCATACTTTTCTGGACCTTGACAGTCTAACTTACTTGGCAGTCCATGGGACAGTCACAAGCCTCCCAGTTTTCATCCAAAATATTGAAGATGAAAGCTTTTACAGGTTTGGAACAACATGGGTGCAAGATATTAATGACAAAATGTTCACTTCTGATGCAGGATTTCAGTCCATTGCTGCGTAGTGTGTTACCATTGTTTTGGTTGTGGTCTCAACTGCCTTAAGATCATTAACAAGGTCCTAATGTGTAGTTCGGGGCTGATCCCTCGCCTTTCTCACGAACTTGCCCCATGAGGCGAGATCATAACCAATCTAATCTGTGGGAGCCAGAATTCTTGCTGGTTGGTAGGGCCTCAAATACTTATTTCACTCACTGAAATGCAAATCAATTTTTTGGTTGATATTCTGCATCTATCTGTTAAAATAAACAATAATTATAGACCCTTAATTTCTTTGTAAGTGGGCAAACTTACAAAATCAGCAGGGAATTAAATAAATTTGCCCCACTGTATTTATAGTACGAGGTCGAAATACAACACAATGTTTGTCAGTTTTCCCAATAATCATTGTCAAATAGACAGACACACATTTACATTGTTTTCACATTTGTACGTGACTCACCTAAACACTCCTCTTTCAGCACTCCATTCTTGTTCCTCTCCTCCCAGTCCATTACTTCTTTATAAATCAACTCTGTAGTGATGGGAAAACCCAAAGAAATCATAAAGATATTTGTTTTACAAATCACTAATAACTCACATTCATCACTTTAGCAGACATTCAAATTATGAACTTTCAAGGTCAAGGCTCAAAAGCTATTCCATTACTTTAGAATAAATGAGAATGCAAATGGATCTGGGATAAATTCATCACAGTAACCATTTCTGCTGTAGGCATTCATTTTCTACAAGAAGCTAATAGCTCAGCAGGAGGTAGTGACAGCAGAGGGTGTTTGTACCTTTCCACTGCTCAATGCTGTGTTCCCGCTCCTCCAACTGCTTGTCTGATATCTGCGGAGGAGGCTGAACACATGAAACAATCATTATACATCCTAGTCTCAAGAGAACCTCCTTGCATAGTAAAAACTTCCCCTGTAAAACAGTTTCAACTGGACTGTGCAAGACAAAAACACTTGAAAGGGTAAGGGTGCACTGACCGCATCGGCCTCGGCTGGGTCGTACCACACACGGATGTAAGGGTGATTGAGGGCCTCCTGCACAGAGATGCGGCTTTCAGGGTCGATTACCAGCATCTTTGACAGCAGGTCTCGTGCTTGACTAGCTACATTAGGAATGATGTAAAATGTCACGTCAATGCAATTGTTTAAAGTACAACATTAAGAGAACACTTAGACAGCAAAGCAAGAAAAATCTTACTTTTGATCTTGTCATGCTCTGTCTCTGAAGGGAAGGCCCAATCGGGAAAAAGCTCATTAAAGCTGACTCCAGGAAACTGGGGTTTGTTCATTACATAGTTCCTTACGGTCTCCATCAAACGGTTCATAAACTCCAGCGAGGGGGTTCCCAAAATCTCAATCACTTTATTCCACTGGTCAATATCTGAGATTAACTCAGTCAAGGATATAAAGGTGAAAAAGGATAAATTTGCATAAAATTCAAGACTTTCAATGACTAGGACGGACACTGGGATATATGCACACAGTGTACAAGAGTAAAGAGGATACGATCAGTGCCCTGGAATATGACACTTCCTTTAACCATCTCACCCATGATGCAGCCCACCGACCAGATATCCACTGGCAAAACACATACAATTAAAATTATATATGCCACAATTTTATTTGGATTGCACCGCTTAACTTTCGAAAGCACTACTGGGAAAAAAATGTATTAATTAAAAAAACAATGTTTTACCATTCTCCTTGTATCTCATTCCCAAGATGACCTCTGGTGCTCTGTAGTATCTGGTTACTACATAGGGTGTCATCATGAAGTTAGTGCAGGCGGTTCTGGCCAGCCCAAAGTCTAAGATCTTTAGGGTGCAGTCAGACTTCACTACGATGTTACTAGGCTTCAGATCCTGAGGGGTAGAGATGACGGTTTCATACTGTCATTCTGAAAAACATCTCAGGCGTTGATAGATTGCAAAGTATATGATTCAGGGAACACAGCTGGTGATGTGTCATGCTGGTTTTGGTCTTCACTTATTTAAAGAAAACATTTGTTACAAACCTTAGGATACAAATGATAACATTAACTGTCAATATTTTCCAATGCATGTACTAAAACAAATTGTTTTCTAGAGATGTTAACCGGTTGGTCCGCCAATTAATTTGCAATACATTTGAACAGCATGTGACAAACAACTACAGTGGCCAATAATACACGTAGACACGTTATACAAAATGTTTCGTTTTATAATGCTACTGCTGTATTTATGCAGATGACTTTATTTATGACTTAAAATTGTACACATTAAAAACAGCACAGAGTAAGGTTTTTATAGCTTGGGAATATTCATTTAATATTAATTTCCATTCTATTCCATTTCCATTCTATGCGAAGAAAACGCGCTCTGACGGCACAGACGTTGCCGGGACACACAAATAACGGTGTGCTAAGAGACTAAGTTTCGTGAAGCGCTTCGTGTTTTCGTTTCACCACTGAATGGGATCCTCATCTGGTGGAATACATGGCTCCAGCAAGAACTGTTCCCAACATGTTGAAAACATTTTTTATTCTTACTTCTCTCATGTTTTCGTTAAGGAACCTGAGATGTTTGTGCCGAGGGTCTAGGGCGGACACGAGAAGAAGACTTTTCCCTGCATTTTCCAAGTTAGCGGTGGTTATTCGTTGCTTGAGAGATGCCGCAACAATGTTCTTGAATTCGTTTTTTTTCTGTGATTCGTATTTGAATCACTGTAAAAGACTGCAGTTCTTATTCATTCATTAATTCTTTTTTGCTTACAGACATCTTCAAAAATGCGGTAGAGAATCACATAAAGTGATCGAATTATGTTTTATTGTGGATTTATTTTTTATGGCAAGCAAAAAGATAGCGAAATTCGAATATCATTTTTATTTATCTAATAATTACAGCAGAACGAATATCCGAATGTTCGACTATCCGTGCACACCCCTAATTCTAATTCCCCTATGAGTTGTCGTTATTGATAATCAACTCGCCACAGTGAAGCTCTCACCCTGTGAATGATGCCAACTGAGTGGAGATGTCTGATGCCACACAGGATCTGGTAGAGCAGGTAAGACATCCTCTCATGGTCCAGGTCCATGTGGATCACCTGACAAAGGCTAGCGTCCATCAGTTCCATTACCAAGTACCTGTGAGAAACCAGGGAATCAGATTCTTCAGTTTCCTGTGCTCACCTACAACTCAAATTACCTCTACATATCCTTACATACATAGTACGGAGTAGCATATAACAACCCCAGATCCCAAGCTTAATACTTTGAGTCAGCAGCACTTCTATAAAACACAGCAACAGAAGTGCTGTTGTCAGGACAGGAGTTGCAATTAATCTTGATTTAATAACATGTAATTTCAATCCTAAAGCTATAATTATCACATGCAGCATTAGGAGAGCGTAATTTATCAGTTCCTCTTGAGAGTTCATTGTGGTCTCAGCAAAACTATGCATGTTAATAACATCACAGTGGGCCAAAGGACCAATACACCCTACAGCCATACAAACTCAGCTTACACTAAGGCCTCATTTACACTGCCAGTTAAATGTGACCCAATTCAAATTTTTTGCTCATATGTGACAAATCGGATCTCTTCTATGACAGTGTAAACAGGAAAAAAAAAAAAAACGCAAGCATTCTGATATTTCGAGATCGTTTTCAGGCATTATTGATATGGGGAAAAAAAAATCAGATTTATGTACCAATGCGACTGCCATGTAAACAGGCAGATTGGATTTTCTGAGGCATTGGGTTCTGTACGTCAAGTATTAAAACTAAAATTTGGTCCTTCTCCGTGGTTTAATAATGTCATATGTGACCCGTGCTGGCCAAATTAGTATAAATTTGCACAGCTAAAATTATATATATATCTAAAATTATCTTTATTTGTACGTTTTCTGAGAGGATTACCTTTTCTATACTCGCTGCTGTCGCTGACTGTCATTCTAAGTGTGTGCATATAACGGGGCTTCTGACGGTGCACAATACCGATAAATACACATACAGAATTACAGTATTTCAGTATTCACACAAACATAATCTGTTCTGTCTTAAGTGACCGCTTGGGTAACTGTTGGGGAAAAACATCTGATGGGTAACATTATAGTAAATCCGTGCATTACAGTACAGGACGTCTGTATAATGTATCAATGTTAATCTAACAATAAAAGAAAAGAGGGATCGCTCACTGGACCTCGCTCTATCGACTTCAAACGGGTGTGGCTCAGTCATTTTCTTGTCAGATTTAAACAATTCATAAATAATTTTAAACGTCTTTTAATGGAGAAAGTAATTATTATTTTTTTTGCTCATGACTCATTTTTTCAGCACAGGTCCCATTATTTTCCGGAGGGAGCACATTGAGCCAGTAAATGACAATACTGTATGCACAATGTTTCAGATGGTATGGCAAGTTTAAACACATGTATCAGATATTGATCTCAATTTAAAGAACGTGTAAAAGGGAAGCCCAAAAAAATCGTATATAGGCAACAAATCAGAATTGGGCATCAAGTCCTGCAGTGTAAACAAGGCCTAAATGACAAGGTCAGCATAAACTCCAGGAATTTATCAACGTAAAACTTACAGATCCTGAAACTCTTCCAATGACTTCTGGGGTGTGAAGACATTAAGCAAACGGATGATCTGGAAGGGAAAGGTTGAGAAAATAAATCTGGATTAATCTACATATAACAATCAGCTTGACAGCAAAGACCAACATCTCACTTCCTGATTTTCAGTCATACGCAAGTCACTGGACAATTAGCAGCTTTCAAATGAATAAATTAATCAAATAAGCTTACTGGTAAGCTAATGGAAAGCTAATGGTAGAACGGTCGTGTAGTACATTTATACTGCTTTTCAATTCAGAGTCATTCGAAAGTTTGAAATTATTATTTAGCTTGTATTTTCTATTCAAGATATTATTAACAGTAATTACAGACAAATTCAATTTCAAAACTTTTCTTTGTGGAATATAAAAAAAAGGCATTTTGAGCTTATCAATGACTTATTGTATGCACAAAAAATACTGAGATGTTTCTCAAATGATCTTTTAGGTTACACAATTTATGTTAGGCCGTTGTAGACTAAATGTTTACGTATAATATATTTTATGCTGAAATGAATAAAATATTTATTTCTAAAGCAACAATTTGTAATGTCTACTTGATACCTTCTCATTTACCACAAAAATAGCTTTAAATAATATTTTGTGGCTATTTTAACAATCAAATTTATTTTGCGATTAAATAGATTAATCATGTAATTAATTACATTAAAAGTTTGAATAAAATGGCAGCCCTAATATATAATACAGTGGGCTGAACATCTGTTTAAAAGACAAATATCAATATTAAAATTTACAAAACATATTCTTTTAAATTATAAAGTATTATAATTTATTATTATTATTATTATTGAGTACAGGTATTTAGTAAGTATACGTTTTTAATAATAATAATAATAATAATAATAATAATAATAATAATAATAATAATAATGGCATAATTTACAATAGTAAAATTACAACACTAACATGTCATCAAACTTCTTGAATCATACAAAAAACTATTTTGGATTCAAAACATAATTTCTCATATTTTAAAGTTAAGGGTAATGTTATTCCAATAATTACACCTGAATATAGCTTATACCAACAGTTTAAGATCATGTGGAACTTCTGTTCTTATTTTTTAACTTCATGTTGTTTTCTTAGCCAAAATGGTCCGTTCAGTGACAGGAAACTGGAGAGAAATGTCAGGAGGTAGTAGTTCAGTCCATCACCTCTCTGACATTTTGAACCAGTGAGTGTGACAGAACTCTGACATTCCAGCAAAAACACCCTGTAGGTGTGACAGCCCTGACTAAAACCGTGTTGAGACGGTTAGTGTGACGCAGCCTCAAAGTGTACTTCTGAATGGAAGAGTGCACTGTGAAGGGGACGTACATTCTTGTGATTAACACACTTGAGCAGAACCAGCTCTCTGTAAGCCCTCTTCGCATGGGTCTGGTTCTGAAAGGGCCGGCTCAGCTTCTTCACAGCGACTGGGATGCCAAGTACGGTGTCCAAAGCGGAGCTTAATGGGGCAGAAAAATGGGCACACAGACATGACCACAATCATCATTGTAGTTACCATCATTGGTTCAAGTATGATTCACATCCATATTCATACATTTATAAATGTCCTATTGTACCTCAATTCCCTTTCAAATGCCCTTTTGTATGTCATTATGGTATCAGACAACATTATTGCAAACAGTGTTTAGTGTCCATCTCCTGCGCTTGGGTAAACAATTTAGACATACAGCTAGCTGTAAAATCCCTCTCATTAAAGCAGATGTAAACCAGAGATCCAAATCTCTAATGAGACATTCAGGTCAATGACAAAAACACATCTGCTGCGCTCCTGACAAATGGAGACAGCCGATGCCTAATGGAATGATGACATCATTAGCATGGAGTCAGATGAAACTCTGTTAAATCCAGCCGCACACTCACCAGACGATACCCTGGGCACCGGATCCAATGGCGCAGAGCTGCTGGTACCTTCTGAGGACCGTAAAGGTGGAGTCACCCACCTGAACGCTGTAGAACTGCCCCTCCCCCTCGGTCATGGCTCCTCCCACTGAGTGCCTCTAGATGAATCAAACCTGAGAGAGAAAGAGCACCATAAATTAGAGTGATGAAGAGATTATGTGAGAAGCAGCAGTGATGACTGCATACTGAGCTCACTCCCCCGTGTTTACTGCGCCGTGTGTGGGGGATGACATTGCCGGTGACTCTTCCAAGGAGAATCAGATATAATGCATAACCATCCTGAATGACACAGGATACCTATAGGATGCTATTAGAGAGTTAACCCAGTGATCGAGCATAAGGATAAAAGCCATAGTTCACAGACAGGCCATTCTTAATGCATTTATACAAACATTGAAACTACAAACAAGTGATGTCTATGCTTCACACTTCCCTGACCTGACAGAGCAGAGATGATATCCTTCCCTCGCTCTTCTCTAATTAGATACAGGTAATTAAACATTTTGTGTTTTCAGTACACCTGAGAGAAAAACAATCTTTTTTTAGTCAACAGCGGATCCTTTAAAAAATATCCAACAAAAAAAAAAAAACACTAAATCTAACTCTATACTAACTCTGTCAATACTTCTGAAACACACACTTTACGTGTGATTTATGGTGTTGTTGCAAAAGTGGAAAGAAATTTGTGCAAAAGTGCTTACACTTTTGGATGCAAAATATTTTAGCAAAATATGTATTTCAGTCTAATGTCATTACGTTTTTTTGTTGTTGTTAAATACAAAATTATTACATTTCTATTCTACTGCCTTTAGTCTCTGACACACTTGCGTGCACTGGTGACACACTGCACGTTTAATGAGGACTTGCTAACTATCAGGATAAGCCTTCATGTAAAATGAAAATACTCACTTTCTAACATTTAAATATAAAGACTCAACCCTAAAATGAAATTTGTGGACAACCCTAAAAGGAAAACAGGTCTCGAACGCATCTAACAGCATATATTATTATTATTATTGTGCAAAAAAAATAAAGTTTTGCAAACCAAAATTTAAATATTGAGGAAAATAAATGTGAATTGGAATTGTCACTTGCACCATCGAGGCAGTGTCACATCATCACTGAAGTTTATAAATTGCATTTTTTCTTTTTAATTCTTGCCAGTGTTAAAACCATTCAACGCTCACGTGCTTTCCTAAAGACCGTGCGCTCATGCACACTTGCTGCGCACACACATAATGCTAGGTTTACATTACTCTGTTTTCAATGCGTATGTGATGCATATTTTTTCCGTTCGTATGTTAATGGATTAAAGCATTCACACTGCACACACGGTTGCAGTCTGGCAGTGCGTTTAAGAGTGGTGCATCTGCAGCAGTGCAGAGATAGTTTCTGCATAGAGTCTATTTTTTGCTGTTCTGCGTACACGTTGAATTAAAGTAACAACGCATTGTTTGCAAAATTACACCATAAATGCATATTAAAATGTACTATGTTTCACAACCAACACATAGGCAATGGTTTTTTGGCTAGGTTTAAATGAAAAGAGCACATAAATAAACAGGGCAATAATTTTAAAGTTCTTAAAGTTCGTTATGAACTGCAGGATTGCTTGTAATAAAGATTTAATTAGAGCTGACTGTTTCTGTCAGTGTTAAGTTTTAATTTAGAATGTTTGTGATAACGTAAAAAATTTTTTTTTAAATGTTTTGCTTTAGCAACTTAATATATAAATCTAAACGTAAATGCAAAGGTAAAAAGCATTGAATAATTGATGAAAGACTGTATTATTGTACTGTGTAAAAAAAAAATCACATTGTTGAAAAAGCATTTTAAGTAACAATGTTTGGATTTAAAATCAAAATAATGGATGAATGTTGTGTTTGTGGTAAATAGCCACAGATCAGAAGCAGGTGAGAAATACATATTTTTGAAAAATGGCCCTCCTCTCACAAGAGTCACCTAAGAGAGGAATTCATTTTCAAAACATGAAATTAATAATTTTTAATTAATGAATAATTGAAATGAATAAATGTCTAAAAATCTTGATTGAATCGTCACTATAAATTACTATGTAATAAAAAGAAGGCTTTAAAAAGATCGGTATCAGTGATCGAATCGGCTGATACCGCTTTCTGTGATCGGCCTCAAAAATCCTGATCAGAGCACCCCTAGTTTCAAAGTCTAGCCCTCTCAATGTTCATACTATCCATCCTAAATAATATGTGCGATGAGAATAAGCGTGTCCCAAAACATAGTATTTATGTCCCAAAAGCATAGTATCCCTGAATGGTCTACAATTGCTGGTTGATTTTTGAAGTGTGAATTAATGCATACACTAATTATTAATTCTCTAATTAATACTCTAGTTCATCTGTCTGCGCACTGCTCAGAATTGCCAAAATGGCGCTACGCTGATTTGGAGAGACAGAGGAGAGGAATTGTTGAATAAAGTCATTATTTTTGTTTTCTTCGTGTACAAAAAGTATTATTGTCACTCCAGAAAATTACGATAGAATCATTCATGGCAAATGGACGATTCTGATTATGCTTTTCATACTTTCCTGGACCTTGACACTGAAAGAAATACAGGGTACTACACTGCAACCAAAATGGTCACATGTGCGACCTTTTGAAATGCCATTGCGACACAAATTTTTATGGGGTCACAAATGTATCACTGATTATTTTTGTACCTACTTTTGTGTTATGCTATGATTTAATATGATAATTTAATGAAACAGAAATGTGTATTTTAAGAATACGTTTTATAACGTGCTCCGAGCATTTAACACATCAACTTGGCTTGCCAATTTAAACATTCAAAAGAGTTTAAAGCATTCAAAGATGCGGGAAAGCTGAACTGAGTAGCTGGTTACTCGCGCTCTGTGTTCGGTGCGCTCGAGAGAGCCGCGTCTCACAGAAAACAACACTTAATCCAGTTCTCCTTCAGGACGTTCGCGTCCTCCTGCACCTGAATGAACAAATACAAATCACAGTTTAAACAAACAGAAAAGGGGGCGAAAAGCGCAAGAGCTCAATTCAGCACCGTGGTGTTCTGATGTGCAGGGCGCAAGCAGAGACGCGTCTCAAAGTCTTCTTGCTTTTGTAACGACAACATATACATACAAAGTATGTCAAAATACCCGTCTTGGAAACTATGTTCGAAAAAGTCTGTGGTTATGTCTTAAGTGAAAGTAAAGGGTTGAGAAACAAATCGGAGGTGTATCATGGGATGCGTTCATTGTCTTTTAAGGTGAACGCGCCTAATTTACTAGCTCTGCTGTCGGTGTCTTTAATGTATGAAAATGAAAGTAAATCACTCACTTGACTGAATAACTGTGAAGACTGATCTGTGAAATATTGTACACAAAAATTCTTCATACTGTAGACTACCAGTGAAATTGATTTAAAAATATATATATTTTATTAGGGACCTGACCATGTTTTTCTTTAGTGTTTCTTTCTTTAATTGCTAATGCAACCTTTTCACACCACAGACTGAACCAAATTAAGCATTGCTTACTTGGTAACTGTTCAACAAAGTATGGATATTTGTGTAAATATTGTCATACTGACAGTTGTCTGAAGTTTAGTTTGATTCCATTACATATCTTTCTATGAAAGTTATCTGACATTATCAAGATTAATTTGTTCTGACACAGTTTAACTCTGAGTTCTTGTCATATTTTATTACCAATTTCTAAACTATAGCAAATAAACTGTGATAATGTGAGAAATGTTGAAGGTGTCTGAATACATTTTGGTTTGACTGTACTTTATTTTACAGTGAAGACTATGCCGTACTATTTTAAACTAGTTTCTGGACACCTACAAACTTAAAAAACTTAACCATTAGGTAAATAGCACAAATGAATAAATAGAATGAACATACAGTACAAATTAAACCATTTCAAACAGGGCCCACTGTACAACCTGCACCAGGGCCCCTCTAACCCCAGCTGCGGCCCTGGGTTAAGGTACCAAGACGGAGCAATGCACTGTGTGTACTGTAAGAAATAAAACAAGAAGGCATGTGGTTTAAAAGATGACAAGTAAAATAAAAAGCACATCTGTATGCAATACAGTTTCATTATTGTTCATTATTATCCAGAGTGGCTTCCTAAAAATAATTTGTGCGACCAAATCATGTTTTGCGCCAGTAACTGAAAAAGTTAGTAGCGCAAGTGCCACCAGTGGGAAAGTTTAGCATAGTTCCCTGAAATATCATGTTACCTTGTTGTAAACAGGTTCTCTTGTGGGATTCATTCTTTCTCATGAATGCTCCTGCTTTTAAGTGCATTTTTTATGTAGCACAAAAAAAAAAACCCTCAAATTGATTTGCAACTTCCATTATGAAGTGTTCAAGAAGGCAAAGTAACATCCCCTTGGTGACTCATCAGTAAACAAAACCAAGCTGAGGTGCTGTAGATAGACCACTTTAAATGTCAATAATAGTGCTGCCATTGATATAGTAAAGAAAACCTTCAATGAGCAGCGACTTTAAAATAGTTAAGCGGATTTCTTAAAGCCATCAGATCCAATTTCACCATGGCTTAACATTATCTGTTTAAAGCAGGCGAAATAATCCAATATTGTAATGGAGCAGAGATGCAGCATCACAGTGTTTGGCATGAAAACCCAGCAAAGAGCAAATGATACAGGAATCAATCACTGAAACATAATTTAATGCAAATGTACAATTTGAACCAACATGTTCCTTGTTGAGACAACTCTATAAAAATACCACTATTAGTGCTGTCACGATATCAGATTTTTAATACACGATTATCATTAGAGTTGTTCCGTTTCCGAAACTAGTACCGGAAATATCACTGATACTAGTATCGGAAATATCACTGATACCAGAACTCATTCTGGCCGATTCGATAGCATTTTCTTAAACAAGACCTAGTTATGACCGCTAGCTTTGCCTAACTGCTGAATGGTTCTTCTTCGCTGCTCAGAATGCATTGCAAACACAGGAAGTTGTGCTGTGTTGCCAGAAGCAACCCCTATTTTGAGCAGCGACGATGAAATGAAAATGCGTTAGCAGCACTGATCTATATATGACTGGATCTCTCATCACGTTCTAAACTGCCAACAGAGAGTGAAGCCACTTCTATATTATAGGTCAGTGGTTAGCAGTATGTCCGCTGTTTAGCAGTATTTCATACTGGACCAAGACAGTAAAACGGCGACTAGGGATGCCAGAAGTACTGCCATTTCACTACCAAGTCGGTGCTGAAAATTAAAAAAATGTGATGATACCAGCGTATCTGTAGTACCGGTAGTAAGTTTGAGTATATTCGGTACCCGTAAGCTGCTATCAGTTCAAGCGCAGGGCTCCAAAATGTAGCCGAATATATATACTAGTGTCTGTGAATGTTAAACTGCAAAATATTATTTAAATATTACTCCTGCAAATTCTACATCTCTGTGGGTGACGGGAGCAGATGCACGGGAGCTCGCTGTTTTGTTGTCTCTGCCGTGTGTTAAAATATGAGGACACGAACACACTTAATGAGAATTTACCGTTTCATTTGAGAAAACTGTTCGGTTTAACGTGAGTAAATTGACAATATATTGAGCTACTGTTGTAGATTACAGTAGATTTAGCCATGTCTCTATGTAGTAATAATAATACATCTCTATTAATAATAATAATTATGCCTAGACAGTTGCTTGTTTTTTTACTTGTTTTGTTGTAAAGAGATTATCTGATTAATATATAATTTTTTATATTCCTAGACTTATTTGTTGGAGTTTTTAATACAGTTATATTGTAAAACTAAAATTACTTTTAGTTTATTTTTGGCTGCATATGAAGTTATTTTTCACTTAAGAAAATAAATAATATTACTGTCAAATTCATGTCAGATAATAAAAATACTGTAATAAATACAGTAGTTCACCATGTATTTGTTCATGTTTTATTAAGGGTGAGTCTGAAGCACACCTTAAAATAATTCTAGCAATTTACACAGGGCCAGTAGTATATACAGCTGTATATACAGATACACACCCAGGTATCGGATCAGTACTCTGTATCGGCCAATACCCTGAGCCCAGGTATCGGAATCGGTATCGGGAAGAGAAAAAGGGTATCGGAACATCTCTAATTATCATGGCAAAAAGAATTCAGGATAATGACATATTTTGATATTTATTAACATCTTGAATAGGGTTGGGTATCGTTTGAATTTGAACGATTCCGATTCCGATTCCGATTCCGATTCCTTGTTTCGGTTTAGATTCCGGTTCCTAACGATTCTCGATTCAGATTCTTTTAAGAGGCAGGATCAAAAGAAGTTTAGGATATTTTAAATGATCTAGCTAACCAGCGGTTTTTCTGAAGGAAATAGTCTGACCTTCTCCATCAATTTTAATTCTATGAACTTGTAACTTTTTATGAATTTCACAATTAATTTCTCACAGGGCTGTTTTCAACTACAATATAAATATCAAACCTATGAACTTGAATATAAATATTATAAATTATGAATATATTTTTACAGGGGTATACTTTCCTCGGTTTTATTTTTGAAAACCTCATGAAAACACATTTACACATGAGTGTATGATGCTGCAGGTACTTGAACATGTTACCGTGCCCCCACTGATGGGCTAACCTGGTGCAGAATAGCAAATAAACAATAATAGGGCCCTATGAAATCCGTTTTATTTTATCCCAAATTCCTTTTTTTTTTCCAAATTTCGTTTAAATTTTTCTGGATTACATTTTTTTTTCTCCACTCCTTTTTCATGGTTAAATTAAGTTGTATTAATTGAAAAGCAAGTCTAATTCATTAAAATCATAAAACTTCTACATTTTCACATCAATTTATTAAAAGTTTTACAAATTAACATATTTACGGACCTATTAAATGTTAGATTTTTTATTCACCATATGTTTTATTGTTACCTAATTCTGTGTTTTAGCACATCTAATTTAAATGCATAAAAACATTTTTTTCCTTAAATAGCCTTATAAAATGTTTTTCCCGCTCAGAAATTCTGTTGTGTATTTGCATTTTTTCTGGTTATCAAATGAAGGCATAAAACATCAATTCTTTAATTATTGAAAATTAAGCAGACTTTATTTTTTGGTAAACAAAGGGGATTTACTACTAAAAAATAAAACATGGAAGAAATGTTGTGGTGATTTAAACCTAAAAAAAAATTATGTTTGAATATTTTGTAGTAGTAGGCTATGTACATTCTGCTGAACATTTATGGCAAACACTTGTCTTTAAAGTAAACTGGACTTTTATTTTGACAGGTTGACGTGAATACCTTTACAGTTCTGTAACATACAGTCCACTATATGTGATGATGCTAGTTTTACTCAAATCAAACGGTCAAATGCTCATGAAGTGACTCTCAGAACAGTTCTGGAGATGTTGTTCATGTATCATTCTCATCCTCATTTAGTGAGAGGACAGAAGCTGAAATCACCACGAGCGCTTCCGTGTGTAATGAACGAAGCCACGCTTCTGCGCCATTCATTTACACAGACACGCAGAACATGCAGGATTCATATTTAAATAGACTTTTCCGGCTTAATATTTACATATATTGGTCCGTATCGCGACTTGATGTAAGTGAAATGACCAACTTTTGATTAATTCATTCAAAATTTGGCAAATTCTGTGACATTCCGCGTTAAACTATAAATTCCGTTTTTATGACTGGATTCCATGCATCGCGGAAATCTTAGGGCCCTACAATAAGAAACAACTTGTAACACCCAGTATAGATTAGCAGCAGGTACAGTATAAAATCAGAAACAGTTTTTGTTTAGGAAAATGATCATATCTGCCTTCTCAAGCAGGATGCGCGAGCGTTCTGGACAGATAATATTATTATCTCCTGCCGAGGAGAAAACACGTTCGCTGGGTATGGAAGGAGCTTGAACAGATAAATAGGAGAAAGAAGAGGATTTCTACTCCATGAACTCGGAGGTGCTTTATCATGTTCGATGTACACTCTTCTATGCACAAAACAATCTTAATGCAAATGTTGCATTTTGGCGAGATTGCGTTCTGTTTACGAAAGTGAAGCCACACTTAGGACCGCCGACGCACGCGATCCATGTTCGACTCGTTTGATTATGCCAACACTTCCGGTGGACGCTTCTTCGTTGGTGTTCAATGGTTTCTTCTCCTTCTGGTCGGTGGACTAGGAATCGAAACTAAGAATCAAATTTATACTTTTGAACGATTCCGGGAAAATCGCAAAGCTAGTCCCGGTTCCAATCAATACTCGATTACCCAAGCCTAATCTTGAATAATAAGACAAATTGATCTTTACTTAATTTCTTAGCCAGTACATGCAAGAGGAACAATAACATTTGATGGCTATCAGATGCTCATAAACAACTGAAAAAAGATCTACAAGAAGACAAGTATTTGAACTTTTTTTTTTCCACATTCGCTGTTAATGTTACATTTTAATGAAGGAGGACTAGCATGATTAGTTTATCTGATTTCAAACTGGAACTGAAGTCTTTCTGATGTAACACTGGTGGCAGGAATATAGAAAATAGTTCAATACGGTACTGTGAATCATTAATATTAAATGGTCATGTTTTATGCTTCATCAGGTTCTAACATAGTAAAAACATACAATATGGTTTCAGTCACCTAATGGTTCAGCTTCTGGAAAAGGTTACAGGTTTACCTCTATACAAGAGCAACAAAGGAACTACAAATATACTAGTGCAGCACGTACCTGCTCCAGTTTGTTGAGGAGGAGTGTTCAAGTAATTAATTATTGTACAGTAAGAAATTATGGATAAAAAAAAAAACGACAAGTAACTGACATATAATGAAGCAACTCGAGGTAGAATCAGCAGAGAAATTAGATCAGGGCTTCTCCAATTTCTTATGTGATTATATACCTTTACAATGCACTTAGCTTGTTCATAGAGTAGACCTTATTAAAAGAAACAATGAGAATATATAAAGTGGAATTTGAGTTTGCTTGATCATGTCACCTTTATGCTTTTCTTACTTTGTTTTGGCAGCACAAATCTAAAAGACTAAACACAGTGATAGTATCACAACACACATAAGATATCTGAAAACCCTTGCACAATGAGGTGTCAAAAGCAATACACGACTGTGAATGAGAAAACAGTAGTTTATTTGGTGACAAACTGCATGTTCCTGATATTCTCAATGGGCCCACAATTCATGTTTCTGCATGCAAATCCCAGTTCTAAGAAACGTGGCTATGACAACAACAATGATGTTGTACAGTGTAATTTTTAGTGGTCGACCGATATATCGCCATGACCGATATATGGCATTTTTCAAATATCGGCATCGGCCAATGTGTTAGGGTGGGACTTTTATTTTGAAGGCGCTGAGAATGGCAGCGCCCGAGCGCGCACAGTGCTCACACTCTCTCTCGTTTACTGTCGTTGTTAACAGTTCTTTCTAATACAAATATAAGTCGGTCTAATAATCAGATGGAATGGTTAAACAAAGGAATTCATGTATACAAAAAGTATTATAATGACATAACTTATATTATTAGTAATAGAAAGCCAAACATTATAATACTTTTCGTTTGCCATCAGCATTAAGCAAATACGCATTTATTTCATTTAAACAAATCTTTGAATGACTAATGAATATTCTTATTCAACTTATTCAAATCCAGCTGTGAGATCTTGTGAAGTGTGTGTGTTCCCAGCATGATCGCATGTTCTTTGTGTGACGGTTGGCTCATGTTAATAGAATGCTTTAAACTTTAAACTCATGATTTCAAATTATGCTGCGCTTTATGCATTCGCCCACTGTCATATTTATGTAATTTTCACTGTGTGCTGTTGTGTAAAATGACTGTTACCTTGGCTTTATTTTAAATATGATTCCCTATGCACACAACCTTCCCAGAACACTGAGGGCCCTGTTGGTTACAGTGGTTACTTCCTTTTTAATTATATTTTTATTAAATATTTATTTATTTGTGAAAAATACTTTGTCATCTAAAGTATAATTATGTTTATTTTACACATTTATTTTTTATCCATTGTCAAATTATTTCAAAGTTCTTAAATAGGAATAAAATAAAATATATACACACACACACACACACACACACATCGGCTATTGGCCCCAATGCTTTCCAGGATATTGGCATCAGCTGTCAAAAAAAAAAATTATATAGTTCGACCACTAGTAATTTTAAAATCAGCCTTTTGAAAGCAAGAGCAAAACGTCAAGTCACTTGAACTAAAACCCTGATTAAGTAATAACAACTCTTCATCACATCCAAAACCTTTCTCTGCTCTGGCTAATGTATTTGACAGTTCTTATGATGCTGCATGACAAGAAAAAGCTTGAGCAACTTGATGCTAGAACCCTCTCCCTCCACACACACTCCACGGCCATCCAGCTCTCAGTGGTACATGAGTCAGCTTGGCCCAGCCTGAATTACAGTCATGCTGCTAGGCCATGCTGTGCTAAATCACAGTCAAAATGGCCTGGCCTGTTTTAGCAAGCTGCTGCCGACAGGACCACTAGCCTGAATTTTATCTCTGCCCAAGAGCTGTTTCAGGGCAGAAAATAGTATTTTTCAATACATCCCAGACCATTACGACTGAACTAAATCCTAACATTAATGGAAAACAGCAGTGGAGAGATATGATCCAGAAAAAATATATAGTATATTACAAAATATATAGTATATTAGTAAATGTAACTAATTCTCTATGCTGCATTTAAAATACATGAACAATAGAAGGGCAATGCTGCCAGGCTCTCTGACTTGATTTTATTGTATGGTTACAAAATGAATGCACATGTGACCCTGCACCACAAAACCAGTCACAAGGGTCCATTTCTTGAAATCTATATATCATCTGAAGGCTGGATATATACGCTTTCCAATGATGTATGTTAGGATAGGACAATATTTGGCCAAGATACAACTATTTGAAAATCTAGAATCAGACGGTGCAAAAAAAAAAAATTACCTTTAAAATTGTCAAAATTAAGTTCTTAGCAATGCATATTACTAATCTAAAATTAGGTTCTGATATATTTACAGTATGAAATTTACAAAATATCTTCATGGAACATGATCTTTACGTAATGTCCTAATCATTATTGGTATAAAAGAAAAAATTATAATTTTGACCCATACAATGTTTTTTTGGCTTTTGCTAAATATATACCCCCATGACCCCAGACACATGTCAATCAAATTAGATGAAAATAAGATGCATATTCTTTTTTTTTATACTGAACCAAAATATAGGTCGCATTTATGAAAGGACAATATCTATACACTCCAACTTTTACTTTTGGAATGAATTTCCATTTAATTTTCTCCACTGGTGCATTCACACACTGATACTCATGCACGTGTGTGTGTTCACATGTGCTCATGTTCTTTCTGCAAGCAATTTACTTTTCATTGATATTGAACAGATGTAATTGTTTTGTTCAGATCAAAATATTATGACATTGTATGATACAATTTTAAACTTAAACTGTGAACCTTTAAAGCAGGGTCTAAAAATATATATGGTCTGTTTATAATAGCTTACATGTTATACTTTTACTAAAAAAATCCTGCAAGTACTTTACCCAATTTAGGTGGCCACCAATATGGACAGGTTGTGTGACTTTTCCTCATCTTCAAATGTAAACCTTTTCAAATTTACATTTTTTTTTTCTATTAAGCCAGTCATTTTAAAGTTGCAATGTAATGTACAGCAGATCTTTTATTCTTTATTGTGAAATCCAAGTGTAACATTTTTAAAAAAATAAAAAATTCAGCACAGGGACTTGGTTCTATGCATCATTTGTTGATTGGATTTTGAGATGTGGCTTTTTTTATTTTTATCAATGTGATATTGCAGACTACATTATTTCAATTAAAAAAAAAATTAACATACATGGACAAATCGTTTACAGTAAAACAACATGCATTTACAAAATAGATTTCATTTCATGCTGACTTCAATAATTTTGCATGTTGTTGGCCTACACAGTTTGTGTTCATATTATTAAATCAATACGTTTAACTGTTAAGACTGTAAAATCTCCTGTTCATGAACAACCCAGATGAGAACTACAGATTAATAATAATACAATTTGTTTTGCCTGTAAAAATACGACTAAAATTTAATAAATATGAAATATAATAATAAATATGTATGAGTAGTTATACTGTCACCATAGTATGTATACTGAAAAACCTTATTAATAAAAAGCATCTGCTAAATAAAAACATGCTATTAATTTTATCGCCAAACATAGATATTAACAAAATAAATAAAAAAGTAAACTAATACAATTCATATAAACTGCCTTTTCCCTATAAAAACAGCAAACTTCTTGTGATTAGTCCAAACTTGTTGGTAGGTCAAAAGAACACTTAATGGGCGCCACGTGAAATGCGGGGTTAAATGACAGTGTTACTCTTGACCTGCAGTGTCAACACATCCTGTCATGCATCACAACACTGCATCCGACCTCATTCAGGTGCTTGCCCTCTTCTTAGGCCACAAATACTGAATTGTAAGCCAATTTATGAATACGACATACAAATCCAGAGAACGTAAAGTGTAGTTTCAATGTGTACAACCACGTTTTCAAGTCACGCCAGGTTGCTAACAGGTTGTATTCGCTCCATCACGGCAAGCTAGTTAGTCCTCCAATAGCAGCTAGCTAACGTTACATATATCAGCTAAGCATAAAACAAAGGTATTTTCTGTTATTAGCGCTAGTCCCAGGCTCTTTTGCGTGGCTGTGAGTCACAGTTGTGTCGGCCTGATACAGCGCAAGGCCAGAACTATGCTGCAGATGTGTCGCGCGTTAACTCCATGTCAAACTCCCGGCAAACTGCAGCTCTACGACACCACGAGCGCACAAAACCGCGTTTTCGAGTCGTTCGGTCTCAAATAGACGAAAGCGCGTGTTCATGGTCGTTATCTGAAATAAACTACTATCTGGGGTGGATGAATTTTCGCTAGCTCGTTGCGTGCTTACCTCCTCTTCTTCTTCTTCTCCTCGCCTTCTCCAGTTCACTCCCATATATACATATACACGCAGGCAGGCACGCCAGCAAACAGATCCTCTGAACCACGGAAGTGTCGGCGTTTATCGCTTTCACGTTAAATACCACCGGTCTTAATGAAGGCTAAATCAGACTGTATTCTCTCTTAAGAGGCTTGACAGTGAAATCCAGAGTGGGGCATGACTGCAGGGGCGGAGGTTGGTTGGTGGGACAGTAATTTTTCTGTCTCTCTCTCGCGCGCTGACTGGGCAGGGATGACGTAATGGCGCACCCGTCAGGTCAAGTTTTAACTTTTGATGCAGCCTGAGAAGTTGCAACATGCAACTGTATGCTCATGCTCAGTGAGATAGTTTTGATGTTAAACAGGACAATGTGTTTTTCCCTTAAATTATTGGAATTGCTTTTAATTTGAAATGGTTTCTTCTCTTTTTTTTCATTGTTAATAATGTAGCTTTGAGCAGGGTCTATTTTACTGAGTGCTATCCCCTGGTTCTGAGTAAACAATCTCTCTAAAATATCTTTAAATACAACAAAAGTCTAAGTAGAGCTCTTTTCTCTGGAAAAAGATCATGACATTTTTCTGGAAAACATTGTGAAATAGCTTTCATGGTGCATTCTATGAATCAGGGGCGTAGCCATCTTTTCAGAAGTGAGGGGGACAGAAATTACACACACAAACACACACACACATATATTTATATAATGGATAATGGATACTATATATTTACTATTAATAACTGTTTTCTATTTGAATATTTTTTTTAATTTAATGTACTCCTGTGATCAGAGGCATTTTCAGCATCATTCCCCCAGTCTTCAGTGTCACATTAATCAGAAATCATTCTTAATTTGCTGATTATCAATATTTAAAACAGAGGAGTACATTTTCTTCAGCCTTTTTTGATGAATAGAAGGATCCACAGATCAGCATTTATGTGAATTATTATTATTATTCTTTTTTTTTTTTGGTTAAATAGGCTAAATGATAGAAATTAGTTCAGAGATTTCTATTTCAGATAAATGTTGCTCTTCTGAACCGTCTATTCATCAAAGAAACCTGAAAAAATATATACTCAGCTGTTTTCAACATTATCATAATACAAGTTTTTTTTCTTTTTTAGCAGCAAATCAGAATATCAGAATTATTTCTGAATTTTTCTCTAATTTCTAGATTTTGATTGGCTTAGAAATCTGAAGATTTCAGTTTCAGTTTAGTTTCAGTTTTCTTACAAAACTGCTGAACAAAAACAAATAATGATTTGTTTCTATAGTACTGCAAACACTTGTTATCACATAATAAGGCAGAATAGTTTATTTACTGCAATAAATGCTATGTAAATTAGCACTGCATTGTTCATATATTTTGTCACCTGCTGGAGATTTTTTTGGACTTGAAAAAAACAAAACCGAAAACAACTGTTCCCATAAAGCGGTAGATGGACGCTGTTGTCCATATTAGGAGTTTCCTGTTAAGACTTTCTGTACGAGTGCGCCCTCCGGCTTCGAGTATGAATGAAACACACACTGAGTGTTTAGCGCCCTGTGATGTTCATCTCGCCTTCTTGGTCCGAAAAAACATCAGGTCATGCGCAGACTATGCTGTCTCTTTGAGTTTAAATCTATATTTATTCACACCACAAAAAATGCGGGGGACGAAATTAGGTGATGATAAAAGTGTGTGTGTGGGGGGGGGGGGGGGTTGGGGGGGCACGATTATTCATTTAGAAGACACTTTTATCCAAAGCAACTTACAAATGAGGACAATGGAAGCAATCAATTAATGCAGGACAATTGGCAAGTTTTTTGTTTTAATTTTTTTTGTATACACACACACACACACACACACACACACAGTTATAGGCTTTTTTTTGCTTTTGTTAATTGTATAATAAATAAAAAAGAAACAGACAGAATACAAAAAGATTAAAGAAGCTAGGTTATTTTTTTTTTAAGAAAACAAGCTGCTAGTAAATAAATAGTGTGCAAGTCTATTTTAGAATGAAAATAGAGTGTGCTAGAGTTAGAGGGTCAAATAAACATGTAAGAAATGTGTCTTAAGCTGATTCTTTGAGATGGCTATAAGGACTCAGCTGCTCGGATTAAGTTTAAGTTTAGGTTCAAACACTAAATTATTTTCCACATACTGTACATTATTGTTTCTCCTCTATGCCCTGCCTTTCTGAAGTGCATACATTTTTACAAAGCTCATCATTCTGAAAAGCAAGGTGTGCTATGATTGGCCAGCTATCCAGTGCATTGTGATTGGCCGAATACCTCATGTGTGTGATGAGACAAACCAATTCAACCCATTCCAAAGAGGCATTTGCTGTATCCAGTGGGGACATGATTACTGATTATAATTACTTATTCTGTCTTTTTATGTGTTGCGTTGCATCGCGCGGATTAAACATAATTTGTGATAAAAGAAAAACAACAAACAACAAGCGCTACTCTACACTGCTCAAATCTCACATTTGAATCATCAGTGGCAAATCCTTTAAATATGAAAATGTAGACTACTTACAGGCCATGAGTCAGCATTATTTCTCAGAACACCGGCATTGTAGGCTACTCTCCCAGGAAACAGTCCTGGTCTTCTATAAAATATCACACTTCTGATAATTTGGTTTGAACTGTTCTGGAACAGTAAATAAAACGAAATAAAAATGATTTCTAGTTGTTTCATCTTTTGGAAGGCCAAATGCTTTCACAACGAAACACGCAGCATCTCCATGACATGACATGACACGACAGCAACAATACTACAGTGAGCATCAAAGTTACGCTTTCTTTTTTTGTGTGAACATTTCGGCAATGTTTTAGCAAATCTTCACACACAGTGATGTAGACATGTGGGGGCGTGTTTAAACGAGGCATTTTAGGATGACTTTTGCCATCTAACTTTTTTCGAACAGCTTGTAACACTCCAAAGAGAAAACAAAACTTGAACTCGCACCAAATGACCACTTTAATTTTAGTCTGTGAAAGTGATTTTGTGTCTCTTTGGGATGGCACAATCAAGTGACATTCACTTGCAGAACGCAAGCTTCTAGAGGGCACATAAGTCTGAAGTAATTAATTTAGATAAAGGGGAGCAGAGCTGAGTGGTGGTTTTGTAGAAAACATTAATGCCTTGAATTTTATGTGATCAGCTGTTGGTAGATAGTGCAAATTGATAAACAAGAGGTGTGATGTGCATTCTTTTCAGCTCATTAAAAATTAATCTGGATTAATTATAACGGTTTGATAGAAGAGAGCATTGCAATAGTCCACTCTGGACAGAACAAGAGCTTGAAAAAGAAGTTGTGACACATGTTCAGAAAGAGAGGGCCTGATCTTTTTGATCTTGAATAAAGCAAATATGCAGAACTGGGCAGTTTTAGCAAAGTGGTCTGAGAAAGTTAGCTGATCATCAATCGAAACTCCAAGGTTTCTGGCTGTTTTTGAAGGAGTTATGGTAGATGTGTCTAACTGGATGGTGAAATTGTGATGAAACAATGGTTTTGGTGGAACCACAAGCAGTTCTATTTTGGCAAGGTTGAGTTGAAGGTGATGGTCCTTCATCCAGGAAGAGTGGGGCATGGCTGGTCAGGAATACAGCGGCAGACAGAGCCTAAACAAGATGTAAGATTGGAGCAGAAAGTATCAGTAGCACTGTTAAATTTGTACATTTGAAACCATAGCAGATAGTCAATAAGGTGAGAGTGAGCGTAGATTACGTTGAAAGATGACGTGGAGGGATATGTGTTGTGTCAGGAACCATGCTGAGGTTAAGAGTGAGGAGGTAGTGATCCGAGGTGTCCAGTGCAGTAACAGTACAGTATTGTTCAAAATAATAGCAGTACAATGTGACTAACCAGAATAATCAAGGTTTTTAGTATATTTTTTATTGCTACGTGGCAAACAAGTTACCAGTAGGTTCAGTAGATTGTCAGAAAACAAACAAGACCCAGCATTCATGATATGCACGCTCTTAAGGCTGTGCAATTGGGCAATTAGTTGAAAGGGGTGTGTTCAAAAAAATAGCAGTGTCTACCTTTGACTGTACAAACTCAAAACTATTTTGTACAAACATTTTTTTTTTTCTGGGATTTAGCAATCCTGTGAATCACTAAACTAATATTTAGTTGTATGACCACAGTTTTTTAAAACTGCTTGACATCTGTGTGGCATGGAGTCAACCAACTTGTGGCACCTCTCAGCTGTTATTCCACTCCATGATTCTTTAACAACATTCCACAATTCATTCACATTTCTTGGTTTTGCTTCAGAAACAGCATTTTTGATATCACCCCACAAGTTCTCAATTGGATTAAGGTCTGGAGATTGGGCTGGCCACTCCATAACATTAATTTTGTTGGTTTGGAACCAAGACTTTGCCCGTTTACTAGTGTGTTTTGGGTCATTGTCTTGTTGAAACAACCATTTCAAGGGCATGTCCTCTTCAGCATAGGGCAACATGACCTCTTCAAGTATTTTAACATATGCAAACTGATCCATGATCCCTGGTATGCGATAAATAGGCCCAACACCATAGTAGGAGAAACATGCCCATATCATGATGCTTGCACCTCCATGCTTCACTGTCTTCACTGTGTACTGTGGCTTGAATTCAGAGTTTGGGGGTCGTCTCACAAACTGCCTGTGGCCCTTGGACCCAAAAAGAACAATTTTACTCTCATCAGTCCACAAAATGTTCCTCCATTTCTCTTTAGGCCAGTTGATGTGTTCTTTGGCAAATTTTAACCTCTTCTGCACATGCCTTTTTTTTAACAGAGGGACTTTGCGGGGGATTCTTGAAAATAGATTAGCTTCACACAGACGTCTTCTAACTGTCACAGTACTTACAGGTAACTCCAGACTGTCTTTGATCATCCTGGAGGTGATCATTGGCTGAGCCTTTGCCATTCTGGTTATTCTTCTATCCATTTTGATGGTTGTCTTCCGTTTTCTTCCACGTCTCTCTGGTTTTGCTCTCCATTTTAAGGCATTGGAGATCATTTTAGCTGAACAGCCTATCATTTTTTGCACCTCTTTATAGGTTTTCCCCTCTCTAATCAACTTTTTAATCAAAGTACGCTGTTCTTCTGAACAATGTCTTGAACGACCCATTTTCCTCAGCTTTCAAATGCATGTTCAACAAGTGTTGGCTTCATCCTTAAATAGGGGCCACCTGATTCACACCTGTTTCTTCACAAAATTGATGACCTCAGTGATTGAATGCCACACTGCTATTTTTTTGAACACACCCCTTTCAACTAATTCAACTAATTGCCCAATTGCACAGCCTTAAGAGCGTGCATATCATGAATGCTGGGTCTCATTTGTTTTCTGAGAATCTACTGAACCTATTGGTAACTTGTTTGCCACGTAGCAATAAAAAAATATACGAAAAACCTTGATTATTCTGGTTAGTCACATTGTACTGCTATTATTTTGAACAATACTGTACATGATCAGTGGAGCAGTGTCTTGTGTAAATAAGGTCCAGTTGGTTGCCTGATTAGTAGCCGTAGTTAACACTCTCTTGAGATCAAAAGAGTAGATATTTTAGGAGATATTTTAGCATAAAAGAGTTCTTCAGGATGATATTACAGTGTGTAAAGAAGCTTTAAAGGACCTTTACAGTGAACTTTTATCATTTGTACTTTTTGATATTTTTTTGTGATTTTGTGTTTATAAAATTACTTTTGAGGAGTGATTTTAATGTCTGTGTTTTGTTGTTGTTGTTATTGATTTCCAGAAAATTGTATTCAGGGTTCAAAATGGTAAATCCCATAGAAAATGGATAGAAAATAAATCATAAAATGTATAACATATAAAATGTTATAAAACTTTATAACTTTTAAAGTTGACAGTCATTTCTAAAGAACCTTTCCCTGACCACTTTTCACTGACATGCCTTATTTTATATCCTGTGTCAGGTTTGTGGGTAGAGATGAGGCGAGAACTCAAATGCAGGAATAAAATAAAATAAAGGCTTTTAATGATAAAGAAAACAACAACAACAACAAAAAGTACCCAAACAGGCAGGCAGGCTAGGACAGGGCAGGAGACCACCACAGCTGAGAAGGCATGACTGAAGTGGATCATGGTGGATCAGGTGGAGCTGGTGACCACCACATTGGTGCAGGTGGGGCTGAAGACAACCAAGGCAGCGCAGTCAGAGTTCTTGACCTCCATGGTTGAGCAGACTCATGGGTAGGAGTAGACTAGGAGTAGATTCCTGAGTGGAGTCTGAAGGCTCCTGGACTGGAGCAGGCTCTGGAGTGGATTCTGAGAGCTCCTTGACTAGAGCAGGTTCTTGAGTAAACTCTGAGAGCTCTTGAACTGGACTCCAAAGGCTCCCAAACTAGAGCGGGTTCTAGAGTGGAGCAGGCTTTGGAGTGGACTCCGTAGAAGCCTCCATGGCAGAGAAAAGACTGGGTCACTCAGTGAACTTGGTGTTGCTACCTGAAGCATGTATTGGAAGAGGGGGCTGCAGGTAGTGGAGGCTGGTAGCTGGACTGAGCCCATTCTCCACTGAGTCCTCAAACAGGCAGACAGGCCAGGACAGGGCAGGACGTAGCACAGCATGGCAGGAAAAAACGGGAACCAACAGTACATGTACTGTTCATACAAACAATGGATCAGCATAGGACTGCAGACACCAGGAGAACAAAAAGGGAGACAAACAAGGATGGTTAAGAGATGGAGCAACTGAAACAATAATGAGATAACAAGAAGGGCGGGGTCAGACAATAGACAGGAGAGCACATGGCACCAACAATAAATAGCGAATAACTTTACATGTGAGGCATTTAAAGACTTCATTAATTATTTCTAAAGAAACACGAAAAAGTATAAAAGGCTCCATTACCTTGTGTCTTACGTTATGAAGTAACGTAGAAGCAGTTTTTGTAAAAATAGGCTAACGACTACGTCATAACCTGCAACTCTCTGTGGCACAGTATAGAAATTACCGTATGGACAGGAGGAGAAGCTCGCAGGCAATCTTTTACTGTCTATGAGAGACAATCAGGGGGCGTGGAGGCATAAAGTCAAGGGAGAAGCCTATGCAAAATTACAAAATAATTCATCAGAATACTTACCAAATTTGCTCCTGTTCACGCTCGCCGTCTCTGCAAGATTCGGTGGGTGATTCAAATTTCTCTTGGCACAGTGATTAGAAGACTTTTTGTCAAACATCTTGCTCACGTCACATCTACGTCATCAAGCTCAGTTTGAGTCTGCGCAGTACGCTCGACCAACCACGGCACACCAGCTGAACCGTGACACCCTGTTGTTGAAAGTGCTTCATAATGTTTATTTAGAAAATTATATATATTTTTTTATTTATAATAAACCAATGTCAAGATTGTTTTTCACAACCGAACATAGGCAGCTGATACATATCCATCTTTTTTTTTTTTTTGGTTGGCTCTTATTAATATATTATATTATTATATTATGTTGGCAATGGAATATTAGTGTAATTCAATATTCATGCTGATATTTCCATGTTTAAATTGTAATCCAGTCATATAAATTAGCACCTTACCAGTATCTTATACTTCAACAGACTACTTGCCAATGAGCACAATAAACACTGACAAAGCTACCAACCGAGGTTGAGATTGAGTCAGATGAACTCACTGGTCTTGATATTTCATCATGGAAGGCTAGAGGTGGGGGTCCATCCATTCTTCCCACACCCTGATTGTCTCATCAGAAGAACAGTTCTGACTCAGTCCCAGTGAAGAATGAACAAGAAATGACAAAATATGATGGGAGCAAAGGAGAAATCCTGGGCCTCTGTGAAAAAAGATGGCAGACAAAAAGTCAAAAAATAAATGATTAGTCACAATTTTAATTAAGTTAAAGTAATTCATTTCCATAAACAATTAACAATATTTAATATATTTAGTAAGTGGTATTCAGACTAAAACTGCCATTTATAACTAAGAATATTATTAAACAATCCATAATAACTTCTTTCTTGAAAAATTATTGTGTATTTTATGGTGTCTGAGTACAAAAGGTGGAGACGCCATATGTTTCCTAATACACACATCATATCACTGGGGATTGTTCTGTTTGCTCCGGGTCCATAACATCACCGTTTGTGATGCAAATGTTGACCTCTGCAAGCTTGCATGGGTTTACCTCAAGCACTTTAGAAGAGGGGACACTGCAAGACTGCCAAATGATCTTTCATTGCTCAGTGACCTTCTGAGTGATGATAATGAACACACTGTTGAATTGGATTTATAAGTGGCATTCTGTATGGAGTGATAAGGAAGACTGAGAAGCTTACCCACCATCCCCAGCGATGTGGTTTCCCTCCGATGGTTGTAATCCTTTTAAATGTGATCTTCCAAGTGCTCGTGAGTCATAACTAAGAGAAATGTCCATGTATTTGCATGTGCCTTATGTATAGGATATCCATGTGTTGCACTGGTCAGTGAACTCATGAAGTACTGTGTCTCACAAAGTTACAACAGTTTGTTGGATTTGAAAGCTTACTGGAGATTTACTCCTCAGAAAAGTGAGAGATCCCCACCAGAAGATTAAACATGTTTGTCAAGTCATTTAACTATAATTCCTGTACCATTAAATGTTGTTGGGTATGCATTTTATCAGCTATTTTATTGATAAATAATAATAATAATAGTACTCTTTTTAACCACAAATGATCGTCTAGCTCTTGGAGCTGCACGCATACTCTGTGTACAACAGTTCAATACAGGGTATGTTTAGAAACACTGAACACTTTTCTTCACCAACTTCAAAATTTTCCTACATTGTTGTTTTACCTTCTTTTTTTCTGTAAAGGGTGTTTTTCGACATACCCAAACAAACAGATTTCCCCTCACAGTGCAGAGCACAGTAATCCATGATTCAGCCATTGTGTTTGGAGGGGAGGTGTAAGTTTTCCTGGGTCTGTGCGTGCAACAAGTGGGCAGGAATAAATTTGCTAATGTTTCATTTTGAAGTCACCTTGAAACAGCTCATTTTCATGACTCGGTGTCGACTCTTTCTTTTCAAAGACAATAACTTTATACATGGTGCACCTTTAGATATAAAACTTTGCTTAAGTGATTTTCAAAAACCCATAATAGGGGCAATTTAATTTCTGGCAGACATTACTCCAGTCTTCAGGGTCACATGGTCCTCCAGTAATCATTCTAATATGTTGATTTGATGCTCAAGAAACATTTCTTATTAATATCAGTGTTGAAAACAGTTGAGCTGCTTCATAACTTTCAGGATTCTTTAAAAATTCAAAAGAACAGCATTTATTTGAAACATTATAAATGTTTTTACACGTACTTGTGTTTCATTCTTGCAGAATAAGTGATAGTTTCTAAAATAAATAATACAAAAATAAATATCGGTCTTTAAGAGGTTGTTTAAATATGAATAACAAAAGTATTAACGGGCACTTGTTTATGTATGTATTTATTAATATCCCAATATCAATGTCTGGACTTCAGATAAATGAGCCACATTACCATCAATGATAAAGTGCTAGATTTGAACTCATACTAGGCTAGACTATTACACTTCATGTATCATAATGACTTTGTGTAACAAATGGTCCACTGAAGGTGAGTTGAGGTGAGAACCCACGTACAGTTTATTCAAAGTAATCCTAACAAATGAAGACTTGACTTGAAAAAGACTTGTCTTGACTTGACTTGAAACAGAAACACAGCTCACAGACAGCAGGTTACACAGTTTAAAGCTAGACAAAGAACAAAGGCAACATGAGGCTATTTATAATGAATGTACCAATGAGAGACAGGCCACATGACTTTAAGACAACCAATCAGAACATGACATAATGAACCAAGGAACCAATAGCAGGAATACATGAGTGCAACGGAAGCGTGACACAAACAGCATAAATAAAATAAAAAAGACATGAAAACTATAACATGAAACAAACCCCAAAACAGACATCACATATCCCCCCTCTAAAAGCAACTCCTGACACCCTAATGAAACCCCCACTCTAAAACAAAAAAAGTGTAAAGAGTCCAGGGGGTGGTAAAGCTGAAGCAAAACAGGGAGAGGGAGGGAGGGCCAGGCTCATGCAGGGGAACAGGTTTAGAGTCATGGCCTAGGCTGTGGAGCAGAGGGCAAGACCATGCACCATGGAGAAGTGACAGACAATGGAGCAGAGGAGGACCTGGGCCTTGAAGCAGTGGCAGACTGTGGAACACTGGAGAACATGGGCCATGGATCAGTGACAGACAATGAAGCAGAGGTGGGCCCGGACCGTGAAGAAGATCAAGAGGAGCAGGCAGCCATGGCAGAGCAGGACGGCCAAGTGGTCCTGACAGAGCAGGAAGCCATGGCGGAGCAGAGACGTGGACAGACCACTTGACCACAATAGAACAGACAGAGAGTTCTTGAGCAGCTTCCATAGCCGCGACATGACAATAACATCAAAATGTTCATAAACTGCCTCTTTTGTCATGATATGACAGTCTGTGAGTTCATGAGCAGCCTCTGTGGCTGTGACAGGTCACACTATGAGTTCAGAAGCAGACACCACAACCTCAGGGGCTTCTGCAGTAGATGCCGCCACCTCTAAAGGCACTGGAGCAGATTCATGGACAAGAGGTCTCTGGAGCGTAGTGTGCAGCCCACACACTCAAAATAGCAATCGCCATCAAAGGAAGGGCAGCAGAGGAAGGCAGGACCTCAAAGATGGCAGGGCTTGAGAGCACTGACCTCACCGGGATGCCTACAGCTCTCACTGATATTAGTGGCGAGTCCATCATGCTAGCAATCAGTCTTCATTTTGTCATCATTTTAGCTTTCTGTAACAAATGGTCCCCTGAAGGCAAGTTGAAGTGAGAACCCAAGTGCAGTTTATTCAAAATAATTCAAACATCCAAACATAATCCAAACAAATGAAGACTTGACTTGAAACAGAATTGAAAATTGAAATGTATACCATCTGAAAGCTATTCAATTGATATTCAATTGTTATTTGTGCATACGTTTAATTATATAAATTGTTTTCAGATAATTAACTGATTCATTTTGCCTGCTTTAGCTGTCCATACTGCTAAATTAAACAAATTGCCAAATACTGGTCCTCCAACCAGTAAAACAGCATAAAGAATCAGCTGGGCTCATCTTAACAAGCAGATGGCAGTATGACGTTGAGCTGGTGAGTGCACTTAGATTCTCTAGCCAGTGTGCACTTAGAGATCACTTGGAAAAACATGATCACAGAACAGCTATTATACTGTATGAATGATGTAAGCCAATAACACTGGTGTTAAAAATTTAACACCGATCCATGTTTCAGTTTTTTAACTGACTATATGCCACCTTTGCAACAGCATTATCCTTGTTTTACTGGCTCTTATCAGTTATAGTTCATAGTATTTATTGCATTGCATTTTTTACTATACCATCTGTAGGGAAATGAATGGGTAGATATATAAAAAAGACAAAATCATATTAAAGTCGAATAATTAAAGTTACTGACACTGTCGCTGGTTGCACTTCATTTTATTAATTTTTTTCTATTTACAAGCAACTATTAAGAAATATAAAGGCTTTATTTTCATAGCTGCTCTCATACTACAACCCTCAACCCATAACTTAAAAAATATAAAACTGATTAAAAATGGATGTATATGACAACTATGTGTGCCAGGGAAATTATGTGTTAAATTATGTGTCCCAGAACGAAAGAAAAGTTATGCTGAGGGTTGGAAATCTCATTACGGCACAAAATATATAGATCACAAAAAATAATCACTGCAATCATTCATTAAAAAAAGAACAACTAAATCAAAAGCACATGTAATAACACAATGATTGTTCCAAAAATAAATGCTTCACAGTCAAAGTAAAGTCTAACAGTACAGTAAAATTTCCAGTGGAAGCCAGTTTTTATGTTAGATTTTCGCTAAGATAATTGAAGGCTGTATGAACGTTCAAGTGATTAACACTTGTTTGCTACAGCTCAGAAATGTGTTCAATGCAATAACAATAAGGACAAATAGTGTTTCCTAGTATTGCACATGATACTGTAGGTATTAGACCTTGCTTTTAAAAAAACAATTCATACTTGCACATTCATGTACTTCCACATCTATGCATCACTTTCTTATCCACTCAACATAACTAAGATCTTTGGTCCCTGTGATTGGTGGCAAGTTTCTTGGACATGCAGATTAATTGTGCAGATTAATGTATTGCACTTTGTTTTTGTCTGAGGTGAACATTTGACTTTGTTGTTATTTTTTAGGCTCAGTTAAAAGCTGAGAGAAATGGGCGTAAGGCACAGTTTAGGGTTCCTTCATTTGCACTTGGATGTTGAGGCACTTAAGAAACAAATGGTATTACGTCTATCTCACTAGAATAAAATACACCCCCCCTCAACCCCCACTGGTTCCATTCAGGTCTTGTGACCTTTAGGGATTTGGTCATGCTTCATAAATACCCACACACCCACATTCACACAGATGCTAACACACGTAAACACACACACTCTGGTAATTGCACTTTGGTGGTTAGTATTCTTCTCTTCTACTTCCACTAGTTCACATTTCCTGGGAAGGAGTTACTCCACGGTCACAGATTTGGCCAGGTTTCTTGGGCAGTCCACCTGATGGGAATCAAAAGATGATATATAATAAAAATACAGGAAATTGAATATTAAAGACATTTTCTGTAAAAAAAAAAAAAAAAAAAAAAAAACTGCTGTTTTGTATTGATTGTTTTGAATACAGTAGTTTCTTTTAAATGGTAATGCAAAAGTAATAAAAAAAAGTATTATTATAATATTAAAATAATACACATTATAATAAAAATATAGTTATGAGTGAATAAATAAATAAATAAAAAAGGAAAGGTAAACGTACATCATATCCTCTGAGAACAGCCAGATGGAAGGATATGAGCTGCAGGGGAATGACACTGATGATGCCCTGCAGACAGTCCACTGTGTGAGGCAGTTCAATGGTCTTATATGCCATATTGCTGATCTCTGGGTCATCCTGGCAACATAGGATGATGGGACGGCCCTAAAAGATATAGACAAGATATGAGTCATCATAAAGTGTTGAATAATTGGGCATATTCCAGAATACATGTGATGATGGTTACCTGTCTGGCTGTGACCTGTTGCAAGGCATTGTGGCACTTTTGGTAGCAAGCATCTCTCATGATGACCATGATGACCGGCATATGCTTGTCAATCAACGCCAATGGACCATGCTTCAACTCTCCAGCCAGAATACCTTCTGAGTGCATGTATGTGATCTCTTTAATTTTCTACAGGGCACAAAGACCAGGAAAGTGTGATTGACTAAACAACACGCCTGATTATATGCTCAGTAATACTGCCCCAACTATATATTTCACCATACTCACCAGTGCCCCCTCAAGGCAGGTGGCATAGTTATAGCCTCGACCCATGACCAACAAAGACCTCTGATGGTGGAGCTCATCTGCAATGCTTTTGATTTTGTCATCAAGAGCCAGAACTTCCTTGATCAGCTCTGGATGGGAGACAATGTCAAAGTTAATTTTAATCTCAAAGCACTATTTAAAGGTACAAGTTGTAGGACCTGCCATTAGAGGGCGCACTAGCAAAACAATAAAAATTGCATGGTTTGATGACGCTAAGAAGGAGCGTGGAATGATGGGATTTGTTGTCTTCTACACAACCGCTGATGGCCATCAAATCAGCCGGAAACTTAAATCATGGATTTAACGCGAGTTCAACAATTTGCGTGAGTAGATTACATACAAAGCCAATGCAAAGACGCGATCAGACTATGGACCAGACGCGTTCTCGCATGGGTCTAGAGACGCGATGCCCCGCGTTTGGCGTGTATGCCGCATAATACTAATCTTGTTGATCGTTATAATAGCATAAGTTTTCTGTAAAGATATGAATTAAAACAACTCACCTGTCGAGTAAAACACAAGCGAGATCGGCCTCTCTTTCTAGTTGAAGTTTGTTGCGAAGCTACTTCCGCATTTGTCACAAAATGCGACACTTGTTGTCGTGTGGTTTCTACGTCAGTAAAGGCAGTAACAAAGGGTAACTAACATCATCGACAGGCGACTGCACTGCCCTGTGTCACTATTTAGAATGGGAATTTTCTCATGATTTACAAGTAGTTGAAAACATTAGAGATATTGTTAGTAATCAGCTGGACAAAATAAAAAACACTAGCCTAGGGGTTTTTGGATATTTTACTGCAAAGACTCGTACAAATTGTACCTTTAACTATTGCAAAAAATACAGAGCTCATTACAGCAATTATTTTAAAAACACACCTGGCAGTTTTTTGAGTCCATTGATGATCTCCAATCTTCTCTGCTGCATTGAAAGCCTGTCTTCACTCATCATCAGGCCAAACATGATCAGAGACACAAACTGACTAGTGTAGGCCTGCAGATGATCGCAAGACATGTCAGGAGAGACACAAACATAACATAACATAACATAACATAACATAACATAACATAATATAATATAATATAATATAATATAATATAATATAATATAATATAATATAATATAATATATTTTCTGTATTATATATGTATTATTTTTCATTATTATTATTATTATTATTATTATTAGGCCAAAATGTTCATTTCTATTGGCCTCTACAGTACCTTAGTGCTGGCGACTCCAACCTCAGGCCCAGCATTGATGTGAACTCCACAGTCGGTCTCCCTGCAGATGGAGCTGCCAACAGTGTTGGTGACGCCCACAGTCAGTGCCCCGCGCTGCTTACAGTAGCGTAATGCCATCAGAGTGTCTGCCGTCTCACCTGATTGAAAGACATTATCAAGATTTAACAGCTTTCAGCAGCATTGACATGCATGTGTTAGTGTCATCAACCAAAAAACCTGCTGCCCCAGTAACAGTATTGCACTACCATTTTATTCAATAAAAGCATTGAGTTTTCAGTGAGTACTCAAAAATGTTAGCATTCATATTGATATATAAGTTTGCCTTTTAAATATGGAATTTGACATCCTAAAAAAAAACTGAGGAAAGTATTTTTTTATGGGAAAAAGAGGAGGAAAACATTGATTTAAATATATAAAAATTTTGTTCTTTTTACTGTTTTGTAGGCATCTGGGTATCTAGAGATTGTATCACCTCATGCACTTACTATTGTGTAATTTAGTGCCATATCAGTTCAAAGGTCATTAGAATCAACACTTTCCAGAATAAAAATCATATGAGTGATGGTAACAAGTTGCACTTTACCTGACTGGCTGATGAAGAAACAGACATCATCTCTGAAAACAGGTGTGATGCGGTCTAGGAAATCACTGGCCAACTCGACCATAACAGGAAGCTCAGTCAACTCTTCAAGGATCTGACGTGTCTGCACAGAAAATCAGAGATAATGCTGTGATCATGTGCTTGAGTCAGGGAAACAGCACAGTCATTGAAATAGACCCCTTGCTGAAGTCCTTCAAGCTAATATTGATATGTTCCCACAAACAATAGTTTCATAGACAGTATACCAGTCAATTTACAGTACAAAAAATCTGAAAGTTCAATGTCACTCTTAGCCAATCAGAATAATGTTTACCAAAGAGCCTTGTAATGAAAATGGATAACATATTCCAAACACATTTGCAACAAACATCTCATTCTTTCACCATTTTCATCTTTAAAGCAATACATTGTTCTCTGTTATATATCCAGAGAACAAAAATCACAAAAACTTACTGCTACTCCTGCATGGTAACTGGTTCCACAGCCAATCACAATCAAGCGTCTGCATCTCTTGATCTCCTTCAGATGGTCAGAAAGGCCACCAAGAATAACTGTGTACACATTTGAAAGCACAAATGAAATTGGTCTTTTTTGCAAATAATGTTCAGTTTCTTGCTTATACTGATTGTTTCTCTTCATAAGACCTCAACATAATATTATTGTCAGGAGCCATGAGCATTAATTTTGTATTGCATGATATTGACTGAGGGGAAAAAAATCACCTAGATCTTGGTTGGCCTGAGGATGAGCAAAATAACAACACATTTTATTTTTTATTTTTTTTGGTGAACTATCCCTTTAAGAATGTTTCTAGTGTTGCAGCATCAGATCAGCCTGTACTTTCAGGGTTGCGCTACAAGATGAAGCCTAATTTAATCTTACACTAATTTTGTTCTGGCAAAGTGGAAGGTCATGTTGTACCTGTGTTGCTGTCAAAACAGATTCTGCCTCTCATGGTGTTGACGACAGATTCAGGCTGCTCAAAGATCTCCTTTTGCATGAAAGCCTTGAAGTTACCTAGAGGTATGAAACAGTGTGAGCACAAACTAGTGTACAAAAGTCAAGATGACATTTGGCATGCAAAGTAACTGTTATCAAACCACAGACACTGCAGATGAAGATCAAAAGAACAGATACAGAAATGCCAGTAGAACTGGAATTACTCCAAAATTATCCTTTTGTGTTAGGGCTGTACAAATAAACGAATACAAATGCGATTATCATTCGTAGTTCACTGACAAGCAATGCAATTTCACATTCATTATCGAAGATGATACATTGGTGATAATAAACATGATATTGTGTAGCTTGGTGTAATAAATGCCGCTCCATCTGAAGGCATGCGATGGAGATTAACTACTAATCACAGAACCGGCTTTACTGACGAGATGCACATGATAGTCGCATTTGATTATTTGCACAGCCCTCCACTACCAAACTAACAGCCACTGGGTTTGGTATATTACTTATTTTCAGCCGAACAAAAAACAATCTGTCAAAAATGTTCAGAAACGTAGACCATGGCGCCTGCAACACCAAGGTTATGGGTTTGATCCCAAAGAAATGCAAAGACTGATATTCACTAGTGCTGTCAAACAAATGAATCGCGACACACATATATTATGTAAACAAAAACTTTTCCCTTGAATGTGATCAATCGCAATTAATCGCTTGACAGCACTAATATGGAACAGTATCTTATCAGTAAATGTTTTTTTTTTAAATGGTATTTAATGCTTTATTTTAATTTCTTACATTTTATTTACTAATCATTTCTTGAATTACTCAGTGGTCATGTGTTAAATTCATGTGTTTAAATTCTTTCATCATTTACTCAGCCCCAAGCTGTTCCAAAAGATATTCTGAAGAATATTTGTAACCAAACAGTTACTGGTAGCCATTAAGCCACAAAAAATACTATGGAAGTCCATGGCTACCAGCAATTAGCTTCTTCAAAATATCAGTTATATTCAGTTCAAACTAATTTGGAACAGCATGGGTGGGTGAGTAAATGAAATTTTCATTTTTGGGTGAACATCACTTTGAATGTTGTTTCGGTGGTGTTACTGTCACCTTTCATGATCTGCTGGAGCTCCATCTGTAGGGTCTGAATGGCACGGACGGGGTCTTCGCCTGCGGCACGCTTAATACGGTGCACATACAACTTCCCCTCCACCACTACAGCAACATCATCGTCCTCCAGATAAATCACCTTGTTGGTGTGCTCAATAATTGCACTGAGAGTGAAAAATCATAGTAAACATATTTTAGTATTATACTTTATTATCGCAATCACGTCTGTAATGAGGTTATGTGGCCAGCAGGGTGTATTCCTGAGCTGACATTATACAGTAGTTTTACTGTAACTAGTTTATTTCTGTGTAAACTTGACATCAGCAATCTTTAGGTTTCTTAAGGAGAAACAATAATGTCGATGTGAATATAACACTGTCGATTGCTCAAGATTCTACAGTGTAATAACATGTGTATTACCTAGCATCAGAGGCAAAGTAAAACTCCACCGCCAGTCTGTCATGGACTGAGTGCAGGGCATTGGTGCTGCCCCTTCGGTTCAGTAAGTTTTTCTCCTGTTCATCTGTCCTGGATTTACCTAGAGGAAAAAGAAATCAAAACCAGACTTCTTAACATCTAAAAAAAAAAAATTAGTGAAACATTAACAGAGAATTATTGCTTAAACCAAGAAACAAAGTCAGGCGATTTAATATTATACAATTAACTGACTTTTCTGATAGCATAGAGTCAAAATATGAATAAAAATTATTTAAACTGAAATCAAAAATTAGATATGTTAACTTAATAAAAACATATTTAAATGTTTAAAAAAAAATTAATTAAAATATTCACTTTACAACAGTGTATTTTGCCTAGATGTGACCCTGGACCACAAAACCAGTCACGAGGGTCAATTTTTCGAAATGGAGATTTATACATCACCCTAAAGTTGAATATATAAGCTTTCCATTGATTTATGGGTTGTTATAATAGGGCAATATTTGGCTGACATACAACTATTTGAAAATCTGGAATCTGAGGGTGCAAAAAAATATAAATATCGAGAAAATTGCCTTTAAAGTTGTCAAGTTCTTAGCAATGCAGATTACTAATCCAAAATGAAGTTTTGGTGTATTTACAGTAGGATATTTACAAAATATCTTCATGGAACATAAAAGAAAAATCTATAATTTGACCCATACGATGTATTTTTGGCTATTGCTACATACTTAATACCCCAGTGACTTGTGGTCCAGGGTCACATAAAGGCTACTCATCCTTTGATTATTTTACAATACGTTCATAAAAATAAAGCATTGTAGCTTTATGGTTATTACAAGCAGACAATGACAGCTGCCATCATAAAACAAAGAATTTCGAAGTCAGTTTTGGGCTGGATGCCACACGCCTTTTCCAAATCCTCAGCCCAAGATGTACCAGAGGTCACCATGAAAGCAATGCTGTCTTTCGTCTTTTTTTCTAAACCTGACAGCGCCCTGAGCACATTCTTGGCTTTTGTGGCAAAACTATGTGGCCAAAAGTATGTGACACCTCCGTCAAAATTAATGGTTTGGCTAGTTTCATCAATTCCGGTTGAGACAAATCTAAATGTTACAGCATGAACTTCCATTCTCGAAAACTGTGGGTTTCTGACTTCAAAAGCATTTCTGAAGAAACATTTCTTATTATCAGTGCATATTAATAGTTGCTGCTCTATTTTTTTGTTGTAGAAATAATATTTTAATTTCATAAATAGAAAGTTCAAAAGAACATGTATTATTCATAACAGAAATCTTTTGTAAGATTACAAAAAGTCTTTTCTGAAACATTTGATCAATTTATTGCATCCTTGCTGAATAAATATGTTAAAAACATACTGAGCCCAGAAACTAGATATGTCCTACTCCCTATCGATGCAAATGCTTTTGAATGAAATGTTTAGCAAACACATGCAGTATGGGTGTGGTGTTTGAGTGTTCACATACATCTTGGCTGTATAGTGTGAGATATCAAACTCACTTCTAATGAGCAGAACAGGTTTGGGAAGATGTACATGTGGATGAGAAGTAGGGATGATGTGAGCGGGACTTACTGCAGTTGTACTGGACAGGGATCTGCTCTGTGGAAAGCTCATACTGACTGCGCACACCGATGAGCAGCGGGCTGCCCCTCCTGTTTAAAATAAAAAGGATAGTTTGAATGTGCAGTGGCTGTGCTCTTCCATTGGCTGAGAGAACTGTGTTAGCAAAGCACTGCTGTAAACAAGACACCTGTGTTGAGGAGTGGTTTTTCAAGCTCTCTCTATTTAATATCCTTGTTAAGGTCTGCCCCTTCCCCTCTGTTTGAGGAAATATTTCAGACCTGTCCTTTGCATGCACCACCTTTCTTGCTTAGCGCAGCCCCACAGTCTCTTATGCTGACGTGCCAAAAGTGTCCACACTGGAGCGCTTTCTCAGTGCTTGCTTTGTTTGAACTGGTTGGGCAGTTGCATTTTAGTGTGCATAGCAAGCTAAATGTTCACCATCCTGTGAAGTGTATTTTGGATTCTAAATCTGGGCCACCTAAGAGATTTATTAATAAACCAAGAACAACAAAACCGCAACAGCACACTTTTGAGATGATTTTGCTTTGGGGTCACGTGTACTCAAGTTATAATCAAATAAAGGGGAGACAGGAAGTAAGGGGAAATGGAAGTGATGTGATACTGCTATACCATTCTTTAAGATAGATTATTTAAAGGGCATATGAAAAAAAAAACTTGGAATTTAGGATTTAGGAAGCCTGAATACATATTTCTGTTTTAAGTACTCCAATTTACAGTGTAGTTTTAGTATTAATCATAAACCATTTATAAAAATTAGAATTCACTTTTATTTTTATATTTCAGTATTTGTATACATCAGTTTTAATTTTAATTCTAGTTTTTTACGTTCTTTTGTCATTTTTATTTTTATGTTTAAAATAATTTTTATTTCATTTTTTAAAATGTTAGTACATTAATTTTCAGTTAGTTAACAAAGAAACATTTCTGTTCATTCAATTTATTTTCACTTAATATTTACATTTTATTCCAGTTAACGAAAACATTAAATTGCATATTAATGTTTTAATTTTATTTTTAATTTTTTTACAATTACATATTTAGCTAACAATAATATTAATAATTCACTGAACGTGAGTGGTACTTGTAAAAGTTAACACTGTGACTCTAGTGGGTCTATGAATTTTTTTCCAATTTGACAGATTTTTAAGACTATCAAATTAAGTTCATGTCTTAATTAAAAGGTTATCTTATCTAAAAATTAAAACTATCATCATTTATTCACCCTCATTAATTCTGTGTGTTTTATTTAATTAAAAAAGTAAATGGAGTCAATGTTGTTGCAGTATGACACCGCTTTTGTGGCACGTAAAAAATAAAATAAAATCTATGATTATGAAATTAGTTGTAATATTTAAAAAAAAGTTGAAATATTACGAGAATAAAGTAAAAACTTTTCAAGAATAAAGTCAAAACATTTCAAGAATAAAGTCAAAATGTTTCAAGAATAAAGTCAAAACGTTTCGAGAATAAAGTACAAGTGTTTTGTGAATAAAGTCAAAATTGTATGAGAATAAAGTGGAAATGTTTCGAGAATAAAGCTAAAATATTACGAGAATAAACTCGTAAAAATAAAATTATAACTTTAAATTCTACAAATTTAAATTCTCAAAACATTTCCACTTTATTCTAATAATATTTCAACTTTATTTTTGTAGTAGGCTATTTCGCCTTTATTCTTGAAACATTTTGACTTTATTTTTGTAGTAGGCTATTTCGCCTTTATTCTTGAAACATTTTGACTTTATTTTTGTAGTGGGCTATTTCGTCTTTATTCTTGAAACATTTTGACTTTATTCTGTTAGTATTTTGACTTTATTCTCGAAATATTTAAAGTTTATTCTTGGAATTTTGACTATATTCTCGAAATATTATGACTTTAATCTTGTTATCTTAGGTAAAAAAAAAAAAAAAAAAAAATTTAGTAGCACAAAAATGCCATTTACTTTTACAAGAAGATTTTAGCAATTTGCTTTAGAAAAACTGCAATATAACTGGAAACACATTGGGCCCTATCATACTACCGGCGCAATTCGACGCAAGGCGCAGCGCAAGTGTGTTTGCTAGTTTCAGTCTGGTGACATTCGCATTTTCCCATCCAGTGCCACGTTGCTTAATTAGCAAATGCATTTGTGCCTATTTGTGCACCAGTGGGCGTGCAGGTCTAAAAAAGAGGTGTGTTCAGGCATATTGCTATTTTAAGGAGCTGAAAATAGACTGCGCCATAGACTAACTCTAACCTGGTCTAAAGTCTAAAGTCAATGGCACAATATTTGTTTGTTATTTAAAGAGCGCGTTGGTAGAAAATGCGCCTCTGTGCTGGTCCACAGTGCGTGTTGACTTTTCTTTTTACACACAGGGATGCGCATCACACAAACATGCCAAATATTAAAAAAATATTACAGTGTAAAAGAATTTTATTGAGTAGGCTACATAAATATAAAAATTTAATGATGGATAGTCATTGCAAGTATTAGAATTAGGCTATCTATTTGCAATTCAGCCTATTACTAATTATAATGAAATTGGCTAATTAATTGTACAATCGTGCCAATACACGCACATATATATTAACTGACTCATTGCGCAGAGCTTTGGTGGATTCCTGCTTGTCCCGCAGATCAGTTTCTTCGCTTGAGAAGCATTCAGCTTTTCCGGCAACAAATTCTGCCATGTAAATAGCGATTCGCAGTTGCGCGAGCGCATCTCGAAAAAAAAAGTGGATTTGGACACAGCTGTGTCTTTGGATTTGGATTTGGATTTGCAACTGTGCCATGCGCTTTACACTTTGCGTTTATATCGTTAAAAAGGGCCCATAGACGTTATAATATCACATTCAATCAAGGATTATATTTGGAGGTCCTTGGTATCGAAGAGTTTGTATAGTCCTTAGCAAATGCTGTGAGCACATTCAAAACAACATCCCCCCTCAAAGGTTCCATGAATAACCTTTCCAAAAAGTTTCTTAGTTGGTGCAAAAACAACAATAGCATTTTTTAGTATTTATGCAGCAACCCACACTAATGGGTCTTGCAACATGGCCTGTCTTAAAATGTTCCCTTCACAGCTGTACAGAATTGACCAAAACCAACAACACATTCATTCACAACCAGCGACAGGCAGATGGGAATAATTAACTTCAGTCTTGGCTTCAGTCGACCCAAAATTATATATACAGGGTCAGTGTACCAACCAAGCATGTTGAAATAACCCTTCATAAACACCTTTGTTAAATCCCTGATTCCTGGACAGGCACATCTTTTTAAGAATCCTAGTTCCTTGTACTTAAATGTACAGATTGTAACTAAACATCATAAATCTTATCTGCCGAGATCGGATTATAACCTTCTGGCTCCTGTTCACTGGCACGTAGACAAATAATGGGAAAAGGTTCATCTCAGAAGACAGAAAGAGCAAGAAGGGAACAAGGAAACTTGAATGTCTTACAGTTCAGAGAAACCATAGCTCTTACTGACCTGGTCGCAACGGCCTCTCCGGGGAAATGAATGCTTTTGAAAACCAGAGCAAATGCCCCTTCCTTTGGGAAGATAGAGAAAAAAACTGTGAATGAGACAAATGTTCACTGAGGCACAGGAATATCTATGTTACAGATCTGAATGGAAACATCATCGTTCTATTGAACAGGCAGGGATAGGGTCTAGCATTTCTTCGTCAGCCCCCCCACCAGGAGCGCAGCACAGGATCAGGCCTGGAGCGGAGGCCTACAGAGGTGGAGGGGGCACAGGGGAGCTGAGACGAACAGAGCCCCACAGTGAGGGTTGAACTAAGGGGAATAGGGGCCCTCTCTGTGTGCTGAGGGAACTCATATTTGCCCCTACCTCCTCACTGAAACTCTCCTGACTCGCTGCCCAGAGGAAAACACACACACTCCAGTACACACATATATAACACACTGATACAGGACTCACTGCGTGCTTACAACCATGCAGCCTTTACTTAATTACTCTATCCATACACACACACTTGTATATACACACTACCGTTCAAAAGTTTTAATGTTTTTGAAAAAGAAATCTCTTGCTCCCCAAGGCCGGATTTATTAGTGTAACAATACATCAAAAATAACGCTATTGCAAATTATTATTTCAATTTACAGTAACTGTTTCCTATATATATACTGTATGTTTTAAAATATCAAAGCTGAATTTTGAGTAGTCATTACTCCAGTCTTCAGTGTCACATGATCCTTCAGAAATCATTTTAGTATGCTGATTTGGGGATCACAGACATTTCTAGCATTATCATTTTTATATTACGCTGTTATAATTATTCAGAATACTTTAAGGGTGTGTATATATATATATATAAATGTATGTGTGTCTATATATCTAATTAGTATTATTATTAAAATAACCTAAGTAGTGGGTTATTCCTGAGTCATATAAATATATTAATATATTTCACATACTACATATTTAATTAATTGCATATAAATTATTTCAAATTATTTTGCATTACAATTCTAAGAATTTTGAGGAAAAGGTGCTTAATTTACTTTATGTAGCATTCTTATTTCCTGCTGATTTTGAAGTGAAATATTACATTATTTTTGAGATTCAGCATTTAGATCTTTAAATCAGTGTATTTACTGCTGATTTCTGTAGAGTACCAGTACACAGATGTAAATCATTTTTAAAACTTATTAATTGTAACCTAACAAGTTTCCTCTGGCCTCAGGCTTTAAAACACTTTTTTCCCCTTTTAATTCTAGCAGGAACCTTTATTTTAAGTGTGCGTCTTTACAAAGGTAAGTGCACAAAGCACCCATGCCTGTTTTAAATTAGCCTCGGTAAGACATGTTTTTTTCTTCTCTCTTGTTTCATTTAAAGCAGGTCAGTTAATGTCCTTGGCCGCCCCATAACACACAACTGCAAAATGTTATCATCCTTTTATCTCGCAGCCTTCCTTTACTATGATGGCTGTCAGAGCAGTTTCGAAAGAGAGCAATAAAAAATTACTGTAATCAATTTATCAAAGAAGCCATAAAACATAGAGAGTCCGGTAGAGATGGTGAAAACACAGAGTCATTACGCTGATAGGAAGGCAGGGTGTTTTACAAACCTATGATAAAGACTAGACTCCTGTCAAGAATATCTCAAAGGGCACCTTCTTCGTTCATACAACGTCACTGAACAATGTTTGGACAGAGCTGAACTTCCCAGCAGAGGATATTATGGCCATGAGAGTCGTCCAAAGGTGCTGACAATGAATCATAAAACAAGGTCCAGCTGTCCACATTCAAAAGTCTAGGTAATATCAGTCACTTGGAGACGAGGAAGAGCCATTCGGCACGCCATTATGTGCTGATAAATGTAGCTATTGGTTATATAACTGAAAATGAGGAAGAACAAACTTTGACTACGTGATCAATTTATCAAAGATAAGAAAAATGTATTAAGATACAGGGAAGCAAGCAAATGCAGAAAATGTTTTCGCTTTTAACTTTTTGTAAAGTTTTTAATGCCTTACTTGATTTATCTGTGGGAACTTTGAGAGACTCACAACAACAATTACGGCAAAAAACATAACTACCCCTCAAACCCCTCAGAGCAGTACTTCTGAACTCCTTTTCCTTGTTTTTAAGAGGGCTGAAAATGAGCAAGAACTGGCCTTTAACTTTCACAATCCGAGCAAGGGGTTCCCAGAGGCATTTGAGTAAGAACACCCCCTCACCCCAGACACACACACTCTCACACACACACACACACACACACACGTACACACTCATGATGCTTACCAGCTGCTGGATGACGCGCTCCACTAGGGTGGAGAAGGACACATAATCGTTCTCGCGGTTGTCATAGAGGTACTTGATCAACTTAGGAATGACCTCTGTGTCTGTGTCTGACTCAAAATCATAGCCTTTGGAAACCTGTCAGTGGATTGGGATGGAAAAGCCATGGTTACAGACACAAGCAGCGGCAAAACAAAACATGTTTCTCTTTTGTGGAGAAGAAATCAGAGATAAATGAAAGTGACACAGAGAGGAAGTGGAATACTCAACATATTAGTTTTAAATGATGATTTCATTGCTTATAAATTTGTATTATGGGATACTGTGCAACAAACTATTAGATGTGACGTAACTAACAATAAATAAAATAGTGTACACCATATAAGAAAGTCGCAATCTATAAAATGTAAAAAATGTCAATTATATCATAAACAATTACTTATTTTTATACATTGTATTAATACGCACCTTCTCTTAAAGTCCATTCCCTAACAAATGATTATCATCTAAGTTATGACCTAAGGAGACCAGGAATGTGATATTTGCGTTTTATGTCTTGACTATGCACATGCACTGCACATACCGAAATCCAGTCATTTTATTAGGAATCTGTGCGACAAGGAAATTCACAAAGATATTCCCTTGACAAAATTCCATTCTAGTTCGATGTGGTTTTATGTTTCTGTTTGTTAATTATTAATAAGTATTATAATTTGCCTATACTGTATTCAAGTTCTTAAAGGGATAGGTCCCCCAAAATTGTAATTAGTTACTCACCCTCAAGTCATTCCAAAATCATAAGACCTTCGTTCATTTTCGGAACACCAATTATGATATTTTTGGAGCTTTTCTTACCCTGCATAGACAGCAATGCAACTAAACGATCAGCGGACAGTTCACACACATTATGGAGAGTACAATGAGGAATGTGTGTGCATTCTTCTGCTCGTAAACAAGGCGCAGCTCATGTGTGTTCCACGTCAGCAGCATCACACCCATGCATTGTGGTGCATTCAACTCTTGATAACGGCAGAGGACTCTCCCGGGAGAGAAGAAATCATTGAATAAAGTTGTTCTTTTTGTTTTCTTTGTGAAAACAAAAAATATTCTTGTAGCTTTGCAAAATTACAGTTGAACCACTGATGTCACACCGAGTATTTTAACGATGTCCTTACAATGCTTCTATGCCTTGACCGTGGTGGTACCTTTGCTGTCTATGGAGGGTCAGAGAGCTCTTGGATTTCATCAAAAACATCTTAATTTGTGTTCTGAAGATGAACGAAGGTTTGGAATGACATGAGGGTGTGTAACTAATGACAGAATTTAGAGTTTTTTGGTGAATTATCTCTCTAATACATGTTCCTTGTCTTAATTTGATAAATTAATTTATTCATAAAAAAAATGGAATGACTGAAACAACATTTCTTTTCCACTAATGTAAATGTATGCATTTGTTCTGGTTCTTTTCTGGTATGTAGCACCCACTTTCACATCAATAAAGTAAAATGGATGCAATGACAAGCGCTCTAGTAAAGAGATGCAAATACTGCTTACCAGGTACTTCTTCAGCTCCTTGTAATTTGTGATGATGCCGTTGTGGATGACAACAAATTCTGGAGAGAAACATACAGAGCTGTATGAATACATTCAAAATTAATTCATTAGCTGAATGAGAACTTGGGTGCAAACACATAAGAAAAAAACTAATCATAATGGGCTCTCCAATCCCGTTCCTTGAGGTCTTCCTAAAAAAAGAACAAAGATCTAACCGGTCTCAACTTGATAATCATGAAGACCTTGATTAGCTGGTTTAGGTGTGTTTCATTGTAATGTAAAAAAAAATGTAATTGTGAAACCCTGAAAGAAAGCCCTCCACATAAATCATCACAAATGCAAAAAGTAGAAAGGTATCTGAGACAAACCATGTAATGCATTCTTGTTCACGTGTACTACAATGTAAAAATAGCTGTATGCCATATGTCATGTCTACCATATATCATAGTTGATACACAACAATGGCTGATGCTTTCACGAGCCGTTCATGGATTTAGGCCTACATGCTTTCTATTTCAAAATGAAACAGGCTTGAAGATTGTCTATTTGTCTGTTGATCTTTGTGTGGTGTAGTAATTGTGTATACGTAGGTGATCTTATTCAAAACTATTTGTCCTGACTGAAAGCACAATAGAGGTAAAAAGTGTAGACACACCCACATTTTCCTAATGATCTTTGTAATACTACACCGCTTAAAGTGCAGAATTTACTGCAGTAAAACATACATTTAAAGAATAATAAATACAAAAATTCATAAACAAATTGGAAAAAGCAGTCAATGTGATCAGTATACAAGTGCAATCATTCAATAATACTGGAAAAGCATCCCAGGATGCACCTAATAAAGTTGGCTGAGAGAATTTCCAGACTGTTCAGAGCTTTGGGAAAATGTTTGTGGCTTTTAAGAAGATAAAAAATTAAACAGATTTGGTCAATCATTTTTTAAATATAATGCCTTCATTTAAAATAAAAGTGGATAGTAGACAGAGAGCAAAGTGTGAGAGAGAAAGAGACAGACGGGATCAGAGAAGGATCACAAGCCAGGGTCCGAACTCAGGTCAGGAGCGCTGCCCGAAAAGCTGTTCAATCATTAATAAGACATTAGGGTTGTCCAACATTTTGACAGTTATGTTGAATCTTGAAGAATAATTTCCTTTTCCCTGTTCCTGTGTTCAAAGGGCTGTATTATTTTACAGTGGGGTCAATAGTCTGAGACTACAATAAAAACTTGCTTTTCAAAATTAATTTAAAAAATCCAAATAAAAGTTCAAGAGAACAATTTTGCAACTTATAAGTCACTAATCAAATGTAGCTAACACTGTAATGCTGCTTCGTACAGATGCTCATTGAATCATTCTGAAATCCAGCTGAATAAAATAATCATCAGGCAAAATATAAAATAAAAAAAATAAAACCTTCAAACTGAACGGATTTATAAGGAGAAAGTTTGGTAGCACACCAAACTGTATGGCGAGAGGAACCACCTGCTGTCTGTTTCTACCCCCTACTTAGGTGTTTATTTTCAGAGGTGAACTTTCTCATCTGAACTGTCATTCACAGCATTATAGCCTTCGCCAGCCTTTCATTTACAAACACAAACTAATGGCTTTAAAGCCTGTGTTGGCTACCAGGTCCTGTATTTTCTGGACAAAGAGCTCATAAACTGACGGCAACCCCAACTGGTTCACCAATGACCAGATATAAACCAGGTGACCCATCGTAAGGTCAGTTAATCGTGTTGTTTTACCATTGTTCTTGTCGGATCGGTGAGGGTGGCTGTTGAGAGGACTGGGCTCTCCATGTGTGGCCCAGCGAGTGTGAGCAATGCCAAAGTGTGTGTCCAGTTCTGCCTCGAAATCGATGGAGTTGTTCTCTGACAATACAAATCGGAGAGAATTAATCATTAAAGAAACACTTTAAAGAAGAAAATAAAGAAGACTGATAGATAGTAAAGTGGGATAACATACTGTAGATCTCTTCATCAAGAGCTTTCACCTTCCCGGTCGTCTTATAGAGGCTGACACTAGCAGCACGATCTTTACCTGAGCCATCCAATGCAACACCTGACCAAAAAACACACAGTTTTCAGCAAAGAACAGCATCATACTCAGTCACTCAGTCTCTTTAGCTCTATTTAAAACTCTTGATAAACATGCACAAAACAAGATTAACATCACAATAATCCCCTTCACACAAGTATCGACTGACTGCTTCAGATACATCAGCAGAAGAACTGACACTCCAGGCCCACTGTGCTGCCAAAACCCAAGAAACGAGGCCACTGTTCACGTCTTGAGCCGTATCTGTTACCTGCGGAACACACTGACATTACCCTCACTGAGGTGGGAGTGGCGGTCTTACCTGCAGAGTCATAACCCCTGTACTCCAGCCTTTGGAGTCCCTTTATGAGGGTCTGAATGATATCTCTCCTCGTCCGTGGCACTCTGTAATTCAGGTAGGCGAAAATTCCTGCCGGGTACAAGGTAACAAGGCTTGGAGAGTGCAGAACACTAACAGTCTGGTTTTTAAAGTGACCCAGTTAGCATCCCAAGAATAGGTTTACAGACTCAATGTCAAAAACTTTAAGCATATCAAACACATTAAGACTTTAAGGATTCAGATAAACCTATTAACTAAAGGAGGGAAAATATTGATAGACAGTTAAGATTAGACAGACCGACCGACAGACAGACAGACAGACAGACATATATATATATATATATATATATATATATATATATATATATATATATATATATATATATATATATATAGATAGATAGATAGATAGATAGATAGATAGATAGATAGATAGATAGATAGATAGATAGAACGTTGCTATTATAATCTTCAGGCTTAGGTCATATTGAGTAATAATAATAATATGACAGTAATTATTGTGCTAATGTCTCTTTAAAACAACTTATAAATCTTTTCTTCTTTTAAGAAATACAAGTCATTATTAATATTAATCACCACAATAGTCTCAATAAGAGATTGCTTAATAACTCTGAGGCAAGGGAGTTTATTATAAATCTCTTGGTGACAGACAAAGTGATAGAGTTCCTTTAACATTTGGAATCAGCCACGTCGCCAGGTGAAAGTGCTGGATCCAGATAGTATTCAGGATGTGTCTTAAAACGCAGAGTGTGCTGCTAACTAGACAGCATACATGTGCGTCATCACGCCCAAACCTATACATCAGACATCATATTTACACGATGTAGGCGCAGTTCGAACGTTCGCTGTCGCCTCTGATGTTCAAAAATCGCTGTCTAGGTAGGCAGCTCACTATGTTTTGAGACACCACCGCTCTCGCGCTTCAAACCGGATCTGTCACTCACGTCATCTGTCACAACTCCAGTGAATGATGACCAGACCACCCAAATATTTACGCTGGCATGTATATACCATATATTCACCTTCATACACACAGGCCAGGAACAGATAGTTTAATACATGCCATAACAATATTAAATATGATAGTTATGACAGTATGAGAAATAGGCTGCCTTATCATCAAAGCGATTCATTTACAGTAACGTTATTCCTATTTCTGTAGAGAAATAATAATAACAAGCTGAACTTACCGCACATCGTTCAAGTGTTTTCTTTCAAGCTGAAAGTAGTTTGAAGGGTTTGATGGTGAAGCGGAGTGGAGCTAGTCGCAATATGATCCAAAGTCTTCGAGGAGGGATAACAAACAGCCGCTTGGATTTATAACTTAGAAACCGCTCCACCTCTGGTTACTAAGGCAACGTCAGCCCCGCCCACCTCTGGCTGACTGAGAGGACTAACACTTTAATTCATTGCTTTATACTAGGATTCCTGTTTTTGATCATGTTTTATGTTTATAAAACTAGTTTTCCCTCATTCCTTCCGGTGTAAATACGCCCAGCACAGGCTGTGTGCTGTGTCACTGAGAGAAAATTTGTTTATCCAAAGTGTGTCTTTAAAGTGGAGGAACGAAGCAAAGGTTTAAAAATGGTTGTTTTAACAGGAACAATTTGAAGTAGCCTAATTATATAACATAATATAACATATGTATATGCTGTATAAATTAATAAATGAGTAAAAAAAAAAAAAAATAGATATGAACACACAGGCTAGTATTCACACATTTAGGCTACTTTGGGGACAAACCACATGCTTCTATTGTTTTTTAATAGAGCAAATTATAGATATTACAAACTTCCCATAAATGCGATGGAAAGAAAATTCCAGTGTGACAACTAGTCTCAGTTGCCCATATACTGTAGCTTAAATGGTAGATAGCAAAAAGTACACTGACACCACACCCATATGTGTTTGATGAACACTTAATTAAAAAACCACTGGCATTAATGGTTACGCTGCTGCTCCTTAAACGTTAATGTGAAGAATTTACACTATGTGAGCATGAATGCAGGTCTGTACTCCAAACCAGACTTTAAGAGCATCAGGGAGGTCATTTTTGTATTAAATATGCACTTGTATCGTAGCCTGCTTCAAATCTTAAAATTTTATAATAATAATAATAAATAATAAAACAACAAGTGGCAGACAATATCATATTATTAATTATGAGAAAACTGAAAGAACTTAAAGGGATAGTTCACCCAAAAATCAAAATTATGTCATTAATAACTCACCCTCATGACGTTCCAAACCCGTGTGACCTCCGTTTATCCTCGTAACACAGTTTAAGATATTTTAGATTTAGTCCGAGAGCTCTCAGTCCCTCCATTGAAGCTGTGTTTATGGTATACTGTCCATGTCCTGGCTTGGCTCGGTGTTCATCTTCAGTTCTCTCTTCACAGCAGTTCAGTCAGTGTACTGTTTGAGTAAATGAATTACTCCGGGATATTGGTTTGTTTTAATTCAAAGGAAGTGTCTACCTCATTAAAAAAGTTAACAGCTTAAGTCATTTGTGGATTAATGCGTATTGGAGACATGAACCGTTTAAAATGATTCAGTTCGATTTGGTGAACTGTTTCAAAAAGATCCGGTTACATCGAATGATTCGTTCGTGAACCAGATACCACAAACTGCTTTGTTTTGAACTCTCTCACAACAGACACGGAAGAGAAGACAATAATGAACAAAGTCGTCGTTTTTGCTATTTGTGAACCAAAATGTATTTTCGATGCTTCAAAAAATTCTAACTGACCCTCTGATGTCACATGGACTACTTTGATGATGTTTTTCTTACCTTTCTGGACATGGACAGTGTACCGTACACACAGATTCAATGGAGGGACTGAGAGCTCTCGGACTAAATCTAAAATATCTTAAGAATATGAACGGAGGTCTCACGGGTTTGGAACGACATGAAATAATATAAATTTGGTCATTAATTACTCACCATCATGTCTTTCCAAACCTGTAATATCTATGTTCAGCTTCGGAACACAAATAAAGATATTTTTGTAGAAATCTGCAAGGTTTCTGACCCTGCATAGACAGCAACACAACTGACATGTTTAACTATTAAAATATTAAATAACTATTAAAAGTTAGTAAGGACATTGTTACAATAGTCCATGTTACAACGCGTTTAATAAAGTCGTTTTTTTTGTATTCTTTGCGCATAAAATGTATTTTTGTAGCTTCAAAACATTCCAGTGGAAGCACTGATGTCACATGAACTATTTTAATAATGAATGTGCTAGTTTCATTGCTGTCTACAGGGTCAGAAAGCTCTTATGATTTCATCAAAAAAATATTTTAATTAAGTGTTTCACAGATAAACAAATGCCTTTCGGGTTTGGAATGACATGAGAGTGAGTAATTAATGAAAGTATTTTCATTTTTGGTTGACCTATCCCTGTAAGGGCATTTATGTACTTTCATAATGTGCACTTTTTAATAATATCAAAATTAAATTTAATAGTATAAACTTATTAGTTAGAAGTACACTTATCTTGATGTGCTGAGTAAGGTATAATAAAGCACATGTACAGTACTTATAAAATAATTGGACTGTTATTGTCACATGTTTGTTCCCGTTTTCATTATTTTTTCATTTCCTGTCCTCAGTTCTATTAGTTCCCCGTTTAGTTAATTTGGTTCAAGCTCTGTGCCATTAATTAGTTCATTTGTGTGTCCCATTGTGTCATGTGTTTAAATAGAGTTCCTTGTGCTGAGCTCTCGATCTACTGTTAAATGTTATATGTCTTAAATATCTTTTAGTTCCTGTGTATGCCTGCTGATGATTAAATTCTATATCTGAATAATTCTCCTGCGTCTCCTTACTCCTTCCAAAGTGCAATGTGACAGTTTTTCAATATTGGGTTGCAAGTACATTTTAAATGCAATTAATGGCAGCTGCATCTTTAAAAAGTTGAGATTTAAAACATAGCAATTTCAATAGGAATTACATAAAATTTACATTTATCATAAATTGTCAGTACATTCGAAATGAAATTACGTATAAAAATGTAGCCATGTCCTATCAAAAAATTCTGCTATTTGCATTTTCATATACATGAAAACATTTTATTATAATAATTTCATAATAATTTATATTTCATTGCAATTAACATACAATTAAGATTCTGAGAACTTTCAATTCACATTCAATTCAGTTCACCCATAGATCAACTTTATCATCATTTATTCACCCTCATGTTGTTCCAAACCTGCATGGCATTCTTTCTTCTGCTTAAAAAAAACCAAAAACAAATCCTTTATATAAATTCTCCACAATCCTCCAGTTGTAACCAGACCTGTTTGGTAAAGGAAAGAAAAGATCTTATTATCTTTACTTTTACAGAAGAAAGACGTTTGGAACGACATGAGGATAACTAAATGCATAATTGTCATATACGGGTGAACTATCCATTTAAGTATAAAATTTTAATATATTATTATTATTAATATTATTGATTAATTAATTAATTAATTAACTTATTAATTCGTTAATTTATGTATTACACTTTTATAAGAGTACTAATGTAAGTGATTAAGTCTACCTCAATATCAGCATCCCAAAGCAGACTTCATCCCAAAAGTGTTTAGTGCAGGTTGCTTGGAATTTTTTTTTTTTTTTTTTTTTTACACCAGATTTAATAAATCATATGGCTCATTTGTTCAAGAGGACATATGCTACTAGAAAACAACACTGTTGTCTCAAATGAGCAAGCACAGAGTTCTTTACAATGTCAGCACTATGCCACAGCATTAAGCAATTACTAGTCAATTGAATTGTGTTAATTAGGAATGGATGTCAATGGGAGATTTTTTACACAATGAACATCATTTTTCTCTTGAATTTTTATAATTTTTAATATTTTAATTTTTTTACCCGTAATTGCACTGGGTGGAAAAAAGTCATGATTTTGTGATGCAACCAAATGAGAATCATTCAGGTATTAAAGTTATGCTGGCTCCTATAGTGCTAAAATGCATTTATTATTATTATTTTTTTTAAGTCTAATTAATAGTGAAGTCTATTAGGACCCTATAGAGAATCTATAGAGAATTCAATGTTTATGTTTCCAATTTTTAACCACTGGTCCTGTTGTAGCTACAATACTGTGAAGTTTCTCTTGTCTAGACATCTGTGTCACATTAGGCAGAAAAAAAAAACTTGGGCCCTGTGTGGTCCCTGTGTGGGGGTCTATTGTGAAGATCTGTGGTTCTCCCCACCACAGTGAATCCCAGGGACCTCAAAAAATTAATAACTCAAACTATTGAAGATACGAAGAACTGAGATGAGACGATATCTTATCAGAAACAATGATTCATAGATTGCAATGTTTTGGAATCAAGCCAGGTTTTACAAAGACTGAATAAGGCACAAGGAACAAGGAAAAGTATGTGGACACCCCCTTTAAATAATGGTTTTGGACTGTCAACTTAATTCCAGTGAAAACAAATCCTAATGCTACATCATACAATGACGTTCTAGGGAATTATGGGCTTCTGACTTCCGAGTTTGGATCCTTACTGTTCCAGCACAAAAATCTTGCTGTGCCAAAAGCTAGATCCAGAAGCGTGATCCATATAGAAATGATCTGAACCCCGTTTTTTCTGTTTTGGATCAATTAAAACCAGACCTCACTGATCTTTACATCCATGTTCTAACATGTAGAAGAAGAGTGAAAGCTGTAAGCACTAACTAACTCAACTTTGTGCTTGTTGATATCTACATACTTTGACTATATGCTTTCTCATTCAAGATGATGTCAAAAAGTCCACTGTAAAATGATTCATAAACAGAAGGGGGAGGACTGTTTTGAAACAGTTGCAAATTAAAAACAGATGTATTTAAGTAACAATAGATATTTCTTCCTCACTTAAAAAAAAAAAAGGTTTACTGTTTCATATATATTTAAGCTGCATCAGAATCAAATAATTTATCAATTCTACAGATAAATAATCCAAAAATATGTGGTGAGAATTACAGTAAATGCTTTAACTGCATACGTGCCGTAGCTGCCCAGTATCACGAGTGGGCAGTCAGTGACCTCTAAACGGGTGTAGCAGGCGACAAACAGTCACACCCCTCAAACAATTACTTAACAGAGCCAAAGTGCTATAAAATCCAATATTATCTTCTCATATACTGGCACAAGTTCAGTAAGAATAGGAATACATTAAATAACCAAAAAATCCTGCTTTTTGTTTTTTTTTTTTTTTTTTTTTTTAGAAAAAGAGTTCGTAATGTTCCATGGGACATTCAAACCCTCGGTGAGTTCGCTTTTTCCATCACTTCAAACCTTTGAGGGCGTGCGAAGCAGCACAGCAGATGAGTTTATTCAGACTTTATAGTCCAGCCAAACAGACATTAATATAATATAATATAATATAATATAATATAATATAATATAATATAATATAATATAATATAATATAATATAATATAATAAATATAATGTAATATAATATAATATTTGTTCATTCATAAAGAAAAGTTAAACACAAAAACAAAAACATATTGGATCCTGCTCATTAATAATATAAGCACTGTTTATTCTTAACAAATAAAAAACAGAGTAAAATGATTGATGTCAGAAAGCTCTGTGAGCTTGTTCTGCCTCGGTACACCCAGCGACGGCATAGACATTATGAATTGTTACATTAAATTATTATTTTTTTATACATGATAAATTTTAAGCGGTGCAGTATATTATGAATTTCAGAATTCCATAAAGCTAAAACCCAAAGGTTCTCTAGACTTCTAAGAAGACATTTCTGAGACATTTGCATGATTAATTAGCATTAAACATTTTCGAATAAATATTTAACTTGCATGAAATGGACGCTTCAGGTTTATAAACCACTTCAATGTAGGAGCCTCCAGAAGATGTACATGCAAAATGAAACAGTTTCATAAATCTCTGATTACTTTTTTGCATTTTAATACCTAGAAAAATACATCATTATTCACAAACAGAATTAAGGATTAATGCACAGAGATTTCCTCTTTGGTTGTTCATTTATAGCTAGATTGTAAAGCCACTCTATGGAGTTTTCCCCCACTCTGTGTATTTCCTGAACACAGGACCATGGCTTTAATAGTTGACTGCTCACAAACTTGGATTGGCATCATTATTTCATTTGACTGCTGCAGTGAAAATGAAGAGCTGTGGTACAGCACCACTGGGTTTGGATTTGTCTTTTCTTGTTCACTGCCAGTCATGTCATGAGCGCCTGCCATGTGACATCGGAATGTCTTCCTCTCATTAATGCATATTATGATTTTGCCCTTCTGCTGCAAGTCACCTCTAATTATAGCACACACTGAGCGCTCATTAATCTAAATTACTATTAGTCCCATTTTTACACAAGTCGATCAAGTTGATTATCAAAGGGGTGCTCACGAAGCAGACATGTGACTGCATGCAAACTGAGGAAAACATTTGGAAAACTGTATGCAACTAGACAATAAAGCTGTGAGATACACCCCTAATAAAACTCACTTCCTTGTGCAAAAGGATAAACATTATAGCAGAAAAACATCTTATAAAACATAATTAGCGTAAGTGACCGAGCCCAAAACCTGCAGCTTTTGTTTTCATTGTTCAGATACTAACTAAATGTATTGAGTTTCAAATTCTTCCCAGCTGAGAGAGCTCATGTATTTCCTAGTTTATTGTGGTGGAAACTGAGGATAATCCTAGATTAAATGCATTTTACTTTTACGTTTAGTTCACATTTTGAAATATATTTGTCTTCTTCAAAATAAAATATATTACAAGTTATTTATTTTTCGTCTGGGACTAGTTGTGACCACTGACATATTTTCCGTAAGTATCATTAAGGTCATATTTTTAGTTTTTTTTAGTTTTAGTTCTGTTATATATACATATAATATTTTATATATTATATATTAAGTATATAATAAAATATCTGTATTGTATTATCTGTTTTATTCTATGTGCTTTGTTATAGGAGTTGTGGCAGATATAATCTTGTAAAATAAATGTACAAATTAAGTACATTGAATAATTCATTCATTCAGCAGAAGCTTTCATTTAAAACTTTTTTTTTTGTGACAAATGAGGAATACAGCAAGCAAAGTAGACAGTAACACAAGTGCTAGCAATACAAAGTTTTAAAACAAAACATAATAGTGCAAGGAAATAGAACAGAATATAAGAAACAGCAAAATCATTATTTAAATATATTTAATATTTGTATTTTACCCACCCCCCGTTTCTTTTAATTGTGATGATTTTGGCTCACATTTAACAAAATCTCAACAAATTAGAATACTTAAAAAAAAAAAAAAAGAAAAAAAAAAAAAAAAAAAAAAAATATATATATATATATATATATATATATATATATATATATATATATATATATATATATATATATATATATATATATTAGTTAATTGTTGGCCTTCTGGAAAGTATGTTCATTTACTGTACATGTACTCAATACTTGGTAGGGACTCCTTTTGCTTTAATTACTGCCACAATTCAGCGTGGCATGGAGGTGATCAGTTTGTGGCACTGAGGTGGTCTGGAAGCCCAGGTTTCTTTGACAGTGGCTTTCAGCTCATCTGCATTTTTTCACAATAGCCCATAGATTCTCTCTGTGGTTCAGGTCAGGTGAGTTTGCTGGCCAGTCAAGCACACCAACACCATGGTCATTTAACCAACTTTTGGTGCTTTGGGCAGTGTGGGCAGGTGCCAAATCCTGCTGGAGAATGAAAGCTGCATCTTCAAAAAGCTGGACAACAGAAGGAAGCATGAGGTGCTCCAAAATTTCTCGGTAAACAGGTGCAGTGACTTTGGTTTTCAAAAAACACAACGGTCATCAGCAGATGACATTGCACCCCAAATCATCACAGACTGTAGAAACACTGGACTTCAAGCAACTTGGGCTATGAGCTTCTCCACCCGTCCTCCAGACTCTAGGACCTTGGTTTCCAAATGAAATACAAAACTTGCTCTCATCTGAAAAGAGGACTTTGGACCTCTAGCAATATATTTTTTCCCCACTGGAGCACAACCCGAGTCTTCTCCTCCCGTCCCATTTGTGATCCTTTCCTTCCTGCGGTACTCATCACTGTTGTAGGTTGCCAAGTCAAGGGGACCAGTGGGTTGAAATTTGTATGTGGATTGTATGAGAAGGAGGCGTTTCCGACCAGATCTGGCAACTAGGCAACCTTGGAATTTGTTTATGTGATAATTCATAAAATGAGGTTTGGGCCATACAAATTGCAGGAGTTTTACATATAAAATAAGCCAAGTGTGAATTTTTTTATAGAAAGATTATGAATAAGGGAGAAATACTGGAAAATATTTAAATGAGATGATAGCGGGATAGAATGATAAAATATGGGAGAATCCAGGGAAAAACGGCATGTTGAAAGGCATGGCTAACGGTCTAATCAGATTCAGTGATCTATGCTAAGCTAAGCTAAAAGTTATACCACCAGACCCATAGATTGGCTGAATGGATTCAAGAACGGTAAAACTCAATGGTTTAACTCTGGGGGAGTTGAAAATTAGCTCATTTAAAAAAAAAATTAAGAAAAAGAGGTGTGTTCCTTTAAGTTAATTAAAAAAAATAAACAAAAATAAATCTCAAAAGTCAAAGTTGGTCACCAATGTTTTATTATGATTATTATTATTTGCTTAAATGCATTTCAAAAGTTACAATTTGCCAATTTTTTTACATTATTTTGTTTTACATCTTAAAAGTCAAATTTGGCCACAAATGGTTTTTAAGTTAATTTAAATTTTTTTTTTTTTTTTTTTTACATATATCTCAAAACTTTTAAGTAGATAAAAAAAAAAAAAAAAAGTACATTCGTGAACGATTAAATGGACAAATCACCGAACTAATTAATGAACTAAACAAAATGAACTGCGGGTAACTGTGGTAAATCTTTGAACCAAAATTATTTTGTTCATAAATAATATTAATTTCTGCTACATCTCCCCCTCACACACATACAAAATACTCATGAATGAATAATAATTAACCAATTCAAAAAGATCTCATCTTAAGCATAGTGTAATCCTAATTATGATGTTCTTAAATCACAGCCTGGCAGACAGTGGCTGTTTTATGAGTAACATCAGCAATGCAATCAAAGTTTACACGAACATGACACAACAGAGCTCTATGAGTGATCCATGAGTTCTCAACCCACGTCCACATGTTGTGGTCAGACTGTGACCTCATAGCTTTATCACGTACAACAGAGACCCTCACACTCGGAGCTGGGTGGACCGCAAGGCTACATATTCAATCCAGACATCCCAGTGTGACTGCCAAACGTAGGAAATGACCTACGATGTGTCAGCGTGTAAAAGTACAGCGTCACAGAGGGATAGGAAAAGGGTTTTGGCAGGAGGTGAGCTTATGTGTGTGTGAGAGAGAGTGAGTACTGTTGGGTGGAGGGCGGCAGGGGCTGGACTTCCAGGAAAGTGTGTTTAACATGGCAGCATAAGATGTGAGGAGACTGCCAATGGAGCAGCATATGAACCAGAGAAACGCAGGGATAACACTGGGAAGGATGAAGGAAATGTTGGACGTTAGTTTCAGAGTGTTGGTTTGATATATTGTTTGTGTAAATGATCAACTGACAGTTTTGATAATCACATATTTACATTGAAGATAAACATTTCAGTTTTATTTCTATTTCAGTATACCTACGTATGATGATACGTCTGACGCGGATTTCTACAACAGACAGTGGCCTACCAAAAGGGTTCTCTTTTTGGTAGGCCACTGTCTCCTAGTGACAGACAAATGTATTACAAGAAGGGAAGATGTCTAAAACATGACCAGAACACACACACACACACACACACACACACAAACACACACACACACATACAACTATCTAAACAGGCACATTGCACAGACCTCTACAGCTAGTTATAAATACTATAACCTAACACGAACAGAAAACTTTTTAGCATTTAAAAAAAAAAAAAAAAAAAAATGAAGAATGTTCCAAAGGGAGGATTTCGGAAATTTTACCAGGTTTACACAACCTTCCAAAAGTTTAGGGCCAGTCAGTCTATACTGCTCACAAAGGCTGTATTTTACAGTAAACTGTGAAATATTACAATTTGAAACGTTTATTATTTTTTATTTTAACATTGTCATTTATTCCTCTGATGGCAAATCTGAAATTTCACTGTCTTCAGTGAAACTTTTTAACATATTCAAGTGTCAAAAAATCCTACAAGTGTCGCAAAAAACTTATTAACAGTTATCACTGGTGTTCAATTATTTATACAGTTCCCATTTATAATCAATGTTGAAAACAGTTTTGCGGCTTAATATGTTTGTGTAAACGTTCAAAAGATCACCATTCACCATTCATCATCTTTTGTAACTTAGTTTTTTGTTCAATATTTTAAACCAAAAAAAAAAAAAAAAAAACTATTTAATTGTTTATGTGGCTGTCATTGTTGATCAATACTGCTGGGGAAAATAAAAAAAACTTGTATTGTCAGCATACATATGAACAATAATGCATGAATTTAGTTTATGTATATAATTTGAATATGGAAAGCAGTGTATAAACACAATGTTCAATATTAAATGCATTAATTCTAAACAAAAAAATAATAATAATACTGTACAAAGTTAAACGTTTACCGCATTTTTCGGACTATAAGTCGCACTGGACTGTAAGTCGCATTCATTTAGAACCAAGAGAACACATTACAGTCTACAGCCACGAGAGGGCGCTCTGTGCTGCTCAGTGCTCCTGTAGCATGGAGATGGTAATGTTTCTCTAGGTTCATTTCTATCGGTTCATGTCAAATTAATTTTGATAAAGTCACACCTGACTATAAGTCGCAGGACCAGCCAAACTATGAAAAAAGTGCGACTTATTGCCCGGAAAATAATAATAGCTTCCATGTACCCACATAAGATTTGTTTGAACTTTCTTTATTATTGCTACAACCAAAAACTATTTGAGAGGAAATATGGCGTTTACGTATTTTTATTTATTCGTTCATGTATTAACAGATCCAATGAGATCAAAGCAAATACATTAAACCTTTCGTGAAATTGAAACAATTTTAAACTTGTAACAAAAATATAATCAATTCTCTGTCCAGAGCTTTTATATTAAATACAATGTCAGCCAAAGTTTTTTTTTAGCCTTCAGTCAGTTTTAGTGCCCTTATGTCACACGGTCCTCGACACAACCGTATCAAAACAATGCTAAACGTCATAATACACAACAGCAAAGACTTAAAGAATTAAGTTATCACTGAACCCATTGTGTATTGAAGATGTTACACAGGAAATCACAACATCATTTCTCAATATATGACAATTGATCTAGGCAGTTTTCAAACTTTCTATGTGATGCAACGAAAAACCCAACACATAAAAACACTGCTTTTGTTCATAGTCAAGCCATGAATAAATGATAATTACACCACGATAGATCCAAAAACATCAAGGCACGCACACTCTCACACATACTAACTTAAAGAAACACTTAAGGAAAAATTAAAAGGCAAAGCAAAGAAGAGGCTAACAAATGACAACAGCACAAGCAAAGATGCTGCTACGCACTTACACAACAAATTCTGAGGATGAACATTTAATTCCACACTAGCAAAAGGATGAGTCTGTGATAGGGAAAAGCAATTACCAATGCAGTGACCCAACAGCACAAGATAATAAGAGAAAGGGTAGACCAGCTACGGTTCACTATGTGTACAGCTGAGGGGGATGTAGGGAGTTCTCTCAGAATCCAGAGGGTGTCAAGACGTTCATGTCCCGGTGTTTGAGTTTGTGAGGTTGGCTCATCGGCCTCTTCCCCTCCATGGTTGGGATTTCCATCTTGGGGGGAGCTTTGAAGTTTGTGGGGTCCTCGGCCAAGCGGGTGGCCTGGGCTTTCATCACTTCCATAGGGGTGGGTTTCTGAGCTCCCTTGTAGGACTGCAGGGCAAAGCCCCCTGTAAACATACAGGAATGACATTAAGTATGTTGACAATGATGGGGGCGGGGGCAATGAACCTCTAACATCTGCAATACAGGTGACAAAATCTCTCAGTCTGCAGAGTTTTAAAGCATTTTATACAGCAGCTAGATCTTGTCCTCCAATGTGATTGGTCTAGTAGTATAAACATGTAGAACAGAATTGGTCTCTGCAGGGGCTAGTTGCAAGGGATGCACCGACGTATCTGCTGCCGATATTTACTGGCCGATTTTTTTATTAGTTTTAAGCCATCTGCATATCGAAATAAAATGAAAAGGGAAGATACAGATGATTTATTAATTAACTGCATCGAGAATGAGTTGCATGTCTATAAGTTTTTCTCTGGGCAAAGTAATTAAATACATGCCAAAACAAAATCAAATTAAATCTGTGCAAAGTATAGTTCATAAGACGGCATAGTTGGGCCATATGCAAACATGACGCTGACGCATCCAGTGAAATGCCCACTCTCAGCTGTAAAATCTTCATAGTTAAGTCTCAATGGCTATGTGCTGCCGTTAGAGTTTATCCGAGGATATGTCACGAACCACCAAGCATTAGGCAGAAACATCTCGTTGTTAGGTACCAAATTTCGATACTTAAGGGGTTAATCTCATCAGTGTTAGTGAGTGAAATAAGCGAGCAGCACTAGCTGCAGGCACGGTGCAGATCGATTGGTGTTTGACATCCGTGAGAACGATTCTAAAGCACACAGAGCAATCTGCGTTCAATAACTCTCGTGGTACTGTAATACATCGATTGGTCTGCACAGTCGGTCAGCATCAAATCAAACACACATACTGGAAGAACAAAGACCATCTATTTTGTGCAATAGCGTGTTTATTGTTTTCACGTTTCCTCAGTCAAACTTCTCTTTCTGCATTTATTCAGCTACAGCGATCACTGGATACCTCTGTCCATATTAGTGATTTCCTAGAGCATTACTTCTACAGTGCATGTGTGGAGTTAGCCCTCCAGCTTCCAATATGAATTAAATATTCATGTGTACTGCTCACAATACCCTATTTTGGATGAAAAATAGGAAAGATAACACTTTTCTCTCAAAAAACAGGATTCCCTCAATTATCGTCATTGATATTGTTATCACAATAAATATCAGAAATTATCGTGATACATTTGAGCCCATATCGCCCATGCCTAGTTTAAAAGAAGTACAAAAGTAGTTTATTCTGATTATTTAATACACAGTAGTTAAAATGCTTATATAATAAAGAAAATGTCCTGCTTAATATTTTTGTGGAAGATACATTTTTCAGAATTCTCTGATAAATAGAAATTCATCAGAGGGGTAAGTCGTGGCCTAGTGGTTAGAGAGTTTGACTCCTAACCCTAGGGTTGTGGGTTCAAATCTCGGGCCGGAAATATCACGACTGAGGGTGCCCCAATTGCTCCTTGGGGCTGCAGCATAAATGGCTGCCCACTGCTCCGGGTGTGTGTGTGTGTGTGTGTGTGTGTGTGTGTGTTGTCACTGCTCTGTGTGTGTGAACTTTGGATGGGTTAAATGCAGAGCACGAATTCTGAGTATGGGTCACCATACATTCAGCCAAGTACTAAAAAAATCACCAAAAAATACAGCATTTAAAGCATCACATAATTACAGCATTTTATAAATGTCCTTACTGTCATTTTTATCAATATAATCCACCGTGGTTTACACACACATAAACTTGAACAGTGAATATACACAAACACACACATTATATAAAATTACAAATGTGAACAAAGTCCTCCAGTGTTAAATAAATCATTAACAGTTATCAACATAATTCAGCTTCCAAGTATATCTAGCTTATAAAACCTTTTGGGTATTAAAAATATATTACACAAATGATTTGAGATGATGTGTGTCTATATAAGAAATTTTTACATTGGTTTCAAATGTGGCTCATTCAGTCAGTTTTATAAATAAGCTTAAAAATCATATATTTGATTTTATTTATTTATTTTTCTCCAGTATATTGCTTTTTTTAATCAGTCTTTGAGGAAAGTAAAAACTCAAGTGAGAAGCCTGGAAGGGAATGTGAATAAAATATTTATTCTCATTCTTGGTAAAAACCTGCCTGTTGACGTTTATCAATTTTGCCAAATCAAAAAACAATACATCATATGAACCAACGGAGATTGTTCATTCCAAGATGGCTGCTGGCAAGTTTGGTGTCCTTGTGATGTTTTTAGTTTACAAAATTATAAGAAATGTCTCAGACAATGGTCCCAGAATTGACATGGAAGAGTGCTTACAAAGTAACTTTGTACATTCTAACAAACTTTTAGTTATTAAACCGTTGCATTATGGAAAGAAAACTCTGTTGGACATATTCCTGTATCCCAGCCGGTACTCAGCCAGGCATAAATCAAAGGCTGGAGCTAAGCGGCAAATTAACGGCAGAGATTTAATCATCTGTATGTGCCTGCTATTGTCTGGGGATATAATTAAAAAGACCCCCTGGTTTTAAGGTTTTAGTTGGTGATAATGAGATTAATGTAAAGGACTCGGTTAGTTACCTTGGCTGTGTGCTGGAATGCCACTTGTCTGGAGTGGGCCAAGCGCAAAAGGTTCTTACGAAGGTAAATCAAAGAGTACCGTATTTTTCGGACTATAAGTCACATCTCTCGCGGCTGTAGACGGTAATGTTTTCTCTTAGTTCATTTCTCTCGGTTCATGTCAAATTAATTTTGATAAATAAGTCGCAGGACCAGCCAAACTATGAAAAAAAGTGTGACTTATAGTCTGGAAAATACGGTATGTTTCTTGTCCAGAATCTCAAAATTTTTGGACAAAAAAAAGCTATGCTAATTCTGGCAAATGCTCTAATTCAGCCATATTTTGATTATGCATGTTGCTCTTGGTATAATGGTGTCTTAAAGCACCTGAAACATAGGCTTCAGATGGTTCAAAATAGGGCTTGCAGGCTTGTTTTGAACCTCCCCATGAGAACTCATCTTGATATTTCTCATTTTGAGACTATTGGGTGGTTAAAAGCAGAGGATCGTGTCTCTCAGATTCATCTGTGCATGGTACATAGGACTGTGCATGGAGCTGTCCCCAAATATCTGAATAATTATTTTAATAGAGTGAGAGATGTACACAGCTACTCTACCAGAGACAGCTCTACTGATTTTGTACCTCCAAAAGTTAAAAGTAATTTAGGTAAAGAGTCCTTCTTGTTTGTCGCAACAAGTTTGTGGAAAAGGTTGCCAGGGAATTTAAAGACGACCAGAAGTTTAAGAGGTTTTCAGCTGGCATTTAAAAAAATGGCTCAGATGCCAATGTTAGTATGACAATATTTTATAGTTTTTTCTTGATGGTTTTTATTTTGTGTTATATGAATGTGATGGTTGATGTTTGTTTTTTTGCCACTTGCTTTGTCTACCTTTACTCATGACCCCAATGGAAATAAGCCCTAGGACTTTATTGTGTTATCCTGACTTTGTATGTTCCTTTCACTGTATGACACAAAGATCGTATTTTAAATAACATGGTCGAATAAATCAAATCAAAATACAGGCTGTTTTTACTACAAATATTCTAAATTATAAGTAGCTTGACGATTAAACAACAATTTCAAAGTATCTTTCCCAAACCTTGAAGGCACATGGTCGCATCTAAAAGGTTGGGAGCAACGTGCTGGATTATTAAAATGATAAATATTCTAAATTAAACCCCAGAATCTACTGTTAATGTGTGTCTTGTGATCTGTACCTAGGTCAGTTGTGGACTTGCTGACTTGAGTTCGTGGTCCAAAAGTGCCCCAGTGTTCTACAGGTCCATCACTGGAAGCCAGATCTACACTGGAGCTGGAACTGGTGCTCATCTCAGAGCCTGTGAGAGAACCGGTGGAGCTGCTGAACCATCCCCTGCCAAACACACACACACAATTACCATCTCATTTTTCAGCCCACATTTGACTAATACAAAAGGATGTGAAGCTGCCGACTCATTCAGCACCTGCGTATCTGCTTGGGTGAGGACTGAGGGGTCACGGCAGGCGTCGACTGACCAGACAATGGCTGTTTTTCTTCTTTGGCATCTACACTTTGCATTTGAAGCTTCTACAACATCCAAAACACATGATTTATACATTAAACAAAATTTTGGAGATGTCAGATCACTTTGACATTTGAGCCTGTTGAACTGAGGATCTCTGCCTACATGCATTGACTCTGCCAGACGATGGTAGCGGGTCTCCTCTGCATTCAAGCCTTTGTGAGGAGTGTAGCCTGTATCAGTCAGTCCTGCCTGCTTCTCAAAACTGTGCATGCTCTCCTGGGTCTGCTCTGCAATGCAATGTAACAGGTCCCATTAAGGCCACTGTTTTACACCAATTAACACTTGAAATGTGATGCATAAGGCACTGTCATCTAGGGTTGGGCCGATAGATGATGCCATCGTCCATCGCTGATGGCTTACAGACATCATGATGTTAAGCTGACATTGTGATACCCCCCACCCATCATCACTCTCCCACAATCCGCCGCATCCCAGTTCCAAAAGGAAATGAAGTGTACTACGGAAACCCTAAAGCGAGTAAATAGCCTACGAGATGGGAGGATAAAAAAATATATTTCAATTAGGGCTGTCAAAAATAGCGCGTTAACGACGTTAATTAGTTGTTTGTTGTTAATTACGTCAAATTTTTTTACGCATTTCACGTATGCGCAGTGTGACAAATTATTCAGGTCAGGAAATTTTCGTCGATCTTTGAATTCTCAAGATAGTAAAAAACTGCGGCGAGCGCCGCGACGAAAACTCAGAAGAAGCTTAAGGTTTTACCCCAGCTACTCTCAAATACATTCATGCCAAGCTCGATAAACAGAGACTACTTTGGTAGTTGATACGCTGGAGCTTCTTCCTGTTATAGTGTCCTGTGTTTCACACTGCGCATGCGCAGAACGCCTACATGCAATGCAGCGAAAATTACAGCGGTTTGAAAAAGCATATGCATTTTTACTTGGTTTTACTGGCACTTGAAGCCTTCAAAACATGAAAATATCGATCCTAAAGTATTGTGGCAGAGCAAATGTACACCTCCCAAAAACAAGAGTGCCCAGAGTGCAGAGGGCGCATGTTTGTGTTTCTGAGTTCATTCTTTCGAGTTTCTCTATGCATAATTTCATAGATATGTGGCTATATTTAACCACTGGTTCACCTAGAACTCTTACACTATCTGTAGTTAAAGGGCATGGTTTGATATAGTGCTCAGGTAAATTTGATCTAAGTAAATGTTAAACTTTTGAAATTCAGAAAAAAAGAACCACATATTGATGAATCAATACATGAAAATTACGTATCGGTGTCCTGTTATTTATCTTTTGGTATGCATTTCAGGAAAAAAAATGGTTAGGATTCAGGTGTAATTGCAAATAGTGATTAATCCTGATTAATCCACTAAAAATTCTGATTAATTTGATTAAACATTTTTATCATTTAATGACAGCCCTAATTTCAATACTTTTAAGTTACCTTGTTTCTAATACTTGCAGTTATATCATTGGGTAAGTATAAGCGACTGTATATAAATTGCGGGCATCTGGAAGCCACTATTGAAACCACTTTTGATTGCACGCTGTCATTTTACTTTCACCTTGAGATTCGCGATCACAAGGACTCTATACTACAAACCGACAGTACTTACCACACTTTTGACAAGATTAGAGGTTTGTTATTGGTGCTCAGGATCTGCAAATCATTTGCCATCGTTCTATCAGACATTACTCCTTTGCTCTTTGTATGTGGTAAGTGAACCTTTTTGTACTTTAAATGCAGCAGGCTACTGCTAGCAAGCGGCTAAACTTTTAGTGGCTCCATAGAACGCATTATTTGTTTCACGCCTTGGGCACATGCCATAATCCCACCTCAACCCCCTATGTCATTGTCACTGTAGACATCGTCTGATGCCAATCTGGTAGACATCGCCCAACCCTAGAGTCATCATAACATTCTTACTGATGATGAGGGAGTTCATGACCGACGAGGCTTTGGCTTTCACCACAGGGACTGGAGGTTTAGTGGATTCAAAGGTAGCACTTTGTTTTACCCCTCCTTCTGACTCATCCTCCTAAACACAAACAGGACATACCAGAAGAATTGTTAAATTAGCCTACAACAGCAGTTCTTAAATTGTGGTATGGAGTGCCCCCAGGTGGTGAAAATTATAATAAACCTGGTCAGAGATGAGCAGTGCACACACACCTCAGCAAGTCGTGCAAACTTCCTCTCAGGTATAAGAGGTCGCCTCCACAGGTTGTTAATATTAATGTCAGATGGAGGTGAAGACATAGGGCACTCAAGATTATCATCATAGCCGTGAGCTCGACGGGTCATCCTAACAGGGATGGACATTACCCCGAGGAGTCCCTCTGAAGCACCTGGACCTGCTTCCAGGGCTGCGGTAAAAGAGCAAAGCACTGTGTCAACAACAGTCCAACACAGCAGTCACAATTTAATGCATTTAAAAAGAGAAACCATTGACATTGATGTCATATCTGTCATATATTGTCTCTTAAAGCTATTTAAAGCAAAGGTGAAAGTATGTTCAAACCCTTGACAAGACTTTAAAAAGTAATTTTATGCACTGCAATGTGTTAAATAAACTGGCCTCTCTCCTTTACCTGGAAGATCTCCAGGTCTGGACATTATGGCAACTGAGTGAATTGTTTCTGGTGGACCGAAAAGAGAAGACAGCCTGGACAACCCGATCAGATGGGACTGGATCAAATCCACAGATGGAATTAAGAGAAAGGAACAAGTAACATATTAACAGAGCAATATTTGAGTTTAAGACCAATGAACTATCCATCAGCCTCAGATTAATCATTAAAGAGAAAGTTCTGCAATCCTCTGCTATGCACAGAGTGGCTGAAATTCAAAGATCCCTGATCTTTTTGGACAAATATTTCACACCTGGGATTGTGTGAGAATACACAATATTGATAATAAACTTAAAAGTAAAAAAGTAAAACTCAAACTAAAAAGTGTTGTAATATAACAAATTAAAAATACTTCACTACAGTACTTAAGTATTTTTGGGGAGTATCTATACTTGAGTTTTTATATTTCAGGCAACTTTTACTCCAATACATTTCCCAAAGTATATTCGTTACTTACTACAAAATATTCAGAAGAACACAGACTGCAGGAAAGCAGGTTTGACGAATCAGTGGTCTGGCATTCGCAAGTTAGACTTATAAAAACACCTTTGCTCGTGTGCAAACAAGTGCGTGCCGCGCACAACCGCTGATGATTTAATTTCCCACTCAATTCGAGGCTGGGGTGTGCGATACAGCATCGTCTGCAATGATATGGGAAGTGTTGTTGTAATGATCTGCCACCAAATATCCCCAACCACACAGAGTGCACACACATGATTTATCAGTCTATTAAAACTCAAAATTCCAGGCATTCTAAATTGTAGATGGCAAAAATCTGTTTTTATGCTTTTTATATTTATATAATTTCATGTAGGCCTAATTAACTTAATCTATTTCATACAGAGTACCGTTTTTCTGCAGATGCATGAACACATTAAATAATAATTTTATTCAAGTTCAATAAATCAATAAATGACTTACATTTTAGACATAATATTGCTTGATTTTTCTCAATTTTGAAAATTGTTCCAACCAGGGGCCCGTTCTTCGTACGTCGCTTATTACATCCAAGATCAAATGACACATCCAAGATGATATCATCGTGCTAATCATGATCCGGCTAATTGGGTTCTTCGAACACACCTGTTGTGTATGATTAGTATCGCTGGATTGAGTTATCTGAGATAATTGCGCATTCATGTGTTGTCTTAAAAGGGGATATGTATCGATACTCGAAACCATGATCAGCAGTGCAGCGATTGGCTGGTGGCAAGACGGCAATGTAATGATTTTATATCATTTAAAATGACAGAAGACGAAAAACTTGACAAATTTCTGGACTTTTATAAGGAAACAGCCAAGCAAAACAAAACTACATAAATGTTATAATAGGTACATGAAACAGATAAAAGATACATGTTTTTATTTTATTAGATTTTATTTGATTTTTCATGTTTACATGAAATAAGCCTGCTCCCGAGCAGGTTTAAGGTTACGGACCTGTTGCTATGACAGCAGCTCCGGGATGAGCTTCGAAGAACCAAACGATCCAAGATCACGCCAAATCGTCAACATTCAAATCCAGCTAACTGAGTTAGCGACGTACGAAGAACAGGCCCCAGATCACAGCACTGTTTTGCATCTGAGCAATGGATGGTGTTTACTTATTGAATGAATCAGCTTTTTGAAGGAATCGGTTGCATAAATTATTCAGTGATTCACTCATTAACACGGTCAAATGCTTTGTTTCTGAATTAATTAGCTGTTTGAATGAACAGGTTGAATCTCAATGACTCACTCATTAACATTCACTTGCTGTCACCTACTGGCAGTTTTAATTTCACATTTAATTTTTTTTCATGTTTTAAATTCAATATCAGTCAAATTCAAATATCAGTTTTTTAACGTTTTATGTTAAAAACAAAACATGATGCCTATTTATACATCTGTATCTGCAGTTTAAATGCATCCATATCCCCTCTGAGATACATAAACTCTGTAAATACATGCTATTTCAGATGAAGATTCCAGAAATGTTTTCTTATGATGGAATGAAAGACACTAAGTACTGGAAGAAGTGCTTCTTATTCTTACCTAAAAATATAAAATGTAAGAAAGAGTTCAATGTATGTATGCATATATATATATATATATATATATATATATATATATATATATATATATACATATACATATATATACACACACACACACACACACACACACACATATATATATATATATACATACATATATATATATATATATATATATATATATATATATATATATATATTGATATTCCATTTTGCATTTACTTGTACTTTTACTTTCAATACTTAAGTACATTTAAGATTTAAAAAAGACTTTTTGTATTTAAGTACAATAAATGTCACATAACTTTTACTCAAATAAAATTCCAACTGGTGACTTCAATTTCTACCAAAGTAATTTTCTGGGAAGATTGTTGTACTTTTACTTGAATATGACTTTCACGGTACTTTATACACCACTGCTTAAAATAGTATTCAATATCTAGCCTACTTCTAAACAATCAAATGCATGATGCTAAAATGTCTGTATAATTTTTATTTAATCCTAATTTTAAGATTAAAGAAAAGATGTACCATGTTGGTGTCCGCATCAAATTAAATTGACAAAATAGATTCTTTATATTATTATTATTACAACTACAATCAATACAATTTATTAAAACCTTATTTATTATTAATATTGAACACTTTATCATAAAGAATACACATTTTTAATTTAATGTTTTAATTTATAGTTTACAGCACCTTATTTGACAAAAATAAAAATGCCTTTTTTGAATGCGAATTATTTTAAAAGAATCATTAAACTGTCAACGTTTTTGGAATTAGTTTCCTTAGACATATTTTTCTAAAATATTAAATCTGTCATAAAGAACAGAATCCGGGGGGTATGAACTAAACATGTCATGATAAATACTGATATTGAATGACACCGAAAAAACTAAATTTGCATAAATAAATAAAAACATCATGTGGTGTCCAACATTTAACCATATGCTCACTCTTCCCATGTCTAATACAATGAAACTCTATTTAAGAGCACATTTACATCTTACAAATGCAGTTAGTAGTGACAAATGACTTCTAATGCGTACCTCGTCCTGCTAACATAACAAATGAAGATCATGTGGTGGTACTTCGAAGTAAACATGCATGTATATCTGAGACGATAAATTCTTTAAACAATCATTTTTTGTGCTAGTAAAATGGAAATCTCTCCAAGCTGGGAGAGGGTTTTGTATACACACGTTTAGATTTCAAAAACACATCTATTCTTATCTACGACACGGGGCATTATTAAATCAAATGTGACCATCTCTTACCAGTGAAGGGCAGCCAAAGCACCACAGCTAGAGCACAGGGTGATCTTGATCACTCAGCATTGTGGGACACCAGGACGAGGACAGGCACAGCCAGGAAAAGACAGAAAGAGCTAGAGAACAAACAAAAGCCATGAAAACATAAGGACGTTTTGAGAGACTGCAGTATAAACCCGTTGACTGAAAAGATACGTTACCTAATGCTATAAGTTAAAGACTACAAATGTATCTGAATCTACAATTAGACTAATAACGTTAAACGCTTTTAAACATTAACGTTAAGTGATAACGCAAGACTGAGCAGTAGTGTGGTGAGAGTCAGTGCATGCTGTTTACACGAGTTGTCCTGCTGATGCAACGTTAATGCTTGCTCACTTTCCCAGTAAATTAACGTTACTGATCTCCGCTAACGATCATTTACGTTAACGTTACTTCAAAAGCTAACGCACTGTTAGCTTTAAGCACAACAGCTTGCTTTTGTTTTCAAACATTGTTTCGTTTAAGTTTTAGTATTAATAAATATTTTACTGAACACCACCATATATTTTGACAAATACAACAATAATTGTTAAATGGTATGTAAATGAGCGGACTCGATCCAGATTTGGCGAACTGAAACCGGTTTGAGGTGCGCTCGCGAGCTGCGGAGCGCGCTACTCAATTGTTTATAACGTTACCTGCTGAAGAGTTCCCGCGCCTCCTCTACAGCAGCTAAAAGGCCAGCAGAGGTAATAGGGGCATTTTTAACCGAATGGCTGAATTACACATCACAGATGTTTGACAAAATTTGGCCTTTGTATCTGCCATAACCTCCCTTTGGGTCTCTGCAGTCCCCGCTCAATCTCGCGATACTTCGATTATCTCCGCCGCTGCTGCAGTACTTCAAGTAGCCACACGGGGCAGTAAAAGACATATAAACACACAGCAGCACTGTAGTTCACACACGTTTTTGTTTTTTTTTGTTTTTTTTGTTTTAATTGAACAAACATAACAGCATTTAGTTTCATCTACAAAAACAAAAAATAATATAATTATAAACAGTAGACAAAGAGCAAGTAAAGTAAAAAGCAAGTAAAATAGACAAGTAAAACAAAATAATAACAAAATAAAAAATAATACATTTAAATATATTAATAATAATTGAGCCAGGGGTAACATATCCTTTAAATAAATTCAAGAGAGATAGACATGCCTCGAGTCCCTTTTGTTTTCAATATAAAAAAAAGCATAAATATTATACTTTGTGCATAATGTAACTGATTTTAAAGCTTTGGCATTGTTAGAAGAAAATATAGTACTCAAATAATATGTCAGGTCATTGCAAAAGACAATAAAAAGAGGTTTGACAGACAAAAACCTACACTTGTGTACAGAAAACTTGGCTAGAAAAATAAAAAGATTTACAAGAAAATACTTGTCTTTCAGATTTTTGTCAGAGTTATAAGAACCAACGTTGTTCACACAAGTATAATTATTATACTCTGTGACTGTAAAGTAGGGACATTTTGATGTTTTAAACTATTGTATAATTTTAAGGAAATTGTTTTGTGTATGCATTATGGTTTTTATTTCATGTGGTTTAACTAAGGGTTATGTGTGGGGTGGTATGAATGAACCATTTAAAGCTCATTTGATTGAAAAGAATAACCACCCCATCCCTCTTGTGTTAATCAGCTGTGTCACACCCTCCAAACACCAACACACACTACACAACACCCTCCATTTGGGGCGCTATAGGGGCCCCTATGCACCCAACTAAAAATGTGAACGGCCCTAACCATCCAGGTCAGCAGTAATTGTATCTGACCAGATTTGCTGATCCGCAGGACAATGCAGCAACAGAGAGCACCCTTAATGGAGGGTGTTGTGTAGTGTGTTGGTGTGTGCTGGTGGGGGGCATGATACACCTGATTAACACAAGGGGGTGGGATAATTCTTCTCTCTAATCACATTAAATTGAATGGTATAGCACCCCACCCCTGCCTCCATTTACATTTGTTGTAGTTTTTAATCACGGTTAACACCTGCTATAAACTTTAGTTACGCTATATGAGATAAAATAATACACTTATATAAAATAACAACATACAGCACATTTTTTTAAATAATGGCATAACATTACAACAGATAAACAAATAAATATCCAAATAATGTAATAAACTAAAACAGCACTGAAAATGAATGCAATCTCTTTTGTTGTATGAATCATACCTTAACTGCAGCATTTTATCACTGTAAAGAATTTTCATGTCAAATTGTAGTAGTTGCACCTTTAGAGGGCATTATGCTAAACCGTAATGTCCACTAGCTTTTCCTGTTGATCAATACAAGATTTAAATAGATATAAATAATAGATTGTAAAAGTCATCAGGTTAACAGGTTTAGTCTGATGATCAACATTACAGCTAATGGAATAGACTACTAATTGTCTCAGAGGACTCATTGTAATTTTAATCTACTTGATGGAACGGGGAAAAACACACAGAATCCATACATAAAACACAGACATTTTATTAATTTAAAAAAAGTGAGAAAAAAAAGTACAAGGTTGCTGAAAATTTACAAACAACAGATATTTCCTTTTCTCATATGGTGTAATATACAGTTTCCCTCAAACCATTACATCCATAATAATAATTTAAAGAAGTTTCATATGCATGAATACAAAATAATTTACAATTTCACATGCAACCGTACTAATTCATCTTTTAATAGTAAGACAATCTCAGAATACTGAAACACCTAATCAAAGCAAAGAAAACAGGATTTTCTGGGTGTGCACAAACAGTCTTACATGATAACAGTGCAGTTCTACATTGGCCTTTTGACGTAGTTCTGAAAATCAAAATGATGTAGGTCAGATTTTTCATTGTATGGTCTGTTGTTTAACAAAGGTGATTCCCAACCAGAATTTAATTATTTATCCTCCAACCGGACTACCTAGTTCACTCTTAAGCTGATATTTGTGCTTGCAAGCTGTTACACCATGCTCCATTTTTTAAAACTGCGACACAAGGGCCTGGGAAACAAACATGATAGCCATTTTCAACATGACAAATTTTGTCTTTGTTGTCAGAAGGTGGCAGTGAATTATTAAAGCTTTTTAGCCTTTTTGTTGCGAAATACCAGTGAACGAAGAAGTACTTACTCAAGATATCATATAGAAATAACAATTGGACATAACATCTCTGAACATATTCATGGTGGAAATAGGTCCTAGTCCTAGTCCTAATCCCAGTATTTTCCTAAATAAATCTTCTAAATGTCATCAAATGTTTGATGATATTTCAAGGAAGCATGGCATATTCATTCTGCATCACAGTAGCTGCCCAATATGCAACTTTGCTAAAAACCTGGATCTTGCCAGCCAAATATAGTTGTGGACACAATGAGATTCTTGTTTATGAATATCATGGATTGCTGTTATCATTGAGTTTCATATATTAGAACTGCAATTTTGATTATGTTTTTTTTTTTTTTTATCTCACCAAACAATGTTAAAGGCATCCAACATCAATGCATTTATTGATTACGACTGGACATTACTGTACTGATTCAGTCATCACTGACATTCATTGTAACTCTACACTATGGTGTGCTATCAACACGGCACCATCTATAGGGTCACAAGTTTAGAAATACATCAAAAATGTATATGCATATAAACCTGAAGTGCAAAGTAATAATTCCACAATAATCCACATTACTCTATGTGATATTCAACCTTACCAGAAATAGATTCTGGCAGGCGTACATTACTTCTCGGCAATGGCGGGCAGCATGCATGCGCGAATGCGGGCTTCTTTCCATGCGCTGCGGCACTCTGAGATCCAGTGGGACACTATGGTCTGTTTGTCCATGCAACGACTGTTCTTTCCCCTCCAGCCAGCAGGGGCGCCATCAACCTTGTTGGGAACGCCACTACGTGAGGCCAAACTGCCTTCATCCAGCTTCTTCCTGCTGAGCGGTGACCGCTGCAGGACCGTCCCCACAGGGACCGTCTCAGGCAGGCTAAGCTCTGGGCAGCTGCTTTTCCGCTGGGTGTCAGGCGCAGAGGAACAGCATGGGAAGGTGTCGCTGCGTGGCCGGCGCGGAGGAATACTGCTCCTTCTGGTGGAGAGCGCTAGAGCACCTCTGTGGCTGTAGAGGTACTCCAGCGGATCTGTAGGGCTTGGGATGTCACCTCTGCATCCGTTGTCCTCCTCTGGGGCGGCGTGAGCCTGCAGAGGCTCTGACGGAGCAGATCTGATGGAATCTTTCTCTTTATGGACTTGTTCAACTGTCTGGTCGCTGCTTATGGAGGTATGGAGCTTTGAAGACTGCAGATGCTGATGCAGCCGGTGCAGTCGTAGGCAGGGCTTTGGGGAATCCAAAGGGCCGATGGAAAGGATGTCATAGTCGGGCTCATGTAGAGGGAAGGTGGGTCGGGCCAGATGGCAGATGGAGAGGAAGTAGTCCTGTGTGGTGGTGTGTTGGCTGTTGGTCTGGTTCAGGTCCTGCACCAGCTCCTCATAACCCTCCCTGATGGTGGGAAGGCCACGTTTAGCCAGTAATCTGGACCTGGGACGCATGACTGTAAAAGTGGAAATATTGGGTCATTAAATAAATACCTAAATGATTGGAAAGGAAAATCATATATAAGATTTTTTGATAACATTTTACAAGAATGTCCCGTAAGTTAAGCAACACATTTTCAACAGTATTTATTAATACTTGTTTATGTGAGAATTCAACAGCATCAAGAACTGGAAGATGGAGGACGAAGAAGTGCCTGGACTTTGGCATTGTGTGTTTGCACAGCTTTTTAAAATGGTGAGTGGCTGTGTTTTGAATGACAAGCATTCGGCCAAACAACATATATTTACACCACTGGTAGTTCCTGTTGTACTGAGTCAAATGAATTAAGGGCTAATTTAGTCCCCCCTAAAAGGCTTTCCTATGTAACTAAAATCATTCCCAGTTCCAATCACGACAAAAAGCGGTAAGGACCTACTACCCTGCAAATAACAGGAACCCGTTGCAAATTCTGCCCTTAGATTACATGGATTCCTTTGACTAAGAGTTATTTATGTATTTGATATGCAAATAACTAGAACCACTCATTATATGTTAACTCAAATATACACGTTACAATGTTCTGGTTTATGATATTAATATTAGTATCAATCCTCTTACAGTTTCTGTTTCTCTTTAGGCGTTTAAGGCAATTTAAGTCAATTCATGAAACATAAATGAAACCCCTTTAATTCTCCTGATCTAGGAAATTTAAATCTCAGAACAATACAGTTTTCTCTAGGCACCCATAACAACATACAGTATATTTGCAGTTTGCAAAAAGCATACAAAATCATTCAGATACACTTTACCTAAAGTATAACAATGAGCTATACATTTGTAACAGTGTTTATCTTTGTAAACGTGTTTATAAAAGTACTGTTAACTGTTGTTTATAATACCTTGGGACCATTAACTATTATTTAAAAACACATTTTTTTTAAAATAATGTATTAGTAGGCCTAAATGTTGAAATTAACGTGAACTAAATTCTAACAAACATGTCCAGTTCACCAGCACACACACTTTCACTCACAGACCTCTAATGCATCTTTTGTTGGCTTTGACATTAATAACCCACATTATTGCTTAATTCATTATTAAACAGCATAGTTTTTGATGTTGTTATTACCTGCCTGATCATTCCTTATTGATGCTCTGTACAGTAAATGGCAAAAATCAATGTTTATAATGGGAGGGATTGGTTACAGGAATACGTGCAAGCCCAGTCTCCATAGCAACGCCTCTTCCCATCACATCCCAGCCTGTGCTCAGATTTCATAGCAATTGGAAAGCACACACACACACACACACACACACTGAAACAGCTCCTCCCCACACCCCCACCACCCCATGCCCAAATAATCTCCCCTCTTTATTGTGGCAGACCAATGTACACAACCAAGCACCGATTCCCAGCCTTTCCTATTTTCAACTGTCTGACGCTGCCTAAACCTGTTTGGATTTTCCCAGTCCTCAAATGTTCATATGACAATCCATTATCACAAGACAAAAAAAGCTCACAATATACTTCAAGATCAAAAGCAATATAAATCAAGATATGTCTTACACAATCCAATACGTTGGGCATCTGGCATTTGACATTTCTGACGACAATTGATGAAATTCAAAGAAACTCTGGACATAATCCTAATGAATCAGAACCTAAAATAGATTTCTAATCTATTCTGGAATTGTGTCATATATGAAGACCATCAAGGATGATGTAACCTTCGTTCTGGTTTCTATTGAGGCCAGTGGTGCGTGTCGTGTCCCACCTGAGCGGGGTCTCTCCGGCTTCCTGGAGCTGCTGTGGGTCTCTTCTTCCTCCACTCTTCTCGTCTCGTCTCCTCTTCCCTGCTGCTGCCTCCGCTCCCTGCCTCAGCTCAAAACCTCCAACTGCTGCTACACACACAAAAAATAATGATTTTCTCCCCCGTCTCTCTCCCTCCCTCTTTCTCTCTTGCCTGTTTGCTTGCTCGCCCTCTCTCGTGCGCCTCACTCTCTCTCCTCCCTTGGTCAGGGCTAAAAATAGCACCTTCATTCCCGTCCCCGTGGCTGTAAAGAATCATTTGCAAAATGGATTTCACTGATGTGGTGGGGAGAACGAAAGAGGAGAAGGGAAGAAGTTGGTAGGACAGTGCAAGGAAAAAGAGTTAGACAAGACAAGAACACCCCCCACATCTGTGATAATAAAGAGAGAGTAAAAAACAAAACAAAAAAGAAATAATAAAATAAAATAATAAAATACCCAGACCCGATTGATACTGAGTTTCATTCCTGATACCAAAGCAGCATTTTTAATAATGTATAAATTATTTTTCCAGCATTGCTGTTTTTTATGAGGAAGTAATCAAGTCAATTTATTACTGATTTTAGAGATATAACTCTATTTTTGACCTTGGTTCACTTGGTGTTCTTATCCTGAGTGAAGAGAGTTGTTTGTACAGCTATATATAGCTCCATCTGCAGGTATATTGAGCTTTCAATTACCTTTTATCATGTCCACGTTGCAATCACACGTTGGAAAAGGGCAGTAAACTTGTGAGCATCAATGTAATAAACAACACCAACGTACTGGGTCGATTCCCCACATGTGGTGCCTCAAATGTTTACAAGTGCATATACATTGTATGTGTGAATGAAAACTCAACAAAAATACATAGAGAAATCTGTTGTATACTGTCTTTCTCAAGCCAGACTGATCTTGAATTAATCTACCTGTAAACCTACCAGATATACAGATTAAAATATGACAGAATTTGTCGTGCAATGTCCTTTACCTGTTATTGTAGACTGTTGTTGTGTATATTCCAGAGTCGTTGAGTGAGCTGTTGCTGTTATCGGATGATGCCGTCAATATAGACTTCACAAGACTGTCCTGTTTAAACCACAAACATCATGTTCACTCTTAAAAAATGTTTGTCTGAGAAGGAAGGGTGTGAGAAAAAGAGAGAGGGAGTGAAAGGGAGGGACGTGTCGAGAGGGAGGAGGTTGTTTTGAAGGTGGAGCAGTTTGGAAATCAGAACATTTTACAGAGCAGCCCTATTAAATGTAATATAATCCTTTTCCATTTATCTGACTTCTGGTCAGAGGTCATATGAAAAGCATTTCAGTCTGCTTGAATAAATTCACTGCACTCACAGCAGTGTTATTTTAGTATCTTTGTGATAGTGTCTATTAATCTTAACATATATTAATATAACATATATTTATTTTTATATTTTCAGCATTCATTTTAATTATTTATTTTTATTTCTTATTTCTTTTGTTATTTAGGTACACTTTTATTTAGTAGAAGCTGAAAAAAAAATAAGCTAACTATTAAGCTAACTAGAGCTTTGACTCAAGGATGGACTGGGCTAGATGCACCGAATTATTCAGGACATAGATCTCTATGAAAACATACTGCGTAGTGTCCTTTTAAAGGAACATTGCTCCAATCAAAAATTCTCTCATTATTTGCTCACCCTCATAGTGCACAACACAACGAAGTCTCCACAACACAACAAGATCACCACAATTCAATGCATAGGACTACTTTCATTGCACTGTGCTAATTTTGCTGTGTTTCGGCTTGTTTTTTTTGTGTTGTGCTCATTTCAATTTCATATTTTTTTTTCTGTTGTGTCGAATCATTGTGTTGTGGCTTGTCTCCATCGTGTTTCAACTTGATTCTGTTTTGATTTCTTGATTTCTGTGTTGTGCTGATTTTGTTGTGTTGGGTTGCAACATGTTTCCTTTATGTTGCAGCTTGTTTCCTTTGTATTATGCTAATTGTGTTGTGTTGTGACTTGTTTCCATTGTATTGCAGGTTGTTTCGGTTGTGTTCTGCTAATTTTGTTGTGTTGCAGCTCCGTTGTGTTGTGACTTGTGTGCAATGTGTTGTACTAATTTTGTTGTGTTGTGGCTTGTTTACATTGTGTTGCAGCTTGTTTCAGTTTTGTTCTGCTAATTTCGTTGTGTTGCAGCTCCGTTGTGTTGTGACTTGTGTGCAATGTGCTGTACTAATTTTGTTGTGTTGTGGCTTGTTTCCATTGTGTTGCAGCTTGTTTCAGTTTTGTTCTGCTAATTTTGTTGTGTTGCAGCTCTGTTGTGTTGTGACTTGTGTGCAATGTGTTGTGCTAATTTTGTTGTGTTGTGGCTTGTTTCCAATTTGATGTGGCTTGTTTCCATTATGTTGTGCTAATTTTGTTCTGATGTAGCTTGTTTCCATTGTGCTGTGCTAATTTTGTTGTGTTGTGACTTGTTTCCATTGTGTTGTGGCTTATTTCTGTTGTGTTGTGCTAGTTTCATTGTGTTGTGACTTGTTTCCATTGTGTTGCACTTGTTTCGGTTGTGTTCTGCTAAATTCGTTGTTGTAGCTCCGTTGTGTTATGACTTGTGTGCAATTTGATGTGGCTTGATTCCATTATGTTGTGGTAATTTTGTTCTGTTGCAGCTTGTTTCCATTGTGTTGTGCTAATTTCGTTGTGTTGTGAGTTGTTTCCATTGTGTTGTGCTAATTTCGTTGTGTTGTGACTTGTTTCCATTGTGTTGTGGCTTGTTTCCGTTGTGTTGTGCTTGTTTCGCTGTGTTGTGACTTGTTTCCATTGTGTTGTGGCTTGTGTCCGTTGTGTTGTGACTTGTTTCCATTGTGTTGTGGCTTGTGTCTGTTGTGTTGTGACTTGTTTCCATTGTGTTGTGGCTTGTGTCCGTTGTGTTGTGACTTGTTTCCATTGTGTTGTGGCTTGTGTCCGTTGTGTTGTGCTAGTTTCGCTGTGTTGTGACTTGTTTCCATTGTGTTGTGGCTTGTTTCCATTGTGTTATGTCTTGTTTCCGTTGTGTTCTGCCAATTTTGTTGTATTGCAGCTTGTTTCCATTGTGTTCTGCTAATTTCATTGTGTTACAGCTTGTTTGTGTTGTGCTAATTTTATCGCATTAACGACTTGTTTCTATTGTGTTTCCGCTTATTTCTGTTGTGTTCTGTTAATTTAGTTGCGTTGCAGCTTATTTCCATTGTGTTGTGACTTGTTTGCAATGTGTTGTGCTAATTTTGTTCTGTCGTGGCTAATTTCCATTGTGTTGTGCTAGTTTTGTTGTGTTGTAGTTTATTTCCATTGTGTTGCGGCTTGATGATATTGAAAAAAAAAAACACACAAAGTGAACATGATAGTAATACATCACCAGTTGTAACTGATTCTGAAGTGAAACAATACGTTTGAGAAAAATACTAATAATTAAACTGTTTTAACGAAAGCCATCACTTCAGGCCAACTGTTATATGTGGGTTGGTGAGAAATATTAATATTTACAAATAATGTTTTCATTTGTCTATGCAAAAATGTTATGTACATCTGTGAGAGTGTTAAGTGAGTAAATGATGAAAATTTCCATTTTATGCAGATTATCCCTTTAACCACCTTAATATCATTAATAAAGACATAATGTTTAAATGGACTGCTTTTGCAATAAAAACTGAAAATCAAAACTTTAGTGAAACTCATGCCTCTGGAAATCAGTGCCTCAAATATTCAGACACCAACAGACCAAGCTGGGCGAAATACAGCTGAAAAGTAACATGAGTGTATGCAGTTCCTCCACTTCACTGTGACTGGCTGATCAATGCAATAATTCACACCTATTATAAAGTGAAAAATGCACCCATTCAGAAATCAAGGTGTTTTTAGCGAATACTCAGCTCAAGTTCAATCTAAAACTCCACCTTCATGCCTGCGACCATGTGTTTGTGTGTGTGAGTATAACCAAAAGCTGTTTTGGAGGATGGAGAAAGATGAGAGAAGGAGTCTAATAATGAGAATAATAGTCAGAAACCCAAGGGTACAGAGTCTTCTTGCTAAATAGGTCGAGTCAAATGAAAGAAGAACAAAATGAGTGACAAGAGGGAATACAGAAGAAGTATGGAGCTTTGTAATAAAGACTGTAATAGCACAGGCAGTGAGTGCAGAAAGACAGAAAACCATGGCAACACGTGTGCGAATCATGCTAGGAATGAACTGTGTTGGTCTCAATGAACTGCAGTCACACCGAGCTGATGTATTCTCATACTCATCTAGCCATCTTCTGCTGACAGCCACTCTCAGCAATAAAGAGATTCACACCTTCCGTTCATTTCCAGCACAGAACTGAATCACATGTGATGATGGCTCCCATCTGCTCCAAGAGGCAAAGATCAGATTTTAAAACTGATCCATGGCGTTTTCACTTTTAAAAACTTCTCTGCTTAATATGCAGCTGTCACGCTATGGTGAATTAAGCGCACGAAGAAGATGATCAAGTCAAATAATCTTGAATTAATCGACAAGAGGGTAAATCCACGATAGGCAGGCAGGTGACATACGTAGGAAACATTCACAAAATACATCAATAATACCGGATGAGGGAGCATTTTTTATAAATTTATTATTTATAAATAATAAAGCAAATGAAGATAGCCTAATGAATGAGACACACCTGAACCAAATGACACAATCAATGGGAGACAGAAAGTAGGTCAAGATAAACACATGGTGAAAGAAAATACTACATAACCGGTCCATAGGACTGACAGTTCAACCTCCTCTCGCGCCGCAGAGAAAAAGTGAGGGATCGAGGGGGACTTAGGAAGAGGACAAAAAAGTGGATGTGGGATGGTAACAGGGGATGGCAAAAGGATGGCAGGAAGGCAGGCATACAATACAGGGGGAGGTTCGGGCAGAGGATGGACTGACGGGTGTCCACGGTGGAGCCGACACAGAGAGGAGCCATGGTGGAGGAAAGGCTGATGAATCCAGTGGGCCCACAACGAATGTTGTGCCAATCGGCGGAACCCGCACTGCGGGACTAATGCCTGGAAGAAGAAGAAGATATCAACCAGACCCTGAAGCTTTTACTCTGAGAATCGGCAACATGTCAGAAGTGCCAATATACACAAAAAAGTGCAGGTAGATTAAAATATAGGAGTGCCCAATTCAATCACTGGCGCTATTAAAACATTACATCATGTTCAAACTGCCAGATGCAGCAACAATGGGCCAACAAGTAAAGTGAGTTTAGGGGTGATACTAACTGTTTATTTCAATAATAGGACACATAGGAAGTAGGAAACCTGTTTGAAAACAGTGTTCTACTTCTTTAGGTGTGGCTAGTGACTCAGAAATCTCTTTATTGCAGTTCCTTTGGTTTCTGAGCCAACTGATAAACAGATTCACACTGTTTACCACCAATAAAATGTATTTTAGTTTTACAAAAATTATATGATTATATGTATAAATGAATGTGTCATCTGATGTTAATGAAGAGTTTGATCATCATAACATAACAATACCATGTCAAACACAAGCCCTTTAATGGGATAGGAAGTCACTTTTATTTATTTTAATAACCATAATCTTTAATAAACAAAACTCTCAAAACAGACTTTGCAATAATAACCCATGTGTGATTAATAATATGCACTGGTTACACTCAGCTTACCAATAATGTTTAGTTAAGTAGTTTAAATCCTGTATCTAGCGATGTGACAGTACTCCAGATCATAAAAGAAATAGTAAATAAATGTTAACCCACATACTAACATTTCATCAACAGTTTTTTTCTTGTTCAATTTGTTTAGAATCAAATCTGAAAAAGCGGCTGTGTGCTTAGATGTTTCAATAAACACGACACAGCAGAGCATTTAGATGTACCGTGAACTGGAAGGTCTGGTTTATGAGTAACTGTGCACGTCTTCTGCAGCACGTGTAACCTGTTTATCACGTGCAGGATAGCGACCCACTGAGATCCTTTGAAAAGATGACCTTTATCACTCACCCACAGTACTGACAGCTTGTTTGGTACTAAAGATTTTTTGCTCTCAGACGACACGATACCTTCAATGTCTTTCTGTTCGTGACTGCTGCATCATCTGCCTGTCACTTTAATAAATAAAGCGTGCTTCATGTGATCTGGCATCAAAGGCTTTGATGGAGCTACATATGGCAAGCCGAAAATAGCGTAGCCTCCTTTGATACTTGCTAGTTATTTTTGAAAAACATTTTTTTTAAGCTGTTGAATCAATAATTAGCTGTGTCTCAAATACCTACTTAGCTGACTATCTAGAACATTTTAGGGCTTTGGTGTTTGTTCATCAGATTTGATACATTATAGCAGTCATTTTTTTTATTTACAGGTGTCACTTTCAAAGACAATGTTAAGCTTCTCTGTAATTTTTCTAATTGATTATTTTATTTTATGTTTTTTTTGTGGTGCTAACAGATCATAGATCTATAGATTTTAAATCTATAAAACTTACATAATTAATTCTATACAGAATAAAATAAGGCTTTCTAAAAGCAGTCTTTCAATAACAACAACAATAATGACTGATGACTAGTGAATCATTTATGTATAAATGCATGTACAAAAACTACATAACTCAGATTATCCGTTTAATAATTAGGGCAGTTTCATTTAGGATCTCATTTAGAACACTGAACTGTGGTGGTATATTCCCCTGAGTATCAGATATAATTAAAGTGTTAACATTGTAACCAGAACTCACATACTGTACATTCACATCTGACAGCTGACTGAAGAGCATTTCTTTTAATTACAGAACGTTTCACTTTAAAATGAATTTGATTAACTGTTGGACTGTGTACTGTGTATTGTGAATAATAGTAAAATAGTAAAATAGTAAGCTTGAAGTTGAGAATATTCTTCTTAGTTAACACCGCATAATGACATTACTGTGACTCCAGCTTGGACAACATTTCACAAAAAAGGTTTAGGTTAATAATAGAATTTACAATTAAGTATCAGTATTTGCACATTTATAGTTTCTGAACATGTGCATAGTTAATGTGTGAACTTTTAGCATAAATACTAATGCAATTTCCATTCCCTACCATTGGAGGAATGGTTTACTCCAATCAAGATGTAGAATAATTCGTTTCTTCATCTGAACAGATATGGAGAAATTTAGATTTCACATCACTTGCTCACCAATGAATCATCTGAAGCTGTGTTGATTACTTGTTGATTTACTGTGACGTTTTTATCATCTGTTTGGATTCTCCTTCTGACGGCACCCATTCACTGCAGAGGATCCATTGGTGAGCAAGTGTTGTAATGATACGTTTCTTCAAATCTTTTCTGCTGAAGAAACAAATCTCCACCTTGCATGGCCTGAAGGTGAAGTCAGTCCTATTAGTGAAGAAATGACTCAGAGATGTTAGGGCCGGTTCATAATGGAGTCACTTTCTTCTAGCAATAAAAGAAAATGTGGCTCAATTTGTTGACAATTTGTACGTTTTGTTAACATTTTGAGGTTGGCACAGTTGATTTAAGAGTCCAATTTGAGCATGCGAATATCCAATGTCTAATTATTTGAGTTGCAAAAACCTTCCAAAGAGATGCAATGCGATTTGGTCACAGCATTTTAAAGCTAACATGATACACAAACAGTAAAATTACATAACAGCATGTTACTTCACATAAACACAGAAAGCAATTTACCCTAAAAAAAACACCATTAGTTTGCTAGTATTCAGGGTTCATTTTAAGTAATTCTTACACAATGTGGTTATATAAAACGCCACCATGCAGAAGTGTGCGTCGGTTGAAGGGAGACAGAATAAGGCCTCAGGGTTTTAAAGGATTTGTTTTTTTTTTCCACAACTGAATAATTCAGGAATTTTTAAGACAAAGTCAACTTCAGCAGAGCAGGACACGCAATGGAGTGACCATTAAAGTTTCAGTGCTGCTCTCTGCAGTAAGAAATACAGGCATGAAATATTGATTGGGCGACATGAATGGGTTTTGTTTGTTGTAAATGTTCTGTACATACTGTATGTGAGTTGGAAGCATGTCAGAACATTCCTGTTGATGGTATATATGCAGATTAGGAGGATCCATACACAATTATGTTAACAAGCTACAATTTATAATATGTCAACAGTGTGCCCTTTCATAATTTGTGGTCATATTTCTTACGGGTGATGAGCCATACAGTTCTACTCAACTGCAAGCTGCTGTGATTTCATACTCAACTTTTGTTTGAGAACTATTAAAAGGCCATTTTAATAGCTTTTCACAATACTTTCATTATATTTTCTTATCTTGTGAGATATTTCAGTAATATCGGTCAAATGGGTTTTGAATAGGTATATTAGTAGTTAATAGTTCATTTTAAAATAACATAAAAATAGTCACAAAAGCATCATATAAAAATCAAGCCAAACATTAGGACTAGAGACTCTACAAGTTTTATATACTTTGTCTGATATAAATAACTATCTTCCCTAATGGAATACAGGAAATCCATTTTTATATTTCCAACTTAGTGTTTGCCACGAGATCACAATTGTTAAATGCAGATAAGGTTTATTTTTGTCCTGTTTGTGTTTTCCACAACGATAAGACAGTCATCTGATATGAAGGCCGTGAGGAAATTGACATATAAACATGTGTCACGGGGCAGCTTTGGTAAGGGACATTTTTAAGCTGCCCGCTATGTTACTGTGCACAATTACAAGGTCACTTTATTACACACATCATTAATCTCTATGTATTGCGATGTTGGCTACATTATGATAATAAAATGAGACAATATTTCAGCTTTTAATTGCCTAGTCCTATTATTTAATTCAGTGGGTAATGCTGCTATTACTGTGGTATTCAGAGTAAATATGAAACATAATTTTATATAAAAGCTTGTTTGTAATGTAGGACTAATATAATAAATCTAATGTCTATTAGGCTGTAGCCAGCAGCACTGAAAGTTTGATAGTTGTGTTGACTTTGCAGCACAAAATAGGCAAGTTATTTTTGTCAGGCCTTCATCGTTTCATTTGTCTAATGACAAGGTTGCTTTAAGGTGAAAACAACAACTTTGAGACCTTGACCAACCAATAGTAGGAAAATATCAGTTAAAGTTACAACAAAATAACACTAAACTGCCATCTGCTGTGTGCAACTATAATAATAATAATAATAATGTGTGTGTATGTATGTGACCAGCTTAATGGTAGTTTATGCATGCAGATTGAAACTAATCTCGAGAAAAGAAGAAGAAGAAGAAGAAAAAGAAATCCAATACAGAGAGAAGCACTGCCATCTTGTGGCCATCAGTTGGTTTCTGCTTAAAATCACTTTTCCAAACTTCTGCTCTTCTTAACACACAGCTGGAATGAGACCAACACTGTTAGTTCATTTGCAGCTTTATTAAGTGAAGAATGTGATGAATCAAAAATGCCTACGTCCACTTGTACCCCTTGAATCAAGAATGTGGACGGTCATGAATGAAGAATGCAGATGTCTATTGCATTTGTAATGTACACTGATTTCTCAATACAGTGTTTGGACAATGTAGAGGAGATATCATAGTATTGGCTCTTGGATACGTGTAGGATTGTCACTCATGCCGCATGCACAAAAAAAAGCGCAAAGTGGTCTAATAAACACAAAGCGGCTTTGGGAGAAAGCACAGGTACTTCAATAAATACAAAAAATAAATTCTAGCTCATATTTACAACATTTACGAAAGGGATTCAGATCTGTGCATTTATTAAGAGAGAAGCCAGATAAGTGTTTGCAGGAAATAGCCATGTGGTTACAGAATTCACGTTTTGTTCCAAAATGTCAAGAGATGACCGGCAATCCCACAGCAGTCATCCTAATGGGCATCCATCTGTGTTGGTTCTTCCCCATGTAAACATTGCGACACATTTGCCTGCTGCGATGTGTCTTGCGGTTTACTCAGCATATTGCTGAAGTGCGAAGTAGTTTATATTCCATTATGCCGCAACTAGCTGATTTACATTTGTTCATTTAGAAGAAAATGAATATTCCTGAACACATTACCACCCCCGAGGAGAATGATTTTTCAACATAAGGTTTGAGTATCCAAATTTGAAGTGCTATCAAATACCATTGTTTTACAAATTTCCACACATGAAATTCAATCTTTTTCAACAGGAATCAACACAATCTGGAATTTCGTGTAGAGACAAAATATTTCCTAATACAGATTCAACGCACTGATCAACAGAATGCTGCTTGGTTTAAAAGTGACTTCTGTATGAACTGTGCTTCACACATTGCTACACTAATGATGATATAGTAGACCTCTTTGTATGTGGAATTTCAGAGAAATGCAGTTGTTCAGCTGATTTTCATTGGCAAAATCCAGACATTTCAACAGGAATCTACACAGCTGGGAATTTCATGAGGGCAAAGGATTTCTGAATACAGATTTTGCCCACAAAAGTAGACTAAATTTCACAAGTGACCATACCTTTACACAAGATCCATGTCCCTTCCAAAAATAAACCATGGTTTTATTGTAGTAAAAGTGTATTAACCATGTTGTTTTTTGACGTATTGATTACCATTTGTATAACCACAGTTTTACTACAAATACTATGGTTAAACTATGTTTAGTGTAGCATTTTATTATGGCATAACCATAATCATGTTTTTATTTATGTTAAAATCAGTTCATTTTCGAAGGGAGTCCTTGGGCAGTTAGCTTTATATATACTGTTCTGTAATGCAATTACAGGTAAGATGACTTAAAACTTTGGACAAGATACACCAAATGTTGAAACATCATTCTCCTGATGACAAAAAGCATTGAACCAGATTTTTAGCTAGTCTTGTTTAAGCTGGTTTTCGATTCTGGTCAAGACTGTGTTCAGCTGGTTAAGCTGGTCTGAACAAAACCCATCTAAAACGAACAAACCAGACCATCTTTGACCAGCAAACCAGCTTGAGCTGATTTAACTATGTTTTCAGCTGGGCCAGTAAACCTTTAAAAGTGAGATAATGACAAACAACACAACTTTTCGTGGTATGTGTGTGTGGTAAATCCCTGGGGCAATGTCATCTTCAAAAAACCCAACCAAACATGACTATGGTCAATTTTATATCCGATCAGATGCCTTAAACAGACACTACATGAAAGACTGCGATCTGAGGTTATTTCCTGTCAAAATATTGCAAATGCCAAGAAAGAGTGTAGAGGCCGTAAAACCACTTAAAATATACTCACAAAATACCACAGGGATAAAGAAAAGGAAATGTATCAGTCTCCTGGTTTTCGTTTCAGTCTTTGAAGCAGGAAGTCCCGTTGTCTTTTCTCCGCAAGAAGCTCTTGAATTCTTTTATTGTGCGTTTTCTCACGGAAGGGCACTCGATTTCTGGGAACAAAGTGGTTAAGTGCGGCCTCGTTCGGATTGACAATCCTGTAGGACACGTCGATGGAGTTATTCTCCTTCTTGTCTTCCGACCGATGGAGAGTGATTATGGCAGGAGGGCTTGTTGTTGCAGTAACGTTAGGTTGTAGTGTTGTCTCGATGTTTTTATTCTCAGGTGTAGTTTTATATTGTGGTGATGTTGGCCAAGGCTCTGCAGATGATGAGATGGACTCTGACGATTGGGATTCTGAGACGTGTTCGGTTGAGACGTCGCTCCAGGGTTCATCCTCGTAGAAGGGGGTGCTGGTTTCCTCTTCATACTCGAGTGTGCTGGGGTGCTTCGTGTGCACAGTGACAGAACCAGTGGTGAAAGGGACTGTGGTTGCTGGTTTTAGGGTTGTCGGATTCACAGTGGTTGTGTAGCCCCAAGAGCTGGGCTCTGTGCTGATGTTTCTCCATCTGCTGACCGACGGTGTGATTGTTGTGGCGGGCTTCTGTGAGGTCCTGTACAGCTGTGTCATGCGAACGGGAGCCATTGCAGTGGGAGTTATGTTAGGAGTGACAGTGGTGTACATCCTGGGTCTAGTCAGGTTGAATTCAGAGGAGTGGTTGCCCGCTTTGCAGGACTTGCAGCACATCTGCCTGTAGCCCGGGTAGGAGCAGTACTTACTGAGAACTTCCCTCTGACAGAACACCGACTTGTCTCCTTTACAGCGGGACCCTGAAAAATAAACCAACAGGATGATCAGTGTAGAGTTACTGATGTCAGTACATTAACGGGAAATAATACAAATAAAAAGATTAGAAAATAATAATAATGATAATAGTAATATGTGAAAATGAAAAAGCATGCATGACCCTGGCAGACAGTTATGGACTTCAATACAAAAATAGTAGATTAAAATAAATATATAAATGAGTATTTGAAATATAAACATGAAAAATGCATGCAGCAGCGTGACCCTGGCAAACAGTGATGTCTTTAATATATTTAAAAAAAAAACTATATATATATATATATATATATATATATATATATATAATATTATATATATATATATATATATATATATATATATATATATATATATATATATATATATATATATAAAAATTGATGAAATTTTCTAATAAACCATTATATATAAATTAAGAAAAATTCATAAAATGTATAATATAATATAATATAATATAATATAATATAATATAATATAATATAATATAATATAATATAATATAATATAATATAATATAATATAAGAAAACAACAATGAATTCTAAAAAAAAAAAAAAATGTAAAAAAAATGAAGTAAAACACCAGGAAATTAGGAAAATGCGATATGGAAATAATGTTAGTCTAAGCAAAATGGCGACATGAAATGATAGAGCACAAATTCAGAGGATTTAAGTATTTAGAATATTACTTGACCCTTTATTCCCATAAACACAGCTGACAAGAAACCACATTAGTTACACAGAGACTTCCTGTCAAATATAGAGCAAGTACAAGACAACACATACAACTTTTCTGAGTACAGTGTAAACTGTTTTGAAATGTCACACCATTCACAGTTTAGTAAACACTTTGGTTAAACATCTCAACACCATCAAATCCATTGAAAAACAGACAACTTTGAGGAATATAATTATAAAAATGGAAATGGCACATCCTGGGTTTCATTTAAACAACCACATACTGTAACCGTAGGTAATGTAGGGAAATGCTACGCTCTGGAATGAAAGAGTTGTGACAAATAAGACCTACAGGGGCCAGCATTCAGCAAAGATCTGACTACAGGCCAGACGCTGCCTTCAACACGCCATCTGAAATCATTTCAAACCAGTTTTAATTACAAATAAGTCCAGATGTGAGGTGTTTTGAATATGTAATTCCAGAAACGGGCTGGAAGAACAGTCTAAACAAATGCCACCCTTCAATGTAAAGCTCCTATCAAAGTCTTTTTCAGCCTGGACCCTGTCACGTTTATTTCAGTAACTGGACAACTGGACCTCACACGCCCACGCACACACACACACACACACACACACACACACACACACACACACACACACACACACACACACACACAGTCAGATACTTTATAATCCTTTAAAATATCATTATAACTTTAGATACTCTTTTAAACATGATATATACTGTATACATATTTCAAATCATTATTTTTCAGGCAAGGAAACATGGCCTGTAAGCTCAAAATACATAGATAAATACAATATATTACTTTTGTTACTGGTGTAAGAGATAACAGTCATCGAATATGTTATTACCATTACTAAGTATACTCAGCGTTATTTTAACATATACACATAATTGCTGTATAGTTTTAAAAAAGGCCTTTAGACATAGTCTCATAATCGCTATAGCTTCATCTTTCCACAGACAGCAGTGAGAGACCATGATACAACAGAAGAGCAGCAACCGTCTACACTTGCTTAGCTGTAAACATTCATATTTGTTGTTGTCCTTTTTCTTTAGCTGCCTCTTTTTGAAATGTTGGTGGACATGCAATCGCGAACTCTCGTCCCTTCAATCTTAAATAAGGCAAAAATCGCTGATGTGACTGGAAACAAACACGCAGAAGCATGAGGTATTTTTGATCCTTCATTAGGATGTCAAACATCGACAAGCAACCGATTTATAAAATAAAAATGTGTTAAAAAGCATGCACCGTCTTACCACTCAAGTCTTTTCATCATATAGGGGGAAAAAAATTCCCTGAAAAATTATGAAATGCTCCGTTGATTTTCGATACTCCTTCTACTGTATATACACGGTTCTTAAACCATTTTTTCGAGAAAATATATACAAAAATACATGACATCAAACAGTCAAAATAAATGAAGATTATGTCCCACATTGTCATTTTTGTGATATATTATGTTCATCTTATATATTTGTACTTAATTTTACAAACTGACAGAAATGCTCCAGTTACCGACAGCGCCGGACCAACTTCCTCACACAGAAGAGTTTGTTTCGTAGAGTTTGTTGAATGATTCACCTCGGAAGTCATTACAACAGTCATATCCATATTACCTGACATAGCACAACCATCATGGCTTCTCAAAACAAGGCTCCTTCCGCACAGGCACCAGTGCCCTTTTTCAATGCAATTTAAGGCTGTGTTTAGCCCTCGTTTCTATAGAAGACTAAGTACAGCGCGAACAAGGGCAGAGGAAGGAAACAGCCCACAGAATTTCCTCGGATTAAGGAAAAGTTAAGACTCTGAGAGGAACAGGGAAGCGGTCAGGACAGAGTGTAACAGAGCCATAGGGTAAGAGAGAGAGGCAGGGTCCAGGAAAGAGCGGCCATGCAGCACACAGCAGGCTGATGGTTGGAGTTGGGCCGTTTACTTGAGGAGATCTTGGGCGCTGAGAACTCAGGGTCTGCTCTGGAGAGCCACTGGATGAGGAAGTTCCCTCTGTCATCTAGTAGATGAGACAGGATTTAGGAACAGTGTTATTTTGGTTTTGAAGTGAAATCTGAGGAGCTGTATAGGTGACAGCGGACACTCACTTGGACACGGTGCCAGCAGACATGATTTGATGCTCTCAGGCTTGGTGTCCATACAGACGCCGATGGCATTATCAGGGGTGCTGCACATGACCTGCCGCTCCTGAGTCCCGTTACCACAGGTCATTGAGCACTGCACACACATGCAGAACATTGAAACATACAAAGTAGCAGAAGAGGATGTAGTAACAAGATAACATTGATTAACCTGCACGACAAGTCAAACGTGTTTTGAAAGAAGTCTCTTATGCTTACTAAGGCTGCATTTATTTGTTAAAGAAAATAAGAGTAAAATATTGAGAAAAAATATTTAACAGTTTAAAATAGCTGTTTCCCATTTTCATATGTTTTAAAATGTAATTTATGGCAAACCTGAATTTTCAGCAGCCATTACTCTATTTTTCAGTGTCACACGATCCTTCAGAAATCATTCTAATATCTAATATATAAATCATTCTCATTCTCTCTCTTATTTTGTGGCCAGTTATTATCAAAAATTCAGCTTGCCGTTGCAGGAATAAATCACATTTTATTTTACATTCATAGTGTGCCAGTAGTCAGGGCCGCATTAAGACTGTAAGGGGCCCCTGGGCTTTACCTATTGAGGGGCCCTTCATCGATGAGAACTACAGCCTACATTCACTCACTTTGCAGCTATAAATGTCATTAACAAAAGATTATTATATGTCATATAAAATATACACAAATATCACTTTATGAAATAAACATGCACAATGCTGGACATATTTTACACAGATATCTAAATACAAACGTGTAGCATTAAATTGCATGTGATAATGTTAGTAAAATGCACTTATGAACTAACATTAAAGAACAGAGGAAGGTAAATTATTGAAGGTTAAATGTGTACCTTCACAAAATGTTCTGCACTTTGAGTGCAAATATCTTCACAAATGCTGTACAGTATGTTTTACTGCCTGTGGATCTGGCTGGTAAGTTCATTTACATTTTACACAAGCGTTTTTACAGAAGCAAGGAAGACATACAGAAATTGAATAATCAAATGTAACTATAATAATTGCATAGTCTTTAGTGTATTAATTACAAATAATAAAGCTATAAAAGTTATTCAGTCAAGAGGAGTAATTGCTTCTCTTCTCCCATTGTTTTTAGGTAAATCTGTTGTATAAAGATCTAAATCACGAATACTATTACATATTCGATTTTTCCACAACTGTTTATGCTCACTTAAGACATAACCATCTGTTTACTGGGTTTAAGTCCAGGTAAGCCTGTGCATTAATGTGGACCTGCCAGTAGTGTAATTTTGCACTGTATTAAGACTTTGTGGATAAGTTGTGACATTACTTAAATAATGGCATAATGTTTTGAGAGTAAGGTTGCTACATTAAAGAAGTAATATTTTGAGAATAGCATTTTGGGTGATCTGTTGCTTTAACATAATGATGGTCCTTTATTATAGCATCACTGATGCTAAAACACATCAACTGATACAGATGCTGATACAAGATTTCTTCTTTTAGAATATCACTGGTATTCTGGCTGATATGTTTGATAATAATTTTCATGTTATGGTCAATAATCACACATATTACTTTTATACTTTTATTACTATTTGATCTATTTGATCAATTAAAAATAAAGCAGTGAACACTAAAATTAATCATTAATTTTGAATTTAGGCATATTTTGTGTTCTAACAGTGTTATTAAATAGGACAATTTTAAATATTAACTTTGAGTGCTATATAAAGGTAATCTAAATGTAAAAATGTGCACAAATTAAAAAAAAAAAACATCTGACTGTCAAACTCTCAATCTTACTCATACTCACCTGAGACCAAGGTCCAGTTCTCCATTGTGCAGGGCATAGGTGACGATTACAGGATCGTCGCCCTTCAGGCCGGTCATCATTGCAATACTTAGCATTGATGGCTTTGTATGAACCGTCCAGTTCAGGTCTCACACAGCGCACAGGTCGAGTCTGAGAACCAGTCTTACCACATGATTTACTGCACTCCTCCCATTCTCCTGTCACCCAGCTGAAATACACAACACACACTGAAAAAAATATCCACTAACCCTACAATTCCATTGAAACCAGGGTCACCAGACTCTGTCCTGGAGGTCCGTGTCCTGTAGAGTTTAGCTCCAACCCTAATTAAACACACCTGAAGCAGGTGATCAAGGTCTTACTAGGAATACTTGTACCTTCTAGACAGGTGTATTGAGGCAAGTTTGATCTAAACTTTGCATGACACCGGCCTCCGAGTACCAAGTCTAGTGACCCTGCCTTACACCATCGTCCATCACTCATTTAGATGCTACAACAGTTCAACTGTGTGATATTGGTTTGAAAACTACCACACAGTGAACCTCGTTTGCTTACATTGGTTCTGAGCACTCCTTCTGGTTGCAGACTCGACTGATGGCACGAGGCTTGGGTATGTTGGCACAGAGTGTGCGGTGTACCATTTTGCCATCCGACTTCCTCCGGCATCCAAAACGTGTGTACTGTTTCCCTAAAAGCCAGACAAACAGACAAAATGTCAAAATAGAAGCTGTTGTCTCCTACCACTGATCCAAGCCTCACTCAAAGCTCTTGTCTGTAACAGTTGAGTCGAATTAAGAATTTAATTATTTAAGCAACTTTAATCAACAGAATATAAAACTGCAATTTAAGGAATGAAAAGAAAAAAACAACAACCAACAAACAAAAGAATACTTGTACATTTTATTATAAATAACAGATAAACATACATTACCTTCTAAAATTTTGGGGCCACTTATATTTGATAAAAAAAAATACTGTTATTTAGCAAGAATGGATTAAGCTGATTAAAAAATGACAGTAAAGTCATTAATGTTCATGTAAACAAAGATTTATATTTCATATAAATGTTGTTTTGTACTATCCATTCATCTTGAATCTTTTTATTTTTTATTTTTTTACATTTCCACAAAAAATTAAGACTGGAGTAATGGCTGTTAAAAATTCAATTTGGTCACTTCAACATTGTCTCAAAGTCTGAAACTAGGGGTCAGACTTCGGAGCCCAGACACCTCTGACATCATTGAGAAAAGGCACATGATGTTTGCAAGCTAAATTTACACAGCTGGCCTCGCCCCAGATGTCTGGGTATGAATAGGCCAGCGTGGCATTTGTTCAATCGTTCTGTTCTTCGGAGCCGATGCGTAGGATCTATGGTAAAACAGCGGTTTCTCTAGAACCCATACACAGATAAGTGTAGTGAGAGTACCACTGGGTGCTTCAACTGTGATCTTTGGGAGCAAATTTCCTTTTAAAAGCAGTTTTTGTGGATGGTTTATATCCCTCTTGTGAGGACATGGCTATAAGCACAAGTCACCTCATCTGCATGCTGTCCGGGCCCTTCTTCTTCCGGGTACAGGGCCTCGATGATGTACCCTGAAGGGGAGAAAGGAGATGTTGTGGGAGCAGTTCCAGTGGATGAATTCCTGCAGATGTCTTGTTCCTCCAACCGTAAGTGCTCTAATACGTTGCACCGGTACCTATTTTCTCATTACCCTTGACAGCGGTCCAGCAAAAAGGAATATATGGGTGTCCCCCAGGTGGAGAGAATGATCGAGAACGCTGCCATCTGGAGGAGATGTCTAAAACTCCCATTTAGTGCATACAATTTCCTCGTCCCTTGTGGTGAGAGCTTATACTGCTTCTAGACAAGCTGCATCTACTCCGCACACCAAGGCTATCCTGCTGTTGTTTAGGGTAGGGTCTGCACGAGGGTGGACCCAAACCCCAGCATGCAGGAACTGTGCTCTACGACTGACTCTTCCCTCCATGCTACGAAGGTCACGCAGCAGGCTCTGGGGAGGGCAACTCATCAGTGAACATCATCACTGTACTTCAGTGGTCCAGAAGCACCACATGTGGCTCAATCCGATGGGGATGCTGGTTACTGAGAAAGTGCACTTTCTTTACTCCCATATTTCCCAGTTTGGTCTCTTTGGTGACACCGCCATTTCTCGACAGTCAGCAAACTGGCAAAGGTATTCTGCCTCGGCCCCTGATGCAGCAATCTCTGCCTACTTGTTGCTGGAGACAATCTGTGAGAACTGCGCTGACCCTGCATCGGCCTGGACTGGTGGTCAAGCCCGACGGGAGGCAATCTTTTAGCAGCAAGGTGTCATCATCACCTGTAATGAGCGACCCAGGTAGAGATGACCAACCAGCTCTACTTGCACCGAGGGATAAGAGATGGATTCTGCAGGGCCTAGGCCACCAAATTTGTGGTTGAATTGGTGCATATGTTGTTGGAGCATCAAACCTGTTCAGACAAAGATTTCTGCCTCCTCTGGTTTTGATGCAGCAGGTCTGATGTCAAGCCAGTATGACAAACCTATGCAAGTCTCTGCTCCCTTGTACATCACTGTGTGCAACGTTCTCTTCCATTGTGAGCCTTTTGTAACCAAAATGTTTTACTTTACAGGAATAAATTACATTATTATTTAGCATTTCCTGTTGGCTCCTCAGGTTGTTTGGCTTGACGATTCAGCTGATTGGAGTGGCTGAGTCAGGCACAGACATATCTGTTGCCTCACAGGATTCCTTTCTTTGCCTATTGCGTTTGCCCTATCCGAGGCCTCCTTCGTCATGGATGCATTATTCTGAGACCTAGTTCGCCCCCAAATGTGGAACACTCCACAGAACCAACCCTACTGTCTTTTTAGTGAGTTTTGGATGTATCTCCACATTTCCTCCCCTTCAGGTAGGATGAGGTCTTCACAGTGTTCTTTCCCCACTTGGGGAAATGAACGCTTCCCCAACATTAACAACCAGGACTTTCTAGCCGCTATTTTTTTCTTATTTATTCTCAGATGAGAAAAGTCTTCAGTTGGAGGTGACATCGGTCTTATATGGTGGCTCTCCCAGATGTTGGAGAGTGAGGTCATAAGTCTTGGGCATTGTAAGGTTATGAGGAGGAGAGGTGCATTTTATTGTGACATACTGGGCTTGTCAACACCTGCAGATTCCTGTGGATTCGTAACAAAGTTCAGTTGCTGTGGCATTTAGTATACGGACCCCTAGTGTCGTACTTTGACACTACGTCAAAGTGACAGACTAAAAATAAACGTCTCAGCTATGTATGGTAACCCTCGTTCCCTGATGGAGGGAACAGTTTAGACACTTTTTGACTCTTCAGAACAAAACGAGTGAGCATATTCCATGCTGGCATATTTATACCCAAATATTTGAGGCATGGTCAGCCCAGCTGTGCAAATTTTCTCAATTTTATCAGAGGTGTCTGGGCTCTCAAGTGCGACACCTAGTGTTGGACTTCGACACAAATTTTCCATTCCCTCCATTAGGGAATGAGGGTTACCATAAGTAATCAAGATGTTTCACTTTAAATTACTTTAAATTGAAAACATTGCTTTTGAATTGCAATAATAAATTACAATATTAATGTTTTTGTTGTATTTTACATAGGATACTTTAAAAATCATAAAAAAAATAATATAAGAAAATATGTTAGAACTAAAGTTAAAGGTTAATAATCAACTTTTGAAATGGCATTATTTAAATGTCTTTCCTAATTTATTTCTATTTCAACCTAATAATACTGGACATTGCCAACTCAATTTAAAATTCTATCTCTATTGAAAATAAATAAAAAAGTAGCCAATTCTTATTATATTGCTGTGTACCTCCGCCACATGGCTTTGAGCAGTGTGACCACTTCCTGAGAGCCCACTCAAAGTAAATTGTGTCATCCTGAGGCAGGGTGTTCTCCATCGATGAGAGCGGATCTTCTGCCAGGATGTATTTGTATGAAAGCGTGACTTTAGAAATGCTCTGAGACTGGACCTGGAGAATATGTTTGAAATTGGTGAAGCATGTTACTTTTAAAAGTATATTCTGTTGACTATCATGTGATTTAATGTAATTGTTAATAGTTTACCCAAAGATGAAAATTAAGTAATTGTTTACTCACCCTGGTGTTATTCTAATGCTGTATCTCTTCTTTCTTTTTGGGACAAGATTTTTTTTTTATAACTTTTATTTTGAAAATACACTGTACTACTCATGCTTGAAATAAAAAACTGACCATAATGGCAGTGGAAAGTGACCAGCATCAAGCATTATTATTATTATTATTATTTTTTTAAATAACAAAGACAGAAAAGTTTCACTGAATGGTCCCATGTGACATGTCTTATAAGTTTTCTGGGTTTGGTGAAAAACACAAACTAATGTATTACAAATCCCATTCCAAAAAAGTTGGGACACTGTACAAATTGTGAATAAAAACAGAATGCAATGTGGAAGTTTGAAATTTCTATATTTTATTCAGCATACAACATGGATCACATATCAAATGTGTAAACTGAGAAAATGTATAATTTTAAGGGAAAATAAGCTGATTTTAAATTTCATGGCATCAACACATCTAAAAAAAGTTGGGACAAGGCCATGTTTACCACTGTCTGGCATCCCCTCTTCTTTATAACAGTCTGCAAGCATCTGGGGACTGAGGAGACTCAAGTTGCTCAAGTTTAGGAATAGGAATGTTGTCCCATTCTTGTCTAATACAGGCTTCTAGTTGCTCAACTGTCTTAGGTCTTCTTTGTCACATCTTCCTCTTTATGATGCGCCAAATGTTTTCTATGGGTGAAAGATCTGGACTGCAGGCTGGCCATTTCAGGACCCAGATCCTTCTTCTATGCAGCCATGATATTGTAATTAATGCAATAAGTGGTCTGGCATTGTCATGTTGGAAAATGCAAGGTCTTCCCTGAAAGAGATGACTTCTGGATGGGAGCATATGTTGTTCTAGAACTTGGATATACCTTTCAGCATAACAACTTGGGTTGTCCTTGTCCTCTTTAGTCCAGATGACATGGCGTCCCAGTTTTCCATTGATTCGTGAAAAATTAGATTTGTCTAGATTCGTTGTTATTATGTCTGTATACAAAAAAATCGACCCTTTACAGATTCGATTGATGTATTGCTCTTATCTGTACGATCAAAACTGAAAGTGTTATTCAAGTTCTATCCAGGGTTATCAGGAGAAAATGCCTTATAACGCGTATACGTGTTAATCGACTGCAAAGGGTTAAATAAGGCTTGGCCCAGAGAAAACGCCTGCACTTCTGGACCATGTTTAGATATGACTTATTTTTTGACCTATAGAGTTTAAGCCGGCAACGGCGAATGGCACGGTGGATTGTGTTCACCGACAATGTTTTCTGGAAGTATTCCTGAGCCCATGTTGTGATTTCCATTACAGTAGCATTCCTGTATGTGACGCAGTGCCGTCCAAGGGCCAAAAGATCACGGGCATCCAGTATGGTTTTCCGGCCTCGACCCTTACGCACAGAGATTATTCCAGATTCTCTGAATCTTTGGATGATGATAACTTCAAAATCTTTACAATTTACTCTTAGAAACTCCTTTCTGATATTGCTTCACTATTTTTCGCCGCAGCATTGGGGGAATTGGTAATCCTCTTCCCATCTTGACTTGAGAGAGCCTGCCACTCTGAGAGGCTCTTTTTATACCCAATCATGTTGCCAATTGACTTAATAAGCTGCAAATTGGTCCTCCAGCTGTTCCTTATATGTACATTTAACATTTCCGGCCTCTTATTGCTACCTGTCCCAACTTTTTGGAATGTGTAGCTCTCATGAAATCCAAAAATAAGCCAATATTTGACATTAATTTTTCAAAATTTTATGATTTTTTTTTAACATTTGATGTTATCTGTATTCTATTGTGAATAGCATATAAGTTTATGAGATTTGTAAATTATTCCATTCCTTTTTTACTCACAATTTGTACAGTGTCCCAACTTTTTTGGAATCGGGTTTGTATTTAAAAGAATCTTACCTAGTTCAATGGTCTGTACACAACTGTGCTTCTTTAGAGCCACAGTTCATTTCAACTCAAACTTCAAAAATCACACATTGTGAGAAATCTAGATTACTAAAAATGCAAAATAAAATACAATCCATGTACTTTCTTCTCTGAGCTGAATGTATATGTTGTGTTCATATCTATCAACTGTCATTCTGACTGGAAACTGACAAACCATTATTGTCTGGAAGTTCGGAACTCACTAAAGAAAGTACAATGACACAATTTTTTTCTTCTAGGCTCTGTATTTCATGTTGTGATTTTATTCATTTTTATTTCTCACAATGGTGCACTTGTGTGACCTAACCGCTGACCTAACAGTGTCTCATGAACGCAGCCATGCACAAAAGACCAATGGCTTAGGTCAGGATTCTAAATATTACAATAAATTTAGGTTTGTTTTTCACATAACCCTATCCTATACCCTCATAACACTTGAAATGTATGATACGTGTTACATGGGACCATTGTGTGTCACTTTTACATCTTTTGCGTGAGCAGGACATGGCATTTTTTAATTTTCTTGATCTGAAAAAGAAAGAAGGGCAAATGCTATTGGAACAACACCAGGATGAGTACGACTGAATTTTTAATTCTTGGTGAACTATTCCTATCCATTACTAGATGTACTGCCCTCATTAACCCTGAAAGCTCTTTAGGTTTTAAACCTGGATTTACAGTTGTCCACTACTTCTTTTAATTTTGGCTCATATAATGCTCATTCTTACCATAATGAGAACTCCATATTGGAGTGGTCCAGTGGTCTGGACTGTCTCCTTGTCGTCATTGTTAGTATACTCCCATGCCACACCTTTCTCAATTACTGTACGTGACTCAGGAAAATCACCTTCGTCGTTCAGGAAGATATGATCTGTGGCCTGGTTCTTCACCGCTAGCAGAGGACAATTTAAAATTAGGACTTCACTACATGCAGTCCAAATTATGCACCGAGTGAGACAAAAACAAGGATCAATCTTCATCAAGCTGATTTTATATGCATTCCTTGTACCTATAAATCACAGTATTGGAGGTCATTACTTCTAAGCAACTAAGGTGCTTTACGGCCACTGAGCTGGAGTTCCTAATGTTCTCAGTGCCAGGAGGAGTCCAAACCTCTCCATCAATAACAAACAGTGGGAGGCCAGACACATGAATTATGAAGGCCAGTGTTGGAGTTATTAATCACAGGGGCATTTGCTGAGAAGGAGCTTCTACCTAGAATATGCGGAGTTCCTTTGAATTCGTGGATCTGTATGTGGCGTGCTCCTCTAGGAATCTCCAGGATCTTCAGAAAACCTAAGAATACAATTCACAAAAATAAACATGAGATTTGAGAAATGAAGAATTTCCTGATTGTGGTGAAATTTTTAAATAAATCTGGGTTGGACAAACTAAGTGAACCTGCGCAAGGCGTCTGCGGCGAGGGAAGAAGCTCACCTGGTTTCCTTGTGCTGCGGGTGAAATTTCCTTTGACTATCTTGCAGGTAGAGTTGTTTCCTCCACACACGCCACACTTATCTTCCTCTAGCTCTGAGGCTATGACATTGTCACAGCCCACTTTCTGTGCAGAGAGCAGGGTTTAAGAGAGCCAAGAATATAGAGACATAAGAAGAAATATATATATATTTAAAACCATAATTATTATTCATACTTATATCTGTTTTGAAGTATGCTTACATTTTTACTGGAAAACAAAACAAGAATACTGATGAAGAAAACTAAACAGAGCATTTCTACAATTGAATCTGTAACTGCTTTTGCGTATAATGCATCCTCAATAAATGGGATTAATAATAAGCAATAAATGTCTTTATAAATGCAAAGACAATAGTGCTATTGACCAGCAATTTTGCATGAAAATGTATGCATGGATGGTTCATTTACTCTGAACTTAATCTTAATTCTAACCAGAACCACTGTTTGCCAATAAAATCAATAAACATTAAAAGGCAGGAAACACTCTTGAGCACACAACTGCATGGAAACAATCACAGTTCCCATATTTCCCTAGGTGAGTGCCAGCGCTGGTGCACATTCAAACCCAGCTTTTTCCAGACATTCATATCCCTCTCAGATTATAAAGCAATACATCTTGGAATGCACTTCAGCTTTTAATTCCACTAGCAAAACACTGAGATCTAAGCATGTACTTGATCAATCAGGACCTTGCAGTCATATATTCCACCAATAATAGAACTAGTTAAACACAGACCATTGAAAACAATGTCCTGTTCTAGAGAATCAACAATTTACCAGGCAGTGAGAAGTGGAAAGGCCTCAGAATGCTGAGATTAGGCCTGATATTATTCATTCTATGGCATTTTGGAGGATGAACTTCAATGATGGATGGTTTATGTGGGTGTGTTTGAATAACCTTTACCTCACACTCCCCACGCACACACACGCTGTAAGGGTCTTTATAGGAACAACGTGTGCCATCATGCACCATTCTCTTCATGGAGACCACATCTCCAGATTCTTTTGACTGGCAGTACAGTTGACATCTCTCTTCAGCTGTCCAAAAAACAGACCACAGACAAATTCATACAATTCATATTTGTTTGAGCACACCGTAAGATTCCACTCAACACTAGATGTAAGATAATGCTCATATCCCCAAATGGATTAATAAATATAATAATTTTTAATAATGCAATAATGAATCATTGTTATGGTTAAGTTATATTTTCAATCCTGGTAATATGTTCATATTGTACTTTTCAGTGTGAATTACCATTTAAATGTTCGGCAAGGTTAAAAACAAACAAACAAAAAAAAAAAACATAATAAATGACTTTTATTTTGCCAAGGGTGCTTTAAATTGTTCAAAAGTCACAGTAGAGATGTTTACATTACTACTAAAAGCTTTGACCAAAACAATGATGTTCTTTTAGACTTTCCATACAACAAAGAATTCTAACAATTCAATTATTGCTGAAAATTCAACTTAACCATCACAGGAATGACATTTAAAATGACATTCTAAAATTGTACAGTTATACTACAATAACATTTTATATTACCGTTAATATAAATAACAATATTACCGTTTTTACAGTATTTTTGATCATTAATACTTGTGAAATGTAAGCAATCGGCCTGACAGAATGTATTAAAATGTTTGTGTGCTACAACCACACTTTAGTGTAAGTACTACTGTAATCAATTACATTGTTACATCTAGACATTTCATATGGACAGATTTAGTAAGAATGCCACTGATATCAGATTTGGTGTGTAAAGATAATTATTTTAGAGTCTTAAAAGAAGGTGTCTGCTACATAATAATCATAAAAAATAATTAAATAGAAAAAACAAAAACCAGTGTCTCCACTGCAACCTTGTTCTTACTGTATGTGCAGTGAAAACAAGATTGTTTTCTCCTCTCAGCAGTAGAGCAGGAGGCTGGAGTGGTTATTAGCTGGCAACCTGCATTCCCTTTATTGTAGCAGTAATTCGGTCCCAGCGGATAACTGGAGATGCTGTTGCTGCTTAATCACATTTCCATGTACTTTTCTTCCAGCCGCTGCTGTCCAGCTTTTGGCTGATGCCCTTCTCAGTGACTGGGCCAAACTTTTGCCAAATGTTTCCAAGCAGCTAAGAGCAACTCTTCAGTTAAGTAACAACCCTATTACTCTTTCTGAAGTCTTAATGTTGAAGTTACCAAATAAAGACATAAAAACTAGAAAAACCATGACCCTGAAGGAGAGATACAGACACTTTTTTTCCAGACAGTTTTGATTTCATCCTTTCCATGAATATATGTTCCATTTTCTGTTTTGTTCTGCATTAAGATTTGGTGGCATGACATAAAACTATGAGACTTGTTTCCGCAGTGGGATAAAAAAATTTTTTATCTCTCAATTCTGAGAAGAAAAGTCAGAAAGTCAGAATTGTGAGATATGAACATTTGTGTGATATGTAGTTTTTAGAAAAATGTTAAAATTGTTAGATAAATACACATTTTTTTTCTTCGTGGAAAAAATGTTTGTGCTAGTTAACAGTGTATTTACTAACTTTTGATCTCAAAAATGTACAGGTAAATGTTGAGATTAACTTTAAGTTTAAGAAATGCTATAGAAGTATTGTTCATTGTTAGTTCATACTAACTAATGTAGTTAACTAATGTAAAGAAATTAAACCTTATTGTATTTATTACCAATAGAAAAAAATGCAGAAGCATAAAGCCACACAAAAATGCAAAAAAAAAACAAAAACAAAAAAAAACCACCTAAAACACAAATATATTTTTCTTAGCTCTTATATGTTATGGAAACATTTACAGAAAAAGTAAGTTTGTGAATGATGTTTAAAAAGCACATTTCTTTGAAGGAAAGATGAAAGGTGTCCAAGACACATGGCGGACATCAGGAAGCATTAAAAAAGTATAATACCATGTGACTGTGCCAATGTTTTTTTTCCACCAGCATAATATGAGACTGAACAAAAACGGAAAATGATTTGGAAAGGAATAACACTAAATAAATCAGCTCATCACTCACGTTCAGAATGCTCGTAGGGCAACCAATGGTGTTTGGTGCCGTCATGCTCAAAGTGGGGGTTCCACATTTTGCACTGCTCCTCTCTAAAGTCAGCCAGGGCCTTTTCACACTCCTCCATGTTACAGAGCTGGAACTCATAGTTGTTTCCATAACAAGTGCGCCCCCCGTTGGACGGACTACAACATAGAACAGATTTGTTCATGTTGACAGAGGTGAAATGTGAGAACACGAGAATACCACTTTCACCGATTTGAAGACACTCACATTGGGTTGTTACACTCTCGAGTTCGGAACTGTACTCCACCACCACAGGTACGAGAACAGGAGCCAAACTTGGTCCACTGACCCCAGTGGCCATCCTGCCTAAGAATGTCTGGCGTCAGCTTGATACAGTGACCCTTAAAACAGTGCTGGAGAAGAAAAAAAAAGAGAAAGGGAGAAAAGAATGTGAAATGGTATCTGGTATTCTGGTTCTGGGTATATGCTCAGATTCTGAGTATAAGGTCTAACCTTTCCTGCTGCACACTTGGTCCCATCAATAGGTGGGCCCTTCTTGGTCTTGCAGAAGAAAGGGTTCTCGGGGTGGCTGCACCACAGCTGCTTGCAAGGATCGTAGGTGCTGTACTAAAAGAAACAGTCATGCTCGCATTCATACACACAGACCATGTGACCAGCCCAGATTTACATGCCCGCATGGCGGCAGGGAAATGGGAAAGTGGCAGAAGTCTTGTTTTTCAAATGTTTTATTTTGCTTTTCTTGTTTGCAGATTAATTATCTGCTTGCACCTGCATAAACAACATTATTTCATATTATAGAAGATAAGAATCCAGAAATGTTTCTATTTTGCATTATTTTTCAAACTGATCATATTTTTTTTTTTAAATCTTTATCTTACTTTTCATTACAGGAAACCATGAATAAACCATTAATGGGCAAAATGTTTTATTTAATGTGCCAGAAATTCGTTGTCAATACACAATCTTTAAAGGGGTCATATAATGTTGCAAAAAAACAAAAACAAAAAAACATTATGTTGTGTTTTTGGTGTAATGTAATGTGTTTATGAAGTTTAATATTAAAAACAACAACAACAAACAAAAAATAATAATTTTCCACATAATGTACATTATTGTTGTTCCTCTATGCCCCGCCTTTCTTAAACGCGTCAATTTTTACAAAGCTCATCGTTCTGTAAAGAGTGGTATACGAAATGTATATATAATGAAACAAATGAAAAAGAGAAATATCAGGTGGGAAATGTCGAGTTCTGTGTCTCCGCAGCACAGCAGTGTAGTGTACAGTACATTGATCGGCACATGCTCATCCCAGACAGAGAGTGCAGAAGTGAAGCCCTCCCTCCCTTTCCAGTGGTGTTTGTCTTGGTGCTGAGGTGAGTGTTGATGAACAAAAAACTAAGCTACAGTACCTGTGCCTCGAATGTACAGCTAATTATCTAAAAGAAAAAAAGGCAAATATAGTTAATTTGTCTTGCTAACAAGCATGACCCATGAGAGCTACAATGTAAGTTAGCTAAAGTTTAGCTAACTAGCAGGTTAGACCAGTGCATGTTCTTTCAATGCATGATTCAGTTCACTTATGTTTTAGACACAATATTGACTGTTTTTGCTCTATTTCGCCAACAAATATACTTCCAATTTGTGTCTCTAAGCAACATGAACCCGATTTGTTCCTGAATGAATCAACTGTTTAAATGATTCGGTTCAGTCGCAATGACCCAATTATTAACGGTGACTTGCTGCTACACACTGGTGGTTTTAATTTCACATTTATAATATCTTTTTTTTTTTTTTTTAAATATCAGTATCCACATTTTATGTTTAAAATATCAAAACAGTATTAATGCATTTGTAACTGCAGGTTAAATAAATTCAATACATTAAAAACCTTCATGTCCTGCTTTAAACAGTGTGTAAATTCACCTACTGTAAATGCCACTTCAGATACAGCTTCTGTGCTTTCTCTGCATTGCAAAGATGAATTTTGTCAATACTGATTTAATTTGCTTGTTAACAGACCAAATGACTTATTATTCTAACTGGCTGATTCAATTTAAGAATTAGACTGAAAAAATGAAGCACACTTTTAGAAAAAAAGGGCTTCATAAAGGTAAAAATTTCCTCAGCGACCAGCACAGATCAGTTCTAGGCGTGATGAAGCAGATATCGTCCTCTTTTGGAAGGCCAAACAAAGTAGTTTTGCTTTCACAATGAAGTGCACACCATCTCTACAACGGCGGCGACAGCAGCCACAACAGAATCAAAGTTACGCCTTCTTTCTTTGGGTGAACATTTGGGCAGTGTTATGCAAATCTTTCCACATCGTGACATAGACGTGGGGAATGACTCTTAAATTTTTATAAGGAATATTTCTTTGCATTTTAGACTTTAGTCTTTGCAACTTTACAGATCTTCTTTATGCATCAAGAGCTTGTAACACTCCAAAGAGAAAGGAACATTTTAAATCGCATCATATGACCCCTTTAAGAATACTGAAAGTACAAATGTGCATCTATGAGAACAGTTTATAACTAATAATTAATAATTAATACTTTATAAGTAATAATATGTAGATCAGACAGATACTCATGATGATTAAAAAAGAAAGCAAGAACATAATTGTCTGCACAAAGAGTTACACGATCAATATAATAATTTGATTACATTTGATTAGTCACCTAGAAATAGTGCAGAATCTTAAATATTCTTCACTGTATTGAGATTTTCTTAAAATCATAATTATATGTCATGGGTTTCCTCTAGGTGAAATGTTTCAAACATTCCACATTTTCAGTATTATTTCATTATCTGAACTTGGACTCAGTATTACTAACTATAAATCTAACCAGTTAATGTGGTTGAATGTGGAGTGAGATGGCATGTCAGGTTAATTGGTGTGACAAAGTCTCTCTTTCACTCACCGCAGTGCACATCATGTAGCCCATGCCAAAGTCAAAGCGGCACTGGTCGTTCATAGAGTAATGCAGGCCCGGCAGCTGGGGCAGAGTTGGCCATTCATGATCAAAGGGATCATCACGCAGACAGTCATATGTACTGCATAAGTAATTGGATTATCTTAGAATGTGAAATCAAGGAACAGGATGCATAACAGAATATATTCATATACTACTAAGCAGGAAGCTACCATAACCAGAAAACTCACTGGAGATATCGCCTGAGCTCCTGTTGACTACATCGGGACCAATGAAAGCGGTGGAAGGCTGCTTGAACCAGAGGAGCCATTATACTCCCCATGGGAACCTCATCCCCGCACTCATTCGCCTGGCCGTCGTGCTCCATCCCCAGTCTGAATATAATAATTAACAAGCACACATTCACTCACTCAGTCTATACAATCATCTTCTGTAATGAATGGAAATGTGGGTGAAAGAATGGATATATGTAAAAAAAATATTGTGCATACTAGTATTATACAATTCAAACATACAACATATACACGACATCTTTATTTGCGATGATATACAAAATATTATCAAATATTTAAAAATGAATATTACAGAACTTTCAATTTTATTGACTGTTTTTGTGGCAGATTAACACTTCTCTAAATTAAAAAAAAATAAAAAATCTAAAGAAAATGATATTCAAAGATATTACCGTCCACCCAATAGCTTTTATATAGTTAAAGGTGCACTTTTATTTCAATATTTGAAAAGCTCTTTTGACCACAGTGTCGGACTGAGTCCCAAAACAAACTTGTAGCCAATCAGCAGTAAGGGCCATGTCTTGTAATGATAGAGAAAACGCTCAATTTGAGTGCACAGGATGGAGATTAGCAGATCGACATTAGATAGAGAGAGATGGCAGATAAAAAAGGGGGGAAATATCAGAAAAACAAAACATTAAAGATACGTTTTCCACTGTTGGAGAAGACTAAAGGAGCGGGAAGGGCTTGAATCAGACGCCGAGGTTGTGTTGTTTCATTTTGATAGGTGAGCAATATTGATTTTGCATTGTTTCACACTAGTTATCTGTTCTAGCTTTTGTCTGAATATGCTGATGTGTCATCATCACTTGTTTCTGCGATCAACGCTATGCCAGGGTTGTGTATGTACTCATCAAGACATTAAAATAGGGACGAGGTCATGTTGAAATATGTGCATTTTTGTTTTGGTGCTTTCAAATATCTACATTGTTTGGTAAAAATCACTTAGTGCACCATTAACTTTTTATGGTATGAACTGTAAATACTTAGCAGCTTGATTTGAGTTGAACTACTAGTTTTTATAATTAACTTAGGGCTTGACACTTTCATACTAGCTATCTCCAACACTGGTGGCATATTATGGAGGAAGGTTGTATCAAGTTTTTCTCACACGTGTCCTGTCTCATGGGCCACAACAAAAGCAGACGAGAAGCCATCCTCATGGTTCAGAGTGCAACTTCTCACAGGGTGACACATTCCTGTCACGGGAGCATAACCTGCAAAGAGAGAGAAGATACATTTTCATCAATGGTCTGTTGTTTATGTTGGCTCAAGTTGGTAAGTCTCTCAGTGAAAAAAAAAGAAGAAAAAAAAGTATGGTAAGATTACAGTTCTCTCCTTGTTACATTTATTTTAATTAGCCTGTATATCTGAGATTCTTGCATCATGTCATGTTTACATGTAAGTTTATAGAATCCAAAAGTATTACCTTGCATGCCAGTGGGCCCAAACTCTTGTCTGGTGAGGAAAATGGCATGATCGTGGTATTCTGCATCATTCTTGTCCTCTTTTTGCTGCAGGTAGGCCCAGCGGCAGACATTCTCCAGACTCTGAGAGGCGTTGCCCAGCTCAATCAAACCCATGGACTGACAATACCAACACAGATCATAGGTTAATACCGGACACTGTTATTTGAAACAGTTTCATTTCAGAAATCTGAAAATTTCAGTATTAGAATACTTAAGCAAAATGTATTAAAGCCAATTTTTGGTATCATTTTGGACATGTTTTCAAGAGAATTTTCAACAGTTTGATTTTAGAATTCTACTTGAGCTTTGAGAGTCTATTTATTAGTTCATTCATTCATTAAGTAATTAAATGCAAGGTGGTCCAAAGAATAAAGAAACTTAAACCTGCTGGCCAGGACTTTGGCACCACTTTGTATCTTGAAGTCAATAATCAAGCTTTTTCAATGTCAGTATGCTGTTGATTTATTTTTTAAACATTGTTATACATTTTTAATTCTAAGTTTCTTAGAAATTCAAGGCCTTTGCATCCATTACAAAATAAATCCAAAAACCCAACTTTGAATCTGCCTTGGCTACAGTGGTGAAACTTTCCTTTTGAGATCCCAAAATTATACTTCAATACCGTTTCTGTTGGACAGCTACTGGAATCATACACCAGCTATTTTTTCATAGATAAGATATTTTTGTACTTTGAAGTGTTGTTGATACAACCACAGTCATCCAAAAGTTTTGGATGGAAGGAAACCGGCTGATGCCGTCTTACCTTGGAGGAGCAGAGCATCATGATTCTAACCAGGACAACATTAATATGGGCACCCAGGGAGCTGTCCTGATAAATCTCATTCACCTGTGGAACAATTCATAAGAAAACAAAGGATAAACAAGTAGAAATGTAACACAAACATAGCCTTACTACAGAGAGCCTGGATGTGACGAATGGATGTGTAATTTGTCTGGACAGTAACACGGCTACGAAAATTATGTAGGCAGGAAAAACTGTCACAGTGCCAGAGGTGTTCTGAGAAGTTAGAGAGTTTAACAGGAAAAAGCTGAGTTTACTGCCTGTGAGCTGAAAAATGCATAGCACTTACCCTTACAGTCACTTTGAGAAGGATTTAGAACCCTGAACCCTCTCTTACAAAAGTGAACCATGATTTTACTACAGTACAAATAAAACCAAAAAACCATGGTTACTACATAGTTAAACCATGATAACCACAAATTAACCACGGTTTTGTTCTGCTCTCCATAGTCTAACCATGGCATTTGTAGTAAAACTATGGTTATACAAATGGCAATCATTATGCAAAAAGACAATATGCATTATTTAAAAAAAATGGTTTAGGACACTTTTATTATTGTAAAATCATGGTTAATTTTCATAAGGGCTGAGTCATTATTTACTGGTGGCTGGACATCTGTACAGATATTTATATATTTGTTGAAGTGCTATTATTATAAGTTCAGATTTAAAAAAATTAAATAAAATATTTATATATAAATATATATATATATATATATATATATATATATATATATATATATATATATATATATATATATATATATATATATATATATATATATATATATATATATATATATATATATATATATATATATATATACACATTTCTGCATAGTTTTTATGTATTTGGCCTTGGCAGAATTAGACATCACACAATCAGTTTGAAGGTCTGTCTACACAAGATTATGGCAGACAAGATTTCTTATGCATTCTGACACTCAAGTGCAGACTTGCTATTGCCACCAGATACACAGACATGCTGCTGTGAGCATGTAAGATATGCTGCTGCTGTGTAGATAAACATACATAAATTCTTTAGAAAATCTAGACAGGTGGAGCTGGGGGAAGTGGAAGGTTTAATATAAATATATCTATGAATAAATAAATAAGCAAACATGACATGCATATCTGCATCCCTTCATAAAAAACACATATTTGATCAATTTACCATGCTTACATATGACTTTGCTCCACTCATTTACAAAATAATCTGGTGCAACCTGGGAAGGTGCTGAGGCTTCAGCGAGATGACCAGAGTGATGAGAAAGAAAAGAAACACTGTACCACACACACTCATACACAAAGACAGTGACAGATGGATGACAGCTCGACTAGAGGCTGTTTAAAAATCAGAGTCTGATTAGGGAGAGCAGACACTTTAGAAATTCTAGCTATAGTTCCTTTAAAACACTCAAACCCTCCCCAGAATACAAAAAGATACAATTAGATGCCTATTCCTCATAATACCAATTGTTTTGTCAATAAAACTAAATCATCCCACTTTAGTTTACGGAACCAATTCTCACTAACAACTAACTATTAACAATGACTTTTGAATAAATCCAAATGTGCTGCTCATTAATAGTTAGCAGTTGTTAGGTTTAGGATTTAGAATAATGTCAAGAAGAAAAAGGTTATACAGTCCCTGACAAAAGTCTTGTTGCTTATCTATTTTGTAGAAACCCCTGCTGTTAACCTGACTTGTAATTAATCAATTGGTGTTAGAAATAGCTTATATGAAAAGCTAAAACCCTCCCAAATGATGTTTAATGCACTGAAATAAATTAGTTTCACTGAAAAAAGATTTATCATTTAATCAAGACAGAAAGGTCAAATTTTGGTAAGACAAAAGTTTTGTCGCCTCTAGAGAAATTGAACAAATTTACTGCAAATACAAAAATATTTCAGCAAATTAAGTAGTAGTGCTGTGAGATTCAAATTTAAAGGGTTAGTTCACCCAAAAATGAAAATTATGTCATTAATAACTCACCCTTATGCTGTTCCAAACATGTAAGACCTCCTTTTATCTTCGGAACACAGTTTAAGATATTTTAGATTTAGTCCGAGAGCTCTCAGTGCCTCCATTGAAGCTGTGTGTACGGTACACTGTCCATGTCCAGAAAGGTAAGAAAAACATCATCAGAGTAGTCCATGTGACATCAGAGGGTCAGTTGGAATTTTTTGAAGCATCGAAAATACATTTTGGTCCAAAAATAGCAAAAACGACGACTTTATTCAGCATTGTCTTCTCTTCCGTGTCTGTGTGAGAGAGAGTTCAAATCAAAGCAGTCTGGATATCCGGTTCACGAACGAATCATTCAGTTCACCAAATCAAACTGAATCGTTTTAAACGGTTCACATCTCTAATACGCATTAATCCACAAATGACTTAAGCTGTTAACTTTTTTAATGTGACTGACACTCCCTCTGAGTTCAAACAAACCAATATCCCGGAGTTCATGTACTCAAACAGTACATTGACTGAACTGCTGTGACTCTCTTCACAGCAGTTCAGTCAGTCTACTGTTTGAGTACATGAACTCCGGGATATTGGTTTGTTTGAACTCAGAGGGAGTGTCAGCCACATTTTAAAAAAAGTTAAGTCATTTGTGGATTAATGCATATTAGAGATGTGAACCGTTTAAAACGATTCTTTTTTTTTACTTTTAAAACAAATTATTTGTTCGCGAACCGGATATCCAGACTGTTTTGATTTGAACTCTCTCTCACACAGACACGGAAGAGAAGACAATGCTGAATAAAGTCGTCGTTTTTGCTATTTTTGGACCAAAATGTATTTTTGATGCTTCAAAAAATTCCAACGGACCCTCTTATGTCACATGGACTACTTTGATGATGTTTTTCTTACCTTTCTGGACATGGACAGTAGATCATACACACAGATTCAATGGAGGGACTGAGAGCTCTCGGACTAAATCTAAAATATCTTAAACTGTGTTACGAAGATAAAAGGAGGTCTTACATGTTTGGAACAGCATATGGGTGAGTTATTAATGACATAATTTTCATTTTTGGGCAAACTAACCCTTTAATATCTTGTATGACTTCCATGAGCTTGAATGACTGCATCCATGCGGTTTGGCAAGGATTCATACAATTTATTGATGAAGTCATCAGGAATAGCAAAGAAAGCAGTCTTGCATGCCTCCCAGAGTTCATCAATATTCTTTGGTTTCGTCTTCCATGCTTCCTCTTTCATCCTACCCCACATATGCTCAATGATGTTCATGTCTGGTGACTGGGCTGGCCAATCCTGGAGCATCTTGATCTTCTTCGCCTTGAGGAACTTTGATGTGGAGATGGAAGTATGCAATGGAGCACCATCCTGCTGCAGAATTAGGCCTCTTTTATGGTTGGAAATATAAGAGGTAGCTGAGATTTCTTGGCATATTAGACTGTTGATGTTGCCATCCACCCTGCAGATCTCTCGCACACCCCCATACTGGACGTAACCCCAGACCATGATTTTGCCGCCACCAAACTTCACTGTTTTCTTGGTGAATCTTGGATCCATGCGGGCTCCAGTAGATCTCCTGCAATATTTGCGGCAACTGTGGTGTAATTCAACAGAAGATTCATCTGAAAAATCCACATTCTGATACTTTTCCAGCGTCCATCCTTTGAGCCTTGGCAAATGCCACGGTATTTCAATTGTCTTTTGTTTAGTGCTGGCTTATGGGCACTAATTCGACCATGGAGGCCATTCCAAGACAGAATCCGACAAACCGTTCTGGTTGACACAGGGACTCCAGGTGACCAGGTCTTGTGGAGCTGTAGTGGAAAATGGGCTGGCCTTGGATTTTCAAGCCAACAAACGGTCCTCTAGAGCAGTTGTCTTGCGGGGTCTGCCTGACCTGGGCTTGTCAAAAACATCTCCAGTGTCTTCAAATGTTTTTTTTTATCGTCTGTACTTGATGCTGAGACACATTGAAGGTGTCTGCCATATCAGCAGTGGATGTGGTCTTCAGCCTCTTGATAATCAAAACTTTAGTCTCAGGGTGAATCTTAGGCATGTTTGCAGAGGCCTAGTTGCAGTTGATGTGGAGGTCTACTGTACTGGGGTTGTTTTTATACACACCGGAGACCTAATTGATCCACTATTAGTCAAAGGGGAAGCTCATATGACAGGGCGACAACACTTATGTCTTTGCAAAAATTGACTCAATGGGCTTTACCAAGCTGTGAATATTAGAATACTTTTTGACAGTTTCGTTTTGCACTGAAACATTATTACAAAAGCTGCTGGGATTAAAATGAGCCATTTCTTGTAAAAAAAATCTTGATTAGAAATATATTTCAGTGGCACTTCAGGTCAATTTGTATACAAGCGACAATACTTTTGTCAGGGACTGTATATGTGCTTTATAAGTACTAATAAACAGCCAATATGCTAGCAATAGGCATGCAAATAAGTAACTAGTTAATATTGAGAAATGGACCTTAAAATAAAATGCATATAGAGCACTGTGCTAGCAAGCAAGCAAGCGCAAGGTTGGGGGTTCGAATCCCCAGGAACACATGATATGTAAAAATTGATAGCCTGAATGCACTGTAAGTTGCTTTGGATAAAAGCGTCTGCTAGATGCATAAATTTAATTTAATTTAATTTTAATCTCAGATTTGACTAAAAGGAAAACTAAATATAAATCATGTGTATACGCATTTACACATATATACAGACAATATGGAGACAATTTATTGACATGTCATGAATGACTTATACATTTTAGAGTAACCAAATTATGAGTTTTAATGTATGTAATATTTTATTAAATATTTAATGTTATATAACATTTAAATGATCATTATTATATATTTATTATATGTATCCATTTTGTTAAGATACAAGTTCATTATCATTGTTGCTAAGAACGAAAACAGTTGCAATTTTAGTCTCTGAGAAACAGTGCCAGGTAACCCTGTTCCCACCTGAAAGCATGTATCTACTCAGATACTCAGTAATGACAGCTCTGTAACCTGGCATAAATGACTATTATCAGCACATACTCTCTTGTTTTTATTCTCTTCTCTCCCACACACATACACACACACCATACTAATCACCTCAGCAGCGAGTCTCTCATTAGCACTGGCTGTCTTTGGCCCTCTCCAGGACCCTGTCAGTATTTCATTAGTCTAGATCTCTGCTTGTAGCTGGCATGTAGCTAATTGACGAGTAAGAGGCCAAAGTGCCAGAAAATCATTAGGACTAAATTAATAATGCAGCGAGGTCTTCCATCGGAGCTTGTCTTCTGCTTAGCAACGGAACCATGCACCATGAAAAAAAAAAAAAAAAAAGAACATTGAGGGATTTGAAAAGGATAGAGTTGAAAAGTTGCAAGAGCTCACTTGAATACCCCAAGTACAAGAATGACAAGTGCTTTAGCTACACATATTACTTTAAGTGTGTTGAAGCATTACAAAATGTCACACTGCAGTTCATAACAGTACGCAAATCTGAACATTTTGGACATTTCCACAAGGGGAACTAAAACAGAGTAAACACCCCAATTCTCACTATTAACAAACCATTAACTACGACTTTTGCCTCAATAAACTCATAATTTACTGATTAATAATAGTTAATAAGGTTGTTGTTAAGTTTAGGTATTGGGTATGATTAGGGATGCAGAATAGTACTAATAAGCAGACAATATTTTATAGGCATGCTAATAAGCAACTATAGTTAATGGGACATCGGTCAAGCATATGGGTCTGTTTGTGTGAAATTTCTGGCAAAATAATTTATCAAAATGAAAAAGAAAATCAAAGGGAAAGTCAGAATATGTCATTGTGAGTCTGGTCTTGTCGAGGATTTCAAATACATCAATCTTTCAGGTAGGAAGCCTTGTCAGGGATGTGGATGTAATTTCTTGACTAAGAGCAGTTGTCAGGGAGATGGATGGAGCCCCTAATTTATACAATAATGCCAAATTCTTTGTTTGAATATGAAGTAATTCATGTGAATGTCTGTATGATCAAATCATGACTGTAAATAACCATGGCGCTGTCTGAAAAGGGATGTATTTTGGATAAATGTTGATTATGCCTAATTTTGCAAAAGCCATTAAGAGAACTTATTTTATACAAAGTAACTTATAGTAGATGGACACTTACCCAACACTCTTAAAAATAAAGCTTTTCCAAAAATGTTTCAGTAAAGGATTCTTAACTGGCATTGTTTCGTGAAAAACATTTAATATGTAATCTTTCCATTGGACATAAGATTCTTTAAAATGGAAATGATTATTACAATGTCCCTTACACTAAGAAGAAAATGGTCCTTCTATTGCATTGATACAAAATCCCTCTTCTGGCACTTTTAGTGTAGTGTGAAGACCTTCACAATTTATGTCACATTAGTGTCTTCACGCTACAATTTTGAAGACAGAAACTTTTGTAAAATGCAAAGCTTCCATGGATGTTAAAGTTTCTTCATGGAACAATAGAAGCCAATAAAGAACCTGTATGGAGCAAAAGACATATGATAATAGGCCATAAAGGTAAACTCAGTTCTGTAACTATTAGCCACCACCTCAAGCTTCAATCCTTTCTAATGGGATTTGAAAAACTTACAATATTCATGAGGGTCAGGAGGTATTTCTGGATGTGCTCTCTGCCATGAAACATCACCACAGAGCAGTCCACTCCCAAGAGAACCTCGATGTTAAAGATCTCATCTTCATAAGTCTCTCTGCGTGTTCGTGTGTTGCTCTTTATTTTCTTCTTAACATGGTGGGGTAAATACTGCAATCCAGCCTGAAGACCCAGAGGTGAACCTGCAAAAAAATAAATCACAAAAATGACATCATTTTAAAAGGTCATGAGGAATCTTGATAATCATAATACAAATTCTATGATGTGACTCATTCAAATATAACATCATGAAGAAGGCAAATTTAAATGAGACATTGAAACTAAACTGCCCATTGTATATTGTTCATACTGTAGTTTAAGATCATTTTTCAGCCCATTACTTAAAATGAAAATAGCTGTACAATGATAAACAAAAACAGTGGCAGTATGTTTCTCATTTCATTCAGCAGATTCTCCCTCTTGTCACCTAACACACGGCACAAACAATCTCACAACTCCGAGAGCTTTCATGTTCAGTGCCACTGAGGCATGTCTCTCAGGCTCTGCCTGTGCCAAAACTGCTCGAGCAAGGGACAGTGTGAGGTGAGAGAGAACTAAATGGATGACAGGCAGAAAAATGTTACTGTAACAATTCAGTGACACCTTGCCTTGATTTCCCTTAATAAAATTCTCAATTATCATATTTATTTACAATGGTATTTACATTGTACTTGATATTGTGTCCAAAACATTTGTATGTCACCGCAATGTGCTTGCTTTACAGACTTCACTCTGTGTATTCTGAAGGAAATTTGATGTTTCTTCCCAAGGTGGTAAACCTTATGATTACACATTTTTATATGCCACTTGACGTTCCCATTTAATTTCTTCATTTCTTCAGAAGTAATGAGATAATCCTGAAGGGCGATTCACCAATCAGAGAAGTCGCTGTTACTATGGAAACCAGAATTCCAGCACAAGAGCTCACAAGTGACCACCCACTCCTATCGAGCATTGTAAATGACATAACTGATTTTCCTGATACTCTCACAAAACTTGTGTATGTTTCAATATTTTGTTAAAAACTTTGAATACAGTATATGATATATTGAATCACAAAAAAGTTTTATATTGTACTGTTGTTTCAGATTCCATTGCGTTATTTGCAAACCATCTTAGGATACGCAGTTCAGTGTCTTCACATCTTAATTAGATGCACCCCCCCCCCTCCAATTTCTGAGAAAAGCAGCCTTGATTCCTTACCATTATGCTACAGTGATCCAACATTATCGTGTTTTGTTAACCCATGAAAATATCCAACCTTAGATGAAAACAAATGAAATAGAAACAAACTTTTTTCACAGGATCAGCGATTCAGGATTTCCAGATCAATACTTACAGAATCGTTAATCTGCAATCTAATAAGAATGTATACACTGTTTGTGTAATTCAAACAAATGCTCTTCTTCGGTTCCTTTCAGATTTGATTTCTCAAGTATAGCACTTTACAGTCTGTATGGTTCAGAATGGAGGGATCTTGAATGATGAATGTTCCCAGTTTTGAATCGGCAAAGCTGTATACATCTTCTTTATAAACTTTGCATTTATGTTTAATAATAAAGTCGAATTTCATAAACGTCTGGCAAGTTTCTAAACAAACACAGACACACAAATGGAATGGGAAGTCCAACAAATATGCCATAAAAATCAGTAATGTTTACTGCCAAGAGATCAACAATCATTAATGGTATAAATGAAAATGCCGCAAATGCTAGCAAAAGAAAATCAGCAGAACAAACAAATTGCAATGTTTATTAGCTTGACAAAATTTATATGAAAATGAGTCATGGGCTCTGTGCAACAGACATCTGTTTTTTTTTTTTTTTTTGTATTTAGCAGCACATTACACTAGAATATGAAAGTGAGGGTATATGTTTAGGTGAGTGTTTGTTTATTGCTTCAACAAATAAACTTATCATTCGATAAAGTAGCTCCTTACTACAAGGTATAGTACACACTTGGAAAATTATGAAAATAGCTCAAATGTTGTTGCAATGCTTAAGTTAGTAAGACCAACATTTTTAGATACATTAGGTACTCCTCATGTCAGGGCTGATTCTTCTTTAAAAATCATTTGTATTCTAAGCCAGTACTTAACCTTTTCCATGACTCTGGCTTTTGTGTTGATGTCCTTTTAATTGCCTCTACCCATGGTGTCATTCCAGCACGGGGCGCACATTCCCAGGTCACTTTAACATGCTAGTTCTTGTTCTAATTTGACTCCATGCTGAAAACTCCAGCATGTGTGAAGGACCAGCTTTGGTTTTCCACTAGTTTATTCACTTTCATATGTAGCTTTGGGAAGTCTGATTCATTCTAGTAAATCGGTTCATCCTAAATGGTCTGCTTTCTCATATTTCTTATATTCACATTTCTAGGGAATATACTTTTTGGCTGGTTCATTTTTTTTGGGGGGATGGGTTCTAAATTTTCTTCTGGGAACAGAAGTATAAAACAAAAAGCAACTGCAACCCGTCCCACCCCCTGGGAGACTTCAAAATAAAGAAAAAAAAAAGAAATAATAATAATAATACTAGTGGTGACCCCAAATAGTCGACTATTCGATGCCTAGATTCGAGGAGCCTGATTCGACTACCAATCTAACAGTCGAATATTCGCGGGCTGTTATGGTTATGCCATTCTGACTATACGTGAGCACTCAAATGTCTGATTTCACATAGAACTTACGGTTTTCTCCCAATAAGTTAATATGCAGTCTAATATGATAAAGCCGTGAATAGGAATCTGAAAAGAAAGAAGCTTCAAATAAATAATTTAAAGTGTGTGAATAAATCAAACCATGCCTATAGATTTATGTTTCACTTTCCATAATCTGTGAACGAGGAGCATCTTGGCGGCAGGGATTTAAACTTTACCAAGACTCAAACTGACATGGGCAGAGACTGGATTTCTTCGAACAGGTAGGGTACAAGTAATTTCAAAACATTTCAATATCGTGAATATATTATTTACCTGATATAAGATGCATTTGGTTTGAGTCAAGCGCTTCATTGTAGTACTGCAGTGATATCTCTTCAGCACACAGCATGAGCAGGTAAAACTACAATGCAGAATATTAATAACTATGACTGGACTGTCACATCCATACCATTATAATGAGAACACCATTCTAATAAAACGCTGTGAATTTTTAGAGTTTAGCTGCCATGTTTCTGCACATTGTTGGGAAGAACGTGTCCACAAAAGGAGTTCGCATTCAGAGTAAATGAATTACTCCGGGATATTGGTTTATTTTAACTCAGAGGGAGTGTCAGCCACATTAAAAAAGTTAACAGTTTAAGTCATTTGTGGATTAATGCGTATTGGAGTATTCTGGAAGGATTATAAACCACTATCATCATAGATATCTCCCAGAGTGTTTACTTTATTATGAGCCCATTGCGGACAATGAAATAAGTGTGGAAGGCGATATTAAAGGGTTGGTTCACCCAAAAATGAAAATTATGTAATTAATAACTTACCCTCATGTCGTTCCAAAGCCGTAGGACCTCCGTTCATCTTCTGAACACAGTTTAAGCTTCACAGCAGTTCAGTCAGTGTACTGTTTGAGACGCGAACTGTTTCAAACGATTTAGTTTGATTCGGTGAACTGGTTCAAGAAGATCCGGTTAAATCGAATGCTTAGTTTGCGAACCAGACATCACTTCATTGCAGTGTTGTGAACACGCTCACAACAGACCCGGAAGAGAAGACAATGCTGAATAAATATGTAGTATTTGTTATTTATGGCCAAAAATGTATATTTGATGCTTCAACAAATTCTAACTGACCTTCTGATGTCACGTGGACTACTTTGATGATGTTTTTCTTACCTTTCTGGACATGGACAAGTAGACCGTACACACAGCTTTAATGGAGGGACTGAGAGCTCTCGGACTAAATCTAAAATATCTTAAACTGTGTTCAGAAGATAAGTCTCACGGGCTCAGAAGATACTCTGCATAAATTTCCATCATGATCCAACAAAGATAAGGAACAGATATCGGAATCACGATGAAAGAAAAACCATATTCCTATTCTCCACTATTGTTTTTATATGTGCCATTCTACCGTCTGTATCACAACCTGTATCTGAAATAGTAATATTAATTAATAAGTCCTCAGAAACCAATATTAGGACACCCTTGGTTTTAGTATCCAAAGATGAATAAGATACTACTTCATTAAACGTATTATTACACCTGTGTACATCCTCCTCTTTCAAATGTGATTCTTGAACTAACACTATATCAATCTTTCTTCTCTACAAAAAAAAAAAAAAAAAAATCCAAAAACCTGTATGTTTGTGCAGGCCATTAATATTACAACTCAAAATATTAAGGCCAGTCATAGATGTCAAACAGAATTACTGCATAATAAAACAAATACAAATTTGAATATAAAACCAGTTGAGTCTACCATTAAATCACTCCCACCCCAATTTTGACCCATTAGTTTGGTTGAATTGGATCATTGAACGTCAGCACCAAAGACATTGGTTAATAAAATGGTATTAAATATATAAAGGATATTTGTGTTATTTAACATTTAATCATTGCAGGTTTGGATCACATTCTGAGTCACATTTCGCTGTTTTTTTTTTTTTTTTTTTTGTGAGTGACATTAATGCATTAATCTCATTAATAAATGCATGTTCATTTTTATTCTAGAACTACAGTGAGATCTTCTTGTAAATTAAAAAGTAATGCATTACTTTACTAGTAACTTGAAGAAAGTAATCTGATTATGTAACTCACGTTACTTGTAATGTATTACCCCCAACACTGTTCATGAGCACATCAAGTGACTCCCTTAGTCTGCTTTCTAATATTGATTCACAGATTCAAGATGATAAGATTATCCCTGAACTGTCAAAAAACCTTGTATATGTTTGCAAAAAAACAAAAAAATTAATTCAATTCAGATATATGGTATTTTATACTATATTCAGTCACTTAACATTGTCATCAGATCTCGGGATTAAATGACGACTGCTATGTTCATTATTACATCCAACAACAAAACACCTTAATTGCTTAGGAGTCATTCTTGCCTACATCTGCTCTGGCAGTGAAACAACTGCAGACTGATGACACTCAAGGCAAGTCTAAGGTAAGACGGCCGTGTCAATGAACAATCATGGGAGGGGCCTGGGTCTGTGTGACATCACACAGCCCAGAATCTGAGAATGGCTTGATTTAAAAAAGGGGATATTATTTATCTGGCTTTTAAAAAAAGACAAACACTGGTTGGATTTTTATCATTAAAGGGTGGCTGAGAACACACACTGCCAAAAACAATTTTGCAACATGTTAAAGTCAATTTTGCATCCAATGACCCCTTTAATATAAATTTACCTGTTCACATTTAATGCTGTCACCATGACTTATTCAAACCCCTTATTATGTTTTTCCAGAAAAATACGGTTTAATTAAAAAATTTTTGGATTTTTTTGTACATTTTATTTATAAAAACATATGACCCCTTATAATAACTAAAATATAGTGAGCTATTTTTATTTGTAAATCAAGGAAAACCATGAAGTGACAGTAAAGTAGTTCTACTACACTGTACATTGTTACAGTCAAGCGAGTATCACAATGTCAGCTGACACAATCATATTTCAATAGTAATAGCCTTGTGCCACTGCATTTATTTGCTATTGACTATAAATAGAAAGATATTCTATATGCCATTCTGAGAGGACATGTCTGCTCCTAGTTATCCCCTGACCTGAAGTCATAGCCGTTTCAACTGCAAGGAGTGCCGGTCTGCAAGGAGCAATGCTGATGTACAGAATATTGATGAAGGTTGGGCAGACAGTAACTGTTGCCAATTATCATAATTCTTTGAATCAATGAGTGCTAGGCTTGTCAGTTCTGACATATCAGGCTCACAAGGGTTATTTGTATTCAGGAAACGGGAGCATCATAAAAAACTGCAAGGATAAAATGAAAACTGAATCTTTTAGAAGCTTTCAAGTAGAACCTTTGCTTTGAAAATGAAATCAAAGTCATTTGGATCTGTTAACAACTTGAGAAATCCTCTTTGAATATGCCAGTGGAAGTTTGGCTTGACTCTATCGACATGTTTTTATTATTATTTATTTATTTTTATTTTAATAAATATACTTTAGAAACACTGGTTAGTTTTTATATTCCCAATGGCAAAGTTAATTTTGAATCAAATTAGACATGGTTGGCTTTAAATCAATGCTCACATATGTGACTGGAAAAATAATTAGAAAAAAACAAGACGTACTAAGTCAGAGAACATGAGACTGTAAGATACAAGACTTGAAATGTAAAACAAACAGTACAAAACTCCAAGCTGCACTGATTTCAGTAAAGACAGACAATGTCACATTGATGTCAAACCTGAAACATGTTTTACGTGGATGAAATAAAAACATGGTTATGAATGTAGTTCGAATTCCGGTTGTCTATGAATGCAACATCTTGTTTCTATTGCATCCTCACTGATTGAAAAACTATGTTGCTTGCAGAATGAATGAAGGTCCATCTGCTCAGAAGGCGTGACTCAGCATGGAGGAATATGAGCCCACACATACACACTCTCATATACACAGAAACACTGATGCAGGAGTTGCACCAACCCTTAGTTCTGCCACTAGTCAGTGTGTTGGGTCTATGCTAATGAGTTGGGAATCATTTATAGGACCTATTGTCCTTGTGAGGAACTGAAAATAAAGGCAGCTATTTATTTTTATGCATAAATGCCAATTTATATTGATTATGTGTGAAACAAAAATTCTTTATAATGTTTACTAACTTTAAGTAGAACTGTATTATATACACCTTAGATGTATAGATTCGGAAGAGAAATGCTAAAACTAAAGTTATCACAGAATAAAATATATTATTGCCAATCAGAATGAAACACTAATAATGTCAAATTTTCTGTCCTCTCTAAACACCTCATTAAGAAGTCCAATTTGCATAATGATTGCATAAAAAAAAATATATCAGACCCCATGAACTTTAGTGACACCCTGATTCACATGACTTAAGTTGTACTTATTTTCTACTAGGTGACAGTAAGTAAAAAAAAAATCCTCTTTCTACCAGCCACATCTGCTTGTATCCGGATGTTATTTTCTTTGTATTAATGAAATGGTCAATATATATATTTGGAATTACGTGGTCGCATTTCACATTCTCTTCTTTTAAGGTGAGGTTACATTAGCAAAATTTTGTGGACAACAAAGGTCCATTGTCCATTATCAACAGTGCAACAATGTATGATGTATATAAAATTATGATATGTATGATGATATAAAATTTGGTGAACAATGGTAAATGTGAGTGTATATAAAAAGACAGCTGATTTCCTATAATTGGCAAGTCAATTAGAGTTAATTCATGATAATTGTGTCAATTCCCAGTGACCTCAATCACAAAAGTATCTCAGCTTATATGGATTTACCCTACTTCCTTTTTACAGTCATCTCTTAGGATATCTTAATCACATCTTTACTTTGGCCATCAATCTTAAAACAAGAGCCAGTGAACCCTGTAATCTGTTGGTTAATGTCTTATTCACCTAGGCATCATCACTTAACACAGCATTGTTGAGTTAGCTCATCTCACAGAGCCAGAATTCCAAGACACACAAAATCAGTCTTCGTTAACTCTCCAGACGAAATGCCCCGGGCGTTCTTCCATAAGAGACTGTCTTTACTTGCACTGCTGCAAAGGTGGCCCAGCACAAATGGAGATATTTGCAGCACAGGAGGGAGCTGAACACTCCTCCTTAATGTCAGACCAGGCCAACAGCTATTAGTCAATGGAACAACCAAAATGTTGCTGTTTCAGGGATGGGAAAACGTTAAATGAAAAACACATGCAGTCACACATATTCTACAGCCATGAACGCACACATATAGCCACACACATAAATCTATACGATCTCTGATGGCTAGCTGGAGGCATTATGGCACATTTGGTATGCTGCGGTGTGATATGTGTGGGTTGAAATGTCAGGGTGACTGAGGTGAAGAGAAACTGACAAAAGTGCAGAAACGACACTCTGCTCAAATGCAGTGACAAACCAGGAAAGAAAATCAGGCTCAGATTTTCCCACATTCATATGTGAGGTCATGTCCAATTATAATTGTTATGAAACGTACTGCTTTCAATATGCAGATTTCCGTACACATATTTTGCACATGTGTAGAATAATGATGGATGAAAAAGATTCTTTGTAATATTATATATATACATTTAAATTACATTTGTCCACATTAGCATAAAAACATACACACTTGCTTGTGGTGGACAATTTTGTTTTTATTCTATAAAAAGATACGCATATAAACGATGTAAATAACAGAATAAATATTAGAATGGTATAAATGTGATGTTTTATTTTGGTGAAAATTAAATAATGGAAATAAATACCAGTGTATTGGTATTAGCCAAAAATCATACAATAGTTGCATCCCTAATTAAAATATGCAACTTGTATTTAAACTTTTAATAATAAGCATGTCCACCATTGGATAAACAGTCAGCCAAGGGAATGAGATGCTGCATCGAAATGCTATGGGAATGCCTCCAGCGTTCCCATGCTAAGAATACATGTCTAATCAGTTCTCTTCAGTAACTTGAGCTGTGTAAAAACGATATGGGAATGAGTATGCCCACGCTGCTAGACTTACAAATCCCTGCTTAGTGCGGAAGAGCTCAACTAAGGTGAGATAATGTAATGCTGAAGAATGTACAGTATGTAGATCAACCAGCAGCACTGCAGATGTCCTGCATAGATACACTTGACAGAAAGGCCTTGGAGGGCGCCACACTCCAAGTTGAGTGAGCCTTGACGCAATTCAGGACGTGAAGAGGGGGCCACTGAGAGAGGAAACGTGTAACTAGGGACGTCTGCCCACTGACTGACCTCCAAGAGGGGTGTGGCAGGGCACAGTGGCTGCCACGTAGCCCCTTTAACGTGGAGTTGGTCAACCCTGTGGAGAATCGGACCTGGAGGAACTCCAGCACAGTACCAACTGGACAGTTAAGTGGGTTTCCACTTCTGGAGCTCTGGATTGGAGGATGGTCTCAACAACCTCAGTTGAAAGACTGGAGGCTACGAGATGTGCCCCTTCAACGTCCACACTCACAGCTTCCACAACTCCGGGCGGGAGTGAAAGATGATGCCCTCCCACCTGAGAGAGGAGGTCCCTCCTGATGGGAATCTCCGATGGAGAGCCATTGGGAAGGGACACCAGTTCCGAGAACCATATTCGGCCTGGCCAGAACAAGGCCACTAGCAGTAGACGGACCCTCTCTTCAGAACTCCTGGGAGCAGAGTGATCATGGGAAATGTGTCCAGACGTGTCTATACCAAAGCATCCAGTCCAAGAGTAGCTGGATGAGTCAGAGATAATCAGAGGGAACAGTGTGATGTCTCCTGAGTTGCAAACAGGTCCACCTGAGCTTGGCCAAAAACTCTCTAAATCTGCTTCACCACCTTGGGGGGAAGCCTCCATTTCCTGGGCCTCTGTCCCTGCCTCGACAGTATTTCTGCTCCCATATTGAGCTGCCCAGGGATGTGAACTGCCCTCAGTGAGAGGAGTTTCCTCTGGGACCACACAAGGATCTGGTGCGCCAGCTTGTAAAGGGGGCTTGAACGCAGCCCTCCCTGGTGGCTGATGTAAGAGACCATTGTGTTGTCGGTAGACACCAACACATGGCGATCTATTAGGTCTGGGAGAAAGTGTTTCAAAGCTAGAAACACCACGAGGAAAAGTTGCTGTGCCATGTGAAATAGCAGCCAGGTGTGGAGGTAGTGGCTTACTTCACAAAAAGCATTTATCTAATTTGCTCTTTGATGGTTCAGCCTGTTTCTCATTAGGCCAATCGATGTACAATGGCGCTTGCAACTACCTCCATATCATACTGGGGGGACTGAGGGGGTGAGTCTTCATTGACGCCACCATGTCTACCTCCTCTGAGGAAGACAGGTGGAGGATCGAGCCCTCTCCCTGGGGGGAAGAAACTGCAGAGCAGGTTTCCGATCCCAGAGAGCGGGCAGTGGATCTGGTGGGATAGGAAGAAGAAAGGGACTTGCCTGTCTCCATTACCTCCACCAGATCCATTTGTGATCCTCATGTCAAAAGTAAAAGTACAAGTAAATGCAAAATGGAAAAGAAGTCAGTACAGACCTAGAAGGTCAAAGTCTATGTCAAGGCCAACTTTCACCAATACATGTGCATGGTAATTAAAAAAAACAACAACTCTCTTCCGCTGTTATCTAAACCAAAAATACAACAAATAAATTATATAATCAGAGCAGAGGAGTTTTTCCAGCATGTCTGATTATGAAATATTTTGCAAGCCATTTTTTGAGGAAAAAACCTCTCACCCTTCTCTCCTCCCACTACTTTTGCTGTGATTTTCAATGTTGTATGCTTCACGTCTGCCAAGTAGAACTTAAACTCTCATCAAGCTTTGCCACGTAGACACTGGCTGTCTGAGTCCAGCATGTCTCTGCTGGAATGCACTGAGAGCTGCAGCTTCTCATATGCACACACGCACTCCAGCTGATGTCGCCAAAGACCTGCTCGCTCAGAAACATTGAGATTCACTTACAGATATATTGTCCTGTTATTTTTAGTACCGGCTTGGGCATACCTGCACTTCCACAATGCAATATAACATCAAGCTTTCTGCCAAGTAAAAGCTGAATAATGCTGATAAACAGACATATCATATAAGGGATATGATTGATTTATGGTTAATTTGATTTCTAAGAAAAAAGGAAAAGCACCAATTGCTTCTGAAACAACTGTCTGAAGATGTAGGAGAAAAAGCTTATAAATTCTTGTGTCTTACAAATCAGACACAGAGATGAAATAATGCAGTAAGATCACATTTATTTTAATGAATCATAGCATTTGTTTGAATTAATTATAGATGGAGAGATAATTACCACCTTGTTGTTGATGAACAGCTGATAAATATGATGCAGCAATCTAGTATCTTGGCTATTTTATTAATAAAGGGCAGTGATGACAACAATTTTCTGTGTGTACAGAGTGCAACATGCGATCTCCGACCTCTCTCTCTCTGTGTGTGTGTTTGCGTCTATGAGTTCATTATTAAAGCATTGCATTTATATAGAACAGTGATTAAACTGACTTGGAACTACCTGTGCAATAAACGGTTTTAATTCATACCTGCCAGCCAATCAGAATAGAGTATTCAGACAGATCATGGTATAAGTATGTTTAATTTGTGTTTAACTTTTTACTTTACTTTTTAAAGTACTGTACACTACTGTTCAAAAGCTCAAAGTAAAAAAATGAAAGACATATTTGCATAATGATACAAAAGATGTTTTTGGAATAAATTATACTCTGAGATATATATATATATATATATATATATATATATATATATATATATATATATACATATATTCAATAGAAGTACTGCAACAATATCTGCTGCCTGAAAAATGTAATAAATGCAGCTTTGCTTCATACATATCCAACCAATAATGAGAAAAAGTAAGGCAAAAGCAACAACGTATTAGTTCCAAAAACAGAAGAAGAAAGAAAGAAAGAAAGAAAGAAAGAAAGAAAGAAAGAAAGAAAGAAAGAAAGAAATGATGCCTGTTTATCACCAAGAATGATACCTATAATGGTAATGATAACCACATTACAGCCATAACAATAATGATACATAGAAACAATATAATTGGAAACAGTTTGGTTTCTGTGGATAAAAAAATCCATCCGACTTTAAAAGTATGCAATGTGAGAGCATAACTGCAGAGCACACTTAAAATTACAAACAACATTATTATCTTCTGGGTGTAAATGCTAATATAGTTATAGTTTTCATTCTTGGTGTGAACCGGCCTTTATTTTTATGATGCATAAAACAAGATTGCAACATCACTTTAAAAAGTAAAGTAAGAGTAAATTGCTTTTACTTTTAAAAGTAGCCTTGCCGAACACTGGTATTGTTACCAGGTCTAATCCTAAAGTCCTTGTAAAAGAATCAGCAATATTTTTTGTATATCTGTCAAATAGGGTTTGACAGTATTGCAGTTAAGCAATTCATGCAGCCATCTAAAACAACCAGGCTGTGAAGAAAAATGAAATGTTGAAGGGACCTCACCCGGCTGAACTTGACCGCTCAAACTCAAAGTGACACGTGAATCGTTTATGACTTTATCCAGTCACTCTGCTGCTCCTCTCCTCACACATCTGACAAGGGATGCTGCGGGTGGAGGGGAATGAACAGCCTGGGCAATGACTCAGCCCTGGAGAACTTTCCTCACTTTACCCAAGTAGCCTACTTCAGGTCCAATTAGTAAGGAATAGTTCACAAAAAAAATTCTGTGATTATTCACCTGAATATTTTGCGTTTTACATGCTGGTATGCTGGTTAGAGCTGAAGATCTTTGCCCGAACCTTACGGGACAAATTAAGTAATTAATGAAGCACAGCTAGGAACGAATTCACATGAACAGGATAGGCACAGGAAGGACCAAATAAGGATAACTGTAACATACTTGTGACAGATTGCCCCCATCTCAGACAGTGCATCGGGGATGGGGGGCAGGTACCCTGGAGACTGGTGCGGGACTGGGACAGGGCGGAGACAAGGAGAGCCTCCAGGGCGGACCAGGGAGCCATCGTGGAGCAGGCAGTTTGGGCTGCCATGGCGGATCAGGGGACACGCGAGGCCATGGTGGATCAGGGTACCCAGGAAGTCATGGCGGACCTGGGAGGCCATGGCGGATCAGGGGAGCTTATGCCCCCCCACCCAAAAAAGAAATTATTGGGGGAAACTAGGTATCTTAATGGCCGTTCCAGAGGAGCTGACTCTGGCGGGTGCTCTAGACGAGTGGGAACTTGAGGGCACTCTTGAGCCAACACTGGTGCAAGCTCTGGGACTGACTGGAGATCCACAGCCCTTCCTGGGTAAAACTGGGGATCTGGAGCCCTCATTATGCTTAACAAAAGAAACCGAGCATAGTAGATAAATTGTTTTCCCTGTTGTACCGAAATTGTATCGAACTGTGATCCCTGAACTGAAGTAAGTACCGAACCATACATTTTTATGTCTTTCTTTAAACATTTGGTTTTCTGATACATTTAGTTACAAATTACTGTCTTTTCTGCCAGATGGTTTGTAAAAAAAATTTGTTTTCTTACGATTTATTTTTTGGCTCTTTTTCCTTTTATTAGAATAAATACATTTTCCCACAGGCAAAATGTAGACGCAAGCAAATCTGAACTACTGGCCTGACCTTGCAAGCAGAAAAATCCTTACTGCTGAGTGAACTTAACCATTAAGCATCCTTTGGCTAAAAAAAACCCATACCAGACCAGCACCAAACCTGCATTAACCAGAACTAAGAAGACTAGAAATGTATGCTGATACAGTGACAAGAAACTGAACAAAATATATGTTCAGGACTCGCATCAGCGCTCCATGACGAGCTGCTGTCAAAAAGGTGATCTGACCTCTGGGGTGAAAGTCACCGGGTTGATTGACAACCGGCTTCTTGATGTCAGAGGACCGGTAGACGATGTGATGACGGCCGGGTCCTCCTTCCTCCTCTCCTGTCATGTCGCCTTCTCTCTCCAGTGGCTCGATAAAAAACTCTTCTTGACCTGCACGGATCATCCCTGCCTGACAGGTTCAAAAGAGAGAAAAAAAAAGTAGAGATTAGGTTTTTCAAAGGTAGGTACAGCACAAAGCTTGCACATCGAGTCCATTAAGCGAATCAGCTATGAGGGCTATTTTTGTAAGCCTGCTATATCATGTTTTCATCAGCATTGGAAGAAACCCTCGGGCAACCTGATCTCTTAATCGATCCATCCTCTTTCTAACTCATGTGTTCGGGCCCGACCATCTCTAAAACTCTGTGACACTGCCTGGCATAAGCATAAACAAACTCTCGCTAATGTTTCCGAACATTTTTAGGGAGCAAACATGAGATCGTCTTGTTTATACAGTTTAAAGACTACAGTGAGAGAATAGTCTACGAGGGCGAAGAGGTGAATCCAAACCACGAGCGAAGATCAATATGAATCTCTCTGCCAGAGTGAACAAACTCACTGACAGATACACTTGACAGCTCATGTTTTGTTCTCGCTGTGTCTCGTTGAGGTTCGTTGGCTTTGAGTGACGGTCCATGTCCACTGCCAGGGGCGCTGTGAACGTAATAAGAGCAAGATAGAGAGAGTCTGCAAGGCTTTAGACACAAAGGGCTAATCGATTGTAGGACACGTTGCAGTCCCTACGATTTATTGCCTTTTCCTTGCCAGAACACAGGGTCTTTTCCCTTTGCTTCCATAGCAAATTAGACAGCTGGAACGAGAGCGCCAATCGATGGCAAGGTTAGACCTCTCCTCTGATGTGGTGGAATATAAAATGTGAACTTCAAACAGGGCCATTAAAGTCATGCAGGAGCCCCCTCAGTCATCACAAAATTGAAGCCCAGCCCAGCAAACCAGAGTGCAGGCCGCTGAGCTAGTCGTTTAGCTTGTTCTCCCAGGAAATATTACACAGCAAGCGATCCCGCCACCTCCCTCACTCTCTCCTGCTTCCCCCGAGGGTTCATTACGAAGGAAATGCCCGCACGCTGCATAAAATCGACACCACTGCATGAAGGGCTGCCATTGCACGTGGACAACGTGGACTGAAAGTGCTGATGTAAAAACAAAACAGACCAACATTTACTTTCGTCCTCTCCCAAAATCCACTCTGTGTCTCATCTCTATTGTAAACAAAAACGACAATGTCACCATAGATCAAATATGCTTTTCCTTTCTTACTGACCTGAATGAGTCTACCAGACATCCTACATCTGGGAAAAAAGTAAGTGATGAATATGATAATGCACCTATGCATGATATAACAGGATTCTTACATTATACACTCTGCATGGTATTTTTGCTCTGTTTACCAGTAAAAAATCTTTAAAACAATATCAATTTACTTGAGAAGCAAAATCTCACTGGATATTAAGATAAAGGATACACACACCAACACATGGTCTTCAAGTTTTATGAGGACATAGGTGTATGATGGTTTTAGCTGAACAAAAAATTACAAAAGTTACTGGTATGGGAATATTTAGTCCCCATACCATAGGTAATACCAGGTACACACACACACACACACACAAACAATGTGTGGTTGGTAATTTTTTTAAATGCTTTTAAAAAAAGAAATCAGGGTCGTTGTTAAATAATATTACAAATGAAAATTATTATAATATAACTTAAAATAACTTGTAATGTAATTGTTACACATTTTGGGTTTTCAAGTTTTGGTAAGGGAAAAAAGTACAAATATTTTTATTAATTCCGTCAAATGATTAATTGCGTTTTATTTTGACATTCAAAATAAACGTTTTTGTTTATATATATATGTGTGTGTACTGTGTATATTTATTATGTATATATAAATACACACACATGCATGTATAGAAGAAATGTTTTATTATAAATTAAATACATTTATAAATAATATGACTTATATAAATGTACATATACACATGTAAATGCATGTACATATTTTCAAAATATACACATGCATGTGTGTGTATTTATATATGCATAGTAAATATACACAGTACGCACACATATATTATGTAAACAAAAACTTTTATTTTGGATGCGATTAATCATTTGACAGCACTAGTTTATAGTGTTAATCAAAGTGTTTTAGTAAAGAGTACTGGAATATCAGTTAAAATATGTAAAATGTATATGACCATCTGGGATGTCTGTCCACTCATTTGAATAACATCAAACATTAAAGCATCACATTAAATCATGCTACCAATGGTGATTTAATCTAAAGATCGTTTATTGTCATACCATTTCGAATTTCATATTAAGAAATTATTTTAACCCAAAAAGCAAACTATTCTCCCTTTGAACTAGTTGTCTTTAAAATACAAATCTTGTGTAATCCAAGGCTATCTGCAGAATATTCCAGAAACTGGAACATAATTTCATTCACTTGTTTCATAAACACATAATCCTTTCTTGATTACAATCCACTAGAGGTGTAACAATTCACTCATTTTCTTGATGCATCGATTGATTTAACAATGTCGTTGAACCGAGAGTATGAAGAAAACTGTTAAAATAACCACATCATTGACAACAACCTTGAAATACTTCTCAAATATTGATTTTGGATCATTTTTAACCAAACAATTTACGGACTGCACCTTTAAAATAGTTTGTCATTTCTGTGATAAAATGAAATTATCAAGACTGAAACACTGCCCTACAAAGGCAGAGTGGAGTATATTTTCAGACACTGAACAGTACTGACAAGATCATTTTTTAAGTAAAATTTTTAAAAGCTGCTGAATGACAACAAGAGTCATTCACGTCGATCAGATTAGGTCGTTCCTATTAAAGTGACTACTTGGAAAAACTAGTCAACTGGGTTTTTACTGGACAATTGACCACGTCTGCATTTCAACCGACTAATTCTTTCCATTTGGAGTCCTTTGGGACATCTCCAGATCCCGTAATCTGAAATGGAACCCATCATCAAAATCAAAGCCCCTCTTTCCTCATGGAAAAACAATGGCTAATGCCTATCTTTTGGCCCCTTTCAAGCACACACAGTTAAACTCTAATAGCCTCGTATGAACAATCTATAATAAAATGTTCTGTTTCGTTACAGTTGAAGCACAGAAACGCAGCACAAAACCTCCAACAGAACAAGCCGGGCCAGCTGCACCATCCAGCTTCTTCCAAGACCTCTATATCAGGCGAGATTTTAGTTAGGCAGACTTCAGCTGATATGAACTGTATCTATCTGCCAAAATATTCAACAGAGAGTTCATGAGCAGATTCAGATGCATTATCTGTGTTTGTGTGCACTTGAATGTGTGGAAACCGGCCAACCTCCCTGTTTAATAAGAAATCCACAACCCTCTGTGGTTACTCTATATGTGTGTGATTGCTCAAAAAGCTGATATTTGTTTGATTTAGACAGACACAAAACAATGAGCACTGTATCTATTCAATTGCCACTATTGCTTCAAGTTTTCTTGGCTCCAGGTGGCTAGTTTGGTTCAAACATAACTTTTCTTGTTGTCAAATTTAACAGGAATTGATAGCCAAGATGCAAGTTTTTTTTTTTTTCAATGTCCTGCCGCCTAGCAAATTAGTGTCTTCCCTTCAAAGAGTGAGAAATATTTTTCATTTACACCCAATCCACACCTAGGAGAAAATACAATCAATGTCAATTTAGAAGTTTTCATTTGAACTGAAGTACCACAGCGTGGAGAAAACCCTGCTTCAACATTATGATATATTATAAGACAAAAGCTCTACTGAGCTGCCTTTTGTCCTACAACTAAGCACATTTTAGCATACATTTTATAAAAAAAAGAGTACTTATGGAAATTCTGGACAAGTAATTGCATGCTAATTCCAAGATGCAATTAAATAGATTATTTTTTTCTTACATTCATATTAAATGCAAAACGCTTAAGTGTTATTTTCATGTTGTTGTTGTTTTTTTTTTTTGTTTTTTTTTTTAGATAATTAGGACTTAAATACCTCTTACATAGTAAGTACATAACTACTCATATCTTTGAAATATTGTTATAGTCAATTGTACTGTCAAATATACTAACAAGCATTTATGGGAACTAAATTACACTTAAACTTATTTGTAATTACACATTGCTAGAGATAAAGTTGTAATGTAATATACCTAAAATGAAATTAAATGTTATATTGAGTAACACACTAGAGTTAAAATTATAATCAAGTACTTTACACATGTTCTATGTTAAGTTTTAAGTGTACCTCTTTAAAGCATGACAAAAAAATATTTAAAATGTACTTCAAAGCAAAAAACAAAAACATTTACTTAAGTGTGTTAAGAAATATAGTCATTAAAGTGTTTTAAGTACACTTGGCTATTTATTTATTTTTTGCCTTTATTGATATAGGAAGGGTAGATGAGAAAGCAAGCAATGTGGGACAGAGAAAGCGGGGTCAGGAAAAGTCCTCTAGCCGCTAATTGAACTCTGGATTTCCATGGTGCAATGGCGAGGCTATTGATGCTGAGTGCCAACGCCCTTTATGTATATAAATATATAACATACTGCAAAATTCTGAATTCTAAACTAACTCGTCATCGTCATGTTATCAAGGAGGTTTGTTCAACTCATGCCTGTTCATAAATCACAAGAGCGATACTACTGTCAGATATAGAATGAATGTTTATTTACATTTACATTTACATTTAATCATTTAGCAGACGCTTTTATCCAAAGCGACTTACAAATGAGAACAATAGAAGCAGTCAGGTCAACAAGAGAACAACAACAGTATACAAGTGCCATGACAAGTCTCAGTTAGTCTAGTATAGAACGCATTGCCAGGTGTGTGTGTGTATATATATATATATATATTTTTTTTTTTTTTTTTTTTTTAATTCAATGAAAAAGACAAGAAAAGGAAAAGTGCTGGTGTTAGTTGGTTAAGTGCAGGCGAAAAAGATGAGTCTTTAGATGTTTCTTGAAAATGAGTAAAGAGTCAGATGTATGAATTGAGATTGGGAGGTCATTTCACCAGCTGGGCACAGTCCAGGAAAAGTTCCGTGAGAGTGATTTTGAACTTCTTTGGGATGGCACCACAAGGCGTTGTTCACTTGCAGAGCGCAAAGTTCTGGGGGGCACATAGAGAAATTACTATTTACATTAGTAATTTCTCTCACCTTGTTGGCCATCTTGGATTTATCTTTTTACTATGTCTTAACGCATTCACAATGCATCGATTTATAAGGATTCCAACAACATTACATTTGCATTCAGTGAAAAAATAAAGTATTTTAAAAGGCAAATAATAGTAATAATTTCCTTTCTCTTGCAATAGTCACTAACATTCAACAAACATTCATACTAACAATGATGAAGTCGAGACAAATTGTTTTATGTGTAACTCACACACAGGGAAAACCAAACAGACAAAAAGAAAGATGAAAGATGAAAGATCAGAGCTGAGCCCAAGAGACAGGGAGGAAGTTCAGTGCAGTGCTTCTCCAGCATGAGGCCCGTGAGAGGCCAAACTCTGACATAACACAGGAGGCTATTAGGAAACTGTATATATAGTGTAAAAAAGAGTTACATCGGATGAAAGAGAAGCATGTGGGTGGTTGGGTACAGTGACACTAATGACGACGGACAGATTTCTACACTTAACATACTGTCCTGTCCTGTCCAATCCATCACTGGGACATTGTCAGAGTGTGGACAATGACAAATTGAACAGCTCATTATAGGGAATAGCCATAATTAACTATCCCTTATAGTTGAATTACTCCTTTAAATGGGTGGTTGATGGCGATTTCACTTCTTTAACGTTAGTTAGTGTAATGTTGCTGTTTAAGCATAAACAGTATCAAAAGTTGCAGCTCTGAAAGTTCAATGCAAACGTAGATATCATCTTTTAAAATGATGTCAGTTTAATGCCTATATAAACGGCTGGTAAGGCACTACAACGAGCTTCTTCCCATGTCTGTTATGTCACAAACCCAGATAAACCCCGTTCTCGGGAACACTCAACAAAGGGGTCGAGGCCATGTTGTGCTGTTTTAGAGAAGAGGAAGTGAAAACTTGGGTTGCACATACAAATCTGTGCATAAAGGAATCGTGATTCTGTCTTCTAACAATTCTAATGGATTCACAAGTTTCAAAACCAATGTTCTAAAGCAGCAGTTCTCAATCCTGATCCTCGCATCGCCCTACTCGCCATTTCTCTCTCTCTCTCTCTCTCTCTCTTTCTCTCTCTCGCTCTCATTCAGATCATCAAATCAGCTACAACCAACTTTTCCATCTATACACTTATTTTCACTTAGCAATGCGAAGCGTCATACATCGAGATGTGTACGGTTGCTGTGATGTATTAAAGCTTTAATCAGAATAAAACTGAGCTAACTTTAATTAAAAAGCTAACAGAAGCAGTAGCATTTACAAACAACAGCATATCTAAAAGTATGACACGACAACAAACAAACATACCATTAAGCTGTGCTTGCACAGGTTCTGTGCAATCCTCTTCATTAATATTCTCTGCGCCTTAATCGGGCTCAAACTGATAAGCAATATAGAGGTCTTTATTGTTTACAATACAACTGGAGCACATTCTGAGCTTGAGGGGCGGGATGTTCAGACACGCTGTAGAGGCAGTTTAGCGAATCACAACACACTGAGCCAGCTGACCAATCTTAGCCCATTGCATATTTCTAAGGGAGGGGCTTCATAAAAACAGGAAATAATTGAGGCATCTTTGAGAGAAGGGACAGACCGGTGTGGAATATTAGAACTCTTTGAAAGAGTAGCCTATGATCAGTGGTGTCAAAAGTATTGGCATTCATTACTCAAGTAGAAGTATAGATACTAGGGTTTAAAAAGACTTTTGTAGAAGTTGAAGTATCAACTCAAGCTTTTTACTCAAGTAAAAGTGTAAAAGTACTGGTTTAAAAAACTACTTAAAGTATAAAAGTAAAAGTAATGTAAGGAAAAAAAATGCCATTAAGAACAAAAGCTTGGGCCATGCCACAGGGGCCTATTGTGCACTACCCCACCTCCTCAAAAAAATTTTTTTCTAAAGGCCATAATGACTATAATGTTATATTAAAATGTTCATGTTGAAAACTTTGGGAGGCACTAGGCTACCTGTTTCAGCCACATATATGCCCATTGAAAATGAACTCATTTTAGTACAATGCAAATACATTAAAGAGCTAGAGATTTGATGACTAGTTGCCAATAAGTATTGTTATGGTGCAAAAAGTCAAACTTCAGAGGCATGTCATCAATAACCTTGAATGGAATGTAAATGTACATCCAAGCTTAGCTGCAGGACTCTGTGAGGGCAATGGACAAGAACATTGGTGCAGGCTAAGAAACAATTACTCTTGTGTGGTTGGCTATTTACAATAAACATTATAGTGCTGTCAAAATGAGTGATTAATCTAAGTGATTAATCAAAAACTAAAAATGAAAAATAACTCATGATCCTGATACCTTCTTGACTGATAGCTTCTTGTATTCGGTACATCTGCTATGTCCAGTGTTCGGGGGGTAACGAGTTACAAAGTTGATATAGAGCTTCACAGTCCCACCCACAGCCCGAGAGAGCTCTGGTGCCGGAAGTAAATTTCCCATTAATTTCTCCCATTCACTTTCGGAAAAATCCGTATCTAAAGAGTTTTAGAGCATGTGTGAGGATAACCAGCTACGGCTGAACTCATAAGCATATAACATATCATTTCAAGTGAAAAAATTAAGACAAAATCCAAAAAAAGTCAAAGGTACAAGACTGTGTACATATTTTCATTTCGAGCGCAGGAACTACTCATCCCATAAACCACGGCGCCCCATTGAATTCGACTGAAGCCACAACTGCGAACGAGGCAACGAGCCTTTTGAGCGACATCCAAATCTGATGACGGCCGCTCACGCGAACTTTTTCCTCCAGAGAATTTTATTTTATATAGTGAATGTGCAGTAATAGCAGTTCTTTCAGTATTAATCGTGTAAATAAATAGTGTTTTATATATGTATTGTGTATTGATTTTTATTTTATCATCGTGTATTTTATATTGTGTGCGTGTGTGAAAGTGGTTAACGATAACGTCAGCAATGGTGCAGTGCTTTGTATCTGACTGCAATCACTGCTCAGTTGTCAACACATGTCTTTGCCATTACACAAATGTTCAGTAAATGCACAAAAAGGTATGCCTAGGCTAAATATTGTTTTGACAGTGGCATTATAAAATGCTTGATATGACTCATTTCATATGGAGGCTACAGTAGCCTAGCTAAAGTGGACGATAATGCTAACTAAAGTTACCAACCTCCCTGCAAAACTCTCAATGGCAGCCAAGGAGATCATGATTGCACTGATAAGTCTACCGTGCAAAAACGCAATACAGGTTTTTATTTTATTTTATTTTTTTATTAATGATCTTCAGTCTTCACGGACCTTCGAGGGGTTTAACCAGATGGTTATACGAGCTCCACCAATCAGATGCATCACTGTGGGATTGTGGGATTGTTCAGGATTGTGGGTAATGAAGTACTTAGCCAAGACATAGCGAATAAAAGGCATTTAGATCAAAACAAGGTTAGTGCCCCCATGATCTTTTTACGTTTATATGAGCATATACTGTTGCTTAGTACAGCCGTAGCTGGTTTTAAGTCTACCATGTATGGTTACGTTTTAATGGCTTATACCCCAAATGTCAATGCAGAAATTGCATTGAATTTTTAGTTCCGGCACCAGCTGTGGGTGGGACTGTGATGCTCTATAGCCTAGATATCACAACATTGTCATTTGCGTCATTAATCGCAAACGATAATTTATTAAAACGTCTCACTACCCAACTACCTACAGTAGCTTAATTTGTGGAGGACGAAGAGAAAGCACCCATTTGGCAAATGAGCCAGTAGTGAGAAATAAATAATAACTTTTAAGTAGGGTCCAGTGCCTTTTCGATACTTTTAAAATGGTACTGGCGCCTCAACGTGCCTGAACCGATACTTAAAAAAAAAAAAAAGAACTACAAAAAAAACTATGGATAACATTAAAGAACATTACAAATATTTAAAATAAATCCATAGCTTTCACCTTGGATGCTCTCATTTCCCAAGTTGTGCTTCCCTTAATCTAAGGCTAATAAATGTATTTCACAATCTGGGTCATTATTTAATACAAAAGTACACATAATGTTTCTACTGTATCTCTGTCACTCACTCTGATATTTAGTTAAGATGAGTGCTGTCTGTCACTATCTTAAATCAGTTCTGTGAATGACTGTATGCTCATTCTTTATAAAGTAGCAACAATCTCGTTTTTAAAATACAGTACTGTGCAAAAGTCTTATGGAAAAGAAAGAATAGTGTTTTCACCACAAAAAAAGGTTTTTAAGCCAGTTATTTATATCTTTTGCTGCAATGTGTCAGTAGGACAGTAGTTTGCCATTAATTTTAATAATAATCTAGTGCGATTTTGAATGCACAAGCAGTTTGACGATGGCAAAATGAATGTTTGGAATTGTAAACTGATATTTTATACTGACACTCTACAGCAAAAAATATAAATAACTGGCCGAACACCATTCTTTTAAGTGAAAATACTGCCTAAGACTTTTGCACAGTAGTGTATGTACGTATGATTAAATGAAGTATATTTAAATAAGTGTAAGGAAACAGCTGTTTCGTGATTCGCGGTGACAAGCGAAAACTTTACACTAGATGAGAAACCGACTGATCGTGACCTTTTGTAAACTGTATTTATGACAAAGAACTTCAGAGATACAGATATTCTAACAATCTATCGGTAAACACACACCTTGTGTCCTCTGTCTCTGTTTGAGCTCGCGCTGCTCCACCGCGGTCCGCGGATTGAAGAGCGCGCTGAAAGACGGGAGGAGACCGGACTGACGCCGGTTTCATTTGAAATTTAAGCGGACTGACTCTGAGGCGATCGGATACTACTGGTTCCAAACTACTTTTAAGAAATATATTTTTTGATAAACGAACCCAAAACTGTCTATGCAGTGTGATGTGACTTGTGTCATGTGCAGGTGTGATGGATCGCGTATGGACCAATAGGGTGTCGGAATGGTATATGTATACTTCTCATCCAACCACAATCAAATTCACTCCATCCTGATGGCGCGATTTATCTGGATAGGGTTTTTTTTTCTTTCTCTCTCTCTGAACGATAACAATCTGGTATGAAATAGCAGTAACGAAGCTATTTTTTTAAATGTAAGGAGTAGAAAGTACAGATACTTGCGTGAAAATGTAAGGAGTAGAAGTAAAAAGTCGGCTGAAAAATAATTACTCAAGTAAAGTATAGATACCCCAAATTTCTACTTAAGTACAGTAACGAAGTATTTGTACTTCGTTACTTGACACCTCTGCCTATGATGAACTACACTGTCAGTCATGGAGTATAGTACATAGAAGACCAGCGGTGTATGCTTCTGCTCTTCTTGATCCCAGATGATAGCAGTTTTTCTGTAGTTCCTGATGACTGTTATTCAATACTAGCCTTGGGAGAAAGAAGAGCAGCTAAGGTTTAGGTTTCAATCATGATCGGATTTGGATGGTTTCCAACCAGAACCTGGTTATAAGAAAATGGGATATTAACCTTGTTTTTAAACAAGATTGCTTCACTAAGAACTGTAAGAAGATCTGCCGTACAAAGCAGTGACTCGTGTTTTCATTCACACAGAACATTTGCAGTGTTTTCATTCATTTCGTTTTAAGCAAACCCAAGGCACATATCAGGTCTTTGAGTGTGTTTATGCAACTGAAGACTTACGATCATTGATGATGAGCTTTCCTCATGTGTGTTTTTGTTGGGACAACACAGCCAATTGTGCATGCCTGTGATCTTTATCCTTTATCTATACTGAATATGGCAATCATTTTGAGATCTAATATCTTAAAGGGGTCATCGGATGTCCATTTTCCACAAGTTGATGTTCTGTAACATAGTTAAAATGTCTCAATGTAAAAAACAGCTCTTTTCAGAGCAAGGTGTTTTGTAGCATTTTCCTTTAAATGTTCATGAGCTCTGCTGACCCCGCCCCTTTCTTCTAAGCCGCTCTCTGGGGGACTGTTTACTTTGCATTCATTGTGAAACTTGCCAATTAGCCCATTTTTAGGAAAGGAAATTTGCAAAGATTCATTAAAAACCTTTTACTCACTTTTTCTGTAAATTATTCTGGACCACAAAACATTTGAGCGAAGACAGATGCATTTATGTAGATCGGGGGCTCATTTTCTTCAGAAACAGATGTAATCCACTCCGTCTTCAGCGGCTCAGATGTCGGGAGTTAATAATAATTACATCAAACAACAAAACACCTCAATCACTTAGGAGTCATTCTTGTCTACATCTAATCCGGCGGTGAAACAATGGTGGACTGATGACACTCTAAGGTAAGATGCCAGTCCAGTCTGCGCTGAAATGCTACTGTCAATCAAACTATCGTGGGAGGGGCCTGTCTGTGTGACAATCTGAGATTTGCTCGATTTGAGAAAGGGGTAAAGATTTTAGCAGGGGAAAAAAAAAACACTGGGTGGATTTTTATCATTTTTTTTATCATTTTATCACATTTCAGTCCAAACTACTTGTAAAAGTGCATGTAGCATCTGATGACGCCTTCAAAGGGGTCACATTCAGTTGATTGAAATGGCCAGATGTTTAAACTGGTGCTCCAATTGTTCAGGTTTTATAATCATGACACTATTTTTCTACTTCTTTCATTTTAGCACTAGTGTCTTTGATTAAAGTTTTGGAAATTGCAGCTCTTTCATGGATGTTGGCTTTGTAAAGTTCTTTCTGGTAAGTTTTTTATGGAAACAGTGTCTTCAAGGTGAATATTGAGATTTGCTGTCATTGTGCAGTAGTAGTTCTGTGCCACAGTCCTTCTTAGTGTTTAATGGTCCCTATCATTCACTTGAGGTTCTTTTTTTTTTTTTTTTTACAAACGTTCTTCTTTGCTGATGAAGTCTTGCCATGCTTTGTGTGGACACAATCATAGTCATAAAGAACAATTGGGCTGTTAAGGTTAAGTCACCAATTTCAAGGCTGCTTGTACTAAACACTGCCAAACACAACTTATACTACTGATATAAAACTCAGTGAGTATAGACAACAAAATAATAAAAGATAACCGCAATGTTTGTTTTTCTCTACACAACTTTAACTGATCCCTATTATACTGGGTGTTCCCATCATTTTGTCCAACCGCTGTATATACAACAACGATCAATTAAGAAATCGTAAAAAATCATTAATATTATCTGAAAAAAAATAAAAATAACGATGTCTAAAGTTCTCCCAAAAATGAAAAATCTATCATATTTTACTTTTTTTTCTTTTTAAAAGTAAGAAAGTCATACAGGCTTTGAATGACAGAATTTTTTTTTTATTTGAAGTAAACTATTCCTTTATTCAAAATAAATAAATGCTGTCACCTTGCATCTGTTGTGTGAATTTTAGTCTGTTTCCCATTTGGTAAATTGTGCCAGTCCAATGATCCAGGTCAGATTACTTAAGGATTATTGAATCATGAATTAAAAGCAGAAACCTGAGTGTGCATGATCAGACACACAGTGAAGTGGAATAGCAAATTCCACAGAAAGAAACACAGCCTTACATGTTCCTTCTGATCATTTATCTTCTGAGCCGGGCAAAGACAACCACGTTCCCCGAGCCAAACCTACTGCTTTTCCACAGCCTGTCCAATGGCTGGCCTGTATTTCATACAGACGTCTCTTCTCCTCTCTAAACAACTGACAGAGGAAAAACTCTGGACGACTTCACAGATTTTTGGTTTTGGATCTATTAAAGAATGACAGATGATGAAAAAAAAGAGCCAGAATTCCCCAATTATGGCAAAGAGTTTAGTAGGAATGTTGATGAGATGAAGCAATGACGGTGGATGCTAAGTACTGGAAAGTATTTACACACATGTGCACACACATGCTGTATATGAATCAAGCCAGACCTCACACACCCGCACACATTTTTTCCTGTCAGAGGTCTGGACAAACCAAAATCATTGAGTCTCAAAAATCTGAACTTTTAATTCCAGCATTGCTTCCCTAAGAGAATTAGGACGTCTAGCCAAATAGCTAATAACTTATTTAAAAATAAAAGCTTCCTTTTTCACACAGTACTGTTATTTTCTAAACTTTTCGGTGTCAGCTCTCACTGGAAACCTTTACTATCAATGGGCCTATGGTTAAACTGACGCCATGATCTCATGTTACAGGCTCTTCTCCACATCATCAGCTGCCAAGAATTCATTGTCTTTTCCCTTTCTCTTTCTTAAACAAAAGGAAAAACTGATACACGCACCTCACACTTGCATTTACACAGTTAAAACAAGTTAAAGCCTTTACATTTCATTCACTCAGATCCATTAAATCAAAAGCCAAGCAAAACTCAAAATAAAATACGTCTAAAGTTGATGTCATATTTCAGGGTATTAAGAAGGAAATTGGGCTTCAGTGCTTTCAATGACTTCCCACTGGCTTCATGGTATAACTAAGTTTTGTGTGTGTTTTTGGCTTTAAGTTAAAAAAACACTCCTTACTGGAAATCCAAAAGGTTTTTCTAAGCCTTGTTTTCACATGGAAATTTCCAAATATTTTACATAATGCCACAATGCAATTTCAGTTTTTCTGTCCATAATGAAAGCAAAAATGGGGTGACGCACCATTAGTTTTGCATGCTTTCTCACACACGTGATATGTTGTGGCTAAAAGGTGCAAAACTATAAACACATCCTGTACCTTGTAGATTCAAGACTTTGGCAATGCTTCAACAGACAGTTTACTTTGTACTATTTTCCTTATGGATCTTGAGGGATTTTTTATGTTTCTAAATTCCCAGACTCTCCTCAGTCATGATACACAAGGAGCGGAACTTCAGTGCAGTGAGGATTCGTAATGTACAGGGTAATTGGTAATGTTTTTAATTTTTTATGTTTTTTTAACGATGTATAAAGCACAAATTTTACATGACCATATTCTACATCCCTAATCCTACCCAGTAACAACATTTAACAAATACCTTACTAACTATATTAATAAGCAGCAATTTAAGAGTTTAATGAGGCAAAATTCATAGTTAATGGTTTGTTAATAGCAAGAATTGGATCTTAAAATAAAGTGTTACCACCAGTTTATTTGTAGCAATAAAGAAATAGAAATAAAAAATCTTGACTCACAAAATGTATTTTCACCTGCCATTTTTATTGATTAGCACCATGTTCAATATTTACATAATTTTTTTTTGAATATATATTACTTTGTGTTGAAATTTCTAATTTAATTTAATTTTCATATCTACAACAGTTCATACAATTTATGCAATACATAAATAAATAAATATTTGGTTGAAATATTCCCTTAATCCAGGGCTCTGAACCGGTTAAAGGAACATGAACGAAAACGAAAACTGGAAACGAACAAAATTTTGTCAGGAACAGAACCAGAAACAGAAACGAAATCAAATTTTATTTTTGAACAGAATCGGAAATTTGAAATGGCCATTAACCTGTTAATAATGTTATTTTATCGTTCCATTTAATATTTAAAATTAGCTGTTAACCAATCACGAATTCCAGTAGTACGGAATATGCAAATGTGATGCTGAAGCCAACGAGTGAAATGTCCTCTCAGCTGTGAACTCATCATAGGCCGGGCATACACTGTGCGATTTTCATCCGATTTTGAGCCGAATTCTGACTCGTGCGACTCTTTTTGGGTCGGGCCGAATTTCAGCATTTTCGTGCGTCATTTGTCATGCAGTGTTTGTGCAGTGTACAAGGGGAACCGAGAGGCGATAAGCCTCTCCCTGTTGGTCGGATGGATTTCTGACATGTCAGAAATTTTGGTCGCCTCTCGTGAGGTATCGCACTATTGAAGCAGGGCTACGAACCGATTTTCTGCGTTTCCCTCACTGCGTGTGCATGATACCATAAACTTAACCATGGTGACACCTGACACGGCATGTAGTGTGGACTGAAGTGATGGAGGGATAACTTGTGGAGTTGTGGCAAAGAAAAATAAAAAATAAAAGAGGGGAAAAAACGCCTGCTTACCTCCAGTTCGCGTTGCAAAATGAATTGACCATATTGGCCACGTCTTCCCAGCCACCTGCGTGTCTAGATACACCGACACCTTTTTTTTCCAGACGTTTCTGCACACAGAATTGCGCATATCACCAAAGCAGTGCGTTTATCCCGGGAAAGCATGTTTATTCTGAAACAGCCACAAACATCCGGGTTCTGAGGGATCCTACATGTTGATTCGGTTGATTCCTCACGTATAGTGTGAGCAGTCAAATCGCAACTCGACGATCGGACCGTACAGTGAGCGCACAGAAATCGTGAGCTTTGGCTTTACATCACATGCGATCTACCCATACAGTGTGAGTTCGTACCTTGCCGAAATCCCACAGAAATCACACAGTGTATGCCCGCCTTAAGTCGCAATGGCAATGCACCACCCTTAGAGTTTATCTGAGGATAGTGTGAGATGAATTCAACAGATCACATGCACCTGAAGCACTTCTGTGAATGGAGAAAACAGAAAAACTATAGGATTACTTAAAAAGCAATATAGGCATATACACTAAATATATTTAGCTTAAATCATATTGATGAAACAAAATAAAAAAATAGCAAAATTACAGTTCATTGTAACATGTTCCAAAGTTTTCAGAAAAGAAAACGAAACAGCAGAGAGCGGGCCCCTAGTTTTCTTTATTTTGCAAAAGCTTTACAATTTGAATTATTTTGTAAAACCTTGACAGCTTTGAATAATGTCTTGCTTCTGTATGACCATTGGAACGACCTTACGAGCATAATGAAGCCTGTTCATTATCAAAATAAAATAAAGAAACAAGAAACAAGTTAAAGTTAAAGAAACAAATAAAAAAGTTACACTGCTACGTTTTACAAAATTTGTTGCATTCAGCGTGACCGCGACTCACTCTGCAAGCCATAGTGAAGGATGATATTTTATGTCGATGAACGTACAAACACTATATAATAAATCATATTTTAGCATCCAGATAGGTCGGGAATATGGAAACATTTGGATTTGTGCCGAATGAGAGAGGTAGGCATCAGCTTCAGTTTTTATAGCCTAACCTTAAGATGATTTATTTTGGAGAGAAACTTATAACTGTTTTGAGAATGTTTATTAACATTTTGCTTTAGCCTAAAGGCATTTTATCCTTAAATATTTCGGAAAGTAATGTTGCTAATAAAATGTGACGTGAGACATGACTTATGTTTTTTTTTCACTCTCAAAACACAATCTTATATAAGTATTATTATTATTTTTTAAATATCTTAAAAATACTTTAATGTATTTTTGTTTGTTTCTTTGTTTCTTTAGTAGCCTGTATGCATTTGACCAAAATCTAGAAAAGAAGAAGTTGGCTGTGACTTAACTCAGTGAGTTATTGGCAGAGGTGTCAAGTAACAAAGTACAAATACTTCGTTACTGTACTTAAGTAGAAATTTGGAGTATCTATACTTTACTTGAGTAATTATTTTTCAGCCGACTTTTTACTTCTACTCCTTACATTTTAATGCAAGTATCTGTACTTTCTACTCCTTACATTTTAAAAATAGCTACGTTACTGCTATTTCATTTCGGCTTGTTTTCATTCCCGGCTTGTCATCATTCAAAAAAAAAAAAAAAACCCTATCCAGATAAATCGCGCCATCCGGATGGAGTGAATTTGATTGTGGTTGGATGAAAATTATAAACATAAACCATTCCGACACCATATTGGTTTGTACGCGATCCATCGCACCTACGCATGACACAAATCACATCACACTCCACTGAGGACATAGCCAGTTTTAGGTTCGTTTATCAAAAAATATATTTCTTAAAAGTAGGGTTGGGTATGGAACCGGTATCCGATCGCCTCAGAGTCAGTCCACTTAAATTTCATATGAAACCGGCATCAGACCGGTCTCCTCCTCGTCTTTCAGTGCGCTCTTCAATCCGCAGACCGCGGAGGAGCAGCGTGAGCTCAAACAGAGATAGAGGACACAAGGTGTGTGTTTTTCGATAGATTGTTAGAATATCTGTATCTGTGCAGTTCTTTGTCATAAATACAGTTTACAAAAGGTCACGAGGGAGCAGTCGGTTTCTCATCTACTATAAAGTTTTCGCTCTGTTCACCACTCATCACACCGCAGCCGAACGTACACATACTTTAATTTCACTAATTTAAATATACTTAATTTAATCATACTTACTTTATACATACACTACTGTGCAAAAGTCTTAGGCACGTTAGTATTTTCACTTAAAAGAATGGTGTTCGGACAGTTATTTATGTATTTTGCAGTAGTGTGTCAGTAGAAAATATCAGTTTCATTTCCAAACATTAATTTTGCCATTGTCAAACTGCTTGTGCATTCAAAATCGCACTAGATTATTGTTAAAATTAATGGCAAACTGATATTTCCTATGGACACATTACAGCATAAGATATAAGTAACTGGCTTAAAACCCTTTTTTGGGGATGAAAATACAATTTTTTTCTTTTCCATAAGACTTTTGCACAGTACTGTATTTTAAAAACGACATTGTTGCTACTGTTACATTACGCTGCCGGAAGGAACACGGAGTCGAGGATAAATGAAATAAGGCTTTATTATATCCAACACAGGGGATATCCAACATGGAACACAAAGGAAGACACACGTAAGTGGTTTGTAGACCCGACCCAACTGAACTGAAAGGACAAGGCTTAAGTACATGGGATAGTTGGGGAAACACAGGTGGATGGAATGACTAAATTAACAGGGACATGGAACACATGGGGAATAAAATAGACACACCTGGGAACTAATCAAACCAAAGACGGGAGACAGAAACTGGGTCACAGGGGCAAAAATACACTAAATGAGTCCAGGGGTGTAACATTATCCCCCCCCCTCCCGGTAGGTGCATCCTCGCACCGTAGAAACAACAGAGGGAGGCGTGGGTGGGAACTTGGGAGGAGGTTCCGGTGGAGGACAGACTCCCAGGAGGGGGCCAGCAGGCAGGGACCCAGATGTCAGAGGGAGGAGCCAGGGAGGAGACAGGAGGGATCTGGAGCAGGAGGTGCCCAGCAGGACCCAGGCCACAGCCATAACGGACCATGGTGGAGCTGACGGTGGGAGGAGCCATGGAGGAGGAATGGCCGGCGACTCCAGGGGCTCGACCCACGGCAACGGAGCAAGTGGAGGAGGAGCCCGAGGCGGAGATGGAGAGCCGAAGAGCCAGGGTGATGGGGAGGAGCCAGAGGTTTTAGGCGGAACTAATGGCTCTGGTGACTGACGCAGTGATGTGGATCCGGAAGGCCACGGTGGAGCCAGAGTGACAGAGGACTGAGGTGGAGCCGAGGGGATGAAGGAGCCTGACGGAGCTGGAGGGACGAAGGGATGTGGCGAAGCCGGAGGAGTGGAGTCCCGAGGCACTGGATGGACGACGCCAGACCAAGGCGGAGCCGGAGGGACGAGGGAGCCAGGCAGAGCTTGTGGACTGCTGGGCCACGGCGGAGAGGGAGGAGCTAGGAGCCATGGTGGAGCCGACGGGTCAACGGGACGAGGCGGAGTCCAGGCTTCAGAAGCTGGAGGCGGAGGTGAGGGAGACGCTGACCAAGGCGGCGCTGGAGGATGGCAGTCCCACTGAGCTCACACCACAATGATGGTAGGCTGAGGGCGAGCAGAGGGGCTGCCAGGCGACAGCGGAGGAGGAGACAGGAGCGGGTGGGAGGGTGGGAATTTCTAAGGAGCAGGCACTGGAGCGAACTCTGGGGCTGGAACCCTTCCTGGGCTTAACTGGGGTTCAGGAGCCCGTCCTGGCTTAACTGGGGGGCAGGAGCCCGTCCTGGGCTTAACTGGGGGGCAGGAGCCCGTCCTGGGCTTAACTGGGGGGCAGGAGCCCGTCCTGGGCTTAACTGGGGAACTGGCATTGGTAAATTGAAAACCCCCTCCAGACTGGACGAGGAAACCAAGGACGAAGGAGGGCTGGACGGGACCAGCTGAGACGTAGGAGAGAGGAGAGGGGGCAGTTCTTCTTCCAGTTCAGATTCCCAGTCTGTACGATCCTCCACCTCATTTTGACCCATTTGGCACTCTACATTTCGCTCCCTCGTGGTGGGCAGTGTCGCCGGCTCTCGCACCTGGTCTGACGGGTTGCTCTCTGGCTCTCAATCATCGGTGGGCTTGGGCTTATGCTCCGTACCGTGTGGAGATGGTGGACTGGGCTCTGGGTCCAGAGTGGACCTGGCGAGATCCTCCATGGGGCAGACAGTGAGAGGTGACCCATTTCTCACCAGAGTGCACTCCACGAATGCGGCGAATTCCTCCTGAGGACCATCTTCGGACGACAACGCTCTGCACTTGGAGTTCAGGCTGGCGTTATAGAAGGAGCAGAGCGCATGGTCCGGGTAGCTGGTGGCATTAGCTAGCAGAAGAAACAGTCTGGTATGGTCCTCAAGAGAACGTCCTTCCTGCTCCAGCAGGAGGAGGAGGAATTCGGTGCGAAGGAGGGGATCCATCGACACACTACGGAAAGAAAAGGCTGTGAAAAAACGGAAAACAAAATGGAGGGAAAACACGCAATTTAAACTTTTTCGGTCGGGTCTTTCTGTTACGTTACGCTGCCGGAAGGAACACGGAGCCGAGGATAAACGAAATAAGGCTTTATTATATCCAACACAGGGGATATCCAACATGGAACACATAGAAGGAAGACACACGTAAGTGGTTTGTAGACCCGACCCAACTGAACTGAAAGGACAAGGCTTAAGTACATGGGATAATTGGGGAAACACAGGTGGTTGGAATGACTAAATTAACAGGGACATGGAACACATGGGGAATAAAATAGACACACCTGGGAACTAATCAAACCAAAGACGGGAGACAGAAACTGGTTCACAGGGGCAAAAACACACTAAATGAGTCAAGGGGTGTAACAGCTACTTTATAAAGAATGAGCATACAGTAATTCACAGAACTGATTAAAGACAGACACAGACAGCACTCATCTTAACTAAACATCAGAGTGAGTGACAGAGATACAGTACAAACATTATGTGTGGTTTTGTATTAAATAATGACCCAGATTGTGAAATACATTTATTAGCCTACGAGTAAGGGAAGCACAACTTGGTAAATGAGAGCATCCAAGGTGAAAGCTATGGATTTTTTTTTATATTTGTAATGTTCTTTAAAGTTATCCATAGTTTTTTTGATGTTCTTTTTTTAAAGTATCGGTTCAAGCACCGTTTAGGCGCTGGTACCATTTTAAAAGTATCGAAAAGGCACTGGACCATACTTAAAAGTTATTATTTCTCACTGGCTCATTTACCAAATGGGTGCTTTCTCTTCCTCCTCCACAAATTAAGCTGCTGTAGGTAGTTCGGTAACGAGATGTTTTAATAAATTATCGTTTGCGATTGATGACGCGATTGACAATGTTGTGATAACTAGGCTTTACCAATCTTGTAACTCGTTACCCCCCGAACACTGGACATAGCAGACGTATGTACTGAATACAAGAAGCTATCAATCAAGAAGGTATCAGGATTATGAGTTATTTTTCATTTTTAGTTTTTGATTAATCACTTGGATTAATCATTCATTTTGACAGCACTATAATTTTTATTGTATATAGACAATCATACAAGAGTAACTGTTACTAAGCCTGCACCAATGTTCTTGTCCATTGCCCTCGCCAATTCCTGCAGCTAAGCTTGGATGTACATTTACATTCCATTAAAGGTTATTGATGACATGCCTCTGAAGTTTGACTTTTTGTACCATAACAATACTTATTGGCAACTAGACATCATATCTCTAGCTCTTTAATGTATTTGCTTTGAACTAAAATGCGTTCATTTTCAATGGGCATATATGCGGCTGAAACAGGTAGCCTAGTGCATCCCAAATTTTTCAACATGTACATTTTAATATAACATTATAGTCATTATGGCCTTTAGAAAAAATTTTTTTTGAGGAGGTGGGGTAGTGCACAATAGGCCCCTGTGGCATGGCCCAAGCTTTTGTTCTTAATGGCATTTTTTCCCTTACATTACTTTTATACTTTAAGTTGTTTTTTAAACCAGTACTTTTACACTTTTACTTGAGTAAAAAGCTTGAGTTGCTTCTTCTACAAAAGTCTTTTTAAACCCTAGTATCTATACTTCTACTTGAGTAATGAATGCTAATACTTCTGACACCACTGGTTATTGGCTAACGTTACCAGATCTCTCTTTTTTCCTTTTCTTTTTGAGTAAAGAAAACGTTGTACTTTATTATTATTATTAGGCAAATTATGGGCAAAAGAAATGGTGTTAAAAACCGGTATTTCTTCCACCTGCACCGGTTTCGGAACGGTAATAATATCAGAGGACTGCCGGAACAGAAACTTTAAAATATCAATTCAGCTCGGAGTGAACCAATACATTTTATTAAAAAAAAAATTAATTTTCAAGCCCTGCTTTAATCCAAGAAAAGAAAAATATTAGTAAATGGAATAAGAAAACTAAACTCAATTCTGATTTACAATACTGTTTGGGGTCAGTAAGGTTTTTTAAAAGGATTAACATATTTGATGCATTAAATTGATTAAAAGTGACAGCAAAGACATTTAAAATCTTACTATATATATATATATATATAATAAATACTGTTCTTTTGAACTTTTTATTTAGCAAAGTATTCTGGGAAAAAATTATCTATTTATCTCCTTACTGTATTTATGAATGAAAATTATTAGAAATATTCCACAATATAACTGTTTTTATTTTCTATTGTTTTTTTTATCAATTTGTTTTGTTTTTGATCAAATAATTGCATTTTTGGTGAATATTAGACTTCTTTCAAAAATGGAAGGGTAGTGTACTGTATGTACAGAAAAAGAAGTGTTATTACATCAAATAATGTAGTTTTTCAAGTAAAAGTAACTTTAAAACAAAGAAAAAATACTGATGAAGAAAATGATTTTTGCAGTGCTGTGCTAAGCTGGTTTACTCGACTGGAAACTCTGACATGAAATATCACTTTAAAACAGCACTGTAGCACACATTCAGCACAACTGGGCCAGAGGGAGTGCAAGAAACAGAGCAATAAGGGAAACACCTCTTTGTTTCCATGAACCAACAAACCCAAATCTCGATGTCATCCAATAATTTGAAGAATTCAGATATGAGCTTCTCACAGTGTGTTCAAATAAGTACAGCCTTAGGGAGGAACTCCTTATCTGGCTTACGATTCCCTTTCCAGTCCTCCCTGAACACATGTCTCAGTCCAGTCTCTGTTATTCCCACCACAGGAAGAAGAGGTGTGTGTTTAAGGTATCATGAGACTTCTCTGAAGCAGGCCAGACCACTCTCCTGCTCTCTCTTTCACAGCTGCCACATCACAAGACTCTTTAGTTGAGATTCCCAATGAAAGCGCAGAGGCCATACCAGAAATGAGAGCTGTCATCCATCTGGAAGGCAACTCCCGGTCAATCCGGTGCCCAAAGCTCTAGAGTGATTTCATTTGTACCTCTAAACCGCTCTGTTACTTTAGCACACTGAGCTGTGCGCTCTGGAATTTGCAAACTGTTTATTTCTTTCTTTCTCTGCCACTTTATGTTTTGGAGAGCGTTGCTGGTGGAATGTTAATGACATCATCAAAGCACTCTGAAAGATTCCCAGGCGACAGGTGCCAGGAGATTTCTTGAGCAACCCCACCTGACTAGTGCTCCCCTTTCATCCTCCGCCGCCACGGTACGATGACACACACACACAAACGGTGCAAAGAGCCACCAAGGCCTGCTGCTTAAGTCTGACAGATGGCCCCCCCAAAAAACAGCGCCTGGTTTCACATTTGAAGCATTTTTCAATACATTTGAGACAGCTCAGAGGTCATTTGAGACTCGGCTCTAAGCTTGTGCACTGCTCTCGTGACGCTGCCTAAACCCACACTGAACAAACCTGACATCAAAAGAGAGTGTTCAGAAGATTAAAGGCTATCGGTCGGATCCTGAATCAGAGTAATGTACACTCATCAAAGGTGGAGAGAAAGGGATTGTATCGGCACAGAAGATGACTGCTGGAGACCCATTAAAGAAATGCACACAAGTAATGTGCAAAACTACATTTTTTACTTAGTCGGTGTCAAGAAAACCATGCACAATAGAATGCAACAATGAATAATGCAGTTCATGAAGCACTGTGAATAATAATGTAAAATGTTTGTATGTTTTTATAATATACAGTTTTTTTTTTACGATCTAAAAATGAAATATAAAACTCTAACATATACAAAATTTGAGATACAGACATGCATTTTGAGTATAACATTTATTGAAAAAAGTCACATTTATACAAATATAAGTTATTTGAGACATTAATGGGCGTGGGAGTTTTTTATAGGGTTTCTATGGTAACAGCAACTTTTGATTTGAGAATTTAAGGCAATGTTCTTTATTAGAAATTTGTCTTTTATACAGTTGAACAATATATCATCACTTAAGCTCAGATCTCATGTTAGTCCTGTCTTGGAAGATTTATGCTATAAAAGAAGAGAAAGTCAGTGAGATTTTTACTTCCAGAATCTGATTTCTATGCTGTATTATACTGGTTAATAAGAAAGTGTATTCATTATATGGTTTTTTTTTTTTTTGTGTTCAAAATCAGCTAGACAAAGGAATGCAAAGGAATGGAAAGGCTTCAAAGTTGAAGTACAACACAATGACCAGAGAGTTTGAATTTGTTCAGTAGCCTATGGCTATAGTAGTGGTTGCTTTAACAGAAATTAAAGTAAATAAAAAAACTTTACTAAAAAATAATAAATAAAAAAAACATCAAACATATATGAAAAAAGGCAGATGGCATAACACTTTTTTATATGTAAATAACATGCTAATAAATGCACATTAACATGCAAATACATGCAAATTAAATGTAAATTATATGCAAATAACACTGAATTATATGTAATTTTGTTGTAAAAAATACCATAAAATGCATGGGTTTTGGAAGTAAAAATTAAGAATTCTATAATTTACTGTAAGCAAACATTATTATCAAAAGAAAAAAATTGTTATCAGTAAAGTTAGGGTGTTTTGTGTAAAGTGCTTTAGGTTATTTAATACATTTTTATTGTATTCTTTGTGTGTAATGTGTGTTATCATGTGCATTGTTTGTGCTTCCAGTGTTTGTTTTTTTTTTTTTTTAGAGTAGGACAAAAACATTAATCAGAACACTAATTAATACCTCATGGCTAAACAAATTTACAAGGAGAAATTACCTAGTTGACCTCATTAGTCAATTGTTGGATGACTAGTTGACAATTGTTACCCATTGCTAACAAAGAGTTACACAAATATCTATGCATGTGTGGGTGACTTGAGTCAAGAAGCCAAACAAGCAGCAATCTGACTAATGAGAAAAATGGAGGCTTGTTTATATGAAATGGGCTTTTCATTTCCATTCAGTTTTCCAGATGTTTCTGTACTATTCCCTGATGAGCTGGACTAATGATGTCATAATTACAAAAGAATAAAACAAGCCATTTCATATCTCAGCAGTGGAATAAACTTGTAAAACAACACTTCATAAGGCTTCCCCTCACTACGAATGCTGAGTCTGAAATGTCAGAGGCAATTGCATCACCAAATGGAATTGCAAAATTAATTATTGTTACCAACAGGTTTCCCGTAACACTCCCCGTATTCCATTGGTCAACTAAACAGATAGTCCAGCACCCAAACACACACCATTGGTTGAGTTGATGTTGCTATGTCAGCCTGGGTAGAGCAAACAAACAAGACTCAAACAAACAAAGCAATGTTTTGAAAGCAACACAGTTACAGTGTTTACACTTTTCATGGGAAATCAGCCCTTCAATGGCTTACTTCAATGGGATAGGAGAAAGAATATTAAAATATCACATTTCATCTTTAAAGACACAACTATCCACAAGCCCAAATATCCCCCTTGTATATTGTGCCAAACCTCATTGAGTAGGAGGATCCTGCTAATTTCAGGCTTCCTGCTGCAAACTAGCTTTAGCTGCAGCAACAGCTTGTGCCCCTGCTGGAGAACTGAGGCACAAGCTCACGGTGAACCTCCCACTCACTTCACGCTTAGCAGGGGTTCAGACCTCACAGTGCACAACTGCCCTACTCAGCTCCAAGAGTATTGTGCGTATACGTGTTTTGGTTCTTCACCAATGAGCTCTGAGCTCCATCCTCTGCTGCAGAAAGAATATGAATATGTCAGCGAGGACACGGTGAGGTTTATATGTGTTCTCTCTATATTCAGATTGCAGTTACAAACAGAAACTGGGTTTATGTCGATAGTGAACAATTTCAAAATGGAAAATTCAATCATCATTTACTCAAGTCCACGTAACCAAAACTTAGAAGATCCAAAATGGTCATAAAGCTGTTGTTAAAGTAATACTTTCAAATCAACCAGTTTAATCCAGGTTTTGTGAAGAGATGTGTTGGCTTTATATGATGTGCATCAGACACTAGAACAAACCTCACTGGTTCTTGTGCATCACACACTCATATTTGAGTTCTATGTAGGGGTGTAACACACATATATTTATCTTAAGAATCATGGTCTTGAAAATTCTTACCTAAGTTATAGGCCTGTTCAGGACTTATCTTTTCTTTATAAGATATTAGAAAAAGTTGCTGCCTCCCAGTTACAGGCCTTCTTAACAGCACACATCCTCTACGAACCCTTCTAGTTTGGCTTTCAATTTCAGAGTACTGAAAAAGCCCTGGTTAAGGTTCTTAATGATCTTCTTTTAGCTTCTGACTCTGGTGCTCACAGCACTCTCCTTTTGTTAGACCTCAGTTCAGATTTTTACACTGTTTTTCATTAAATACTCATCTCACGGCTTTCAATGGAATTCCTGGCACAGCCCTTGAATGGTTTTCCTCCTATTTGACCGAGAGGCAACAATTTGTTATATGCCAGAAACACATATTATCTACCAAATCCATCAGTTATGGTGTACCTCAAAGTTCTGTTTTGGGCCTCTCTCCTCTTTACCATTTATGTGCTACCAATTGGACAAATAATAAAATGCTATGGGTTGAACTTCCACTGTTATGCAGATGACATTCAAATTTATTTTAGTGCACCATCCAGCTCAGTTTTTTTTTGTTTGGCTCTAAAGCTGTTGTATCTAAACTCTCTGGTCAACTGATAGATCTTGATGGTGATCTGATTATGACATACACTAAAGTTTGAAATCTTGGTGTTCTCATTGATTCCACTCTTTCATTCAATGATCACATTGATAAAGTAGTAAAGACAGCTTTTTTCCACCTACGTAATATCTCTCGTATTCAATTCTCTCTCAGTCAGCAGGATACTGAAACTGTTACACATGCCTTCATCACATCTCAACTAGATTACAGTTATTCACTTCTTTATGGGCTGTCAGGTAATAACATCAAACAAGACAATATGTTCAAAACTCGCTTGATTACTCACACAAGAAAGAGCAATCACATTACCCCAATCCTCTATCACCTTCATTGGCTTTCAGTTTCTTTGTGCATAAACTACAAGATACTAATTCTCATTTATAAAGCTCTCCATAACCTTGGTCGTAGACATTTATTTGACTTACTTCTGGCTTATGTTCCTACCCACTCCCCATTATAATCTTCTAATGAGGAATTGTTAGTCAATCCTGGCGACCTTGGGTTTTGAAAAGGCGCTTTATAAATATATATATTTAATTGTATACAAACATGTAAATTGCACATAATGCCATCTTAAAATGTACTTCTAAATTATAAAATTGCTATTGTTGTCTAAATATACTAATTTACACAGTGGCTGCATAACTTGTTTCATGATATTTTTTGAAATGCTCTGCTCTAGAATTTCTCTACCGAACTAACGAGCTGTGAACCCTCATCACTTGCCTGAGGTAAATGAAATACTACTTTTGTATTTACTGACACCTTTCCGCGATTGAAACACTGATTGATAGATTACATGAGATGTTTATTCATGTTTATTTCATGTTAAAACTAGTAGTAAAGAGGAAGGGATTGTCACGGTCACTCTTATACATCGATCACACCACATCAAAGAGCACCAAAACAGCAATTTATTGTTAGAAATTCCTGATAAAATGGGCATAATTTAAAAGATAAGACTTTGTTTCTTATCAAAAGTAAAAATACATAAAATTGGAAGTTTCCAATGAAGTTCCTCTTGTGTACTCATGCATACCAAACTGAAAGCCACATACTGAAAATTTTCTGTACAAAAAATTTCCGTTACATTTATTTGTATGTGTGTCATTTGTTTAGATAAATAAATGCTTAAGTTAAATCTATTTATTATATAAAGTAAATTTGGTTACGTGCACCCCCCCCCCCCCAATTTTGGATCCTAAAATAGCTTATCCTGCTTTCATTTTCAGAGACAACTCATCAATTTATAGGCTGTCTTAAAAGATTCCATACGGCACCATAGCGATTAAACACATCAACATTCAGATATTCAGATACCCTGGTTCTAATTGTAACACATGAAAAACAAAGCCAAACGGTCATTATGTTTATGGACCATCTGGTTAACAATAAGTTGAGCGTCGGCGCTCGGCGGGCGTGCTTACTCATCGGCAGGGCAAGCAGCCGCGGTGCTCCACTCCATGGCAGTGCTACAAGTCTTCCAGGCCAAACTTCTCGACGCCACTGATGAGTCTGGCCCTGATGTCACCACGCTCAGGGAGCTGAGAAGTGCAACAGACTTGGCACTACGTGCTACCAAGAGCACTGCCCAGGCCATAGTTTGCTGAACGCTTCACAGAGGCACAGAAGTCGTCCCAGGCAATGCGACACTTCCTGCCAAAACACGCTTCATCTGCCGCTGCCAGTCAGCCCAGACAGGTGCCCACTCGTCAGCCTCCCAAGCAAGCGCCCGGTGCTACCACCACTGCCCAGCCTGTGAAATCCGAGCCTCAACACAGTTCTCGTTCGGCCACCAGACGGTTTCAGTTCCCTAAACCCATGGGACCCCGGCCAAGGGAGTGCTGGACCCTGCGCTGCCACCGTCATTCTGATCTACATTAAAGAAAGAGGAGGGGGCTAAGTCTCGCTGCGGCTGGACCACCCCCCAAACTGCCCCGTGTGTTTTGCCGTCCATCTCCAGGTGTCGACGTAGTTGTTTTTGCTGCAAACAATGGGCCCTTTTTAGCGCCCAGACAGCAAATCACTGGTTTAGCACACAAAATAAAAAACACACTCTTTCACAAAAAGAGCATTTTTCCTCACACAACACTCATAAGTGCTATGTCCCCCCGCGGCAGACAAACACTCGAGTTAATCCAACCTCTGTCCATCCGGGCCTCACAATGGCAAGCCATTCCCGGGGTATCAGATTGGGTCATGGGAATAATAAAACACGGCTATTCCCTTCAGTTCGCACAACGACCACCATGCTTTCGCAGGGTGGTCACCACTTCGCAACGAGAACACTCACGTTCTTCGTGCCAAAGTAGAAAATCTGCTGGTGAAGGGAGCTATAGAAATCGTTCCCCCAGCACACCGCGCGCGGCACGTTTTACAGCCGTTACTTTCTATTTCCCAGGAAGGATGGCGGGCTGCACCCCATCCTCGATTTAAGACATCTGAACCATGCCCTCATGAGATGGTGCTTCAGAATGATCACATTGAAACAAATCCTCTCACAAATACGCTCAGGGGATTGGTTATTTTCGCTGGATCTGTAAGATGCTTACTTTCACATCCAGATAGCCCCCCGTCACAGGCCGTTCTTGAGATTTGCCTTTGAGGGTGGGGCTTACTAATACAAGGTCCTCCCCTTTGAGCTGTCTCTGGCACCTTGAACGTTTAGAAAGTGCATGGATACGGCTCTCTCCCCTCTCAGGCAGAAGGGAATCCACATTCTCAATTACCTCGATGACTGGCTAGTTCTAGCTCAGTCAGAGGGGGAGGCATTGGGTTACAGAACTTTGCTCCTCAGCCATCTGGAATGCCAGGGGCTCAGGGTGAATTTTGCCAAGAGTTTGCTGTCCCCCAGCCAATGTATATTGTTTCTGGGAACAGTATTAGACTCAGTTATGATGAGGGCAACGATAGTGAAGGAGCACGCCGCGGCTCTACAGCACCTCGTGGCCTCTTTCAAAATAGGTGTTTCTCGCCCCTAAAACATTCCAGAAGTTGCTGGGCCTTATGGCAACAGCATCGCCGGTGCTGGAGCTCGGGCTGCTACGTATGAGCCCCCTCCAATATTGGCTGAAACCACATGTTCCACCTCATGCGTGGTGTCACGGACGCCTGAATATCAAGGTGAATCAGGACTGCATTTCGGCCCTGACCCCTTGGAGGAACATGCAATGGATGGAACGGGGTGCCCCGCTTGGTATGGTTTGCAGAAGGAAAGTGTTCCCCACAGACGCGTCTAACAAAGGTTGGGGCGCGCTGTGCGAAGGCCAATGGTCGAAAGAAGAGAGCAGGCTTCACTTCAACTGCCTTGAGATGATTGCAGTTCAACGAGCCTGCCAGAGCTTCCTGTCAGACCTAAAGAGCCACCACGTGCTAGTCAGATCACTGATTCCCCTAGTAATCAGGCGGGTCAGGGACCAGAGATGCAAGGTTCTTCTTGTAGCCCCACTCTGGGAAAATCAGCACTGGATAGCCGACCTGTCACAGATGCTGACTGCGGCCCCATGGCCCGTTCCTCTGTGATGGGATCTCCTTTCTCAGGCGGACGGAACGATTTGGCATCCGCACCAAGAGATGTGGTCTCTGCACCTTTGGTCGCTCGACGGGAACCCACGGGACTAAACATAATTTCACAGGCTAGAGCTCCGTCTCCGAACCAATGGCGGTGCAGTTTTCACTGATTTTCTGTGAATTAAATTGCAATGAAAAATGTTTCACCATGAGACTAGTAATGAGTGCAAACAAAGTACATGGGGTCCATTTTGATTTCATGCTGACTTTATGGCCTGTTCACACCAAGATCTATAGCTATAAAGACAAACAAAATGATAACTATATTAATTACCCACATGGGCACTAACATTGCCTTAAGCCCTATTCGGACGGGACTAGTTTTACAGGGGGTCGTTAGAGAAATCTGCGTTTTACAGACGTACCTGGTGATTTTAATCCCGTCAGAATCTGCCAAGTCTGTGTTTTTCTCACACAACCTCTGTGATAATTCCAGAGCAAATTACCTACCGTTTTTCAGCAAACTCAGTGATCCTCTGAGAAAACTAATCCCGTCCGAATGCGAATGTCTGTGATTGCCGGTGATATTTTATTTCACAACGCGTTTCCTTGTGTGTTTTGGCCAACGTGAATTACCGTAGATGCTCTTACGCGCGCATGTTTCATATATTTGCTTAGCGGCAAATAAATAATAATAAAAAAATAATACAAATAATAAAATCAAGAGCAAGATCGCGTGAACTGTTAATACCGGCTATTGTAATATCAGCATCAGGTAAGATTACTCAGGTTCATTTATCTACTCAGTTACATAATGTTTTAATTACATTTAATAAAAAAAAGAAAAGAAAAGAAAAACAAGTTAAACTAAAGGAACCACACATTAACATGGTTTTGCTATACTAGCCATTTAGTATTTATTGTGTAATAATACTAAGGCAATCATTCTAAATGAATTAAATGCACGCATTCAGAGCGCGTGATCTCTGTGACGCCCAGATGCACAAATCAGACCCTCCCACCTCTGTAATAAACACGGAGATACTAGTCCCGTCCGAATTGGTACATGAAAATCACAGACGTCAGGTGGTAAGAATCGAAACTCAAACGTAGTTTAGAAAACTAGTCCTGTCCGAATAGTGCTTTAGTTGCAGTTACATTGTCAGATAATTCTCAAACTCTTTAAAGTTGGAAGGATTTTGATTGGCTGTCAGTGTTTCTTATAGTTTGTCTGATGGCAAAAAAAAAAAAAAAAATAAATAAATAAAGCATTCTGAAAGTGCCTCCAACAATATTATTCTCTGTGTTGTTTTTATAGGAAGCTTTATAGATATGGACATTCCCTCATATAAATAGAATGATTATTAAAACTTCTTGGTAATAGTTCTTTGTGTGAACAGCCCTTGAGAAAATTGCAAATCCGTTCATTGCCATAGCGGTTACACACGTCAACCTTCAACTATTCAGATACCCTGGTTCTAATTGTAACACATGAAAAACAAAGCCAAACGTTCATTATGTTTATGGACCATCTGGTTAACAAGGGGTTGAGACAGACTATGTCCAAATCCTGGAGCATCAAGTCACATCCAGTTCAGATGTTTTGCATAACATCTGACTTGAAGACATTTTTGAAAGCAGCATAGCTGTATTATTCCCTGTCTATAATATCCTACAATACATTTGAACACATTCTTTGCAGTCAAAGCTGGGCTTGGGTAAAAAAATACAAGAAAAAAGGTTAATATAGAGTGCAAATGAAAACGGTTTAAATGAGTCACTGATACTTATACCAATGCCAATACCAAATGTTTGGTGCCAATTATAGATCATTACAAAAGGTTTGTGGAATTATGCAATTGTGCAATTAAAAATGTTATCACAATAGCCTCCTTATGGCTGTTATCAGAACATTTTGTTCTAGAAAGAATTGTTACAAAGAGCCTAAAGCAGGGGTCTAATCATGCCAACTGTACCCCCAGCAGACAGATGTTAAGTGTTTAACTCAGGGGCAAAAAGGGTGTGTGACCACAGGAAGTGATCATTCCTGGTTCTAGAAATCTGCCTTTCTGCAGAGTTTACTTACAACTCTAAACAAATATCTTATGGTCTTGCTTAAAATTTGTGGGCAGATGTTAGAGTGGTTAAGACTAAACAGCAAGAATGTACATTTCCAGGATCAAGATGGAGCCCCTCTGACAATAGGTAGAATTTATTGGTGGTGGATTTGTGGTAAAAATTTATTTTTAGATCGCAAAGATGTGAAACTCGTGATTGATATGATGACGCTGCAAGTGACAAAATTACATGGTAAAATAATTTTAGTATCATGAGGACAAACATTTATATATAGAAAATGATGCAAACATTTAATTATTCCCCTAATGAAAAATAACCATGGTTAATTTACGTAAGTGCTAGTAAGAAATATTTCAATATAAAATTGGATGGCCCTTAAAAAAGTTACTTTTGAACACTTTAGAAACAACTCTTAGTGCCCTGAGCACAAAAGTAAGGTTATTCTTTGTTCTTGACTTGGTCTGCCACGATTATAAAAATGAAAGGAGAATTTGGACATTTGTAATACAAATATCCATATCATTGATTATCTGTTCGTTAAAAAAGGTCAGTGTACCTTAATCTCCATAAAATCTGTTCTAGCCCCTGGAATTACATAATTATCTTCTTCCACAAAGTCTTATTGTGAAAGAATTAGGCATGTGTGTTTGTCCGTGTGCATGTGTGGGGGGGGGGGGGGGTAAAGACATTAAATATGAATGGAACTGAATATGCAGTCTGCATCAAAACAGTTAGGTAGTGTGGACACATTTGAAAGTGTCATTGAGAATGAGAAATGCTTTGTCTTATATTGAGAGTTTCATGTAGTTGCACTTATTTACTATTGGCATGGATTTAACACTTGAGTTGATAAAGGACTTATGCAAATCCAATTTACTGCAGAATGTTTTACGATTTTAATGATGCATGTTCCCTATCCTGCAGCTTGGTTGTGGAGTATACAGCAGACTACTACTGCAATCTGACATAAGGGCGTCCACACCACAGGAACCTTTTCATAGTACCAGAACTAATTGTGGAACTAACCACTTTTTTCACACCGCAGGAACTGGGTGCGATTTTAGTACCGGACAACCTTTTTCAAGAACCAAATTAGCTAATGATGAACAGCGATAAATATACGGATGCTGAAGTGCAGGCACTTATAGCAATGTAGCACTGCCAGTTGTCGTTGGAGATTCGTAATCCTCCTTTCCGTTCTTTCAATCGATTTACGTATACATATTACGTACTGGGAAATAGTTCGCGCAAAATCATCACAGTATTTTGGTACTGTACATTTACTTCTGGGACTAAAGCGGTATGAAAGGCCCTATAGTTTACTGGAACTTTACAATTCAACTTCAGCAATACTTCAACATTACAATTCAACAATGCTGGAACTTTACAACTTTACAACTGTGATTCAGATACCTGAATCGACTCTTTCATATGACGGCATGTGCTTGACTATACCATTTGACTGTTTATGTAGTTTTTGAACTATTTTTTAGTAGTTTTTGCAGAATTGCTCTGCCATGTTCAATGAAAAATGGTCATAGTGACATTGTTTATTAATAAAATTCAGTTTATCGGCTGCTTTTCTCTTGCAATAAGAGCACAGTGTTTACCACACATGCCAAATACTGCTTAGCTTTGTAAACAAAGTTTTTGTGCTGAAACAACGAATGCAAAATTGGCAAAACTTTAGTGAAATCGCCCCTGAATGCGCAAAAAGAACAAAACGGATCGGAAAGCGGATCTGCTGAATTAGATTGCGTTTCGCTTAAGGGAAGGGAAGTTCACCCCAAATAAAACATTAAATTAATTTTATTCTTTTATGAGGAAAATAAAAAGGTGACTGTTTCCCTTCAGATTCCGTCTCTGGAGTGACAACCCTGTGGGTCAAAGGAATAATCCAGAAATCCACTCTACATCGACTAAAAGCCAGGCCCTGCTCTCCTGTGGTGCTGTACGTGTCTGAGTTCACTGCGGGGCTACTGTTACCCCGCCTCTTAGCCTGCAGTGACGGTGGAGCAGGGGCTTGTACTTGTGAGGTCACTCCAGAGTGTTTTCAGATGCTGCCCAGACATGCTCTAAACTCCACGTGCTCCAGGCGCAGAAATGTAGCACCCTCTGCGTGAGGAACGCCACAAAGTTACAAGTACAGACAGTGGAGGGCTAGTGTATCCATCACTGAGGCTGAGGCTTAAAAGCAACAGAAATAAGCTGTTTCCTCTATTCTCAAAGCAAGTTCATTTCAAGATTTTCCATGTCCAGTGTCCATTAACTCCTTAAAGGGATATTTCACCCAAAAATAAGGGAGAGTAAACACTGGCAGAATTTATGTTTCAAACGTGTATTACCTGTTTTCTTCAATATTGTAAAATGTTTTTGTCAATACAATTAAAGTAAACTTTAATTTGGATTACTATTATTATTATTGTTGTTATTTTATCTACGTATCTTTTAGAAATTACTAATACATTTAGTTACTTCAACAAATAATTCAGTACACTGTAAATAGGGTCCAAAACAACATTGGACCCCACACATTTTTCACTGTAAAAAATATACCTTATCTCTTTTGAATCACAAAAACTTGAATTTTTAGCTTAAAGCAAGTGCATGTCTTTGGGTAGTTTTATTGTGAAGTCAAAAATGGGGCTTTAGCACACTTCCAAATCAAAAAATGATGACTGGTCCCTCAAATTGCACAACTGATGTAAAACAATTTATGACAGATATTTTGTGTTCTTAGATGAGAGACAGTCTGTAACATTGCCATGTTTAAAGCAATCATCGGATGCTAAATATAAAACAATTGGAGCACGAACTTCAACATCTGGCCATTTCAATCATCTGAATATGATTCAATCATCTGAATGTGAATGTGACCCTTTAAAGGCGCCATCGGATGCTACATGCACTTTTACAAATGTGTGTTGGCAGAGCGTTGGCACCCTATAATGATAAAAATCCACCGAGTGTTTTTTTTTTTTTTTTATCTACTAAAATCTTTACCCTTCTGTGTGACGTCACACAGACATGCTCTTCCCATTATAGTTTGACAGTAGCGTTTTTAGCAAGGACGGGACTGGCGTTTTACCTTAGACCCGCCCTGAGTGAGTGTCATCAGTCCGCCATTGTTTCACAGCCGGAGCAGATGTAGACAAGAAAGGCTCCTAAGTGATTGAGGTGTTCTGTTGTTGGATGTTTTAATGAACATAGCAGTAGTACTCCTGACATCTGAGCCCAGGGTTGCCAGGTTTCCACAAGAAAACCCACCCCAATCCCTACTCAAAACAAGCCCAAAACTAGCCCAACAGTGTTAAAACAGTGTTAAAGTAGCCCAAATTAAAGAGCTGCTGAAGACAGTAGATTGTGTTAGTAGAGTACATGTGTCAGTAGATGTGTTTTCAGCAGCTCAGACAATGTTGTCAAATTGGGGGTGCATTACCTTCAAAAACAAAGCTGGATTAGCTTTGTTTTTGAAGGGAATGCACCCCGATCTACCTAAATGTGTCTCTGTACGCGCAAATCATTCGTGATCCAGCTTCATCTCCAGAAGAAGTGAGTGTAAATGAATCTTTGCAAATCACCTTTCTAAATAATGTGCTAATTAGCAAGTTTCTCTGAGAATGGCTCGGAAGAAAGGGGAGGGGTCAGCAGAGCTCATTAACATTTAAAGGAAAATACAACAAAACGGCTTGCCCTGAAAAGAGCTGTTTTAACAGAGTGAAAAGGTGTTTTCTAAACTACCAGTGAGAAGTTTTAACCAAACTATGTTACAGACTTTTCATTAAGACCCTAAATGATCATATCAACTTGGAAAACGGGCATTCGATGACTCCTTTAAGAACCTAAGCTGAACTGCGTTTGGATAAAGCATCACTTTTCAACCCATCTCTACCACATTCAAACCACCAAAGGGCATGAGAATTCTTTCAATTTCATCCAAGATATAAACACATGAATAATATCTATGTCGATCTCTAATTCATGGATAACTGCCATGGCTGAATAGCTGTTTTTAAGGGCGATTTGTGAGGAGAACTGTTTGATGGTGTAGAATAGTAACTAAAACTTAAGTCTTCCCTCTGTGATTTTATTTGGTAACACAATGTACAGCACACATGTGCAGTGTTTTTTGGGATGTCACAGGAAGCCTTCTTTCAATAGTCTAAACCATGCCAGTCAGCACTCAAGCATGCACAGAATCCCGGTAGGAAGGACCTCTGGTGGACATCCAATAAAAAAGCAGTTCTTACATCCAATAGCAAGTTGCTAAATCGCCTTTCAACACTGCAGTTAAGACAGCATACCACTGATCTGAAACATTACTATACTGAAGTTTCTACTTAACACAGTGTTCTGTTTGTACATGAGCCATGAATGTCCATGATAAAGGCAAATATATATATACAAGTCCTTAGAAATGCATTCTTTGTATTCATATTAGTTTCAATAAATTGACATTTTCAATGAAATTTTAGATATGTCTAAAAATGCAATGTCATGTAACCATCATATAAAAAATACATATTTTTCTTCACTACATGCTAGTATTATCTTCATCATTATTTTAAGAAAAGCTTTTTGTGCAAATATCTTGATAATAAAATATATTCATAAACTAATTTATAATAAGCTAATTTATTTGAGGTGTCACATAACATGATATTTTACAACCTGAACTGACCCTAAAAAGGTCAAATTATGCAATATTTAAAAAGTGTTTGACTATATATACTTTGTGAGGACATCCACAATGCAGTCTCTTTTTCCATACCCTAATCCTACCCAACAGAACGAAGTGCCTCACCCAAACCCTTACCCTAAACCTAACCTTTCCTCAGTTATAACCTGATCCCTAAAACCAAGTCTTGACCCTCAGGCAGGCCTTTAAATAGGTCTGGGAATTGATTCCAAAAATAAGAAATTCCTCTATTTCGAGGCGATTCAGGGGTTTTGAGCTCTGCACAACAGAATAGATGATGGCGTGACTGAGGTTCTTGATCTTATTCCCATCTAAAAGAATCTTTAAAAAAAAGAAAAAAAAATGTATATCAGACAATGTTCATTCTAAAAGAAAAAGCAGAGAGCGCATCTGATTGACTGATTTTTCTGGATATTTTGTTTCAGTGTACAGTGTCCCTGCTGAACTGTGGGCTATGACTAATTTCACAGGCAAAGCAGACAAAATTACAATTTATGTATCATAATTTTTTTTTACAAATAAAGCTTTTTATTATGAGAATGATACTTTCTATGACCTATATCCTGCAGTCATGATGAGATTAGGTTCTTTCAATCTAAAAAAAAGAATCACTGAAAAAGAATTGAAAACAACAGTGAGGAATTGATTCTTGGAATTTAATCCCGTCGATTCCTGAACCATGAATTGGAATTGAACTCTATTCCAAAAGTGTCTGAATTTAACAGCCCTAACTTTATATACGTGTGTGTACTGTGTATATTTATTATGTAAAGTGCAGGCGTGCAGCCGTTTTCCTGGGCCAAGACTCTTTTAAAATGTACTGTGGCAAAGTGGAAAACTGTTCTCTGGTCAGACGAATCAAAATTTGAAGTTCTTTTTGGAAAACTGGGACGCCATGTCATCTGGACTAAAGAGGACAAGGACAACCCAAGTTGTTATCAGCGCTCAGTTCAGAAGACTGCATCTCTGATGGTATTGGGTTGCATGAGTGCGTGTGGAAAGGCACCATCAATGCTGAAAGGTATATCCAAGTTCTAGAACAACATATGCTCCCATCCAGATGTCATCTCTTTCAGGGAAGACCTTGCATTTTCCAACATGACAATGCCAGACCACATACTACATCAATTACAACATTAAGGCTGCATAGAAGAAGGATCCGGGTACTGAAATGGCCAGCCTGCAGTCCAGATCTTTCACCCATAGAAAACATTTGGCGCATCATAAAGAGGAAGATGTGACAAAGAAAACCTAAGACAGTTGAGCAGCTAGAAGCCTGTATTAGACAAGAATGGGACAACATTCCTATTCCTAAACTTGAGCAACTTGTCTCCTCAGTCCCCAGACATTTGCAGACTGTTATAAACACAGTGGTAAACATGGCCTTGTACCAACTTTTTTGAGATGTGTTGATGCCATGAACTTATTTTGTCCTTAAAATATAATTTTTTCTCAGTTTAAACATTTGATATGTCATCTATGTTGTATTCTGGATAAAATATTGAAATTCACGATTTCTGTGCGCTCACTGTACGGTCCGATCGTCGAGTTGCGATTTGACTGCTCACACTATACGTGAGGAATCAACCGAATCAACACGTAGGATGCCTCAGAACCCGGATGTTTGTGGCTGTTTCAGAATAAACATGCTTTCCCGGGATAAACGCACTGCTTTGGTGATATGCGCAAAGCACAATTATATGTGCTGAAACATCCAAAAAAAAAAAAAGGCGTCGGAGTATCTAGACGCGCAGGTGGCTGGGAAGACATGGCCAATATGGTCAATCCATTTTGCAACGCGAACTGGAGGTAAGCAGGCGTTTTTTCCCCTCTTTTATTTTTATTTTTCTTTGCCATAACTCCACAAGTTATCCCTCCATCACTTCAGTCCACGCTGTGTCAGGTGTCACCATGGTTTCACGCACGTGCAGTGAGGGAAACGCGGAAAATCGGTTCGTAGCCCTGCTTCAATAGTGCGATACCTCATGAGATGCGACCAAAATTTCTGACATGTCAGAAAGCCATCCTACCAACCGATTGCTGGTCGGGAGAGGCTTATCGCCTCTCGTTTCCCCTTGTACACTGCACGAACACTGCACGACAAACGACGCACGAAAATGCTGAAATTCGGCACGACCCGAAGAAGAGTCGCACGAATCAGAATTCGGCTCAAAATCGGATGAAAATAGCACAGTGTATGCCCGGCCTTAAGCTCCAACCCTGATCAAAGTCACCGGCCTGTGATTTTCTAATGTTCCCAAAGACATTGATTGGCATTGATTAGCATGCTCAGGTGTGTTTTTTATTAGGGTTAGATCTAAACTCTGCAGGAAACAGATTTGAGGATCCCTGGTATATATTTTTTAAATATTAACATAGATTTACATGTTATGTTAAATTTATTTTTAAATATATGCATGTATTTGTGTGTTTTTTTCTCTCTCTCTCTCTCTTTATATATATATATATATATATATATATATATATATATATATATATATATATATATATATATACACACACACACACACACACACACACACACACACACTCACCAGCCACTTTATTACGTATACCTGTTCAATTGCTTGGTAACACAAATTGCTAATCAGCCAATCACATGGCAGCATCTCAATCCATGTAGGAATCTAGATGTGGTGAAGACGACTTGCTAAAGTTCAAAATGAGCATCAGAATGGGGAAGAAAGAGGATTTAAGTGACTTTGAACGTGGAATGGTTTTTGGGGCCAGACGCGTTGATCTGAGTATTTCAAAAACTGCTGATCTACTGGGATTTTCACGCACAACCATCTGTAGGGTTTACAGAGAATGGTCCGAAAAAGAAAAAATATCCAGTGAGCGGCAGTTGTGTGGACGAAAATGCCTTGTTGATGACAGAGGACAGAGGAGAATAGGTTAAATATGCTAGAAAGGCAACATTAACTCAAATAATCACTCGTTACAGCCAAGGTATGTAGAATACCATCTCTGAACGCACAACACGTCGCAGCCCTGAAGCAGATGGGATACAGCAGCAGAAGACCACACTGAGTACCACTCCTGTCAGCTAAGAACAGGAATCTTTATATATATTGAACTACATTTTATATATATATATATATATATTTAAAAAAAAATTACCATCATATCATTAACCCACATTACACTGGATAAACACCATGCAGTGATGCTTTATATAAGACAGCAAATAACTTACCAGGCCATTGCAATTGCTGAGAGCCACTGATGTATCCTGCACATTGGTAACGTAACCCACATATAAACAGTCACTGGGCAACAAGGGCTCAGAGTGCATTTGGTTATCGTCCTCAAGCCACTCCACTTTGGCTCCAGGGGCCACTAGCCTGGAATTTAGCCTGAGGCGAAGGTGAAACTCCTGTCCAAAAACAGTGACATTATAAAAGAGTGTCTCCTTGTGCCTCAGGTGGTCCTGCTCTGAGTTTGTCTCCTCATTGGTCTCTCCATGCTGGTTGGCCTGCCTCCTCCTGCGCCGGTGGGACCCCTGCCCACTCAACCGGCTGGCAGAGACGGCGTGGGAGAGAAAGCGTCCGTCTGCATCCACGCTCATCGGCCTCACTAGCCCGTACTCCCTCAAGACATGCTGCAGGGAATCTGCAGGGGCATACATACAGTTACACACATTCAAATGTGCACGCGCACACATGCAAACACAAAGTCAACAGATTTCACAGTGCACAACATAAGCTTCCAGAATCGGTCAAAACTCCACCAATCTCTAAATCAACTACAAGGCTTGCAATGTGCAGACAGTACAGCTGTCTAAACACAGCCGATATTTAAAATGACAGCTTTAAAAAGTTAATGATGTAAAGGCATTTCTTATTAAAAGGAAAATCTATAGAAACATTGCATTGAACAGATGGGGGTAAGTTGTGTCAACTTTTGCTTAAATTGTCCTCTAGGCAAGGAGAAATAAGAGGTGCAAAACTAATATATTTGGCTATATTTCACAATATTTTCTATCACCTTTATCATACGGACAGAACATTTGTATTCATTTATTTTTTTAAAGGGGGTGATACAAGCTGCCCCTTGTCATGTCAACAGGCAAGTTAGGTAAATGCCTGATCAATCTGAATTGCAATGAAAACATTAAAAGTGAAACATTAGTTATTTAAGATAATAATAATAATTACAGAGTCACATTTTGATTGTTCTAAGACAATCATTAATCAGACAATAATTAAAATACATTTAAAATGACTTACATTTAATAAATTCTTGTTAGAGAGAAAAAAAAACACTATCTATATGGTCACAGGACAAGAACTGTAAATTGTATTTTTAGATTAAGACATATCTTACCCTATTCTCCCAGACAATGTGTCATGCATTCCTAACATGCTGATGAGAGAAGCAGAAACACATTTGGCTGCTCTGTTTGTGCATCCTATGTGTCCTTCACTTCATCAGGAAAGAGCAGCTTACAGTGAAGTCAACACTATGATTGGTCTTTTCTAATTTGACAGTAAATAAATAATGTGAATGGTTCTTCTGTATAATTTACTCTCCTGTGTACTCATCATGACATTAATGTCGGCATTTTGCGACAGTTATTTCAAGCAGGAGGCACAAGCTCCATCAGCTGTTTTACATTATTGACAGGTCGCGTGGATTCTGCGCTTCCTTTGAGTTTCACAATCAACGCTAAATTCGTAAATATAATATAATGTAGCTTCTGTATATACTGTATCATGACGTTCTTTTTACTGTGACAAAAGTTAGAGATCTTTCAGTTTAGATGCCATGAAAACTTCCACACACTCAGTTTCAGAGAAAACGTCGCTGACAATAAAATGATTTTTCTCTCAAAACTCATGCATCTCTATGAAAGTACAAGTTGATGAAACCGAGAAACTGAGTTGCTGCTTCATAACGCTGAAGATTCTCCTGCATCTCCTGCATAAAGTAACCGTGATCAGAACTGACAATAACAACATCTCCACGTACCTATACTGTTGGCGATGTAAAGAGTATTCGCGTGCTGAAAGTGAAGGAAAATAATGAAGAATGCACATCCAGGAGTAACATCCATGGCAGGTCCGCGGAGAGGGGAGAGCGCACGGGCGAAAGGCGGACTTTGAGATCTCAGATAAGCGATCCAGCAGCGAACCCTGCCCCCTCTTTCCCCCCTCCCCTTCCTGACTGACTGCAAAGTGCACTGGGGAAGATGTGTCCCTGTCCAGCCCCCTCTCCTCCTCTATAGTCCACAGTAAGCGCAAATGCAGATCATCTCATGACAACAGAGACCACCAGCGTAATAGTTCTTACCATCAACACAAAAAGTGAACACCAGTCTTAAGGTTCCTGTGATGCACTCCTATATAAAAAGTGCTAAACTCACTCTTCAGAGTCAGAATCAAGGAAATGTATTTATTTTATTTTTTTTTTCGTTTTTTTTTTTATTTTTTTATTATTCTCTAGAAAGTTTAATAAGTTCTATAGACGCATGTAATGCAACATGTAGGCCTAATACACAGTAGAAATACGAGTTGAAGAACATATAAGGGGGGGGGGGCGTTTTTTCTCTAAAATATAAACACAAAGAAATGAATGTCTGTATACTCATACTAGAAGGCATCCATATCAGTCTACAAGATTTCAGAACAGCCCGGCGTTTCTAATCTACAGGTGAGGGTCGCCCCCTCACGGGCACCACCATGTTTACATCACATGACCAGTCATGCAACATAATTGACAGAAAATACTTTAAATAATCATAAAAATAGTAATACTATTACTACTGCCACTACTACTACAACTAATAATAATATTATACATATGCATTTAAATGTAGCTTACATAAAGGCATAAACAAACCATACCGATAACGTTTCATATTGACCATTTTACGGCGACAGAAACGGGCTGTATATGAAGAGTTCGTTTGCAAAATCCGATAACTCCATTATTATTAATTTTTTTTCACTTTCAAAAATTATGTTTTTTCATTGTGCATTCCAATTCATCTCAGTCAAAATGCAGTTGGGTTATTCTGATTAGGTTAAAAAAATAACATAAATAACCTATACATATAGCCTAAATTTACAGTGCCATAAAAAGTTTTTTTATTTTTTATTTTTTATTACTTGTCACACTTAAAAGATTCAGATCATCACATAAATCTTAATATTACACAAAGATAATGCAAGTAAATAAAATGCAGTTATTAAATGATGATTTCATATGGGAAAAAAGCTGTCCAAACCTACCTGGCCCTATGTGAAAAATGAATTAACCCCTCCTGTTAAATCATGAAAGAACTGTGATTAACCCCACTATTTTAGAAATGTTAAATTCAAATTAAATTTCACTAGCCACACTCAGGCCTGATTACTGCCAGAACTGTTGAATCAAGAAATCACTTAAATAGAACCTGTCTGTCAAAGTGAAGCATGCTTAAAGAGCAGAACATCATGCCGCGATCTCAAGAAATTCAAGAATAGGTGAAAAACAAAATAGTTTACATGTATCAGTCTGGAAAGGGTAATAAAGGTTTTTAAGGTTTTGGGACTCCAGCAAACCAGGGTCAGAGCCATTATCCACAAATGGAGAAAACTTGGAACAGTGGTGAACCTTCCCAGGAGTGGCCGGCCTACCAAAATTACTCCAAGAGCACAACAAAGACTAATCCAGGAGGTCATAAAAGAACCCAGAACAACATCTGAAGAAGTGCAGGCCTCACTTGCCTCAGTTAAGGTCAGTGTTCATGATTCAACAGTAAGAAAGAGACAGGGCACAAAAGAAATCCATGGGAGAGTTCCAAGGCAAAAGAAAAGCCACTGTTGACCAAAAAGAACACAAAGGCTTGACTTGCATTTGCCAAAATATATTTTGATTATCTCCAAGACTTTTGGGCAAATATTCTGTGGACTGATAAAACAAAAGTTTAACTTTTTGGAAGGTTTGTGCCCGTTACATTTGGTGTAAAACCAACACAGCATTTCATAAAGAACATCATACCAACAGTCAAACATGGTGGTAGTAGTGTAATGGTTTGGGGCTGCTTTCCAGCTTCAGGACCTGGATGACTTAATTGATGGAACCATGAATTCTGCAGAAAATCCTGAAGGAGAACGTCCGGCTGTCAGTTTGTGATCTCAAGCTCAAGCTCACTGGGGTTATGCAGCAGAACAATGATCTCAAACACACCAGCAAGTCCATCTCTGAATGGCTCAAGAAAAAAAAAAAAAGGTTTTGGACTGCCCAAGTCAAAGACCGGACATAATACAATTGAGATGCTGTGGCATGACCTTAAACAGTCCTCTCATGCTTGAAAACCCTCCAATGTGGCTTAATTAAAACAATTCCGCAAAGACGAGTGGGCCAAATTTATCCACATCGAACGTGAAAAACTCATTGCCAGTTATCGAAAATGCTTTATTGCATTTTTTGCTGCAAAGGGTGGCTCAACCAGTTATTAGATTTAGGGGGCAATTACTTTTTCATGTAGGGTCAGGTAGGTTTGGACCGCTTTTTTCCCCTCAATAAATGAACTTGTTAATTTGAAACTGCATTTTATATTCACTTGGGCTATCTTTGTGTAATATTAACATTTGTTTGATCTGAATCATTCAAGTGTGACAAATGCAAAAAGAATATATATATATTGGGAAGGGAAGTGGGTGGAGATATATATGTATATTAGGGCTTTCAGTCGATTAAAATGATTCACCTAATTACAGTGTACTGTAAATTAAATCGCAAACTAAATTTGGCTATAGACATAACAGTAGACTTTTGACTTTTAGGGCATAACTTCATTTATGGAGTTGTTGCCCTGCATTATATTTGTCAACTGTGTGAAATATAAGATGACGTGCAGGTCTGGGGGACCCGGTGCATTAAAATATTTTAATCGCGTTATTTCTTCTTTTATAACTAATTAAGTACGCGTTAAACTGACAACCCTAATATATACAGAAACATGATTGAGATTCACAATTTTAAGAGATGTAGGAACTAAGAAAGCATTAATATAATTAAATATTTGAAAAGGGTAACAATGGCTACTTTACATGGCCGTAAATTAAGAAAAAGGCTTTTTGCTCGCCTAATTGTGTACATACAACATCTAATAGCAGGGCAACTGCCAAAACTAACCAGCCAAAGTCTAACCCATTGATTTTTTTTATCATTTCAGAAGTAAAATAAATAATATGTTAATTTCCTATTAATCAATTTCAGAATGAGAAGATGAGTAGCAATTCACACTTGTCATGGAAACGGTAGAATAAGATTCATTGAAAAATGGTATCTTGTAGAAATCATTCTTAATTTTCCCCTTTCTATTTCTTATAACTAAAAATCTGTCATAGTATTTTTTACATCATAGCCTACATAATATTCTTCTACAGCACCACACAGCCATTAGAGAAGACTCTTTCTGCTCTGTTATGAAATTAGTGGATTATTGAAATAAATCACCTGGTGAGTTTGGATGCTGGTTTCTTGGAACAAGAATATCTAATGCATCTCTGTGGCGCAGGAGGAAATGGATCATGTGCCATCTATCTGTCAGCACCTTTGCTTCTCCAATCCTCTCTGTCAGGTCAAGGCTCTGAAAGTACAATGACAGGCCTTCGGTGTATTTTAAAGAATGTTGTGCACTTATGATAGCATGCAGGGACCCATAGAGCTTTACACTATGGAGTACAAACAAGCTGACTTTAACATTGTTAACCATTTAAAATGTAATAGTGTAAATTGCTTTTTCAAAGTTTCAAAGTTTCAATTGTTTTCCTTAATAATACTCATTATTTACCTATTCCCATTTGTTTCTTTCATGGAAAAAAAAGGAGATACCTAGCAGAATGTTCACGCTGCACTAAAAGTGGTCTGCCAAGATTAAAAAAAAGGAAAAATCAAAACAAAAGTATATATATATATATATATATATATATATATATATATATATATATATATATATATATATATATATATATATATAAAACATCATAAAGAGTATAATGTTCTTCCAGTTTTGGTTGCCATTGACTTCCATTGTGAAAAAAAAAAATTCTGATGATTGAAGTCTGCATGAAGTAATCCTATATCAACATAAGGGATTACTTCATGCTATATATAAATAGTTCCTTAAAAAATATATATATATATTTTGTGTACGGAAAAGCATTTTCAATCACAAAAACAGCACACTAAGAAACTATAAGCTCAGTAAGCAAAAGTCAACTGTGGTTAACTTTATGACATAACTGCAGAGACCTGGGATTGTGGGATTTTAAGTGTAGAGCAGAAGACAGGGTTTTTGAGAGGGACAACACTAGGGGAGCTGGGACACCATCTATTTCTTATGCTACGCTGGCTGAGGTAAAGGATTGAGGTTGTCACTGTGGCTAAGGCAGACGATGGTTTAATCAAACCTCTACATTCCAACTCCATTGCTAAGCCAGATGGATCATGCTATCATGCTTTACACTAGGCAATAAACTTACAACATATTTTGTAGCTGGCATCCAAAACGTAAACTAGGTGCAGAGAGTATACATTTTAAGGATAACTGCATGTAAAAACTGAATAGTAACCCTTATTACAGCCAAAGAATATTTTAAGCTGTTAAAAGTGCAATTTATATTTATGGGGAAGGTCATATCCTGGAAAACGTTGAGAGCTTAGTCACTTGAACTTGTATGATAGGGTCAGATGAGGGAAGGCTACTTGAGTTTTAGTTCACTGAACTGAAAGAAGTTGCAAAAGAGTGAATGTGAAAGCAGATGGTCATGTATATTAATCCTTGTCTAAATAACACCCTCAGTGGCAATCTGCGATATTTTCTCAAAGCATTTTTATAATTGGAATGCCTATACGGATAACTAGCACAAATGAAATAAAATATATGCAAACATTCTCCTATATATATATCAAACCAAAATTTATTCAGACACCTTTAACATTTATCACATTATCACAGTTTATTCACTAAAGTTTAGAAAATGGTAATTAAATATTATATGAACTCAGAATTCATCTAGATAATATCAGATAACTTTGATAGAAAGGCACGTAATGAATTACATTGAATAGCTGTCAGCAGCCAGTTGTTAAATTTAAGTACACAATTAAATAATACCAATCTAGGTCAACAAATTACCAAGCAAATACTTCATTTTGTTCAGTCTGTGGTGTAAAAAGGTTGCATAAGCAATTAAGGAAAAAAACAAACGGTCATATGATGCGATTTCAATTTTTCATTTCTCTTTGGAGTGTTACAAGCTCTTGGTGCAAAAAGAATATCTGTAAAGTTGCAAAGACTAAAGTTTCAAATCAAAAGAGATATTCTTTATAAAAATTAAGAGTCAGCCACTCCTAAACAGCTCATTCTAATACACCCCCACATGTCTACATCATTATGTGGAAAGATTTACATAATGCCGGCCAAATGTTCACACAAAGAAAGAAGGCGTAACTTTTATTCTCGCTGTTGCCATTGCCGCCATGTCGTGGAGATGATGTGTGTTTTGTTGTGAAAGACGAACTACTTTGTTTGGCATATGCACTGGATAGCTGGCCAATCAGTGTACACCTCACTTTTCAGAACGATGAGCTTTGTTTCAGAAAGGCGGTGCATAGAGGAACGTACACAATAATGTACATTATGTGGAAAATAATGTGTCTTTTAAACCTTTAACTGCATAAACACATTGAATTACACTAAATACACAAAATAATGTTCTTTTTAGCAATGTCATATGACCCCTTTAAGAAAAACATGGTGTCTGAATTATTTATGGTCCAATTTATTTTGATTGTTTTAATAAATTTTACTGGTAGTAACATCTTCATATAAATTAACTATAGTGCCCTGCACCCACTAGTAAAAAAAAAAAAAAAAAGTCTGGTGTCTGAATAATTTTTGGTCTGAGTGACTGTATACATAAAGAATGTTCAGGCTGTTCTCTTCCATACAATGAAAATCTTCCTAGGTTTTTTAAATGTTAAAATTTGTAATAATAATAATAATAATTATTATTATTATTATTATTATTATTATTATTATTAATAATAAATGAATTTCCATTGTATTGAATAGAGCAGCATGAACATTCTTCTTAAAATAATAACATAAATCATATATTTATTATTAATATTTAATATATTTATTAATTATATCCATATAATTTTTAGATAAATAGTAGACTTTTTCTAAGTGAGAGTTTACATGTCACAAAAAATCATACTCAACACAAAACACTTTTAAATATACATTTTCATTTGTAATCACATTATTGTCAGTAGACAATAGACTAAGCATTCCTACCCATTTACTGCCCAGTGTGGACAAAAACATTGAGTCAGCAAACTTCATGTAATAGAGCCTGAAAGGAAAAACCAATAGATGCATACTGCAGCTAAACACAACCTTTAGATTCATAAACCAACAGATACATACTGCAGCTGGCTATACATACAACCTAAAGTCTAAACACGTCCAGCCATGAACCATCCAAAGTCCCTGAGATGCTTAAGTCACGTAACGACAGATGATATTATCACACACCACATGTGCAACAACATGTCCTAATGCATGTATCACACTATTTGAATTTCTCTCCAGTTCCGGTGCACCCGGCCAAGTCCACCATATGATTCACTCATGTTTATCCAGGAAGAGGAGGACACTTAAGCAAGCCGACAGAGATGCTGTCTTACTTTGCTTTTGGTTTTAATCAGAGACTGCATGCATAGGGCCCACAGCTGGCAGCTGTAAGCCCTAAAGGGACTTGTTACTGGTTAGCGGCTGTAAAACGGAGTTGGATCTATGTTGCCGTCACTGCTGGCTCTCAAACGAACCACGGCCGAGCCAGTATGTCCCGCCAGAGCGTGTGTTTCACATTTGTTCCTCTGCTCCCTCTCTCCCCTCTCCTCCTGAAACTCCTTCCGCACAACCTCATGCCACGTGACCTGCTGGGTTTAACGGCTGCTGCTGAGCAGACACATGGATAACATGAACATACACTTAAATGCATACAAGCGCAGAAATACAAGTACTGACAAGACAGTTCGTTCATAGTTCCCCCAAAAATGTAACTTCTGTCAAAATGTATTCACCCTCATGTCATCCTAAAGCTATTCTTCTGTGGAAAATAAAAGATGAGGTCATGAAGAATGTTAATGCCGCTCTCTTTCATAGATTAAAACTGGACAGTGCTTTTAAGATCAACTTTTTGGGGGCTTAATGATACAACTGTCCTGACATCATATAAAGAAAATCATTCATTATTATGTCATAATAAAGATAATAACTCAACAAAATTGCTCCACTTAGAATTATTTATAAAATATCATGTCTGTCAAAATCACTCGGAAAGTAAATAGCTTGAGTGATTTCCCCCCCCTAATATTATGTAAACAAGTATGTCCTACTTGTTTACTGCTTGAAAATCATGGTGTCAAAATGTGAGCACAAGAAGAAATAACACAGGAAATGTGTTCATAAATAATTCGATCTTCTTAAAAATCATTTGTGATATTTGCTTAAAAAAAAGAACTATTAGGTGAACTATTCCTTTAAAGAAACAATAAATCTGTTGAGTCCAATGAATATATTATGAACAACTGCTGAAAAGTAGGTCACACACACCAGTAACATTTTTTACACCTCAACACCATGCCTTTCAGTTGAAGCACAAACCCCTGTTTTGGTGGATAGACATTTGCATATGAAGAAAAAATACATCACCATGTATTTTCTTTCAACTCCCATGAGGGTTTTTAAACCTCACTAGTGTATTTTTCCATGGCAAACCTGTTTTGCTTTCACTTTGTTAAGGAGTCATGATTTTATACAGTGGCTCAACCCACAAGAAGACTTTATTGAAAGCTTTTGGTTGGAGACCTTCAAGAGTCAAGAGCAGTGTCTCTGAGCTGCTTGATTTATGAATGACATTTACAGGACCAGAAAGAAAACAGAAAGGACTAGTAAAGGGAGCAGCCTGGCACTGTTATGAAAGCTGCTATTCAGTTTTCCAAAGTAAACACACAAACTTCTACACACTTACAAACTGATAAGTCTATGTAGACACACATTTTTATTTATTAAAGGCATAGTCAGTATTTGTTTATGGTGCTGACAGCTCTCTTGGACACATACTGACACCTAGTGGTGTGGATGAAGCATCGCGCAAGCACAAACTTCATCCACTCACTTTTTGCAGACGGACATGATTCATTTGTTCTGTAAGCAAATGTGACCAATAAAGGGATTTACCAGAACAGTATTTGGCTGGTCATGTGATCTCAAAATGGCTGCCAACACGGGCGACCCTCTCTCTGTAAAACGACAACTCATATGACTGTTTATTTTTTTTTAAGGGGACATAACACAGTTTTGCCCAATCTCATATTAATCTTGAGTACCCATAGAGTAGTATTGAATCCATCTTTTCTCCAAAGAGTCTTTAGTTTTGTCATATATTATCATACTCTAAAGAGTCACGAGCAGTTTCAAGCTGACTGCCAACAAAACACTGAAATTCGATGCAGTTTTACTTACCGCCTGCCGTTCCAATTCATGACTGGGATCTTTTATCGCTAGAGCCACTCAATATTTCAGTATCAAACAATGTGAAAATCAGACATTGAAGTGGGCCTTGTTTATTTAACACTGAAATGACGTGAACAAAGAAACACACTTGCAAAACTCCGTTTCTTCATCCGCTGTTCATGTAACACTGGGTTCTGTGGGATGTTAAGGTTATCTTTCCCTTACAACCAAAAAACACACTTCTTTGGAATAGAGGTTGCACAAACTAGTCACTGGTCCTATAGAGGGCGCAACATGATATGAAATCTTTGAAGTCCATTTTTATGCTCTGTTTCCAGAGTTAAAATAACAAATAAATGCACACTCCTGAAGTGTGTATGTGTCTGTGTGCTAGAAACTGAATGGGAGAATGCACATTTTAAACAGTTTATTGTACAGGTAAGTTCATCTGTTTTTTATTGTAACGCACACTCATAGACTTTAGACAGCAGCTCATTCATCATGCACAGATTGCACGCACATAGTAGCGCGGCACAGAAATGTATTGTCAATACTGTTCTATGATTTCTCAATAATATAGCTTAGAAACTGAAAAGTGTGGTAGCATTTTGTTTAGTAACTAAAACCCACACCTTCACTATTCTGCCAGGTAGAATTCACACACGCAATCAATCTCTCACTAATGCATTCATATAAATGTAATCTCTACAGTGCTACTTTATCTGTATCTGATTTAGAACGAGCAGAAATCTGTGAGAAATGTAACAACCCAAAGACAAAGGAACTGATAAAAATTAGCTGTTATAGGAGCAAATGCCATGTGGGCAGTGCTGTTTCATATTCCATAGCTGTGCACAATGTGTTCAAATCTTAGATTAGGTTCAGGCTTATTTATTCATTAATGACATCATTGGCGACAAGTGGATGTCGAATTGAATTCAACCCCTACTTTGGAGACATTCTTCTCGAGTATGTTAAGTATATTTGGCACAGATTCCGTCATGCATCCAAATAATTTTTTTCATCTTTTGCCATGTTTAGCATTAGGATCCAACTCTTTAACAGTGTAACTCAGAATGCATGAAATAGCATTAGACGCCCCTTTAAGTGTAAACTTTTTAATGACAAAAAATAGTACACATTTAACAAGCAAAACAAACATGTCAATAAAATCTTAAGCCTGTTTTATCCGTGTCATCACTTTGTGAGATCACACGGCTGAGCTGACTATTAAGAACGGTGAGGAATTTTCAAGGAATGCATCTCACACATTAGTAAGTACATTATTCTCTCAAGCAGTGGAGACGAAGAGCCGGCTGCGCCTCGATAGTGATATCCCGAGTGGGTTCAGGTGAAGGTTATTCCTTTCTGCTGTTTAATGGAGGAAGATTGGGAGAGCTCCCTGCTGAAGCACATAATAAACCCACTGAGCAGCCGTATGCCAGATCAGCAGTGCACACTATGGTCCGGGAGGACCTCAAGGTCTTCTGGTTCTTCTCCTGCACTGACTTATACAGAACTGTGGAGCTTAAGCATGAGTGGGCTGTATGAGACATGCCTGTGACAGCAGCCAGCGGAATCTGCCTCGAAATTGGATCAGGAAGACTGTCACCGTGGTTACACACAGCGACACTGGCGCTCCTCATTAGAGGGTGTTTCATAGACAAGGTGTCTCCTGCAGGAAAAACGTCCTCCTCTAAATCGACTCTTTCAATGTGCACTCACAGCACAGAGGAAATAGGGAAGGATTCAGATTAGAAGACAACAGATTTGCACAATGATTATCAAAAATAAAGGGCTCTTTTCGTGAACATGTTACACTGAAAATGATTCACTCAGAAACTGCTAATAAGTTTCACAATGATTACAAAAAAACTGGCAAGCAAAACTAAACTGAAAGTGAAATTTAAAGTAAAAAGTTTAAAAAAGCATTTCCCTATAAAACATAATGCAATAGTCCAAATTTTAATCATTTAATCATCTTTGGGTGTAAAAATGTATTACTATAAGTAAAACAATGATTTACTTGGCATGAAAAAAAAGCTTAAACACATTTATAGAAAAATGTTTATCCGTTAAATATCTATAAGAATATCTGATGAATTGATATTCATTGTAGTAAAAAAAAATAAAGGTCCTACTTTATATTAAGTGGCCTTAAATATTATGTAAGCTACTTGCATCCAAAAAATAAAAAAAATAAATTGAGGTGGGATATGGGTAAGTCTAGGGACAGTTTTACATGTGGGTTAAGGTGTTAGGAATGGGTCAACAGTGCAGTTATAAATGTAATTACAGAAATTTATTAAATATGTAATTGCATGTGGGTATTATTTAAAACATAAGTACAATGTAAAAACATGTATATACACAATAAGTGCATTGTATCCAATTTTTTATTTAAATGTAAGTATATGGTAGTTAAGGCCACATAATATGTAATCCTGGTCCACAAAACCAGTCTTAAGTGTAAATTTAGCAAAATACATCATCTGAAAGCTGAATAAATAAGCTTTCCATTGATGTATGACTGTTTGGAATAGAGATACAACTATTTGAAAATCTGGAATCTGAGGGTGCAAAAAATTCTAAATACTGAGAAAATCTCCTTTAAAATTGCCCATATGAAGTTCTTAGCAATGCATATTACTAATCAAAAATTAAGTTTTGATATATTTACGGTAGGAAATTTTCAAAATATCTTCATGGAACATGATCTTTATTATATCCTAATAATTTTTGGCATAAAAGAAAAATCTATAATTTTGGTCCAGGGTCACATATAAAGTGTGACCAAAATGTTAATTATGAAATCATTTTAATGAACAATTTAATTTAATTCACATTTTACAACCGTTACGACATAATTCCCCCAAAATGTTAATTTCCCTAAAATTGAGAAACCCAGTTAATCAAGTTACTCTTATAAAAAGATAAAATAAATATCATTATCATATATTATACATTTTATTGTGATATTTCCTATGTAATTTCTTTTCATTATCATATAATGTATGTCTAGTTATAAAAATCTGTATTATAATAGTAATGTATTATTGGTGTTTACACCACCCAAACAACATGTCAGGTAAAATTACATGTTGATATCCATCATAAGTCCAATAATCTAAAATATAAAGTTTCTTCATACCCTATTCACTAAATGTGCCAAGGCTTACATCATTCTGAAACATGGTGAAAGCAATAGACTTGTAAAAACCCTTTCCTTTCCTTTATAACATCCCTATAATGTGAATATGAACTGAAAAACAGAGGTTAAATCCCTCTGTTTAACCAGAAGCAGTCTCTATTGCTGGCTCTCTCCACAATGTGCACCACATCTTCTGCTTTCAATTCCATGATCAAAGGCATTAAAACTTTGGACAGGAAAGAACTGGAATGGAACGGAGGGGAAATCTTCCAAAAAATGACTTAAAGAACTGAAATCCCCTGGTGTTTTAGGAACAGTTTGTTTTTGACTGCTCTTCCTGTCTGTAAATCTAGTGAGCCTCTCCACAAAGCTAAGCACCACAACAAATTGTGGTGAAATTAGAAATTAAAAGTCTTCACTGATGTACTAAATCACAGGACAGCTTGCTGATAGGTCCTTCAAACACACACAAAGTATAAAGAAACTGATCCTAATTTTAATATTTCTGGTTCACAGCTTTCAGGTTCTTGGTTTCATCAAATTGTCTTTCAAAGAGCTTATTCTAAAATTGGGCTTGACAACAACATGTTCCCCGTAAGCTCCCTAAAATCACCCACTCAGAATGTGTTTTCTTCCTTACTACTTTAATTATCTCCAAGAGAAGCTCTTTTTATGGTGACCTAATTAACTTCACCCTGATGGCGTGGACAATCAAGGGCCAAACTTTGCAAGCCTAATATATAAGCAGTAAAGCAAAACTCTCCACCTTTTATTTCTCCAGATGGACAAAAGCATGCAATACTGCTTAAGGATGTGTGTCCTAGACATCAAAGCTCCTGCAAATGCTCTGGACAAACATTTAGCTGGATTGAGAATATTACAAACATGTCGGCACATGCAAATATAAACTCTGCCTTTCCTCTTAAGAAAGTGTAATGAATTGAGGTTATGCACTGATTTTTCCATATTTAAAAATTTGAGCTCAAGCTAAAAAAATATATATATATATATATATATATATATTTTACAACCAAAGCACGTTCCCTCATGAGCAGATTCTGGTAAACAATAAGAAATTCCCGTCTGCTCAGTCATGTTCGCTGTGCCTTCTCACCTCACACTCCTCCCTGTTCTGTTAACTTCACTTCAGACTGCTGAGCTCAGCATTTCCCCACGGCTTCAGCATTGGCATCTACCTGGAACGGCTGTCAACCTGCATCTCCTCATCCTAACTGTACCTGCACCTCCGGCTGAGCCTCGCTCCCCCGCTAACAAACATCAGTGTCCTTGATGTCTTGTGGCAGAGCCAAACACCTCTCCCTGGCTCTAGATGCTGTAGTGTAGCTTCAGTCCTCAAAATCTCTCGTCTCAAAGCGTGGCATATACATCGACTCAATTTGAGATTCACTTAAATCACTCTTTGACATAGCACGGGTCCTTGTGCGCCTCAGATGGATGATGGGGAGAATTTGAAGTGACAAATATAAGGAAGCAACCCACAGAGTGACAAGGAATCAGTCGGGTTTGTTAGGTAAAGAGTGATGGGGGGGGGGGGGTTCTCTGCAAAATGAACTTTTCTGCTTTTAGCAAAAAGGTAAAGAAAGTGGGTTACACTGTGAGCAGAGCACAACTCAAGTGTAGACGATGCATTTGGGAGCTGTCAGCAGACATTTATGTCAAATCAACCTCACTGAGGTGACTGCAGTCAGGACCCATGTGTAAGCGCACTTCTCTTGGAGCACTGATATTTTTGCACTATCACTGAAAATAACAATATAAACAATATAATCGGTTACTGGGATACAAGACAATGATTTTCTCTGTGAGGAGTTTAACAAACAATGTAATCAAAATAAGAATCATGTGGCTTTTAATCCATCTCTTCTCTGTGAGCTTTAAAGCAACAGAGGTTCACTCAGAAAAATAAAAACTGCTGTTAACTCACCCTCAGGCCATCACTTTTTTAATTCATTAGAACAATCAAGCATATTTTTACTGAATTCATTGTCCATAGTGATTTATAAAATGCAAGTTTACTGCTACTGTCACTTTGAGAGTCAAAGACGCATATACAAGCATCACAAAATTAATGCTCGTGACTTCTGACGATATATTTAGGTCTTATGAAACTAAATGATTGGTCTGTGCAACAAACTGAGCAATATTTACAACATTATAATCCATAGCCACAGGCCAACTGTCCTGAATGCTTTCACAAGACTTCCTGTTGCATAATGACTTATCCACAGAGTAATCGTTTGGCTTCATAAGAGCTCAATATATCATCAGGAGCCACGGGTTTTAATTTTGTGGTGTCTGTAAACGCTGTTTTGACTCACCTACATCTTGGATGGCCTCTGGGTCACTATTCAGCCCTACAGTGATACCTCATTCAACTGCTCCAGACACATCAACACATTCACCATGGTCAACATTTAAAATGCTGTCATCACTCACTATAAAAACCAATCAGATTTCCAACATGCCACAATGTTGAGCAGCCTCCAGTTGTAAAAATAAACCACAACAATTTCAATTCAATTCCCACAGAAATGGAAGAATGTTGCCAAGTTGTTATTTTCTTTCATTAGAAGCTAAGAGCAATTTTCAAACTGTCTCTTATAATCAGTAAAATTCTGCTGATATCTGCTGATGTCTATTGTACATATAGATACATGCAGATACTGCAGACAGTCATACACGGGTGCACAGATGGCGCTAGGGACGGGGGGACATAACCCCCCCAGTTTCATAGTGACCCGATCCGTCCCCCTCACTATTAAAGAAGACATCGGTAAACAGAGGATTAATCAGAGTTTCCGATATGTACATTAGCCAAAGTAGTGGCGACCTGGTCCTCTGCTCCTTAACCGCACTAAGCGATTTTTGAAAAACGCTTTTTACCGCAGTGTCTGACTAAGTCCCAAAACATACTTATAGCCAATCAGTGGTAAGGGGGCATGCCTTTTAATGAAAGAGAGAAGAAAGCACTCAGTTTGAGTGCACCCCAGCAAACATGTATATGTGGGCCCCACATGGTTTACGCTAGGTCTACATGGGCACCAAGTGGGCATGGTCCCAAAATGGGCATCTTATCTGGGGCCCAATTGGTTTAACAAATGGGTTAGACATGGGAAAATACAATTAATCGCATATAGGCTGCCTACATTGTCCCAAGGTAGTACCCACGTAGGCAACCTCTATATGGGTTCAGAATGGGGTGTTTCCCCATTCCGAACCCATATAGAGGTTGCCTACGTGGGGCTTTCTTGGCCAAACCATACTGGCTCGACATGTGCAAACACAACCAGTCCCATATAGGCTTCCTCAACATACTCCTCCATGGCCTTCTGTTCGGGTATGGATAGGGGATAAATTTTCAGAACAGAAGGCCATGGAGGAGTATGGGGAGGAAGCCCTCAAACAAGGTTATATTGAACCATCAAACTCTACTGCCACCTCAAGCTTCTTTTTCATGGTGAAGAAGGACGGAGGCTTGCGGCCTAGCATAGATTATCGAGCACTCAATCAGATCACCATCAAGTTCCGGTACCCCCTTCCCCTCATCCCAGCTGCCCTAGAACAACTCCAAAGAGCCACCGTATTCACAAAATTAGATATCTGCAGTGCCTACAATCTCATCTGCATTCGTAAGGGAGATGAGTGGAAGACGGTATTTGTGACCACGACTGGCCATTACGAATACCGTGTCATGATGTACTGCCTTTTCAACGCCCCTTCCATCTTTCAAGACTTCATGCACACAGTGCTCCGGGAGTATCTCAACCGCTTTGTGATTGTGTATATTGATGACATCCTTATTTACTCCCGGAGCCTCTGCGAACACCACATGCATGTAAGATCCGTCCTCTCAAGACTCCCAACTCTGAATTCCACCTCTGTCCTGGGTTACATCATTAATGCAACTGTTATCCATATGGACGAGGGGAAGATTGAAGCTATCACCAACTGGCCATAACCCTCTACCATCAAAGAACTCCAACGCTTCCTAGGAGTCGCAAACTTCTACTGTTGATTCAACAAAGATTACAGTACCATCACCAACTCTATAATCAACCTCCTCTGTGACAAGCCCAAGTCTCTGTCCTGGACACCAGCTGCCACCGAAGCTTTCACTACTCTAAAACGGGCCTTTACTACCACTCCCCTCCTGGTACATCCAGACCCGGAACTCCCTTTCATAGTGGAAGTGGATGCCTCCACCACTGTAGTGGGAGCGGTTCTCTCCCAGCGGCAAGGCTCTCCTCCTCTATTTCATCTATGTGTCTTCTTCTCCAGAAAGCTCATCCCGGCGGAAAAAAATTATGACATCGGAAACCGAGAGTTACTGGACATTAAACTACTTACCTGTCATTGATTCCTCTCCTAGATCCCAGTGTCTCTCCAGTGTTTCTCCAGCATCTCTCCCGTGTGTCTCCAGCACTCCATCCTCCTGTGTGAACCTGTGTGTTCAACTTGTGCAACGTGACTGCTCCCCCTGGTCATCGCACCGACGGCTCTGGATTTCCCCATCCCGTTTGTCCTACCGGAACCAGCTTTAGTAGTTCACCTCAGTCTATGCATGTCTCCCGTACTCTCCGTTTCTACATCAAATAAACGAACACGCTCTTACCTTCTGTCCCAGTGTCCATTTGTTACAATTTGTAAGATGTTTCCTCCACTGGTGATAGAAAATTTTACTTTTTTTTTCTCCTGATCGTCTTTTTTTCTTCTGAGGTGGCACAAAGAAAAGGGGAATAGAACTTGTCACATCATCAGTCCTACTGTATATTACATTCGGGAACATCACGACCTCCAGATGTGTCATATGAGGATAAATGCAGCTGCAGGGGAAAATTATATGAAGGTTGGTTTGATTGTGGTGTACTAATTGGCCTTTTTTAAGCTGCGGTTTTGTTTATTTTGCTATGATATCTATGGAAAGGGTCAATTTTTGTGAATCCTCTTTGTCTTTTTGGGGGATTAAATTTTTTCTGATGGGATTGTCATGCATTAGGTTTATGTTTAAATTTTGAATCATTACTTAAAGTTTTAAAGCTGACAATTTGTTTGTATTATAAATGGCTTTTAATATCAAATGGCAATACAATTTAAATACATTTAAGATTGTAAAATGGTAAAAAAAAAAAAAAAAATTCATTCCCCTTCATTACCCCTATGTTTTTTAAAACCTGTATGAATTTCTTCATTCTGAAGACAAAAAGATATTTTGAAGAATGGTAATAACCAAACAGTTCATAGTAGCCACTGACTTCCATATAGTAGTAGGAAAAAAATTACTGTGAAAATAGATGGGGCGCGTCAACTGGTTTGATTTGAGAAAATGATGACAGAATTTTCATTTTTGAGTGAACTATCCCTTTAATACAATGTATAATTATGATTCTGAATTAAAACTGTAATGTTTCTTTAAAAATATTATCAGAAATATATGGAGACATATATTATCAGAAATTAGAGCAGCACGATAAATCATAAGATCATAATCTAGATCCAAATACCATTTATTCTTATTCCTAAATGACAGTTATTGTTCTCGCATACTAACAACATGTCTACACCAGACACGAAAGTTCTTATGTCACACCACGGCACAACATTTCAAGTCTGTCTACACTAGACACGATCAAGCAACCATACACACAGCGGTGAACACACACACAGAGCAGTGGGCAGCCATTTATGCCTTGCTCAAGGACACCTAAGTTGTGGTATTGCTGGCCCGAGATTTGAACCCACAACCTTAGGGTTAGGAGTTTCACAAAGAATTATTCAAATGATCACAGAAGTACTGGTAAAAGTTTAGTTTGGATATAAACACTTATGTCTACAGTAGCGTGCAGTATCAAAAAATGGGATTCTCTGTGTATCCAGAATCATGAAGCTCTAACTTAAGTTATTAAAACTATGACTTTTAAATTAATAGTTCACAAAATCCCCAAAATCTGTCATCAATTACCCACCCTTAAGTACCTCAAAACACGTATGAATTTCATTATTCTGCTCAACACAAAATAAGATATTTTAATGAATTTTTGTAACCAAACAATTGTGGGGTACCATTGACTTCATATTATTTTTTTCATACTGTGGAAGTCAATAGTGAAAAAAAAACAACAACTTTATTATGCATTATTTTGTCGGCCAATTCCGTCCATGTCAGAGAATCTGAACGTGAAAAACTACCTAACAGAAAAATATCTATATGCATAAATTATAAGCTGATTTTATCATTACATATTGAAATCAGAATTGTCTCAATAAATAAACAGTAATTCTCTATTAGTCTAGTAGTTTGCCCTTTCAGTGATATTCCAATATATTTACCATTTCAATTTAAGTTGTTTTTTCTTATCCTTAGTATAAGTTATTTCATATAGTATTTTAACGTGTAAGTAATATAGTGTTTCATGTTTACTACACACATCCTAGAAAGGTTGTGTTTATATATATAGAAAGGTTTGTATATATATATATGTTTTGCAGAGGCTCTTAAGCCTGCACTGACGTCAAAGATCAACTGGCAAAATGTGTGTTAACTTTTTCATTCGTTTTATCAGAATATAGCATAATATGATGGGTAGTTTCAATAAAATGTCTTCACTTGTTTCCACGACCATCATTGGATCCTGGATCTGCGAGTCTTGAATCGGGCCCTACACAAGCTCCCGTTCAGGATGTTGACGCAGAAACGCATTATCAAATGCGTCCAGCCCCAGGACTGGTTTGCAGCGATCGACCTGAAAGACGCGTACTTTCATGTCTCTATCCTCCCTCATCACAGACCGTTCCTGCGCTTTGCTTTTGAGGGTCAGGCATGGCAGTACAAGGTCCTCCCCTTCGGGCTCTCCCTGTCCCCCCGTGTCTTCATGAAGGTCGTGGAGGGCGCCCTTGCCCCACTCTGGGAAGTGGGCATCAGGATCCTCAACTATCTCGACGACTGGCTCATTATGGCCTGGTCCCGAGAAGAGTTGTGCGATCACAGGGACTTCGTGCTTCGGCACCTCAGTCAGTTGGGGCTTCAGGTCAACCGGGAGAAGAGCAAGCTCTCCCCTGTGCAGAGAATCTCTTATCTCGGTATGGAGTTAGACTCGGTGAGTATGACGGCACGTGTCACCAGCGAGCGTGCCCAGTCAGTGCTGAACTGCCTGAGTTCCCTCAGAGGCAGGACAGTGGTACCACTGAAACACTTTCAGAGGCTCCTGGGGCATATGGCATCCGCAGCCGCAGTCACACCGCTCGGGTTGCTTCATATGAGACCACTTCAGCACTGGTTACACTCCCGAGTCCCGAGATGGGCATGGCGCCGCGGTACACATCGTGTCACCATCACACTGATGTGTCGGCGCCTATTCAGTCCCTGGTCGGACCTTGCTTTTCTACGGGCCGGCATGCCCTTAGAACAAGTGTCCCAGCACGTTGTTGTCACAACAGATGCCTCCAACTCGGGCTGGGGCGCGACATGCAACGGGCAGGCAGCTTCAGGGTCCTGGACAGGACCTCGACTGCTTTGGCACATCAACTGCCTGGAGTTGCTGGCAGTGCATCTAGCTTTGCGACGGTTTCGTCCGCTAGTGCTGGACAAGCACGTGTTGGTCCGCACGGACAACACTGCGGCTGTTTCATACATCAACCGACAGGGCGGTCTACGATCACATCGCATGTCTCAACTCGCCCGCCATCTCCTCCTCTGGAGTCAGACGTGGCTCAAGTCGCTGCGCGCTGTCCACATCCCGGGGGAGCTCAATCATGCAGCCGACGCGCTCTCACGACAGCTCACTTTCCCCGGGGAATGGCGACTCCATCCCCAGACGGTCCAGCTGATCTGGAGTCGATTCGGGGAAGCCAGGTAGACCTGTTTGCTTCCCGCGAGTCCTCCCACTGCCAGCTGTACTATTCCCTGTCCCAGGCCCCCCTGGGCACAGATGCACTGGCACACAGCTGGCCTCGGGCTTTACGCAAGTATGCGTATCCCCCAGTGAGCCTGCTCGCACAGACTCTGTGCAAGGTCAGGGAGGACAAGGAACAGGTCCTGTTGGTTGCGCCTTACTGGCCCACCCGGACCTGGTTTTCGGAACTCATGCTCCTCGTGACAGCCCCTCCCTGGCACATCCCCCTGAGGAGAGACCTTCTCTCTCAGGGGCTTGGCACCATTGGCACCCGCGTCCAGATCTCTGGAACCTCCACGTGTGGCTTCTAGACGGGACGCGGCAGACCTAAGTGATCTGCCCCCCAGCGGTGGTAGACACTATCACTCAGGCTAGAGCCCCTTCTACGAGGCAGGCCTATGCTCTGAAGTGGAGTCTGTTCACGAATTGGTGTTCTTCTCACCGAGAAGACCCCCAGAGATGCCCGGTCAGAGTCGTGCTTTCTTCCTGCAAGAAAGGCTGGAGCATGGGCTGTCACCCTCCACCCTGAAGGTGTATGTGGCTGCCATTGCAGCCCATCATGATGCAGTGGACGGCCGGTCCCTGGGGAGGCATGACCTGATCGTTAGGTTTCTGAGGGGTGCCAGAAGGTTACATCCTCCTAGGACACCCCTGATTCCCTCCTGGGACCTCTCTATTGTCCTGGCGAGACTTCAGAGGGGTCCCTTTGGGCTGCTGGATTCGGTCGAGCTGAAGTTCCTGTATCTCAAGACAGTGCTCCTGATCGCGCTCACTTCCATCAAGAGGGTTGGGGACCTCCAAGCATTTTCGGTAAGTGAAGAGTGCCTTGTGTTCGGGCCGGCCTACTCTCACGTTGTCCTGAGACCCCGGCCTGGATACGTGCCCAAGGTTCCCACCACTCCATTCCGAGACCAGGTGTTGAACCTGCAAGCGCTGTCCCTGGAGGAGGCAGATCCAGCCTTGTCGTTGCTGTGTCCCGTAAGAGTGCTTCACATATACGTGGACCGCACCCAGAGCTTATAAGCTCTGAGCAGCTCCTGGTCTGCTTTGGAGGTCAGCAGAAGGGGAAGGTTGTCTCTAAGCAGAGGTTGGCCCACTGGATTGTGGACGCCATCGCCTTGGCTTACCATTCTCAAGGCGAGTCGTGCCCCCTGGGGGTGAGGGCCCACTCCACACGGAGTGTGGCCTCTTCCTATGCGTTGGCGCACGGCGCCTCTCTGGCAGACATCTATCGAGCTGCGGGCTGGGCGACACCTAACACCCTTGCGAGGTTTTACAACCTCCGTGTAGAGCCAGTTTCTTCCCGTGAGTTGGGTAACAGGTAATTGGCGGGAAGGGCTGGCTGGGTGTCTCGCTTGCTGCGCCATTCCCCCTAACACGGGGATGTGAGCGCCTTCTTCTCCCAGTAGAGTTCCCCGGTTGGCGTACCCTGGTCGAGCATCCTCCAGCACCCTCGGCGTCAGACTTGGCGGAGCAGTCTGTCGCCAGGCCCAGTACTGGTGTTAGCATGCCCGGAGCCGGTCAGCCCCTGTACTGGGCTAGGTGTCCATATGGCTGGGTTCCCTACGGGTAATCCCATATGTGTATTCTTCCACGGTAAGGTTTCCCTCTTGGCAAACCCGTGTCTTCCCTTGACAGATCATTCTGTCAGTCTCTTCTGGCAGCCGTTCCATCCCTACTCCAAGGTAGGACCTGCCTCAGAGACCCTTCCATATGTAGTACTGCCCCCTGGGTCAGTCCATATCGGTATATCCACATGTCACCTTCCTACGGGTAGGATGTGGTCTCCGTAGCGACCTTTTCCTAAAGGCTCGCTTCCCCATTGTCTTGCCAGCTGAAAGAACAAATAGGGAAGATTTGAAGCAATCTTTCACTGAAGGTTGAAATCCCTTCCATTTACTTTATGTGGGCGGAACAGCAGCATGGCCTTCTCCAGCAGCGATGTACTCACCCTTTGGCCCCTTCGGTACCAAGGTCAGTGAATTTGCGCTGGGGCTTTGGGAAGGTTACGACCTTAAGCGTAGCTTTTGTGGCACGCCAAGGCTTGTCAACAATTGCAGCGCCTCAGGGTTGTGACGAGGTTCAGGTTATGGCGTTTTCCATAGGACCCCATTTGTCGGTCGACATAACTCGTAGTGACCGACAGATAGGGAACGTCTCGGTTACGTACGTAACCCTCGTTCCCTGATGGAGGGAACGGAGACGTTATGTCCCCATGCCACAACCTTGAACCATTCGCTGTTGCCGGGACACGTTCTTGGCTCCTCAGCGTAAAACCTAATGAGTGGATGCACCTGTCGCCCTATTTATACCCGTTGGCACGGGGAGTGGCTCAGGTGTGTTAATCCACTTGCCAATTTCATTGGCGTTTTCTCTTAAAATCAGAGATGATTGGCCTCCCAAGTGAGACCCCATTTGTCGGTCGACATAACGTCTCCGTTCCCTCCATCAGGGAACGAGGGTTACGTACGTAACCGAGACGTTTCCATCTTCGAATCTTCTTTAAAGACTTTTTTGTTTTCTCTTGCTTTTGATGCTCATTGATTCTGATACAATTACTGCTTATTTTTTCTTTTTGTTTTATTTATTTATTTATTATTTTATTTTTTTTCAGTTGTTTCTTTTGTCTGGTACTGTTCTGCATTTTATTCTCTGCTATGTACAGCACTTTTGTCAGCCTTGGTTGTTTTTAAATGTGCTTTATAAATAAATATTGTATTGTATTGTATTGTACTTTACTCAAGAATCAAAAAACCCATTATAAAATCACATAGGGAAATCTTGAGGAAACCAGTAGTCAATTAGTCTTTCGAGTTTTGACGTCATAGCTATATCTCTATATTTACTCTATAAACTGCACAAGTCAAGCCATGTTAGGCTGTCTTAACTTCTCATCGTCTTGCATTCCTCTCAAAGGAACACACTGCATGAAAGAATTGTGGATATACCACCAAAAACCATTGCATAATGCTCCCATGTGTTTGATAACCAGCATGTCTTTGAACGTCAAATAACATCTGAAATCTGTTGTCAAATTATGAAATTCGGAAATGCAAAGATGCACATGTATTACCGACAACACATCCAGAACCTCAGGATACTTGATTCATTCATTTACGAAACCCGCTGAACAATTTATGAGCCCAAGAGGACGAAAAGCAGAGGACCCTGAGCTTCCATTTTCCATGGAACGAAATCTATTTTCGGCTATAAACATGCTTCAAACTACATTTATAATATTATACAAGTGTTCAACCATTTAAATTACTTAACCAACCGCAGGCATCAAATGTCTTTTGAGCAAACAAGATTGTAAACCTAAAAATAAAAATGCCACTGTGACAATGTCTTCATTAAAAAATAAATATATGTCTAAATTCAGAACAGTGCTTTAGCCACAAGGAGTTTTTTTTCCTTCTTCAGGCCATTTGCTTCACATTAGGACGGACATCATGCTTGTTGAGCAGCCCATAAACTTGACACCAGATGTTGTAACTAGTGGCCTACAACCTTTACTGTTCCTACAGTAAAAATATTAATCAATAAAGTTCTGCCATAAGTATACTTCATTTATTATCTGTTATGATAACTTCTTGAATTAAAGCGAACATAAGTGTCTGTACGTATAGTACTGCCTTGTTTAAACTATTTACATGCTGTAACATATTCCCAAACATTCCACAAGACCAAATAATATCTGAATTTATACAAATTACAAAAAAACTAAATCATTTTTAACCAGCATTTTGACTTATTTTAAAGAAAATAACATATAAAAAAATCCACTGAGAAAAAAAAAACTAATATATCTTGAATTAAATGTATCCATTTTTTTTCTTAAATTAAATATTACTGTTTACTCACAGTCATCTCTATGAAAGAACTGTAAATAACAGACTTCCTCCAGAACCAGACATGACCTTTCTGCCCTTTGGTATTTTTACCTGTCAAGCAGAAGCAAAGCGAGCTTGGCATCCATTTTTATACACTTTGAAACTCTCAGCTCCCTCCAGCGATCAAATGCTTTGCCAGCGTTTACTCTCATTTTGCTTCTTCTTCTTCTTCTTTTTTTTTTTATCTGTTGCTCTTTGGTCTCCTTATTTTCCTCTTTCTATTCCTTTTAGAATGTTTGGCTGCAAACATGTCTCACATAATACGTCAAGTTAATAAATAGCTTCCAAATCCCATATATGGACTTCCTGCTGCAAACGAAAATGATTGACAGGATAAAAGCGGCTTCTTTTATATTGTTTAGAATGGCAGGGTTGGTCTTTCGATGGTATTTCAATGATACCTTTCAAGAGGTACAATTCTTTTTTGCATACTATTTATTATAATTTACTTACATCATGCTTAATTAAGTCAGACTTGGATTGGATTGGATTGAAATTGGCCTTTAATTAACTTTTCTATTGGTTAAAACATCATACAGGACTGCTGATCAGAGTATTGATGGTTCTGTAGCATATATACTAAACCTATCAGACTGATAGGCCAAATATTAAAATGAGCACATATTTCCCCCTAATAGTATAGGGCCAAAGAAGCAGATGGAGCTCACTGTATCATTAGTCTCAAAACCTGATGAAATTTTGAATGATATACCTTCTTGGGATAGACAAGTCCAGGCATGGACGTGTATTTGGTAAAAAATGACTCTGCTGGCAGCAGACCAGATCATTTCAAATGTGGTTTTAGGATCAGCATTAAGACCCTCGGTGTAAAGCCAAGTGAATTCTAAAGCAATTATACCTCAAAAAATGGCCGTCCCAAGAGATTGGGTCTGAAAATGTTTTTAGCAGCAATCATTGCTTTGGGTCGTTATAACCAAGATACAGACTTACAGAGAGAATTAAGAAAGATTCCCTATGGCCCAAACCTTGAAATGAAACTTCAAAACTAATGAAGTCTAGCCAAGGATAAACCCAACCTGTAAACAACTTCAGCTTTAAGGCAGCAAAATTACATCGTGACAATCTAAAAGTCTACTGTCAATTTTATGTGCTGAGAAACACCATCCTCAGCTGGACTAAACAATCTAAATTTATCCATCTAGTTTCTAAATCATGATCTATCTTCATATATGATTGTAATCTGTCTATCTATCTGTTTTTAATCAGTCTATCTTTGTATTTGATTTTATGATTTGAAATCAATCTATGTATTTTTCTGTATATTCAATGTGTAATAGTTTTCATCCAGGCAACTGTCTGGACTTTCTTTTTGTTTTACTGTCCAGAGACAGGTCAAGAGAAGATACTGCTTTGATATTTTCCACATTGCGCGTATGGTTATGATTATGCATCTCAGGTTCTCAGCGATACATAATTTGTAGCCCTTGGCTGTCTTATTGACAAAGTTTAAACAAATTATGACTGACATGAGTTATTCATCTCAGTGCTGCAGATGTTTGCCGCATTGCTACCCAAGACTGACTGTTTATGCTCCTTGTGATGATCGTTTTGCAGGAGGGTTTGTCTCCATGGTAATTGCATTAAATCACAATGGAACTGCAGGGAAATGTCTGTTTACACATTCATACAGACTGTCAATTTGAGGGTTTTGTAGACAATATAATACATATTCATCTGCGTCTGGTAAAAACACACTGTAATCTCACCAAAGTTTGAAATCTCATAGGGTCATTTTGTCATTCCTCTATAGTGGCATGTGGTTGTGCGTTCATACCTAGAGCTTTTTACATTCATAAAGAATTCCTGCCAAGCTTATACGGATGGAAAAAAATTGAATTCATAACAGAAAGAAGAAAAAAAAATCCATGATCAGTGCTGTGAAACATGCGCTCCATCTGCTGGGTGAACTACATCAGGGCAGACAAAAAGAGCAGTCTGGGGCCAAAGTTAGTTAAGAAACAGTTGAAGCATGTAATTTTACCATCATATCTCCTGCAGAGACATTTGTAGGTTGATTTCCCTTAAAACAGAGTACTACCAATATATTACCATTTGTGCATCCAGGCAGACATAGCAATTGAAGCTCAACCAATGACATGGGTTTGTGGGCGTAGCTATCTGTTTTATTCAAACTATGGTAGACATACAGTTAAAATGGGCTGTTAAAAATAAGCTTATAACTTTTGTGGGAAACTGAAGAAATCAACTTCTGTAGCCTACATGTGTATTAACATTTGAAAAAAATATATAAGAATGAACACAGAACACCAAGACTGAAACAGATATAGAATTTATTTAACCAATGAGTAGGAAAAAAAAAAATACATAGGTGTAAAGGAAACAAGCTGACCCTGTTATAAACACATCACTACTTAGAGAACCAAGAGAACTGGAGAAACAGTGAAATCCAAAACGCCTTGTTTACCATTTGGTTTTTATCCCCAACACTTAATATTGAATTAAAAACAGCTGCCATTATTTGATTTTTTATATATATCTAATGTTCTTTTCCCATACATACATATATACGGGAATATACTTTTTTTTTTTTTTACATTGTGCAAGTGTTATGCTGGTATTCCATAAATGGTAAACAAGAGTTGGTCCAGTGCATTATATAGTGACATTACCTAAATACTTATTGACTCTCAGCTTCAACCACAATCCTGACCATTGAACTACTACCCCTACTGACAGAGAAAAGTCAACTATGAAACAGGAAAAGGAAATGAAAAGCATTTCTATGGTAAAGCCTGAAACATCTGCTCAAGTGGATCTGAAAAGGAGGGGTGACATGGCTGCGAGTCATTATTGCCAAGTTGAGCATGTTTACATGATTAGCATTACGCCGTTTTTGCTTGTCGTGCACAAGACACCACCTTAAACCATTGTCTTTGACCCAAAGGAAACATAAATGCCTCTAAACAACGATATGGCAATGGCAACAATATCCAAACATGCACAATTTATTAGAAGTGTGTTTTTCAGAGGTCAGTGACACTGAAGAGTGCACAGAACACAAAAGGAGAACAAGAACACTTGCTAATATAAAAAGACGTCTTTTCATCTCATCTACCTTTAACCTTACTTTTTGTCTGGAGATCAATAGCAAGAAAACACCTACGAAAGTAGGAAAAAAAAAAAGGAGAGAGAGAAAAATAAGTGTCTGCAATGCTTACCACAACCCAAAAATATTTGTACGCTTTAAACTAACTGGCTCTCAAATGAGGTGAAACGCCACATAAAGCTCAGGGTCAAAGTTGAAATTGTTTGGTGACAAAATGACAGCTTTATTTCTCTGTGAGACTCTACGATTTCATTGACGCATTTGTTTTTTCCTCAAAAGTATTTCCAAGTGAAGGTTAGCAACAATATAAATCTATAATTCAGTGTGCCAACATTTTTACAAAAAAAATTTGGTTTTGAGTATTACAAAACAAAAATGACAAACTATTAGATATAATACACACATCAACACAATTCATGTCAAAAGAAAGGAAACGTGATACATTATTTATTCACACTTTACAAAAATCTTTTTACTACAACACCATCAGCAATCCAATATTATAACCAGACAAGTTGCTTTCAATTAAAAACAACCAGAAGAAAAAAAAAAAACTGGAGATAATTTGAGGAATAAAAAGGGACAACAAAAGGGGAACTATAAGATGGTCCTCCCCAGTTCATCTATTTACTCTTGCTTAATAAAAGTCATTAAAATTGACCTCTGCCTCATGGCAAAAGTATGTTTTCATTTTAAAAAAAGCAAGTGAGTAGCTGCACCAGTGATCTACAATAAGTGCTTGTCAATCCATATGATTTTTAAAACATGACAAACTCAAGAGGGATGGGGAAAACGGAAAACAATTTGGCTTGGTGAGCACGCGGCAATAAATGATGATGCCACCGAAGATGAAGTTAAAAATCAGACCGTGCTACAGTAACAGTACTCTGGCCTTGCGTTTAGAGCAGAAAACAGACAAAAAAAAAACACCATGTTTTCATCAGGTCAGAGAACAGGCTTTACAGTAGTAAATCGAGCTTTACACTTGGCCTTGTGGCAGAATGCATTAGATGGCACGACACTAGGAGATAACCGTGATCTAGCAGGAAGTGGAATACAGAACGAGATCCAAACAAAGAGAAACACACAAGCAAAATATACGGTTAAAGAGAATTGCCTGAGTCGAGAGAGAGGAAGTGGCAGTAAAGAATTTAAACGAGAAAAAAAAAAAAAAAAAAAAAAAAGAAAACACTACAGTGAGACCATTAGGATTTCTCCAAATCACGACCGGCACAGCAGAAACACTCACTTGACTTTGTAGACACCCAAAAATATCAGAAGATTAAGATATTTGATAGAGAATAAAAAAAAAAAAACAAACAGAAATGAGGATATTGTATAAATATGGTGAAGATGTACAGAGATTGAGGCTGTTCAGGTGTTCACTGATAGCACTGGCAGTGCGCTTCGAGAAACGAATCAGTGAGGCACAATGTCATATGTTCTTGAATATCAAAGCCGTTAACAGGACCACATCACCAGATATCTGTCTCAGTGGAATTATACCTCCAAAATAATTAATGAAAAGGAGAAAGAAAAAAAAAAATTTGCACTGGGTAAAAACGGGAACCTGGACAAGTGCAACTTCATACAGCAGAATTTATTTTTTTTTTTTTATACACACGCTGGTCTTTTGAATGTTCATTAGGATCTAAAACGGATAGGAATTTAGCCTGCATTTACAATCATTTTTCATCCAAATCTAAAAGTGTACGTACAAAAAAAAAAAAAAAAAAAAAAAAAAAATTGCAGTAGATCAGGACTTTTGTTGCTTGTATACAATCATGTAGAGACAAAAAAAAGGAGAAAACCTGGAGTCTTGGCTGGGCGTCTACTGGTCACATTGAGTTTAATTTATCGGGCTATGAGTGGGATGTGCTCGTCTTTGCCTGTTCTAGCATATTTCCTGCCAAACTTCCTGCATACACTAACACAAAGCTGGCCATTCCAGATGATTTCTCGTCGCTGAAACCCTTTCTCAGCTGCACGCACCAGATCAGTGGGCACCTCAGTTCAAGGAGGGCTCTATGGCACATGAAGCTAGACAACTCCATAAGTCGGCCATTTTGGCTCTTGAAATGTTGCTTTCTTAAAAGCAGGAATAAAAAAAGGTGCAGTTGCACTGGCATCCAATGGATTTAATTACAAGATGGACAAGGCCCGCTAGGTGGTGATGGCGGGCCATGCAACCCATCACTGGAGAACAGCTCGAGCATCCGTGGAGAGGCCTCAGCACCACTAAGTGCAAATGTAAGAGTTCGGCCAGCTCTCTTTACACGTTAAAAAGCCCTTTTTTAAAGGGTTGCTCCTGGAGATCGGACTATCTGACCCAAGCTGGTGAAATTCGTTTTTTTTTTTTTTTTTTATTCATCAAATTCAGCTGCTTGCTCTAAACTGGCTTCATAGTAGCATGATCCAAATTACGCATTTCATGATCACCTGCTTTATCTGGACTCCCTGCATGAGTTTCAAAGATATTGCCATTCAGTTATTTATATATAAAAAAGCTTTTTTTTCCTGTTTAAGGTAAAACTTACATGATCACTCAGGGGCCTTAGGGGTTTGAAAAAAAAAAAGAACAGATTGTTAATTGTGCCCAGAAACGGAGGGTAGAAAAGGAAAAACAAAAAGAAAAAAAAAAAAAAAGTGTGAGGGAGGTGGTAGAGATAAGACTGACATTAGCATCTGCTTCAGTTAAAATCTGTGGGAATAAAAGTTTGCCACACTCCATCTCCTCTTAATGGATTCTGATTTATACACAACAGGCCTTGCCTCGTTCTCACTCCACTATGAGAGAGAAAGGCAGGGGCCTGGAGCTCCCTCTGCTGGCTCTGAGAACTACCTGCGACCAGGCAGATGAATGCCGTTGACAGCAGGCAGAAAGGGCAGGAGCAGCTCCAGTTGTGCAAACAGGGAGAAGTGATCAGAGGGGATGTGGGGATGGGGACAGCCAGTGACATTGTTCTCGTGGAGCCAGTGGGGGTCCAAGGGACCCAGCACACCCAGCACATTAAGCAAAGGTGTAGAGTAGAAGATGTAGTCAATGATGCCCTGAAAAAACAAAAAACACCACCTTACAACTGTGCCATTGATGTTAGACACCAAGATAAAACATGCTACAAACACACTTAAAAGCTTCTATTATTATTATTATACATTTCAAAAGTGTTAATACATTTGTGTTTTTTTGAGGATAATGTTAAATGTACAAACAGTAAGGTTATGGTGAATGACAGTTTTAACCTTTAACTTCTTGAAACTAGCTTGTTTTGTCTAAATGATGGTCCCTTGGATTTTAAAGTTGCCAACTAGAGATTAGGGGGTGAGATTAAGAAACAAAATTGTATTGCATCTTAGTTCTCCCAAAAACGTGTTTTTTTTTTTAAAAGACTGCAGTTAATCAAACTGTTGCTGACTTCCATTATGTATATTAAACACACACACACACACACACACACACACACACACACACACGAGACTATGGAAACCAATGGGTACAAGCAACTGGGGTGTGCGATATATCGTGTACCATATCATAATGGTTTAAACAATATGCATTTTTATGTCTTCTAGTATACATTTAAAAAAATAAAGAGTGCACACATACACTATGAAATAGGCTAGACCAGTTTTTTGATGCGGCACCCTTCGGAAATAAAAAAATCTAAATAATGGCACCCTACAAATACGGCTTGACTTCAAACTTAGAATTGAATTAAAAACAAAAAGCAGTCAGTAACAAAATAAGAACAAATAAATGACTAAAGATAGCATAAATAACGATACAAATGAAATCAATTGCTTCAGTTTCTCCAGGTAGGTCTTAATGTAGGGCTATTAAGGGATTTATTTTTACCAATCATCCACAATGTTTAGTCCTAGAACGCAATTACTATCAGAATACGAGAGCATAACAAAGCAGTTAACAGATCAACGAATGCGAGGGCAGCGTTACCAGAGTTGCTCCTTATACCCGACATGTTACAGCACAGTAGGGCTACTGCAAACAGAAACAATACTGGGGCAGGGGAGTATTCGATAAAAAAAAAAAAAAAAAAATCAAACCTTAAAGTCCAATGTGTAGTTGGTGTAAGGCATCAGGCTGTTCTCATAGGCACTCTTCAGCTTGAAGCCGTGCGTGATCCTGGTGCTGGAGGTGCCGTTCTTGCCGTTGCAGTTGAAGTTGGTCAAGCTGTCAATATATCGCAGCTCTCTGAAGTCCTTGTGGGTGCTGTCCACACCACCTGTGCTCAGGTACTCCACCACACCTGTGCGAGCATGGAGAAAACCCATCAACAATAAAGAATAAAAACCAATCTCTAAACACTATGGTTCTGGCACACATACCAGAGTCAGGTAGAGAGTTGAGGTCAGCACACAGGACGAGAGGGATGGCATTGGTTTCCCCTGAGATGGAGGAGAGCTTGAGACTGCGAGTGGCTTTATCCACAATGTTCTTCACTTCAGACAGAAACATCATGGTTTGGACAAGCTTAACATCTGAGTACTCTGGGTCCCAGTGCATGTGAGCATTGGCCACAAGAAGGAGCTGTTTCTCCATGCCATGCAGAGGCTTTCCAGCTATAGAGCAGAGAGAGAAACTGCTTTAGATATTGCTTTGAGACTTAATCTCAGCCCAGTGTTATGTTGGGATCAATAAAACTGAATTCAAACACTTATTGAACTGAGAATAATCAAAATTGAAATGACTCAAGTTGAATAATGACATTACTGTCTTCAGTTGAGCTGCTTATATATTACTGAACTGAACTCATTTGGAATGAACGACCTTTACACACTTACTGAACTTAACCAACACTGAACTGACTGGAGCTGAAGAATGACACTATTGTCTTACAGCTGCTTTATAGCATTTTGGATTTGCATCTTTTTTTTTTTGCATTACTAATTCTGTTACTTTCCTGTTGAATACTGTGAAGCTCCATTGAATTAAACTAAAAAAAAAAAAAAAAAAAAAAAAAAAAAAAAGAAAAAACTAAAAGTAAATGTGACTTCGCCATTGAGACACTTATGGTCTTTGAGTATGTTGGTTTCATTTTCAGCAAATCTTAGCAATTTTGAGGCATTTTACATTTTGTCAATGTCAATATGGTTTCATTTTTACGTTTTAATTTTAGTACAAGGTAAACTAAGTGAATTTTATTTCAACAGCAACTTGATTAAATAGTTTAATACTATTTCAGTTCAATGTTTTTATTTATTTATAAAAATGTCACTATGGTTTTAGTTAAGAATAATAAAAAAGGTACAGAATTGTAATATTGTTTGTGACATTTACTTCAAAATAGATATCTGCTAGAATTACACTTAACATGTTCATTAAATTAGTGATTTTAAATGTAATATTCCTTAAATAGGATTTGCTGAGCCTCGTTCAAAGCATTTGTATAACATGAATGACTTCTGCGACTTCATGTACAATGTACAGTACTAAAGTACTAGGATGATTTTGCGAAAATATTTCCAAATACCATTTAAAAGGTTGCATTCGCACCGACCGTGTGTACAACAGCTATTTCATTTGAAAGCGGCGTTCAACAACGTTAACAACAGGAGGATGGAGGACACTGAACGGAGCTATGTTTTTGTTGTGTCTAGCAGGTTTCAAAATAATGGACATGGAATGTCGACGTATACGTAAAGTGATTGAAAGAACAGAAAGGAACCTACAACGACAACTGGCAGTGCTACATTGCTACAAGTGCCTGCAGTTCAGCGTCCACCCATTTATCACTGCTCATCATGCATGCGAAATAAATTGACAATACTATGAAAAGGTTCCTGCGGTGCGAAAGGCCCTATACAGATTTAATCTGAAGTCACATCTACCAATTGCAAAAAGGGGGAATAGAAAACAGACCAGACTGTTCCATGATCTCCTTCCGCAGCTCTAGTAGTACGGCGACTCCGATGTTGTCCTTTGTCATCACCCTGTTCAACATGGCCTCTGAACCTTCTGAATTTGCCATAGCCAGCTGGTTGAACTCCACTGTGTGTTTCTGCACCAGACTGAACCTGCTCGACAGAAACCGTGAGGTCAGGACACATGCAAACACCACATGCTAGAAAAACTCTTGTTCAAACCACTAATCTTAAGACTTGCAGTCTGCTTATGGGAGACTCACTTCTCTGTTTTATAGAAGACTGCGCAGCCATCCACATGTTTGCGGTCAGATTCAGACATGGTCCTGGCTCGGGACTTTGGACTGAAGAATCCTTCATAACCTTGTTCCTTCAGCTCCACCAGGAAATAGTTGTAGTACTGCTCTGTTTCCACTTCCTATTGGGCACAAAAGAGGTAGATTTTTAGACTGGGTGTACGGTCTTGAACAGTTTTGGAGTCCCTTGCTAATACTGCAACATTTGAAATACCTTGAAAGCGCAGTTCTACATTTAGAGTTATGTGAACGGCTGACAAACCTGTAGGCTGATGATATCCGCACTGCAGCTGAGAATCTCCTGCATGATGGACTTCTTCCTGTAGTCCCAGTTGAGGGCCCAGGGGGGACAGTAGCCATAGAGCTGGCGTGTGGCGTACTTGTCACACAGCACGTTGTAGCACATTACAGAGAAAAGTGCTAAAGTGTGAAGAGTGTAAGCAAGACTTCAGTAACGCTGACAAAATAACTTTTTTTTTTTTTTTTTACAAAAGACATTCAATATTTAAACAGTATTATTATAAATGTATCTTTCATGTGTCTTTAAAGTGTCATGAAACCACCCTGTTCCAGCACTGGCTTTACACACCTTAGACCTTAGAAATGGGCATGGAAAAATGGGAGTGTAGAGGATGGGAAGAGGGCAAAAAAAAAAAAATCCCATCCATAATTCACAAACTTACAATACACTCTTCATCCAGACCAACGGATATTAAGCAGCCCAACACTGCACGTTTTGCATGTCGCCTTAAGTACACCAGATTCAGCTCATCAGATCATTAGTAGAGATTCCAAGACCTGAAACTGGTGTGTCTAAGAAAGGAGACGTGCAAAAGGTGCAGTGCTGGGGTGCCTCCAGGACCAAAGACTATGGTTAAAATTATCGTGGTATTTTCATGCACGCTCCACATGTTACATATTGTTACAAAAATGTTTACAGAGGTGAGCTGACAGCACAAAAGCCCTTTCTTGATTTTCAATTCTCCGCTGCAAGACAACCTCATGCATAATACAGCACAGTGTTTGGATCATAAGACTTCATTCTTATGAATACTAGGGATGCACTGGTTGACCATCGATAAATCGGAACCGGCTGGTTTTTGCTTAGAATACACAATCGGCCGATTTTTCTGGAAGTGCGCCTACGTGCACAGACTACATTGTAATCATTTACTGTCATGTCACTTGTGTGGAAGTATTTTGAAATCTTTGCACAGAACACGGTCAGCCGCTCAGCACTGGAAGTGCAGAGCTACACGTCTGAGGCACAGATAACAGGAAATGAATAGCCTACTGCACTACTGCACTAGTGTACTGTACCTGTCCGTGCCCGGCACAAGCAGACACATTGAAGGGACAACTTCTCACGTGTTGGATGAGAAACTAAACTGACTAAACAAATGCTTTTCCCCCTTTTTTTTCCCATTCATCCAATTACAACATTTTAGGGTAATGATTCACATCCATTTTTTTTTTTTTTTTTTACTTGAGCCAGTAGTTATTTATTTTTCATTGGCTCAAGTAAAAAAAAAAAAATAGATGTGAATCATTACCCTATTTGTTTTTAATTGGACCAATAAAACACTTTTGCATCTTTATTAAAAGAAAAAAAACAAAAAAAGGGAAAACGGTATCGCCCATGAAAAATCATGATTGGTACATACCTAAATACTGAGAAAAGCTCGGAAAACTAATGAGACGTACTCAAGCCACAGCAGCCAATCGCCACTGCAAATTAATGCATGCATCACTTTTCGTGTTGCTTTTTGAATCAGAATAATTAAATGAACGTCTTTTTAATGACCCCTTTTAACCTAATAATAGATACGAGTGCTATTGTTTTCACTGATGTGCAACCCATTCACACGTTAACATCTCAAATGTGTTTTAGGGTTTTGACACTAAGGAAATCACATAATTTGGCCGTCTTCACATCAAAACACCAAAATAAACTCAATTAAATTTAAAAATGACAAGTAAAAAAGAAAAAATATATATTTTCCTGCTTAGTTTTAAAATATTGTTACATTATGAACTCGTGCTGACCACAGTTTGATAATTTTTTTTCAAATCAAGACTTATATTTTGAATTAAAATGGAACTTGGGAAAAGGGGAAGAATTTCAAAAGGGCTTTAGTCATTAGTTATAAATTCAAATGATTCGATATGCTTTTTGATGCTTAAACCATTACATCAGATAACCATGAACTGGAATAAATAAAAAGGTTACCAAACTCAGATGGCAAAAACACTGCATCAAGAATCTCACATGTGCTTAAAGTAGATTACAGACACAGTGTCTGCAGACTATGTCTAATCAAATCTCAGCCAAATCAAAACAACCTTAAATCACAAATTCAGCATTTTGTATTAATTGTGCAGCCATAGGTCTCTCATGAAGTAAAATTGCCTCTAAATAAAATGTTTTGCACTTTATTATTAGAAAAGACTCTAAATAGCTGCACCTGGGTAAAAGAGAAGTGAGAGTAAATGGTGCAGTGATGGCCTGTGTGAGACAATGTGAACTGAAGTGAAAGTGTCTCACCTGCTGGCCGTGTTCTGTCATGCTCCTGCAGTGGTATCCATGAACGTGGTGGTGGATGTTCTATAGGTACTATGATAAAGAAAAAAATAAATCATACACTCAGTGAGTGAACTTTTCAGTAAAAGCTGAGCAATGACTCGGTGGAAATGGTCTGAACACTGCATTGCATGTAAGAACATAGTAATTATCCCCACAGTAATTCAAGAAAATCAAAAGAAAAGTGTTCAATCAGACAACAATGCCATGACTCATTTCATTGCATGAAATTAATCTGTTCTAAAGAGCATGTACAAGAATAGAAGCTTTTCAGTGCTTGCCACACAAGCGGGACGGCAGCTGTACAAGGGTTGACTCACCACGTTTGGTGCCTGCGAGATTGTCCAGCAGGTAGTTTAGGAGCCGACGTGTCCCATCAGGCTCTTGGTAGAGGTTCAAGATTTCTTGTGCAAGTGGGTTTCCTATAGGACACAACCAAACATGAAATATGCCATGTGTAATTACAGAGCCAGTACAAAGTAGGGCTGCCCCCTTATAGTGGACTAATCAGAAGTCGACCAAAGTTTTAACAGCCAGTCTTAATACAATACTTATAGATGGGCAGGACATCCATAAGCTCGACTATTATTCAACGACTTCTCATATATTGCTTATCTGGAATATTAAAGTAGAAGCAACTTTACATGGCCGCTCAATCTAAGGTTAACAGAAATGTGCGCTGTTAAAATGTGTGTGGCGTGTGAAAGCTTAACAGTAGAGCTCACTGCAGGACAGATGGAGGCGCCGTTGCACTCGCACTTAAAATACTGGTCATTTTTGGTCATACAGATAAGAGGAATACATCTTTCAAATATGTAAAGACTACATTTGTGTGCATTCAAAATACTGTGCTTTTGTAAAATAATGAAAAGCAAACATGACGCGCTTTCTGCTGTCTCAGTCTTTGAACTTGAGCGCAAAACTGTGAAATGCCTTACAGGCAAAAACGCATCTACAGTATAGAATGTGAAACGCCTACTTTCAAATAAACCAAATGGAAAACTAATTCTCAGATTATGTAATATGTATTAAACAGCCACTATTCCGACTTAATCTCGTAATCCGAAAACAAAGTATAAATATTAAAATGTTAATGCAGTTTCCTTACCGTTTTTCCCTGACATTCATAATTTCCTGCTGTTGCGTTGTGGCAAGCTTTGTGTGTACTTCAGAGCTTATTAGGCTTTGCAGGCAATTAAAGGCTTATTATGATGATTTAAATGGTTTATTAAAAAAAAACGTGCGATTAGTCGACTGCTGCTTCAAATTAATGACTACAAGTCGACCAATAAGAACACTAAATCAAGGGCAGCCCTAGTACATAAAGCATTCCAAAATTACAATTTATATATGGTTTCTAAAAAAATAAAAATAAATAAAATAAAAGCCATGACTTCATTGTGAATCCAAGAGGGGAAAATGTATAAAAAAAATTAAAATCAATCTGTAGTTTTAGAAATGGGGATAACAATTTAAAATTGTGTTTCAAACAAAAAGATAGACCAAAAAAAATATTGGATTACTTCACTACAAAAAAAAAAAAAAAAAAAAAAAAAAACACCATTTAAAGTCTCAATATTACTACATGTAATGTACCCCTTTATGGGTTATAAAAGGAAGTAGTACCTTTCAAACCTAACGTTTGTAACTGAAAGAGTTTTCCAAGCTCAAAAGGCAGAACTCGTAACTGGTTGTTATTTAAAAGCAGTTCCCTGTGAAACAAACAGACAAAGATTTGCATGCCATAAAAACAGTGATAATCACACAGCAGTATGCACAAAAGTAAACAGGGATCAAATATTGCATGAAAAACCAAATACTACGTAAAACTGAACATCCTCAACCAGCCTTTGAACCCCCACGCTGCAAAAAACCTATAGTAGCCTGGTGCATTTCAGCAGCTGGATTAAATCCCAACCACTTTCAATGGTACCTAACACTGTAGCATTTCAGCTGCGCTCAGAACGTGATTTATAACCATCCCAAGCAGCAGTAATCACACTACCAGAGAAGTGGCAACATTTCAACCTAGGACAAATTAAATTGATTCAGAGCAAACCACTGTGTCACCCACATAAGAATGGTGGTGTTATCAGAGCACAGCCCCTGGAGACAAACATCACTCCTGAAGAATATAGGACCTAATTAAAGCTTGGAGGCTAATGCTGCAGTTCCACCGAAATTACCTGGAACAATTGTACCAGGAACTCACCTCCCCAGGAACTACCCGCAGAAATGTACTTAGTTCAGGGAAATGTGTATATATACACAGCCATTACAATGAAAATTTATCAACTACTTTTAAATTTTAACATCTAGATAAATTGAATACAGACCAAAGATTACCTGTTAGATTTACCCAAAACGGATGATATTTTAGGTTTAACCACTAAAGAGACAGAGCCAGCGGCACATATCAGAAGGTCTAGCCGAGTTGAGAGTACTCTAGGCGGATACATAAGCACTGAGCTCCCGCTGATCGCGTTGAGCTCACACTCTCCGAAATCGGCAAAACATTTTTAAATGAGCACTGTCTTTATAAATAAACAGCAGATTTGAGTTTAAAACTACGTTCTCGCCTACATTCTCACCTGAAATACTTCAAAAAATTACATTTCATGACACAATAACAGTAATATTTCTGAAAATGACCCAAATAGATGGTGGTTGAACTCAACCAATGCTGCGTGAACTTAACCAATCAGCATGTTTAGCGCCCAGGTCCCGTCCCTGAAAGTTCAGGAACTTTTAAAAAGTACTACCACGCCAGCAGGGACTTTCTGGGGGGCATTTTTAATGCAGAAATTTTTTTAGATCCTTGTTCCTGGAAACACACCAAGTACCAGCCCAAAGTCCCTAGTTCTTGAGTAAAGTTCAAGCGGTGGAAACACTGCTATAATGACTTGTAAAACCAAGTATGGGGTTAAAGTCTCTTCAAGCTACCACAATAGTCTCATCCAGCTGCCTTACAAAAAATCTTTATGGTGGTTTCAACCAGTGCAATTTAGTTTGCAAATAAACAGAAAATTTGCTTCTTACCTGAGATTAACCAAGTTGCCTAGCTCGGCGGGCAGGCTCCTGATCTTATTGGACGAGAGGTCCAGATACACCAAGTTGTGTAGTTTGGCAATGTCGGGCGGGATTCGTGAAAGTGAGTTATCACTGATGTGAAGCGCAGTGAGGTGGGTAAGGGACCATAATGATGAACTTAAACTCCTCACCTTTCCTGCAAAGAAAAGACCGCATGAACAGTAAGATAAATGCGTAAGCACACGCACATACACCACCAAATATAAATAAAAACCCTTTAACGGGACTTAAGTCAACATACTAAAAATGTTGAATACAACTGATCATAATGAAACAGCATTTGCAAATTTAACATTGTAAATTTAATACCGGGGTTCAGTCTCAAGAAAATCAACACCCCAAATAAATCTTTTTAAACTCTGCAACATCTGATTATTTAATTGATTAACCACATAAAAGCTCAAGTTTAATTACTCTATTTGGAGGACAATATTAGGCAGGATGTGGAATATGTAAAGTATAAATTGAATGCTATGAAAACAATAGTTAATGCATCCTTGTACGCTATGCTACAGATTCCTCTCCCATGATCTCTTGGGATAGAAAATTGTTTGTACGATGCACACTTCAGTATCTGGGCTGAAGCAAAAGGAACCAGGGTTGCCAGGTTTTCAAAGCAAAATCCTGCCCAGTTGCTACTGGAAACTAGCGCTATCACTTTTCAAGGGGATAAAACAGACGTTTTTTTGGCGGCGTTCCCCTGATGAAAGTCACATTTCAGTCAGAATTATAGCACCCCTTTTCTGATGTGCTCTGTCAGTTTGATGCACATGCTGGTGCTTGTTCAATGAAGTCTGTGAAGTTTCACAGACTCACTCCCTGTGAAGAACCTTTATGACAAAAGGAACACTTCCAAGATTTTCTAACACTTACAGATAAGCATATAACCATAAAAAGTTGAGCGCTTATGAAAACATCTCTAAACATTAAAAGGCATAAAACAAAGCAACCGTCTTCCTTTTACCGCAACAACAGTCTGGGTTCTGCATTTCAGTTTTGTCTATAAAAATTTACTATTTTCTTCCATAAATAAAAATAATCAAAGGGATGTGCATAGCGTGAAGATTTGACTGAATCAAAATTCTAAGTTGATTTAATGCAGTCCTAAAAAAACGAATGTATTAACATTATATGGCATTACTGTATTAACTATTGTTAAGACAAAAAAATGTAACTGACTACAACAACGGTGTAAACTGGAAAAAGTTTTTTGCCTACAGCTTAACATCATATTCCAACAATGTCACCTCAGCCAAAACCAAAATCAGTTACAGGTGAAGCAAATAACTACATTGATTAATTAGTAGTACTAACATTTTCCATTGGAATAAAAAGCTGAAAGTCACGGTGAAACAATCAACACCACTTTTCTTCCATATGGTGACAAAAAACCGAGTGTAATGGAAAAAATATAGGACACTTGTTTCTATTCATCAGCTGTTGTTTGGATTTAGAGATGCGGGCATCACGCTCAAGTGGAGGTAGGTCAACGTGAGCTTGTGGGGATGGGTTTAAACAGACTAAATGATGATTGGAGAATTCCTGTATGTGTCACCAGAAAGAAGTCGGGCATTTTCACTGGAATTTCCAGTTATGCTTAACAATGAAGTAAAAAAAAAAAAAAAAGTCCACACACAATAAAAGAGGGAAGAGCACAGATAAATAGTTTAAATCTATAACATGCATTTTGAAAATAAAGTGAATTTTCCATGTCATGCCAACTTTAAACACACTGAGTGCATTCTGTTTTGAGTTCACTAACATGTTGACCCCATCTGAGACCCCGAACATTACCAACAATCTCCAGCTCTGCCCAATATGACTTCTTCCCATTGGCCGCCTCCTCACTGGACATTATAGTGTACATCCGCCTCGGGTCAGGCGGGTCATATTTTTCCTTGGGCATCCCTGTAATACTGAAACAAACGACAATCACTTTAACTAGAACACTGTTACGGGAAAAGTACAGCACATGCACTTTAAACACACACGAAGTGGTTTTATATGACAGGAAACAGATTGGGTGCAAAGACCAGGTGAGATACCTAGGGAAAAAAGACATTGAAAACACTCAGAGAGTAAGAACACACAAAAGCAGTTCCAGGATCAATAGCTGTTGGGATTTTTCCATTACGCGTATGACAAAGAGACACTCGCGCGCAGCTCAACGTCACCACGCTCCTCAAATTTACATTAAACTGCTTTCAGTTAAAACAAACCGTAATAGTTTAAACCCGTAAATGACAAATTAGCACTCGATACAGAGGAAAGGCAAAATATGAAAACTTGTGATAAAGTTTTGTAAGAAATTACCAAGTAGTGGTAGCAAGTCTCCAGCGGTCTCGAGTAACGTTAGCTGGCATTTTAGGCGAAGGGCGACTCACTCGAACTAAATTTCCTTTAAAACCACTTCTTAATTTGTTAGTTATGGCACAAACAAAGTCGGGTCTTATTACTAATTCCAAGAAACAAAGGTGCAGCTGAGGTCCTTGCAAACTGCACTCCAAATGAACACGGAGTCAGTATATTTCCATTTACATAACTACAGTGATTATCGCTAACTAATCAGTCAGGGCCAGATGCGGTTAATTTTTTAGTCTTTCATCATCGCTGTGCAACGGAACCCAAACAAAAACATCACCACCTCGTGTTTGTTAAGCAGAGCCACGATACAGAGCTAGGATTGTTCAGTTAGCTGTGCGAGACAAATTCACTGAGAAAACGGCAAGCTGCAAGACGTCTTAATGAGCCAATTAAGAACAAGTAATTAGGAAATTAATTGGCTTTAGATCGTAATATGTTCTTACCACAGATTTGCTGTCTAACTGCTGGAGTGAATTAGTTTGATCGGACCCCTAACAATGTGACCGTTAACGTTAAGCGTTTGTCTCTCTATATAACTTTGGATTTAACGTCAACGTTACTTTGAAGGTTTATGTGTGCGACGTTAATCGCCGGGAACTATCATAAGTAATCCATTAAGTTTAATGATGTTAAGAAATATATAGAAGAAGCCTTGGGGTGCTTATTTAGCCTATGTAAGTTAGCTTCTCTATGGACACAGCAGGCTGCTTACATAACCAACAACATAGATCTCAACATTCAAAATCGCTCGTTTGCGAAATTTATCCATCTATCATAGATTTTAAAGCACTCACGCACGCAGCGAATACAAATCAAAGGATACCAATCTTATCGATCCATCATTTCCTCTCTGTTCGGATTGAGCAAATTAGCTCATAAGCTAACTAGCTAAAAGCGATTATACATTTACGAAACTAGACCAACATCAAAATCACCGCAAAGCAATATGAAAGAAAACATATTCCGTTGTTTGCATACTATTAGATACATTTGGGAATGCCTCAAATACGTGTTAAATTTACCTGTAAGCTCATACCAGTTCACAAAGACGAGTGCGCGTTTCTTTTGTTTCTGATCCGCTGCTCTTTCTCACTGATGGCAAACAAGCATCATGGCGGCCGTGAGAGTTTCAGGGCTCGATAAGAAGCGCGTCTCTCATTGGCTGCTCTTAAAACGAGCACTCTTATTGGTTCTTCTGTGCGCTCGACGCCTCCACACTGTTTACGCCAGCGAGGCAGGCCGCAAATGAGAGTCACAAAAATAGGTCAATTTTGCGGATGTTGACGAGTCGAGTAAAACAAAGATGCAGTTTTTTTTTTTAAATAAACGCGCTATAGAGCATTATGCGACGATAACAGTAATGACAATTGATGAATAGCATTTAAGAAACACGTGGGAGTCGCGTTTTGTTGTAAACACTTTAAAAAAAATAAAAAGGAAGTTATATGTTATATACACAGACTGTCCTGCTTTGCTTTTTATTGCTTCGACGTTTCTTTAAACGTGAAAATCAAACCACACATACAAAATACGTGGATCACTTCATTTTTATTACTTATTTGAGGTCCATCACTTTCCAAAATATTATATCAACCACATGTGATAATAATATGTGGGTATCGAAATATTTTTTTTGGTGTCTAAATATACCATCAATAAGTCTATAAAGGCTTTCATGTTTCCAGGAAAATAAAATTAAAAGTAGTATAATTAAAAAATGCGTTTATGAGCTGCAGTACATTTGGCTGGCCAATGGATGGCGTCATAGAGCTTTACATTCACACATTTCGGCTTTGTTCAAAACTGAATACTTTCTTTTCTTTTCTTTTCTGTTAATCTGAGCATATGGCATTGTAGGATCCAATACTTTAAACACTATAGTTCACCCCAAAATTAAAATATGCTAAAAAGGATTTCACCCTTAGACTTTCCAAGGTGTTAATAAATTGGTCCTTCAACAGATTTGGAGACATTTGCTTTTATCAGCTGTTTGGACGGCACCCATCCACTGCAAAGGGACCCACTGGTAAGCAAGTAATATAATGGAAATTTTCTCCAAATATGTTCCAATGAAGAAACAAACTCTTCTACATGCTGGATGACCTGGGGGTGAAAGATTTTCCGGACATTTTCTTTTGTTGTTGTTTTTGTTGTTATTGTTGTTTCTTTAATGTCTGTGTAAGTAGCTCGCCTAGCTACATGGATACAGAACATTCGCGTAACTTGGTTATCCTTAGACTTTGGATTGTGGTATAATAGTGAAATTAGTTTATTTGATGTTTTTATGATATTTTATGATTATAAGCTGTATTGCATGTTGTATTGTTTTCATATTTTCAAAAATTATGATCTTAACAGATGCTGAGAAAAATAACTTAAGTGGATGTATCTTTTTTTTTTTATTCATAAACCACAGGCATATAAACGACAATTCAATAAAAATTACATATTGATAATAAAATTACTACATGTTAGACAACCCAAGTAATAAGGAACACAAGGAATATTTTTGTGCCTTATCAAACACCGGCCTTAATGACTGATAAAAATGGATGAAAACCATGTATTTGCTAATGAATTTACACAATATCTAACCCAATTCACCACTGACATGTAGAAGCAATACAGCGTTTTCAATAATCTGTGCTTGAAATGTGGGATGTAAAGATTTGGTGACAACACTGAAACTGTCAAGTGATAATCCTGCCACAAGCACAAACACACTCCCACCCGCTGAGGGCTAAATATAGTTTCATCCCTGACATCTTCCACATCATGATGCACGTAACAAGGGCTAAACCTCTCATGATAGAACATCAATAGGTCTGGGAGCTTGAACATTTTGTTATTAAACCCATGTCGTTCCAAACCCATAAAAGCTTTGTTTGTCTTCGGAACTCAATTTAAGACATTTTGGATGAAAACCGGGAGGCATGTGACTGTCCCATTAACTGCGAAGTCAAATACACTGTCAAAGTCCACTGAAATACACTGAAAAGTATGAAAGACATTGTCAGAATAGTCCATCTGCCATCAGTGGTTCAACTGTAAAATTTTGAAGCGAAAAGAATAATTTTTATACGCAAAGAAAACAAAAATAATGACCTTATTCAACCATTCGTCTCTTTTGTGTCTCTCTGCATTACGGTAGCCATTTTAGAAAATATCCACTGAACGCAAACTGCACCTCAAAATTTTCATTTTGGGGGTGAGTATTCCTTTAAAGATAACGAAGAACATACAAAACAAAAGGAATAAGCAGGAATTATGCCATTTTTTTTGTCTGAAAGTCTAATTTCCACCTCATTTCAATCCCCATAACCCCAGCTCCTTTGTCTTGCTAAGAGTCATTTCAAAGCTAGCATGTAATGCACTCTAAATACACACAATTAAACAATGTTTTCACGCTCTTTAAATAATTTGACAAAATTATCGCTTGATTGGAAAGGACTCACAATATACAGTAATTTCCTTCATGTGATATTAACCTTGGGTTTCCTTTGTTTTCTTCACACATCACACGTCTCACATTTCATCTCAAGCACTTCACTGACATGCTTGTCTCCTTGGTAACCAATACACTATAAAAAAGTAATCAGTGTGATGAAATGTGGAAATTATAAAGCAATTATCATTGCATTTATTTATTTTAAATAGGGTATTATGCATTTACACAATACATTTCGGTATGGATCTTATTTGTTGTATTTAGATTGATTCGATTTATAGCAATGCACATGTAAACATTCATTTTTTTTTTTTTTATTAATTTACACATTTTATTGAAAGTCCTTACTCTGGGAAAATAAAACGTTGTTAAAAACATGAATAAAGCAATATGGCAATGGTATGAATTAAAATAATTGATCAAAATTCCAAAATTGAATCCACATCATCCAATTAGCACCTACATAAATTCCAAGGCATCATTTTAAGCAGCATCCTCATTTAGCAGCGTACACATCGAAATCTGACAGATGCTTTTGCCGCATTCACTTATCGGAGAATTGCAATGGTTGCGCTGGTCAAATGTTCTATCATCTTGTGTTTCTCAATCATCTCGCTCCCACTTCCGCTGACTGTGCAGATGTGTGCCAGAAAGCTCTCCAGTGCAGTGACTTAACGCTTAATGCCAAAAGCTATTGAATGGCTTTCAATAGCATGCAAGTGTCAGCATTATTAGCGCTTTCAAGAAATCGAACGCCTCGGGTTATATAAATCAAACACTTGATAATTATCTCAGCACAGTAGGAAAGGAGTCTGTGATGTCATTATTTTCCATCTCTAATGAGTAAGAACTGAAGGTCAAGGGAAAAAAAGAAAGGCTATTTGAGAATGTTGTTTGCTCAAGTAAATTTTTTTTTCTTTTTGCCTTCTCTCAGTTTCTCTTTTAAAACAAAGAAGCTGGATGTGTAAGTCAAACGGGAAGAAAGGAACCGCCTGTGGATCTGAATCATGAACAGAGAGGGCCCTGGGGGATCCCTTCAAGCTGCATGGGAATTTGACACAGGGGCCACGTTTCGACCGTTGACATGAAGCTGTGACAGCCCTGATCGTCCAGATTTTCTTTTCTGCATCTCATTTAATAATTCGAGGTAAACAGGGTTGTTGTTGTTTTTTTCCTTTGTTGTGTCTCCCTGTTCAATTCTCACACTCACACCCCCACATTCTCTCCTCCGGTGAGCAGGGCCGTAGCAACAGTATTTGAGATGATTTATAAATCTTTGCTTTGACTTGGATAAAAGAAATAAAGACAGTGATAAATCCCAACAGCACTTCAAGGGTTGACAATTAACGCAGATGAACAACTAAATCATGGTTTGATTTATATTTGTTTTATTTTTTTCTCCCCCTTTGAAGCTTTAAGTAAGGAGCCTCACTAGCTCAAGGTGAAAAACCAAAGGATGTTGGAGCAGAAACCAGTTTTTAAGAACCTCGTGCTGGATCTGTTTTTCTCCAGCCGTGAGTGCCGATGGCGTCATAGAAAGCTACAGCTGTGATGCTGGTAAACCCGTCATGTCAATACAACCACATTGAGGGAGTTCAGCATCCCTGAGTTCATAAACCATCATAACCCGCTGACCGTGGGGAAAACTGTGTGTTCTCTTTTATATGATTGCATGCATGTGAGCCTTGCAAAGAGCATGCAAAGTGCACAGTTGCCACACATCTGAGCTTGTCACAGAAAGCAGCAGGACTGACACATCTGTTAGACTGAGATATAATTGCAGACACTAACTCGTGTGAACAAAGCAACCAAATAAGATCAACACATTCCAGTGCACTGCACTCATTAATCTGTGAACCTCCAGTGTTCATTTCAGATTTTTCAAGCACAAAGTATATAGTAATATTGTGTGATATTGTACTTTTCCCTAAACTACTATTAAGAGAGCTTAAGTGAATTTGTAATTGCATCAATCAGCAATTTGAAGCCAGAGCATTTGCCCTAAATGAGCTATAAAGAGAGAACAGTTGATTACCTAGCAAACACCTAGTATGAGTTCATTGCTCACATTAGTAATACAGCATTCAGAGCATCACACAGAGCCTTCTCATGTGCTTTAGTGAGCTACCTGCAAAGGCAATATTCATAGGTCTTACAAAACTGCATCTTAATTATACATGTTTTGTAGAACATTTCTGAGAAATTGTTAGAAGTGTGTGTGTGTGGACCAACATGAGGGTGATGACAGAATTTTCCTTTCTTGGTTTTAATTTCCTTTAACCCTTAGCCTACTTTATCATGATCCAAATGCAAATCTCAAAGGGCTCTAAATTAAAACTTTGCTGTCCTACAATCTACAACATGCATTGTGGCGTCTGATTGATAGCTTACTATTTTTTGCCAAGTGAATGGCCTTTTGGCATAATAAAAATAACAATAATAATAATAATAATAATAATAATTTAAAAAAAGATTAGCTCGGAAATCTTTACTGAATTTTATAAATTAAATGTAAAATATTTTCTATTGTTAGTATTTAAAGATGAACACTGATGGGACTGGAAACTGGCACTGGTTAGCTTGGAAACATGTTAACATCAAACTCTATTGAAATCATTTGTAAGTTGAATGCTGTTTGTGTATGTAGAGCGTTTATTACATTATATGTTTTGCTCCCCACAATAAAACTAAGCATTAAATATAAAAAAATGAGTATAAACATTTCAATATCATCTTATTAAGGATAGACAATTTCACCTTACTTTAAGCCATATAAATATCAGCATCTGCATCAAAATGCATAATTTTGCTCAGTTTAGGCATCTGAATAAACTTTTAAAAAGTGGAATAAACTTTTTCTGGTGGGAAAATCTGACTGTTATTTCTTATGTCAAGCTTTATGGTATTAAGATATTTTATTGTAGACTAATTCAAAGGCAATGTGACATGTTCAGTGACAAAATAATAATAATAATCCCAAGACGGTATAAAAGTGAAGAGTAATGTTGACTAGAAATATACTTACTGAAATATACACAACTGCTGATTATTTTTATGCTTACCAATAGTGTGCAGTTAGCTTGGAAACATGTTAACATCAAACTCTATTGAAATCATTTGTGACTTGAATGCTGTTTGTGTATGCAGAGCGTTCCACATCAGAAATCAGTAGGCATTGGGGCAGTGTACCATTTTGGAACAAAGATTTGGTGTCATTTATAATAACATTCACATAAATGAAAACCAATGTCCTCAAACTGTTTCTTTCCCTCAACAAGTTGAAAGTTGAGTCAAACTTTCAGGTTTTCGTTATTTACCATTTGCATTTAGAATGCACAGACTTACAGCACTTCCTTTGGGGAAGAAAACACACTGTCATCATCAGGTCCTCAGTGCATACTTCGAAAGCATTCTCACTGAAAACATCTGACCTGAAAATAAAATGGGGCTCAGAGCTCTGAAATGACAATGAAAAGCTGGGTTTCAAAAATAAATTGAAATTTGGAATTAAACTAAATGTTTGTGTGACATGAAATGAAGAAATATTTAGGATTCTGCTCTGTTTCTTATTATTAGTTGGTTACTGACATTTTAAATTCCACCTAATTTGCTATTTTCAGATAGTAGTCAATGAATCTCTACACCTCTTTCGATGAGTATATTCACTAGAATTACCGGCCTAATAATTGTATAGCAAGTTAACAATCTCTTCTCTAAAAATAAATGAGGATATTTGCTGCTTAAGCATGTGGGGCAAAATGAAGCATCACATTACTCCAAAGTGCAAGCATGTGGCATAATATATATATAGCATTTATCACTTCACACTGGGAATTACTTTAGAGACTAATTGACTTCAGCGGGAGCTGTCAAGTGATTACATGTTGTGAAAAATGGAAGTAATTAAAACAGAAAATGTATGTATTCTACTATAAGTACCTGATAATTGGTCATCCGTATAGGTTACATCCCCATATATGGTAAAAGATAATGTGTAATAAAATATTCTCAAATAAAATTAAATACAAAATTGAATTAAATTATAATGTGTTTGATTGATTTGTTATGTTGTATCAGCTGTTTGGACTCTTATGGTGACGGCACCCATTCACTGCAGAGGATCCACTGGTGAGCAAGTGATGCAATGTTACATGTCTCAAAATTTGTTTCGGATAGAGAAACAAACTCATCTACATCTTAGATGGCCTGAGGGTAACATTTTCTTTTTTTGGTGTACTACTCATTTTAAGTTCCAACCCAAGGTCACTTGTAAAATGTACCTGTGGTGACATTTCTGTAAAATTATATTATGTTCCTTTTTGGACATTTCAAAACACTTGAAATGTCTAAGTGAGTAGGGCAAAAAGTACATTCAGTTTGATCCAAAACAACTGAAAGTGAACCTGCCAATGTTCATTATGTTGTTTGTTGTACATTCCGTGGCAGTTATAGGAAATTAAATGTCTGCTGAGTGTTTCTAGAAGGTTAATGTTCATGCAACCTTGCAATTTTAGCTTGCTTTTAACAAGTTTTTTGTCTTTTGTTATGACTTCACGGGTCTCAAACACACATTGGTGTACCAGGTGATTTACCTAGCAAGTTTACTACATCAGAAAAGCCATACGTATTAAGCTGGTTATGAGATGCAAAAGTGAAAATGTATTACTGTATATACAAGTCATGCATTATGATAAAAGCATTTTGAGGTCATAACATAATAAGGAAAAAAAAGCATAATTATTAAAATGTATTGGTGTTTATTAAATGTAGTATCAGTTATTAAATGTACATTACATACAAGTGTTATAAATATTGCCTTTGGAAATTATAAAATGCTAGTCACTGTTGTTTGACATAATCAATAATTTTTTTGTGTGTTTACTAGTTAAACTAATAGATAGCACGTTGCTATCAGATTACTTAATATTATCAAAAATGAAAGCAATAAATGTTTTTATGTTGGATACATTTTAAGGATTCTCAAATTGTTTGTAATATTATAGTAGGCTAATGTTCAGACAACCACAGCTGCCAGTTCCTTACCATAAACTCTAATTATAAACATCATCATGTAATTCTTAACAGATTACTGTGTAATGAAAACTTTGATTAATACATGCCATGCACATTCATGACTGATTAATTAAAGTTATTATAACATGCGACTACCTATGGATTTTGCAGCGCTTTATTGCTAATTAATCACACTTCAAGAGCTGGTGTAGTTTCGCAGTCCACCCCCGTCTCGTAAAGAGAGAGAGAAAGGAGCAGAGAAACGGGCACAAACACTCCCATATGTGTTGAGCGCGACGAGCTGGAGCGAGCAACACCAACACCCTGCCGCCTCTCCCCGCGAGCTTCTAGAGGAAACAAAACATGTCTTGGCACTGTGTGGTTCACCACTGCCACATCAAAACGGCAGGTGAAACTGATGAAAGATATTCAGATCATGAGGGAGTTTTAAAAGTTAGCACCCCATCTTTGGTATGATACGTTTGGCGTGGAGTGTTTGGCGGATCGCGCAGCGCTTCAGACTGGATGCTACAAGTTTAAAGTCGAAGCGCGTTTTGGATGAGAGTACACCTGGAAATGGGGGATCAGCGTCAAAGGTACCCAGAATGGATTTAACTACTGTCCCATTCCCCTCGCTGAACTCATCCGCGGATTCTAATGGCACAAGCGCGCCGAGACCTCCTCCGCATTCACAGTACGCGGCGGTGCTCATCATTCTCGTGGTCACCGTGATCATCTTGGTGACCATTGTGGGGAACGTATTAGTGGTGGTGGCCGTTTTCACCAGCCGCGCGCTGCGTGCGCCACAGAACCTCTTTCTGGTTTCTTTGGCGTCTGCTGATATTTTGGTGGCCACTTTGGTTATTCCATTCTCCCTAGCCAATGAAGTGATGGGCTACTGGTACTTTGGAAGCACCTGGTGTGCCTTCTACCTGGCTTTGGACGTGCTCTTCTGCACGTCATCCATTGTGCACCTCTGCGCCATAAGTTTGGACCGCTACTGGTCGGTCACCAAAGCAGTCAGCTACAACCTAAAGAGAACCCCGCGGAGAATAAAGTTCATGATCACGGTGGTGTGGGTCATCTCGGCTGTGATTTCCTTCCCACCGCTTCTCATGACCAAGCACGACGAGCTAGAGTGCTTGCTGAACAACGAGACCTGGTACATCCTCTCCTCCTGCATGGTTTCGTTTTTTGCGCCTGGTCTCATCATGATTTTGGTGTACTGCAAGATCTATAGGGTGGCTAAACAGCGCGCGACCACCGTGTTCGTGGCTAAGAACGGGATGGAGCGACAACCATCGCAATCGGAGACCTGCTTCGTGCGTAAAGGCAAGACTGAGACGGAGAGCCCCAGCAGCCACAGCTCAGGCAGCCGAGAGCGCAAAGGCGAACTCGACGACATCGATCTGGAGGAGAGCAGCGTCTCCAACAGACAAAGAAACTCTCGCTTCGCCAAGAGCAGGAAGGTGGAAGGGGCACAAACGTGTCCAAAGCTAAACGGACGGCTGTCATGGGCGTGTAGCCGCGCGTCGGAGCTCGATCAGGAACCGAAGGCGCGTCAGCTGTCTTTGTCCAAGTCCAAACTGGCACAGATGCGAGAGAAGCGCTTCACCTTCGTGCTGGCAGTGGTTATGGGGGTGTTCGTGCTCTGCTGGTTTCCTTTTTTCTTCACCTACAGCCTTCATGCCATATGCCGAGATAGTTGCACAATACCGGATTCTCTATTCAATCTCTTTTTCTGGATTGGTTACTGCAACAGCTCTGTGAACCCCATCATTTATACCATTTTCAATAGAGACTTTAGAAAAGCTTTCAAGAAGATAATGTGTCAGCACTCTACACGCGCGTAAATGCACACACATATGTATATGGGTCAATGACAAATAAAAGAGTGTCATAGAGTGTCAAGAGATGATAAAAAGGGGGATTCTTTTGAAAATATAATATAATACACTGTAAACGTTGTTACGTTAAAGTGCTATTTCTGCCTGATCTTACCCTTAAATTGAGTTTTTTTTGGTGTAACCTGATATGTGACCCTGGACCACAAAACTAGTCATGAGTAGCACAGATATGTTTGTAGCAATAGCCAAAAACAAACTGTGTGGGTAACAATTTAAGATTTTTAAAGCCAAAAATCATTAGGGTATTAAATACAGATCAGGTTCCATTAAGATATTTTATATGTTTACTACAGTAAATGTATCAAAACTTCATTTGGACAACTTTAAAGGTGATTTTCTCAGTATTTAGATTTTTTGCTCCCTCAGATTCCAGATTTTCAAATAACTGTATCTCGGCCAAATATTGTCCTATCCTAACAACCATACATCAATGGAAACCTAATTTATTCAGTATATATATATATATATATATATATATATATATATATATATATATATATATATATATATATATATATATATATATATATATATATATATATATACACTTTGATTCAGTTATTTGAAGAAACATTTTTATTCATTAGTTTATACCACGTGAAGTACATTTTTGCTTTTTTTTTGTTTTAAAACCTACTCATTTATTTTCTTGCTTGTTGAATAAATGTAGATAAATTAGTTATATATACAAATATTTAAAAAAAAACCTTCACTTATATGAATATCAAGTTTCAGATTGACCTCATTTGACCTAAACAAATCAACTTGACACACATTAATAAGAGTTTTATGGTTTTCTTGTCACATGAAAACAAAATGTCTTTCAGCATGTTGGTTACACCACAATGACTTTGATTTGGTCTGATAAAAAAAAAAAAAACTGCTGACATGCTTGTTTTGTAATGAAATATATGGCAACTTATCTTATTTTTTTTTTTCTAGAATTTAAGCAGTTATTTTAAGAAGTTTTTTTTTTCTTTTTTACAATCTCCAGCTGGTTACACCTTTTACATGTTTTCCTTTTTCTTTTAATTTTTTCCCCACACGAATGTGACTTCTAATTCAGAAAGTAACAACATTTTATCATGAACAGATGCTGATGTAGGAATTGCATTTTAGAATAATTTAATGGATCCTGACAAAACTTAGTGTCACATCATTGACCCATATATAATGTATGTGTTGGCATGTGTGTGCATGTAAACTGCTTGTTTAACTGTGTATGAGTTTGTCTGTGTGCTCGGTAAATATGGGATCTCTAAGGATTTCTTTATGCAGAATCTTTACTTCCTCAAATAAACATGGGCAGGTTACATGGTCAAATGTGAAAGCTCCTTCAAAGACCACACGTGATGTCGCAGTCCACTTTAATTATGTATTATTTATACGAGCACATGTTCAAAATATTTCAAAACTGGATCAAAATAGTTTAGATATGACAGACTCTTTCATTAAATTGCTTCAGTGTACAAAGGCATTCACGTGTGAAATTTTTATAAAGTTTTTGATCTGACTGGTATTTATGAAACAAACATTTAACTGTTAGCATCTCAGAATTTTTTATTATCAGTTACCAGAAAGAAGATTGCAACTGTTAGCTCATTAGAAGCGCATGTTTTCCAGTCATGTGACGACACTGCAGACCTGAATCCTTGCCGCTGTCCTCGGTCCTGATGGGCTTCAAAGGAAACCTGCTGGTGAATTTGGCTTTAAACACATGCAATATTTATTTTCCTTTCCTCCCAATATGATGATGTTAAATTAACTACATCAGTCAAATGCAGCATAAGATGACAAGAATAACTAGATATAAAGTCTAAATTTGATTACCCTCATTTAAATGTCATGTATATGTTAATACCACTATAATTCTATAATAAAATGGCCAGAGCATTTACATCTCAGCTGAACTGAACAGTTACACAGAGTAACTTATTCAAATCATCTTTAAAATCATAGATTATATGATAGATCTCATTCTGTCAGCTGGCAAGTCTGAGTCAAATAAGAATGATTCATGTATCATTTTGTTTGTTTCTTCTTTTTTGGCTAATACTCAAATCTCTGTTGTTCCAGATCTTAACAGTGTTGTGATGTTTCTCGCCATAACTGCCCATGATGTTAATAAAATAAATACAGTATTCTGTCTATTATGCACTCATGCGACATCTCAGTTAAGGGCTGGATCAGAAGACAACAGGGGCCTGGGACACAAACGACAGGGCGTTTTAGGGATATTTTCCAAATTGTGTAAAATCATCATTTGTTTAGTCATGTTCTCACAGTACGAGAGCATGTTCGGGCTGATGTTAGCAACATTGGATGGTAATAGACCCCCATGCTGGAGGATGTGTGAAAAATGTGACACAATGATCCTGTTGTGATTTGTTTTTAGTTATCTGATGCGTACTGTGCCTGATTATGAAACAACAGTTTTTCAAGTTCAGGGACCACATTACACATTCGGCTCCAGTTTTTATGGCTACACTGTACAAACAGATTCAGTAATTCTGCCCTGTTCTGTTCTGAAACCTGGAGCCTTAATAAGAGAGCTGACAAAACTGGTACACAGTTATATCTAAGGCAATCTCGCTCTCCTACTTGAAAGCTATTGAAAAACTTCCATCTCTGAAATCAGCTTCTGAGAACAGATACATCATGTCCAATGACCAGAGACACACATCAAAGAGAATGAAAGAGCATAGCAAAAAGCGAGGACGGATTCCCTCTGAGGAAATTTTTGCCCATCATGTCTGCTGTGTTCTGCTCTTGACCCACCCAACATAGAGGACGCAGCCGTTTCACAACAAATAGTGTGATGTTGTGGTGGACACACTGTTTACAAGCCTCTAAACGGCAGTTTTAGATCTTATTGTCACTTTTGGATGGTTAAACCATCAAAAGATATGTAATATCTTGCTTCGGGCCATGCTTAGAAACTGCATTCGGCAGAGCTCCCCATCAGGACTCAAGCGAGATGCTTAATACATCTTTCAAAGAACTGTAATTGCAGTCGGTTGTTGTCCAGACTGAAAAGAAAAAAGAAAAACCGAACAGAGCTCAAGTGACTAAAAGCAGGGAGGCGTCCACTTTGCATACACATTGATGACTGTTAGAAAAATGAGAGCAAGAAATCACATGAGAGTCCTGCTTTCCCTGTGAGAGATGGAATGGGGTCAGATCGGGGGAAGCCAGGGGCGGGCGGCAGCAGCTCCAGCAAACGCTAATCTGATGAGGGGCGGCATTGTGTACCACAGCACAGAGGGAAGTGATGTGAAGATGAAGCACTCAGTCCTCACAGGAATGTGTGCGACCTCAGAGCAAAACAACTAATTAGACAATTAGACAGAACAGATGCTTTAGCATTTTTGTCATATGACAACAAAGTGTTAGGCTTAAAGAAATAATTGCATTATGTATGGTGGAGTCTAAAGTCTGAGATCACATTAAAAAATCTATTTGAAATCTTACTTAAGAAGGTTTCTGGATTTTGAAAAATTATTTTAAAAAAGTTGCATGATGATTTACATGCAGAACTGTCGAATTAATTAATGTTCGTTAATGCATTAACTAACATAAGAATTTTTTCATTGTTGGTTCATGTTAAGTAATGTTAACAAATGGAACCTTATTTGTAAATGGTCATGAAGACCAAAATAAATAAATAAATAAATAAACTGGAACGCAATTCCGGATTCATGGTATTCATAAAACAGCAAGCAAAAAAAAAAAAAAAAAAAAAAAAAAAATCCATATGACTTACTACATACAATGGACACTTTTGGGCTCATCCCAATACCCACACACACTTGCAATCTTTGCACTTACCGTCTACTTATATCACAGATTCTCTGTATTTGGTCAGAATGTTCAATGGGGTGTGTAGAACGTTCCATGAGATATTTAAAACATGTTGTAAAAATCTAAGTTTTTACAGAGCTTTATTTACACATTCTGTACGTTTAATATTCACACTTTAAAATAAATCTTCAAATTCCTGTTCAGTAGTCCCTATGCATGGCACAATTGAATTGTTGGTGCTTTTAATTAAGTGATAAAAGCAGCTGCAAATGTTTTACAAAATGTACATATCTCCTTACCAATGAAATGTACAACAATTTACGTTTTACACAAATTAAATGAATTTCCACTGCAAGGTTGTCCTCGAGATCTCGCAATTTCAAGGCGTCGGAGTTCCTCAATATGATGCATTACATGATGCACTTATAGCCACAGATAGCCTACCACTACCAATCTGAATTAGAGATGGTGTGGATTTAGTGTGCATTAAAGGCACTGAGCTTTGAACTAGGCTTGCACACTTCCTGACACTTGCACTCACTTTCAAGTGACCAAGATATGTGGGTATTAGGAAAGGTCCTTACTATCCCATGAGGCCACAGGAGAGGTGTTTAATGGCAGTGAAGCGATGAAGCTCATGTTGTATCACGTAACAGTGACATCATTCAAATTCAGTCTGAATTTCATTAATTCTACACACACATACTCTACAAAATATAACCGTTTAACAGTCAGAAAGTAAATAAAATGCAGTTTCTATTGAGACAGTGTGTCATGTCAGATGCAGTTATTCACTTCTTTAATTTCTAAATGAATCCGTGTTTTTGAACGAATCAGTTGAATGAGTGATTTAAATGACTCACTCATGAAGACAGTAACTGATGAAATCGAATTCTTCCCTACTACATGTACACGAAAAACAGTACGCCGAAAGAGAAGTATGTTAGAATTTATACGATTAGAAAACAGCAAAAAAGCTGATGAGATGATTTTGAAGTGCACATTCGATACTTTAACCTCACTTTGGACAGAGAAAATGTAAAATACAAAAAAATATTATATACAGTATATTGATCAATCTACTCATACGGGGAAATAAAACTGCCAGCACTTTAATGTTTTATATCCTGCAGACTCTCATTTTATAAAAACACAACTGGTGCCACCCTGCATCTTAATTTTAGTGAAAACTGAAGACTACAAAATTAATATTACTAATAGACTATTTAGCTTTTAGCTTTAGAGTATTATCTTTATAAATTAATATGTGGATATTGATGCCAGTTAGTATGATAGGCTATTTTCTTTATATCTTTTTTGAGCATTCAATATGAAGTTCAAATAGTAAATGGAATGATTTTGAGTTTACTTCTGTTTGCCCTTACGAAAGGAAAATATGTTTACCAATATATTTCTTAAAATATATTGTGATATATTGTAATATATTATTTTCCCTTTTTATTTTCTAAAATTTTATATATTTGAATACGTTTAATAATATATTGATGATACATATATTATATAATATATTGCAAAATATACAAATGATTGCCGCTTTCAATATATTGCAATATATTGGAAAAAATAAATATATATATATATAAGTATAAGTATATATGCCTAATATAATTACATGATATTTTCCAATATACTGCAATATATTTTTGTTTCATAAGGGTGTAGGGAAGCAATTAAACAAAGTTTTAAGTTGAAGTGGGTTGATATTGTGTAGTGTGAATGCATGGGGAAGAAAACAGGTGTGAGGCAGCCATTTAAAAGCCTGTGTTGTGATCAGCAGGATTACTTGAACACGTTTTTTATGAACTTTTATTTAAGTTGAGAGGACTACCTGAGCAGAAGTGTGCCACTTATGGCTAAATAGGCAATTTTCCTCTGGATTCTCTATGGGGCAATCACCAGTGTCAATGGGTTTGATGTTTGAATTTCTCAGGGGTGAAATCAAGAAACGCTTTATGTACTTGCATATTCATTCAGAGTATATTTATCGTTGTAGAGACCCCCGCGGTCGCCTATCACAGGTGTCAGCTGTTTGACAAAGAAGTAAACACCATTAACTTCCTTAAAAGAGTTCCTTAAGACATCATAAAAAGGCCCACAGAAAATCATAGCTCATCATCCTATGCCTAAAAAAATGTGCATGTTGTGCTGCAGATGAATTCACTCATATCACATAGAGATCTTTATTAATACTCATAATTCTTGAAGATACAATTGCTTAACACAATGATTATGAGAAAGTAAGCCAGAGAATATAGCTTCAGTTTCAAATTTTTTCCACCAGCATATATTTCATATTCTGCTCTCTGGTAATAAGGTATTCTGAGTAGCTGGGGAAGCTTCTAAAGTCTCGGAGCTCTTCTCAGCCTCAGATCCATCACTGGGGAATGAGTTAGGTGGAAAAAAATACCATCTGCTGGAGATAACCTATGCACAGAAGCACATGGAACCTTATTAAAACAGAAAGTGTCTTTTCTCTGTCCTCTTGTTTTATTCTTTAAAGGAATCAGGCATCAGCAAATTCGCATCTTGAGTAATTCCTCTGTTCTTGTCCTTTAAGATTTCTGAGGAAGTGTCACGATTATATTGGAGTGTCTCTGATATCCTCAAGCTTTGAGACACAGATGTAAGGAATGAATGCGGTGGCTGCAGAGTGATGCAAGACGGCGTAATGTATGCACAGGAAGTGACTGGTTTAATAGCGCTGCTTGACAACATGTAATGATGCTTACAAGTCTTCATTTGAGAACATTTTAGAACAAGTTAATTTCCTCTTTTGAAGGTTTGAAAAAGATCCGTTTGGATGTGCACTTAAAAACATGTTCTTATGCATGGTCACGTGTCGTTACTTTAGACATTTTATGAAGCAGTGATTTTGTGGTAATTTTGAACATTCCTATGGAAACACAAATAGGCAATTTTTTTTTTAAAAATATAAGCATTAAGTTTCACACTAAACCTTACCGTCAGTGAGTCATTAGAAGAATGTATTGAAACAAAAAGAACAGCATGTTTTTAGATGCATTATCCCAGATATTCTTTCTGTATAACAAAAATGCCTTTTATAATTTATACACAGAAATAATAATTCTAACTAATTTGTGTATTAATAATAATGAGATACAAATAAATAAGCTTTCCATCAGGGGCGATTCTAGGATATATATATTCATATTATTTCAATAGTGATAAAGAATAGCGTTTACTATTCTTTTAAGCCATCATACATGCCTTTCTGAATAAATATTTAGCTTAAGGCACACTCAAACACAAATATATGGTAATAACTGGAAAATATAACATTTCCATATTTTTCAATACATATATTGACCATATGGTTATATACTAATGTATAATGTTTGTGCATGTGTGTATATATATTTATATATATATATATATATATATATATATATATATATATATATATATATATATATATATATATATATATATATATAAAAATGTATAAAATACATAGCACTGAAAACAAAAAACGACAAAACTTTTTTACTTGTTACAAACACTCAGCACTCAATTAATTCATTTGTCTTTCATAGATTAAAGAGAGAGTTCACCCAAAAATTCTGTTATCATTGACTGATCCCCATTTAGTTCATGACATTTATAAATTTCTTTCTTCTGTTGAACTTAAAAGTAGATATTTTGGAGAATGTTGCCAGCCATATAGTCGTTGGCAACCACTGACTTTCATAGTATTTTTTGGTCACACTTTATTTTAGGGTCCAATTCTCACTATTAACTAACCATTAACTATGCCTTTTGCCTCAATTAACTCCTTATTTGTTGCTTATTAATAGTTTATAAGGTAGTTGTTAAGTTTAGGGTATTGGGTAGGATTATGGATGTCATGCATTATATGTAGCACTAATAAACAGCCAATATGTTAATAATAGACATGCTAATAAGCAACTACTTATTAGTGTGAATCGGACCCTATACTAAAGTGTTACCTATTTTTTTAATAGTATGGAAGTCATTGGGGACCAGCAACAAGTAACTAGTTCATTTAGCAGTTATTCTTTGCCCTGCTGTTCATGATAACCGTTTTGGGGTTACAATTTACCTAACCAATGCTTTATACCCCAAAAGTAGAAACTAACACAACCATGAAAACATATCAGTGGAAGTAATCTCTACTGGTCATCATTTAAATCAGATTTTTGGGGCACAGCTGGCACATAGAGAAAATCAGAACAGCCCGGTGGGACACAACAAAAGAGGGAAAGAGTGAGATCAAAACAAAATAAATGCTACTCGCTCTAAAAAGCATGAAGAGAGAGACAGCAAAGGACAGAGACAGACTGACAGACATAGAGAGGCTCTATTCTAAAACCCAGCATGATACATTTTTTTTATGACTTAGGCAAATGTTGCTCCAAAAAGTGTGCAGCATTATTTTGGCCAAATTCTACAGCAGCCATCATTTTATCCTTTGTGGAGAAGGCAATCCCAGAACGGATTGTGGGACTTTAAACATAAATGTAAAAAATTAATTAATATCAATAGTGAGTCAAACACCTTAACACATGCTTTTTTGTTGCTATGAATTTCAAATAACTCACTTCTGAGGCTTCATATCAGTTAGGATGCTCACATAAAAGACAGCTGTGTATGTAGACAGTCGAGGTTGAGGTATGCAGAGTATGTTTTGAAACGAAACCAGAGAGAATATGAGAAAAGAGACAAAACCAAAGAGAAGAAGAGACGCTGAACTTCCCTCAAGTCTTTATGCATTGAAAGCAAAAAAAAAAACCCTGCGGCTTCTATGCATCTGAAATTTTTATCAGCAACATAAATAATATAGTTGGCTTGCAGGACAACACATCTCCAATGAAAGCTCAAACTGCTTATGATGAACAGACCTATATGCACATCTGTGTTTGAATGAAGAGGCAAACAATTTAGAAGACACAATGATTTGTCGGCACATGCAAGACACTTCTCTAAAGGCCTTTGATGTAGGAGCGGCTTCTGAATGCAACCTCTGCCCCCTTAGTGCTTCGGTAAAATTGATACAGAAATAGTTCATTTAAATGGAAATATGTTTTAATTTGGCTATGCGTCTAGGTCAGGGGTAGGCAAATTCGGTCCTAGAGAACCCAGAGTTCAGCTCCAACTCTGAAAAAAAGCCTCACCTGCATGTAGCCTTAGCAATCCTGAAGACATTGATGAGCTTGTTCAGGTGTGTTTGATTAGGGTTGAGGGTGAACTCTCTAGGACCGAACTTGGTTGTTCCCCTGCCTACAGCTGGGAAATGGATAGCATCTGCACCACCCTTTATAGGACAAGTGGTTTGTCAAAATTTTAATTTAAATGTCAAAGTGAACATTTTTCAAAATAGCAACTGTACACAATTTGAGACACAAACAAAGGCATTGCAAGTTACGATTTTTTATGTATAAATATATAAAAAGTCTGGAATAATAATTTTTGGATGTCTCTTATGCTCACAAATTTTGACATTGTTAATTATTATTATTATACATTTTCTGCTTAATTTCTTTGTTCAGCAAAGATGCATTAAACTGACCAAATGCATCAGTAAAGACATTTGTAATAATACAAAAAAATCCTTTTCAAATAGATGCTTTTCATTGAACTTTATAACTGTGGTTAATTATTTTAAAAATATTGATAGCTCTGTTTGAACTTCATCAAAATAATTCATCAAAATGCTTTTTGATTGATCAAAAAGCATTCACTGCAGATGATCCATTGTTGAGCAAGTGATGTAACGGTACATTTCTCCAAATCTGTCCGGTAATGAAACTCATCTTCAAAATAAAATTTTTGGATGAAATATTCCTTTTTATATAAACTTATGCTCCGTATTTATTCATTTGAAACACATACTGTATGTATGCTAATACTGAAGGGGCCATATGACATTGTTAAAAAGAACATTATTTTGTGTATTTGCTTCAAGTGTATGACGGAAATGTTACGCCCCTTTACACTCTGATGCCATGTGTCCCAGCACAATGAGACAAAACCAAAAAAAATAAAACATTTCAAACGATGCATATGTTGAATCCAGTGGGGACATAATTACTAATTATTAATTACTACATAATTACTGATAATTACAGAGAAACGACAAACAACAAGCACTAACAGTTACTCTACACTTCTCAAAACTGGAATTTGAATAATCAGTGGAAAATTCTTTCATATGAAAACGTACTTAAAGACTGTGTGTCAAAAGCATCAGACTGTCCATGCAAAATTGGAATTGTCCCACTTTATAGAAACCGACACCGTCATTGTAGGCTACTTTCACAGGAAACAGTCCTCTGTAAGATGCGCTGCACACATCTGAATATTTGGGTTGAACTGTTGTGGAACAGTGTTGTAAATACAATTTAACCACTGATTTCTAGTTGTGCCCTCTTTTGGATGGCCAAATAAAGTATTTTGTCTTTCACAACGAAACACACAGCATCTCCACAACATGGCACCAGCAGCAACAGAGAGAATAAAAGTTATGCCTTCTTTCTTTGTGTGAACATTTGTGCGGCATTATGCAAATCTTCCCACATCATGACATAGACGTGGGGGGCATGTTGGAACGAGCCATTTTTGGTAAGAGTGGTTGACTCTTTACTTCTATAGAGAATATCTCTATAGATTTTAGACTTTAGTCTTTGCAACTTTACAGATCTTCTTTATGCACCAAGAGCTTATAACACTCCAAAGAGAAAGGAAAAATTTAAATCGCATCATATGACCCCTTTAGCACACAAAGTTGGTTTAGTCAAGGAGCAAATGCTAGAATACCACAAATCATATTAGTAGGTCAACATTTCAGTCAAGAGCTCTGTCATTCTTTATCTGTGTGAGTTATCGAGTCTAGGAAAGTGACATGGATCATTGGAGGAAAAAAAAAACCTAAACCTGGGCAGTCAAGTATAAATCTGTTTTCAAAAACCTTGGCATAACTGACGGCAATTGTTGTGCCTTCTGTCCATCAAAACACCTTGAATCTGATAAATTGGCAGAAAACATTTTAATTTGTGTCCAACTCCCCACAATAACTCAGACGTTCTCTTAACCACAGTAGTTAAACATGAGCAGCAATCCACCCCCTCACTGCTATTTTGAGTGGCGACGAAATGCTCTAGATTAAATGAGTTGCTAAAGAAAAATGCTCATAAAGACTGTCACCGCAAAGTTGGAGAAGCTTAATTAGTTAAGCCATTGCCTGTGGACAACTGCTTTAGCCTCAGCAAAAAAAACAAAAAAAAACAACAGTTTCTGTGGTTTTAATTTTTTTCGTTTTAATTTTGATGCTGCTGAGTCATTCAAGGCTAAATGAGATCAGCTCACTGTGTCCTTTTATGAAAAAGAAACGCATCTTTACTTATTTAATATGAGGGCGACATGACTGAGAACAGTGCATCCGTGCTATCATCAAAGGAAGGTGTTGTGTCAGTGCTGGTTGCAGAGAGACCACTAAATCAGCCCAGCATATGTAAATGGGTCAATGACGTGATGCTCATTATTTTGGGTGTGGATTTATTAATTTAGTTAGAAATACACTGGAAATGCAATGCATTACTTTAATATAATCTTCATTCAATTAAGTTTTCATTAACACTTTAGTATAGGAACCAATTTTCACTATTAACTAGATGCTTATTACCATTCCTATTAATAATATATTGGCTGTTTATACTTACAAAAGCACATATTATGCATAACCATATTTTACATCCCTAAACTTAACTTAATACCCATACTTAACAACTACCTAACTAACTATAAATAAGCAGTAAATTAGTTTATTGAGGCAAAAGTCTTAGTGAATGGTTTGTTTTTATAGCGAGAGCTGGACATTAAAATAAAGTGTGACCAAGTTTTCAATTTCACAAATAATTGTCTGAAATATTTCTAAGGGGTATAGTCAAAATTGTCAAGATTATGAAACCATCCATAAGTCTTAATGTCTGATGTAAATGCTTTAACTGTTTGAATTTTTGAAACACAATGTTTTATTTTAATTCATAAAAAAAAAAGAAACAGTGAAGCAATTTTGTTTTAAAATTTTACTATATATATATATATATATATATATATATATATATATATATATATATATATATATATATATCAGTAGTATCATTTTAAAACAAATAAATGTTACAATCGGAACCCAGGGAAACACAGGAGACGAGAGATACAAACGCAGTGTGGTATTTGTTGGGTAATCCAAATCAGAATCTAACAAGCAGGGGTCAAAACCAGAAATCAATCCAAACAATAAACAAACAGGGAAGGAACAGGAACTGGAACAGGAAACTCGGAAGACGAGGAAACTGGGTAACGGAATGAAAGGACTCCATCAAGACAAACAGAAAAAGACCGGTAAATATAGGCAGGGTAATGACTATCAAGTGAAGACACCTGAGTACAATTAACAGGAGTGCAATTACTATAATGAAGGGACAAGGCTTTGTGGGAATTGTAGTGCCTGCGGCACACACACAATGGTTTCCATGCTTTGGAAACTTTCCAAAACATTCTGCATTTTTATATTAAAAAACAAACAAATAAATAAATATTTAAAAAAATGTCTGTATTTCCAGTATTAATTTGTTTCCTAATGGGCACCAAGGAAATGTCGCAACAAGGTCAAATTTTACTGGTATTACTATACTTGTCGGGAAGTGTTGTTTGGTTGCCATAACATAGGGAATACTTTGACTACACACAAACACACAACCACACACACACACACACACACACACACACACACACACACACACACACACACATACTTACATTTGTGGTTTACCGGGACTCTCCATAGGCGTAATGGTTTTTATAATGTACAAACTGTAATTTATATCGCCCTACACCCACCCTACACCTAAACTTACCTCTTACAGAAAACTACTGACAATTTTTGAATTTCATAAAACACATAAAAGCCTTTTGGTTTACAGGGCCACAGGAAGTGTCCTCATAAACCATGTTTACGTTGTAGTACCCATGTCATACACATTTGTGTCCTCATAAAACATATCAGTACACACACAGACACACACACACACACACACACACACACACACAAATTCAAAGTTTGCATCTGAGGACTTAACCTTAGACAAATCCAATGCTCCAACACATTCAGTAATGACTAAAATGTAACACATAACAGCAATTGCATTTAGATATCATCAGTAAATAAAGAGTTGAAAACTGTAACCAAACTATCGTCTATTACCAATATCTTATTAGAAAAAGAAGGACAAACCACTTTATCTCACTTCCATAATTGCTGCATGCCATAACAGAAACTTGGGGAAGTGGAGAAATTCAGCAGAGAAGTGTGTGTCCTATTTTGACTGTCAGCTTTCACAATCTCTGGATGGCCAATCAGCGGCAAGTTCTGGTATCAGTTTCCAGGTGGATTAAATTGGTTCTTTCCATTTTCAGTAACTGTAAAGCTTACATACTGTCAAGCATAGCAAATATAACAGGAAGTAAACTGAAAATATATCTTCCATCAAGTCTGAAGACATCTTTACAATTTTAAAATGTTTTATTAGATTTAATATTTTAAAATCCCAATGTCCAACAAAGCCCAAAGTGATTTCAAAGTACTGAATTCAGCTATTAATACAAAGTTGGTTGTTAGTTTATAACAAATTAATTCAGGTCACAATTGTAATTCAAATTGAAACAAAAATTGATGTGTCCACAGTCTCAAAGCGTGATTCCTGAGTCCTGACCTTTCTGAGAGTTTATAATATACTTTTCTCCACCGGTAGCATTCTCAATGGAGTTCATACCCTTATCTTTGACAGCTTTTAGGTTTTCATACCTGTAGAATCTCCCACAAAGGAGCTTGAAGCCCAAGTCAAGAATATTTTCTAGTGATTTTACCAGCCGTATGAAATATTAATGGATGCATTTGGCATCTGTCATCTTGGTTCTCACGGTCCTTCAGATGTGAGTTTTGAACAGAGTTGTGAGTTTATGGCTCGGAATGCACAAAAGAACACAGAACTCTGAGAAAATCTAGATTTATTTATAACTGACTAGCAAGGCAGTTTTTTTTGGGGGGGGGGGGTTCTATGTACAAGCTTGTGTCAGTGCGATGCAATTCAACAATTTTGTATGTCTCTAGTAAAGAATAAAAATGTTTTACTTTTAGAAAATAGATCCTCAGTTGTCACACTTCTATTATGAACATGCTGAAAAACTAGGAATGGTTCACCCAAAAACAAAAATGTACTCAACCCTCATGTTGTTCCAAACCTGTATGCATTTCTTTTTTCTGTTGAACACAAAATTAGATATTTTAAAGAATGTTAATGATCAAACAATTGCTAGTAGACCTTGACTGTGAACATGATTTCACCAAGTGCAACATGTTCCTGGATCAGCATCTATCTATCTGTCTTTCTGTCTGTCGGTCCTTCTGTCTCAATTTATTCTCCATTTTATTTATTCTATTCCTCCATTGTCAGTATATATTTCTCAAATTTCATCCGTACTAACTCCAAATATTCATTAACGGGTTGAATAAATACTGTGATTAGCAAAAGGGCAAAAGTGCAACTGCTGGGCTGAGGCTAAATGTCTCTGCATTTTGCCAGTAAATTAAATCTGGAATAATTTAATAATTTAAGTGGCCATTACGGTAGAAACATCACTTGCAAACACACATTCTCAGAAATACCCTCAGGGACATGAAGGTATAATCAGATGGGTGTGTGTGCATGTTTGGACGAGCATATTTATTTATTGTGTGTGTGCATTTATGATACTGAACAGTTTAGGGTAAGAAGCATTTTGAAACTGAACTGAAGTGAGAGGAAGGGGATATTTGAGGATGAATTCTGCGGTTACAGACCTACGAGTGGGGCATACAAATAGGTATCATTAGTACATAGACGGGAGAGTGAACACATATAATCTCATATGTATGTTCCGACAGGAGATTGAAAGCCTGCTAGAAGGAACTGAATGTATTGCTTGGACAGGGGTTTCATTAAGAGACACAAGAGACACTGGGAAAGGAGGTCCACTGAATCACAATGAGAAACCCACCGAACGACTTACCAGGGGAGAATGTTATTGATCACAGGTTGTCCTTACATGACAAGTTTCTTATTTGTTCATATAAGTATCAGCTCACTCTGACATTTCATAAAAAGGAATGACAAAAACTGAGGGAATTTATCATTTCAGAAAAAGAGTATATTTTCTGACTTAAAAAGTAAAACATCATAAATCATGTTTCTTAATTTTACACGAATTAGAAACAGATTATTTTGCTTTGCTTTTTAGCACATTTGCAATACTTAACCCTGGAAAACAAATTATGAACAAATTAATAGCTGTAAATGCCCATAAGTGAAGTTAAAGGCTTAAAAACAAAAAAGACAGGCACTTGACAAAACAGAACGAGATCTTCAAAATGAGTGTAATTGCATTTAGATTCCTATCATTTAATGCAAGCTCTGTTATCTTTTTGCAGGGTGAGCGGTTGTAGGTTGATATCTGCCCATGTATGTGCCACTGTATCTATTTCAGATAATACTGCCTCAGTGAATTATGAATTTGAAAGCTCTTACACTCTCTTTCTTTCATACAGTTTGACTATTTCAGTCTTTGTTTGAGAGCAGATGACTGGTGAGCGTTTGGCTGTCTGTCTTTCAATATCCTGTTGGCAGAGACTGATGATTGTCTCTAAATCAAGTTATGTTTTCAGCAGTATTTTAATCAAGATTTATTTTTATCAACTGATGTATGCTGTCATTAAACCTCCACATAAACATAGAGTACAGATCACAGGACATCAGGCTGGAGAGAGAACCATAATCTTACTCATATATACAACAGTGTCATATTGTGATGGAATAGCTATCCATCTATAAGGACAAGACAGAAAATCAACACAAACCGATTTGTCAGATGGTGGTTAGTGGTGTGCCATTCTTCCAATGCTACTGTATGAATCACTTGAGAATAAATACGTCTTTATCAGTCTGCTTCTGGAGTATACTTTGTCCAATGATATGATGCATTCTTTAGTGTGTATCTATTAAATTGCAATTCATATTTTAACTTTTGTATTTATAATACAAATCTGATCTGTTGTTTTTAAATATTCCTTTTGGCTTTCAGGGATCTGTATAGTGTCTTAGAATTTTCGATAATGTAAGTAAATGAAGAAAAATTAATACTGTGAACTTAATTACACCTCTTTTATGATAAGTATGTAGCATGTCCGAATTAAACAGGTTTTGAAATATTTTAAAACAGTCGGAAATGCCATAAGAAAAATGATTAAAATTACTTAAAATACTTAAAAACTGATTAAAATAATGTAATTCAAATATTTAAAATTATAAAATTGCAATTCATTTATTAATTTGTTTGGCTATCTGTAAGACGATCTCTCTGTCAGTCAATATTGCTATTGACTTTGTATGTATAGTGTGTTTTTTTTTCTTGCTTTATAATAATAAACACCCTTACGAAAGGAAAATATATTTACCAATATATTTCTTAAAATATATTGTGATATATGGTAATATATTATTTTACCTTTTTATTTTCTAATATTTTATATATTTGAATACATTTAATGATATACTGATGATACATATATTATATAATATATTGCAAAATATACAAATGATTGCCGCTTTCAATATATTACAATATATTGGGAAAAAATAAAAATATATTTGAAGGTATGCCTAATATATTACATGATATTTTCCAATATACTGCAATATATTTTTGTTTCATATGGGCATGCAAACATGATTTTAAATGCTGAATTAAATTAATTTTGAAATATTTATATTAATTTTGGGCATAAAGTCAAAAAATGTCAACGTAATACAAGAGCATGGATATAATAATGACAAAAATAATCATTGTCGTATCATAAAATGGTTAAAAAAAATTAAATTCTCTAAATAAAAAATAAAAAAAGCATTTAAAACATTTTAAACCATTTCAAGAAACGTTAAATTATTTCTTAGAAAAATATTTTTACAATGCTTTATTGCTTATTAATAATTTTAAAGTCTTAAATCTGCAAATCAAAGTCCAATATATGCAGAACTAATCATAAAACAAGAACATATTTCATAGTCGTCTTCTAATAAAATCTCATAACTGTGTCAAGGTCAATATGTCTCTTAAAATATCATTGTCACTGAAACTTCTTCATTTAAAGAGTCACTGACATATACCAATGCATTTTTCAAGCAAGAATCACATCAAGCAAATCACCTTCTTCAAAGAGTTGGCGTCCAATGACGCCTCTTGCATGCTGCAGTTATAGATAATTCATGTCAGTTCTGTATGAAGCTCAGCATTATAATTACTTCTCCACAATGTGTTATATGTCAAGGTTGTTGAATTATGGTGAGAATGACTTCTTTATCTTTATTCTGACTTCTTTCCATCTGGCAATGCATTTATGGCCATATTTTGCACAGAAGTGCATAGGAAATGTTTGAATATTAAGTGGGCCGTATAACCAGGTTTACAGTCCCTCAGGGCATCTGACATTGTGAATCAACATCCTACACAATCTGACTCCATGCATCCAGACACACGGTTTAAGTCTTAATTAAATTACTGTTTACAAACAGATGCTCCATAGAGATGCTTTCAGGTTCTTTTGTCACCCTTGAAAAGAACCGCTTTGCATTAACACTTCATTCAAATTGAGTTTAAAATGACAAAAACAAAAAAAGTGCTACGTGGGGGTTTCAAATGGACCATTTCTTTTTTGATTCAAGTTCCCAGACCGAAGTCATCATACCCGCCTCTGCTTTAATAAAAGCTAGATTTATATTTCTCAAAGCATCCTGCAAACCCTTAAGTCACAGATGACTGATTCATTCAAAGAACAACTGCGCTGACAAATACAATATAACTGATTAACCACAGTGTGTATCAGATCTTTATGAAAGAATACGCCAATAGAAATCTTGCCATATTGACCAAATTCACCTTTGCTTATAGCTTGAATGCAGTAACTTATGCTAATACAACCAGCAGTGATCAATGATTAGAAGTGTTGCTTTATACATTTAGAGATAGTTTACCTAAAAATCTACATCCTGTCATCATTTACTCATTCTCATGGACTTTTTTCTTCCTTTAAAAACAAAAGAAGATATTTGGAACAATGTATCACACAATGAAAATAAATGATGTCAAAAACAATGCAAAGCATTAAAAAAGGACCTACAGTGCCATTCAAAAGTTTGAGATCAGTAAGATTTTGATGTTTTACAAAGATTCTTATGCTCATAGTTTTGGGAAATATTAGTGCAAACTAAGCTAAACTAAAAATGTTCTATTTTAATATGCTTTAAAATATCATTTATTCCTGTGAAGCAAAACGGATTTTCAGCATCATTACTCAAGTCTTCAATAATCCTTCAGAAATCAATCAAATAATTCTTATTTATAGTCAGTGTTGGAAGAAGTTGTGCTGGGACCTGTGATACTTTTTTTCAGGATTCTTTGATAAATAAAAAGTTAAAAAAGAACAGTGTATTTATTATTGTTACAATATACATTACTATTCAAAAGTTTGGGGTCAGTACATTTTTTTCTTTCTTTTTAATTCAAGGATGCATTCAATTGAGAAAAAGTGATAGCAAATACTTATATAATACTTTTATTTTTAGGGGAAAAAAGTCTTTTTTAAATAAATGCTGTTCTTTTTACTTTTATTCATGAAAAAATAAAAAATAAAAACAGAATCACAGATTCTAATATATATATATATATATATATATATATATATATATATATATATATATATATATATATATATATATATATATATATATGTATATATATATATATATATATATATATATATATTTAGCAGCACAACAGTTTCAACACTAATAAGAAATCATCATATAAGAATGATTTTTGAAGGATCATGTGTCACTAAAGACTGGAGAAATGGCTGATGAATCGCTGGGTCACAGAAATTAAAACAGGAAACCAGTATTAGAAATTGTAATCATATTTCACAATATTATAGTTTTACCGTATTGTTGACCAATTAAATACAGTCTTGACAAGCATAAGAGACTTCATTAAAAAGCATTACAAATCTTGATCCTGATCCCAAACCTCTGAACAGCAGTGTATGTTGATTTATTAATTTTAAATCCTGTTGTAATAACCATCATTAACATAAACAGACATAATTATATTATGATAAAAGATCATTGGAACCATAAAACTGCTCATATCAATCACTAAAAGCTCCATATCTGAAGAACCACAGGTTGTTTAAAGTTTTTTGGCAGAATTTGTTAGAGCATGTGCACTAATCGCCACAACAAGTCTACTTGGCGCCAGACGGATAAACTTGTTCAAATAAAACCACAAATGGCATGAAAAGAAAGACAGTAGTTGCATCAAGATGCACGAAATGTCATCGCCGAGACATCTTGCAGATTGGATCGCATCCCTCTCGAAAAGAAACAGAGCGTATCATTATCTAGCAACTGACAGTAAGATGGATCCTGCTTAGAGCCAAAGCAGCCAGAAGCCCGTCCATTTAGATGTGTTTTCTGATAGTTCACTGAGAGGAACTCACTCTGCTCTCTAGAATGCCAAAAACGCAGCCTCTTATGATCTGCGGAGATGATAAGTACTTTACCCGAAGTTCAATGCCTGCTTCTTGTGGTCACTTGCATACACATTGCCCACTCATTTTTTTATATGAGTCGGGGTATGAAATAGACTAAATCAACAGAGTGGTATAGTGCAAAGAAAAAGAGTCCTTCTTTCAGACCGGATGGATTAGGTGGCGTTCCTGATGGATATGGTTTTGCTGGTGACCATGGAAACTGCCGCCTTCCATGTCCCAGCCTGCTTTTAGATCAGAGAACAGCTGCCTTTCGTTCACCCGGATTTTACTTAATGAAGCTTTTTTGAGAACGAAAGTCTTACTGAGAGGAAAGTGATTTGACTTGGTGTTGATCTTTTATGGAGGTCTTAAAAAGATGATCAAAGATGATCGAGTTTTCTAAATTACCTATCCGTTCTTTAGGAGGTTAACACTTTATTTCTTGCACAATCTAAGGGATTCAGGGTTTAAATATCCCTCAGGTCTTTTAAAAAAAAGTTTCTTGTATAATCAAATCAATAAGTGTTGTTCTATTCCTCAAGATGTTCTAAAAAGGTCAAGATGACGCAAGTATGTTCTAACTTGCTGTCTGGAAAGTAATGCAATAATATGCCATGCAGCTCTCTTCTGTGAATCCAAACTTGCAATACGCAAGGGCATAAAAACATGCATGATGTCTTTACATATGAGGCGTCTGTCAACTGCAAGCTCTGGTGTATATCAAACTATGACCTTAATGTGTCTTTGAAGGCTTTTATTAAGAGGTTTATTGGTATTTAAACTCAGATTACCCTTTGTGGAGTTACATCCTGAATATAGCATGACAGTGTATAACCCCTGGCAACACATCAGTTGAATGTGTTGACATATCTTCCAGCACACCATGCTCCAGCAATGTAAAGTGGTGAGCCTGAAAGAACTGAGGAACTCAACATATGATGTTTGAAGGTTCCTTGGCCCCGACCTCTTAAAAACACCAGAGAAATGTGAAGGGCCAAAGGGAGAAGTTGGAAAATATGAAGAGCTGTCCACAAGGGAAGTCTGAGTCACACAGCTATAATAAAACAGCATTTTGTAACAGGTTATGTGTTGTATACCACTATGACATACTCAAAGTTTAAAAAAAGTCTTTATGAGAAATATGGATTTGACATGATAAATAAATAGTCTTTGGCAATTTCAACATTCATCTGGACAAGCCTTATGCTATAGATTTCCATTTACTCCTTGCTTCATTCGATCTAAGAACGACTTACCACTACAAGCACACACAATTCAGGCAACCAACTTGACTTAATTTATACACGCAATTGTATTGCAGACAACATTCTGGTAAAACCCCTACATATCTCAGATCATTTCTTCATTACATTTAAACTACATTTTTCTACCTGTATGCCACCAACCCCTATACCAGTCACTTTTAGACTAAACCTATGCTCCCTTTCCCCCTCATATCTCTCCTCCGTAGTATCCTTCTCTCTTCCCTCACCTAACCATTTCTCATCTCTGGATGTGAATGCAGCAACTGACACTTTATGCTCTGCGTTAACCTCTTGTCTAGATGATATTTGTCATCTCTCCTCCAGGCCAGCACGGCTGCCCCTTCTAACCCCTGGATATCTGAAGTTCTTTGTGAGCATCAGACCAAACTCAGGGCAGCAGAGAGAAAATGGTGCAAATCAAAAAATCCGTCAGACCTGAGTATGTATCATACTTTGCTTCCATTTTCTCTGCTGAAGTCTATACTGCCAAATCTTCATACTTTCACAACAAGATCAACGATCGGGACACAGGAAAACACAGAGAGAGATCCAAGTGCATGTTTGTCTTTACTGGGGAAATCCAAATCATAATCCAGTCCAGGCAGGGGTCAAAACCAGAGTAGCAATCCAAATATAAACAAACACAAAATAATCAGGCAAGGACAGGACTAGAAGTAGCGTGAAAACTACAAGGACGCCGTGACACATACTAAAACAGACGGTATAAATACACAAGACGCTCCAAGACGAGACTGACAAAACAAGAGACCAGGAGAGAGGTGGACAGGTGGAGGCTCAGGGGGAGGGACGGAGGGCCAGGTAAAATGGGGAAACCAGAGACAAGAGGGACATGTAAATTGGGGAACAGATACCAGAAGTGCAAACACAAAACAGGGAGACCAGGAGGGAGGTGGACCGGCGGAGGATCAGGGGGAGGGACGGAGGGCCAGGCTCACAGAGGGGAACAGGGACAGGAAGTAAAAAAAAACAACAACAACAACAACAACAACACAACAGGAGATCAGGGTGGGTCAGGGCGTTCAGGGACCCAGGACAGTGCCGAACGGGCCGGATTCCAGGGAGGAGCAGAAGACCACCATATCCGTGTGGTGGAGACAGAAGTCCCCCAGGGCGGAGCAGAAGACCACCACGTCTGTGTGGTTGAGACCGAAGCCCCCCAGTGCGGAGCAGAAGACCACCACAATCGTGTGGTCGAGACAGAAGCCCACCAGGGCAGAGCAGAGGACCACCACAACTGTGTGGTTGGGACGGAAGCCCTCCAGGGCGGAGCAGAAGACCACCACATCCGTGTGGTCGAGACCGAAGCCCACCAGGGCTCAATGCTGACTTGACTCTGTTTATGAAGATCATTGGTGACTTGCATTTGTTCATGAAGATCATTGGTGACTTGCATTTGTTCATGAAGATCAATGGTGACTTGCTTTAGTTCATGAAGATCATTGGTGACTTGCATTTGTTCATGAAGATCATTGGTGACATGCATTTGTTCAAGAAGATCAATGGTGACTTGCCTTTGTTCATGAAGATCAATGGTGACTTGCCTTTGTTCATGAAGATCAATGGTGACTTGGCTTGACTCCGGAGTGTCAACGGTGACTAGCCCTGACTCTGGAAGGTCAACAGTGACTAGGCCTGACTCTGGAAGGTCAATGGTGACTAGCCCTGACTCTGGAAGGTCAACGGTGACTAACCCTGACTCTGGAGGGTCCACGAGCACCTGGCTCGACTCTGGAGAGTCAACTGGAACCTGACTCGACTCTGGAGGGTCAATAGGAACCTGAATTGACTCTGGAGGGTCAACGGGAACCTGACTCATCTCTGGAGGGTCAACGGGAACCTGACTCGACTCTGGAGGGTCCACGGGAACCTGACTCGAGTCTGGAGGGTCCACGAGGACCTGACTCGACTCTGGAAAGCCCACTGTAGCTGCCATCCTCTTCAGTGGCTCCGGGCTGGCGGCCACCTTGTGCAGTGGCTCTGGGTGGACGGCCACCTTGTGCAGTGGCACTGAGTTGGCGGCCATCTTGTGCAGTGGCGCTGGCTCAGCAGACGTGACGTGAACAGTCTCTGGATCAGCAGACGTGACGTGAACACTCCTGGGAATCTCTAGGATTTTGGACAGCACTTTGTGCTGTGGCGCTGGGCTGGTGTCCATCTTGCCTCGTGGCGCTGGGCTGGCGGCCATCTTGTGCAGTGTCCCTGGACCTGCGGCCATCATGGGCAGTGGTGCTGGGCTGGTGGCCATTCTGCGCAGTGGATCTGGGCTGGCGGCCATCTTGTGCAGTGACACTGGACTTGCGGCCATCATGGGCAGTGGCGCTGGCTCGGCCGATGTGCGCTTCCTCTCCTTTCTCTGTCCGCCATGGTGAGACGGTGGCTCCGATCCGTCCCACACGAGCCCCGGGTTGAAAGGGCGCCAGGGTGGAGAGCGATGCTGAATCTCCTCTCGACGGCTCACTCCTCTGCGACCTCCCCTGGTCTCACGAAATACGACCAGGCGGGTTCCCTCAAACTGCCTTTTTTTTCTCCTGCTCGGTGGCTGGGGAGAAACATCAAAAGACATACAGCTGGATCTTGTGTGTGACGGAGTCACACAGGAAAACACAGAGAGAGATCCAAGTGCTTATATGTGTTAATTGGGGGAATCCAAATCATAATCCAGTCCAGGCAGGGGTCAAAACCAGAGTAGCAATCCAAACATAAACAAACACAAAACAATCAGGCAAAGGACAGGACTAGAAGTAGCATGAAAACTAAAAGGACTCCGTGACACATACTAAAACAGACAGGGTATAAATACACAGGGAAATAATGGGGAATTGGCTGAGTGCAATGATTAATGACACGTGATAGCTGAGTGCAATGAGGAGACAGAGATCGTGGGAAATGTGGTTCAGGAAGTGACAGACACTGCGGGGAAGGACGACATCTAGTGGTTACCCAGGGAACACTAACCAGACACTGTGACAGCCTGGCGGACATCTTGACATGGATGAAAGAATATCACCTACAGAGTTTCTTCCCTGCCACTCCAAATCTACATTATGATTTCTCCATCCAGCTAGGCTGTGGAAATCTTCAGTGAGAAATCTTGGTGTAGCCTTTGATGATCAGCTGACCTTCAAAGACCACATTGCAAAGACTGCTCGATCTTGCAGGTTTTCATTGCACAACATCAAAAAGATCAGCACCTTTCCAACTTCTTGTTGTGCAGCTTGTCATTTCTAGGCTGGACTATTGCAATGCTCTTCTGGCTGAACTTCCATCAAGCACAATCAAACCTCTAAAAATTATTCAGAATGCAGCGGCACGACTTCAACGAGCCCAAAAGAGCCGATGTTACACCTCTCTTTATCTCCTTGCACTGGCTACCGGTTGTGGCTCACAACAAGTTCAATGCCTTTATGATATCGAACTAAAAACTTTGATACTATGAGTATCGAAAAATTATTTATCTTTCGGTGCTAAATTTCGGTTCCAAAAACCAAGCAGCGTTTTTTTTTTTTTTTTTGGCCAAGCGGCTGTGTCTGTGTGAGCTTGTAGCATACGTGCATGTAAGGACCTAAATTCGCTGTGATTGGCTGTCCACCACCACATGACGGGGACGATTTCTGAAGATACTCGCAGTCCCACAGCACAAGTGTAGTTGTTTCTTCTCAAAATGAATGCCAAAGAAGTCTAAAGAGTATTGCAACCAAATCCGGTGTTACGGTTACCGTGTTATCTGGTGACCAACTTCCTGGTTTAGGTCTCTGCTGCAGATGTGTTGGAACGATGGCAGCAGATTCTGCGATTCTGAAAGCACCAACTGACGTGATATTAAGTGTCTAATAAACGCAGACATGCTCATTGCATGATTCTGATATTCTTGTAAAGATTACTTGTTATTAGTATAATCGCCCATTTTTATGGCTGAAGTAAATAGGATAAACAAAAAAATCTAATTAAAGTGCGTCTGTGTTCGCACGGGTTTCGAACTCATGCTAAAAGACGGCACGCCGCGAGACAACAGTCACAAACCACCGAGCTATACGCTGAATCAGCATTAGATCTCTGGATTCAAGTCAGGACTCTCGGCGTCACATCTTGCAGCTGCTGAATCTGAAATCATATGACCGTGTAAACTTGTGACCTGTGTTTACCTATTATGAAAATAAACCATAGCAGACTACATTTTATGGTTCATGATGTTAAAGAACATTTCAAGACTTCTCAGACAACTGTACATTTGTGGCTACTGTGGGTTACTATAGCGTTTATAATCAACCCACAGTAGCCACAAATGTACAGTTGTCTGAGAAGTCATGAAATGTTCTTTAATCCACAAATGCAGTTTGATTTTGCACTAAAAGGTTTTTTTTTACATTCCTTTGCATTTTAGTTGGTTCAATATTAGCCTGTACACAATATAATTTGTTTATTATATATAATATGTTCATGTTGTGGCAAAAAGGTTTCTCTTTTTTTGTTAATTTTGGCCAAGTTAGGATTGATACCAATCCTGAGTTGTTATCCTGAATGTGAAGTGTTACCAGAATTTGTTTAAATTAAGGTGAAAAATAAAAGTTTTATGTTTAATGTATTTGTGTTGATGTTGAAATGGATTTTAAAACATATGGTATCGAAAAAAGTATCGTTAGGAACTGGTATCGAAACTGAGGTATCGAAATTGGCACCGGATCGAAAGATTTTGAACAATACCCATCCCTAGTGGTACCAATCACAGAGACGAAATTGACACAAAATCAATTTCCAGAACATTCTCGTTCAACTATTTCTGGCTGGTGGAATGATCTTCCCACCCCTATCCGGAATGCGGATTCCCTAACAACTTTCAAGCGACAGCTGAAAACTTATCTCTTTCGAAGCTACTTTACTTCATCATAATAAAATTAAATAAAATTAAATTTATGCATTTAGCAGACGCTTTTATCCAAAGCGACTTACAGTGCATTCAGGCTATCAATTTTTACATATCATGTGTTCCCGGGGAATCAAACCCCCAACCTTGCACTTGCTTGTTTGCTAGCGCAGTGCTCTACCAGTTGAGCTACAGGAACACTAATTGATGTCTAACTGAATTAGACTGAATTTAACTGAATCTAACTGAATTGATGCCTCTTTATTTATTCCTTCTCTTTCTAGCTTTACTTATTTGAACAATGTCTAAAACTTGGTATTACAAGCACTTCTTGTATTAAATGTAAATGTTTTGATATCAAGATTTATTTTTGTAAAGTTATCTGCAATATGATTGATTTTGTGGTGCTGTTTCAGCAGTATTGATATCAGATTACAGAAATACATCTGATTAGTTTCATTCATCTTAATGACAAATGTCCAAATTAATCTGAATGCACCCCTATGTAAAGATATGAATATTAATATTAATAAGAATATTAACAACATACTGATGTAATCATTTATGACCTGTTGCAACATGTGCATTGGACTATTAAGTGAATTTCTTTGAATTGTGGCTAACTCTGACAAGAAAATTGAAATTAAATCCTGAATTTTACTCAAGACTAATACATCCTGTTCTCAGTTTATTTTTAAGTTTAAAATTCAAAATATGATATATTTAAGTCTCATGATAATTAAGGTAACACATTTTTCCAACACTTAACCCAACAAGAACAGATCAACAACAAAACCTTAAAAAATATGAAAAACACCATGCTTTCAAAAAAAAAAAAAAAAAAAAAAAAAGGCATTTATCTTTTGGTAAGAGGTACTGCTGTGAAATATAGGTGATCCCATTTTAGGAGAATGTCTGAGAAAGGCTGCTTCAACAGACTAGGATTTCAGCAAAGATATCCAGAAAAATTACAGCTTAGCAGAAGCAGCGGACACTCAAATCCATCCTCACCAAACACCATCACATGAGTGCTTTATTTACACACTGTCTCGCTTTTTTCTGTCTCTAATTATCAGTGTTACAAGAATAATTACACAGCCCAGTGTTAAACTCACAAGAGTCTCACTAGTGTTATTCTGCCTGTCAAGTGTAATCAAGATTTTATAGTTAATCCAAAATCTTTGGTCTCTCTGATGAAAAAATTAGGTCTTATATGGTAAAATAAAAATGATAAATAAAAGCTGATAAAAGTCAAAGAGCCTTAATTTTGCATGCATGTCTTAAATGCATGCTTTTAATTTTAGTATCTAATGGGACATACACTCTTGCAAGTGAAGGGCCAGGTGTGTTTGCTTGAGGAGTGTCTGGTTTCGTCGGAGGAATGAATGTCTTGACATGAAAAAGTAACACATACATTAAGCTTTAATATTATTTCTCAAAATTTGAAGTATATTTCTCATACCTCTAACCAAGTGTTAAACTTTGGCTCATAACTCATCCAGCACCATTTGTACTGTGGAATGACATTTCAAATCATATAGCTTGTTGAGGAGAAGAGTATTACTTTTCCAAATGACTGATCTTATGGTTTTCATCTGCTGGACGATGAAACTGGCAGAAAAATCATTAAAGGAGTGTTCTGAGACTTATATAGAGACCTGAATATCCTAGAGATTTGAGGATCTGTTCTTTTGACTTGGTTCAGTAAGCTTCGTCCTAGTAACCATAGAAAAAAAAATCAACCAGAATTCCTTAGCAACCGCATAGCAATGCCCTGGCAACCACCCGACGAGACCATAAAGCACAGCGAGAGTGACTTTTACAACATAGAAACACTGCGTACATTATCACAAGCATGGTAAATGTCAGTGTGCTTGTAGCAGTCAAAATCTCAGGCTTGTTTCACAACAATCAATGAGTGCAATCAATAATTATTTTCAAAAGTCTGCTCCCACCATTTTAGCACTTAAGTGTGTGCAGTACACTCTAACGGTGCAATATATATATTTATTTATATTTATATTTCAATTCCAGTTCATTTATAAATCACATCTTAATACAACAATGTTAACCACAGTACTGTACAGTATAATAATGATAATAATAATAAATAACCACAAACATATATAAACAAAAAATAAGACATCAACTAACCTGAAATATTTCCTCTTTAATTATGAAGTGTATAAGTAAATCATTTAAAGTTCCCACAAACAACTTTTTCTAACTTTTTCATTGCTTTCAAATATAGTCTCTTAAAATAGAAACTCGGCACAGAGTAAAACAAAAACAAACAAAAAAACACAATGTTAGCCTGCTGTAGCAGATACATTGCAGTGCTACTGACATGCTACTATTTTGTGTGGTGTGAAAGCAACTTTAAAAAGGGCTAACGTTCATTCACACCTTCAGAGTCCCTGTTCATTAAGTCGAGATTAAGCTGAGAAACCCTGGGGAAGGGTTGTGTTCTGCTGTTTATGAACATCATGATCTATTTATTAACATGAACTGTTAATAAATGGAATGCAAATTGTAGGGCATCAACTCCAGGAAGTGCTTTCAAGCTTGTTTGTTGTTAAGTATGTATCATTGGCTTTTTATTTGATTTAATAGGACTATCAGAAAAAAATACTTTTGCATTAGTCAGAAGTTTCTTCCACAAAGTTTACTTTATAACCTTCACTCTATGTTCGGGTTTTTCACTCATCACCTGGTGCACTCTCAAAATGTAAAACCAGTCATTTAGCCACCACTCTATGCGGCACTGTTATTTAACTGTCATATTCAGTAGTACAAAAGATACAGTATAGCGTGATGAGAAGTGATAACACGTTCTTTAGACTGAACTGAGACTGAATGTCTGCTCATCAGGAGCAAAGAATGAATGGTAAATTAACAAAGCATTTCAGAAGCCTTTGATTCCCTCACACTCAATAAAGAGTCCCCATGGAGAAACCGACCTCGAGTCTCCTTCCTGTGAGAAATGAGTGGGAAGCACAACAGGAAGTTTAGGTTTCTCAAAAACCATAACCAACATAGAGAAACTACACACAGTGGACATAAGACGAAGGACCTAAAATATCTCCAATTAGCATTTATTCTAATGAGCTTTCATTCTTGTTTAAAGGGTACCTATCTGTTTTTCAGCTTCACCAGTCATTTTCCATCTAATCTGCCAATATTATCTTGATATTGATCATATTGATTCACTACTTGTCTGATCCTCATGTTCTGAGCTGATGTATTTTATTGATACAGATTTTTGTTGTGGTAAACAGTCATTGTGATTAAGCTCTTTTGCCCTTTATTCTATTGTTTAATGTTTATAAGAATAAATTTGATTAATTAATAATACCTTTATTAAATTTCAGTCCTTATCTCTGTTCCAAATTTGAACGAGACAGCATAATTCAAAGCAATAATTCACATAAGAATGAAAATTCTGTTATCATATTCTAAGTCATGTTGTTCTAAACCCACAATACCTCTATTCATCTTTGAAACTCAAATTAATATATTTTTAGATCTCTCCAGTGAACGTTCAGGTAACAAAAATTTTCTTTATTCAAACGGTTTGTGAAAGTATTGTAAATGTAATCCATAGGAAACAAGTGATATGTATGATTACTCTTTGTATGCAAATAAAAGCCTAAATTAAATCTGTTCATTGTATTAATTTATTGTGGCTCTCCACTTCTTGTGTCTTTACATTTGTGATCTCTTTATGAACTTTCTGAAGCTGTAAGTTTGGTGGATTGGACTGTAATTGGAGAGATGGAATTCTCTTAGGTTTCATTAATATCTTCATTTGTGTTTTCCATGAAAAATGAATGAAAGATGAACGATGTAGGGGTAAATACAGACTTTTCATTTTAGGTGAATTATCCCTCTAAATGATGCAGTCTAGCTGTAAAGCTTACTAGAATTTAAAACAAAAAGACTGCAAATAGTTGGCCAAATGCAAATGCAATGCCAATTATAAGCATATTTGACTGTTTTACCAAATATGTGTATATTTTTATACTTATTAATCAGTTCTTAGCTTAAAAACATGTTATACATAAACATGTGTTAATGCCAAACCATTAGCATGCATTGCCATTTTTTCTTTATTCAGTGATGACTAAAGGCTATTTTTGCCATAACACTTTTCTGTCCTGTGAGATGTGTTTTGAACTTATTCAATAGCTTTTCTCTTGTGTGTGATGTTTGCTTTCACAGCCTCCCGAGGGTTCTCTGGGGTCTGACACATATAGCCAGAGATCTCTGCTCTCGCCGTACTTTCCACAAACACACTGATTGTTAGTTGTTATTATTTCTCAGATGAAATCCCTGACGTGACGTAGTCTGCCTGTTGTTAGCTCAGGCTCAGCCTGTCTGGATCACAGAAAACTAATTTAAAGTTCATTCAATTGAATCCCTGTAGTAAACTCCCGATCGGCCTATATGCTTGCCTATATACACTTTGAGTGTTTAGGCTTTACATAGCATTAGCAGAGGAAAGCATGATCAAGCTGCTAGTACTACAGCACACGTAACATTAAACAAGTCTGTGGTTTTGTTTCAGGGTCATAACAATGGGCACATTTTACTGTGAAAAGCGCTCAGCTGCTACATTGTGGGTTTTTCATAACACCTCTGAAATCACAATCTAGAGTAAATGGAAGGCAAGCAAAATGGAACAGGTGCATGCTGATTATAACACAGCAAGATGTGCATGACAACGTGCTTCGGAGATTAGATTTTTTTTTTTCATTTTCAATTTTATTTTACTTTATCCTTTAAGCAGATAGAAACATGTTTGTAATATATTACATCATGTGTTCTACACCTAGAGCAGGTTTTCCAGACTGTGATTGCTTAATCTTTAATGATATCACGGGCAATATGTGTCTCATTTCTTATTTCACCCTAAGGGAAAGAATTTATGAAAGGGGGTGCTTTGAAAACATGCCAGATTTAAGTCAGGCTCAAAGTAATAACGCCCCACTGAACAGAGGTGTAATTTCGTTCAGACTCAGTCAAAATAAATAACTGTCTTGTGTGAAGATCATCAGTTGTCTTGTTTTAGCTCTACAAAAATGTAAACAAACACATTATTAGTGAAATTTAATAGAATTCTGTTAGCACTTACACACACGACACACCCTTGTTATTTTAAACCTTTCTTCTTGGAACACAAACGAAGACATTTGCAAAAATGGTTGTTCTTTTCCATGCAATTGCAATGAATAGATGTAAAGGCTTTTAAGGTTCAAGAAAGCTTTTAAGATAATAAAAAAATTAAAAAAACGATGCAAAAGCATGAAAAAAAAAAAATTAAATCTAAAAATTATTGCCTAATTTTATTGGGGGGGGGGGGGGGGGTGTTCTAAACAAATTACTGTCTAATTAATGTTACCACAGCATGTCTGGGAAATGCCATTCAGAGCATTTCTAAAACCAGAAAAAAAAAAAAAAACCTTACAGTCCAATTCATGATCTTGCCAGTTTGGCAAACACTTCCATTTTCCAGGCCTTTTCATGAAATGAAAATGGATAAAAGCAAAGAAATGTGACATTTTGCATATACATTTCGGTTCCTCAAGGTGTATTAATGACTTTAGGTGTGGGTGAATTATAAATGTGCGAGCAGGTTAGTTTGTTTAATATCACAGGCAGCAGATTTCACTGTGTAGGCTGAAATGGTTTCTGGGTCTATTACACGCCTTGTAGTCTGCCTGTTTGAAATGAAGTTAAAAACGGATACACATCCCCTAACAAAATCACTTTAACTAACAACACAGCAGAAACTCGATTTGGCAATGCATCATAAATAAGCAGCTCTGAAGGAAACTGGCATTCAAAATTGAACAGAAATGGTTTTCAAAATCAAATCAATATATAGTATAAGATTCATAACATTGAATGGACATTAAACTGGCAAATGGTTCTCCCCAAGCTCAATGCATCAAAGCCATAATGTTGTGTGATTTGCAGCAATTTGTTTCTTTGCCTATAGGCCTGCTGCTAACATTCTCAGTGTAGGTGGCTGGAACACATGCTGCACTTTACATAAAAGTGGGGGGAGGTGACTAGGAGTGCAGCTTTTTTAACTGTGTAGGTGATTCCATCAGTGATTTCACTGTCATAAGGACAGCAGTATATTATTAAGATGCAGGAATGGATCTTCTAACAGAAGGGAAGGATCTAGTGTACACTAGGTTGTTGACTTACTTGAGCTTGTTGTTCTTTAATATCAAAAAGCTTAGAGAAAACCAAAACAGAGATTGTGAATATGGTGATTTTAGTGACAGAACTTTGCAACTCTGGCTGTTTGTGTTTTTACACTGAAAATGAACCTCTTTTATGAATGTTTAATGCTGCTACGTTGGCATAAATGTGAAAATAGCAGTGTACTCTGGAGTTTATTCAAAGGTGAGCTTTTAAAATATTCTTCTGAAGAGCTTCTTGGAGAATACTTTGGCCGCAGATGTTGTGACTGCAGTCTGCAGTGGTTGGCAACAATGGCACAGAAGAACCATTAGAAGATCCATTCCTGCTCAAAAAGCTTCAAACTAAATAAACTCCTTGATTTACCACTTTCTTAATTTTACTTAGGACTGTAAAGGGATATAGTTCACCCAAATGTGAATATTCTATCATCATTCACTCACCCTCATGTCAGTTCAAAATGTAAATTTTTGTGTGAACTATGATTTTAAGACTTATTTTCTGCTATGGATCATTTGATGGTTTATACTTGAAGTAACCACTTTTTTCTTAATATGGAAGAGTTTTTAGATCTGGTCTGATTCCGCAAGAGCCAAATTACTGTACTTTTAATGAAAGCACAATGGGATCACTGTTTACTGCTGTTTGAACAAAAACAATTATTCTTTTTTCTTTTAATGCAGCCACAGAGGGTTTGTCTTAAATAAACATAGCCTCATACATAATTGTATAATTTTTGACTTCTCATTGTGAACATGTAAAAGTGTCTAGAACATTATTTTTAATCATGTCTGACTATGGGATAACGCAAAAACAATTTCCTTGCTGTCACCTGAAAGCAACGCTTTCATCAAAACCCAAATCATTTGTGACACTTTAATCCTAAACTGATATAAACCTCTGCAGCAGAGGCACAGGGTACAACATGGCTAAAGCAACTCGAGGTAACAGGTCTTCCTAACTTTATTTTCTCCTAAAAGTCCAAATAGCAACAAATGTCCCACTGGACATCCCTAAACAACTGTTCTCTAAAGATTTTCACTGTATGTAGAATCCATGAAATTATCAGTCGCATTTTGAGACAAAAGACAAGTATGTTAAATAAGGAAAGGCTAAAAGCAGAAAAAAATGGGCAGTAATGCAAAAAATGTTTCCCAAAGGGAGAATGGATTTATTTGTGGAGTGAGCAGGATATTTTTAATAAAATCAAGATTTTGATGGATTAGATGGCATGCCATGCATTAATATGTTTCATTAATTCTTTATGAGATCTTTATGAGAACATTTCCACTGTATTACATTTCTTCTTAAACCTATAAAACATATTATATTAATCATGATATGTGTAGAAAAAAAATTAATAAGGTGCACATTGTGATTCCCTAATATCTTGAAGGGTATTTGGTAATATTTTACAATAAGTTTACATTAATTAACATTAGTTAATGCACTGGCTGGCATCAACTAGCAATAAGCAAATATATAACTGTAATATGTAAATGTGTTAATCTATCTAAATGTCAGTTAATAAAAATAGCATTTCTTATTGTTTGTTAATGTAGCACTTCTAATGTTTTTAAACATACTAGATACTAAAATCCCTGGCACTTAGCATTCAGAGGAAGTGTCATTCAATATGTATTACTAACACAATAACAGAGTTTGTGTTGACATGTTTGTTTGAAACTCTGGGAAACACTGGAAAGGGAAGAAGACTACATGCAGACCTGCTAATGTTTTGCCTGCTAATGCAATGCTTAGCATGCTAATCCTCGTGCTAAGGATCTTCCCCTGCAGTGGTGTTAAAATAGCAAGAGATGCAGAACCCAGAACCATCAATAATTATAAAACATTTTCATAACTTCAAGAAAATAAATGATCACTTAAAGATTATTACTTATGTTTAATTATTATTTAAAGGAATAACCCCAAAAAATATTTTTTAAATTGACTCACCCTCAGGCCATCCCAATGTAAATGAGTTTGTTTGTTATTAGAACAGATTTGGAGAAATTTAGCTTTACATCACTTGCTTGCCAATGGATTCTCTGAAATAAAAACATCACAGTAATCCACAAGACTCTAGTACACATCAGGTAATATATTGGGAAGTAAAAAGCTGTGTGTATGTCAGTATGTCTCTAATCCATCATTGAGTATTTATTATTAATATTTTTTTTACTTTAAAGCATTGCTTCTAGCCAAAATACAAGTCCATAATTTTCACACTTCCTCCATTGAAAAAAAATCCACCCACTGTTTTCCTCTCACATCAAAATCCACAATATATGTCTTTAGAGCAGTTTTGGTCTGTTTTTGCTTTAAATGATGTGAGATCTCTGCATATTTCTCTCCTGAATCGGATAAGATGACCTTTTCCCCGAAGAAAGCAATATTATGCCGGAAATAACAGTTTAAGGTTCAATACTGATGTTGAATTGATTATAAACATTAAGCTTTTCACTACACAAGACATTAATTGAACAACTGGGGCCATGGGATTACTTGTAGTATTTTTTAATCAACTGTTTGGACTCTCATTCTGATGGCACCCATGTGTTAAATAAATGTTACATTTCACCAAATAAAGTGAAGTAATAAACCCATCTACATCTTGGAGGCCTGAGGGAGTACATTTTCAGCAAATTTTCATTTTGGGGTGAACTATTCCTTTAAATTATTCCAAGAAATTTGTTAGACTTTGTTAGTTGGTCAGGATAGAGACATTTTTTATTTTTTACAGGAACAAAAACCTGGCTGTGAGGACTTGAAGTACAGTGCCTTCAATGTATTGTTCGGTCTGTGGCGTCTAATCTGACTAAGACCTATACTCAGAACCACCAAAAATATTATATTCCCTGAAAAAAACAGTTTCAAACAACAGCATGTTATCCAAGCAGATTACACATCCACATATTGGTACTCAGTAAGACTGAGTTTCATAAATGCTGTAAATTTAATAACTGCCATTACAGATATTTCATAAAAGTGACAGCCAACAATATCTGTACTCCAAATTAAAAAAGAGGGAAGAAAATACCTGATGCACTGCCAAAGCTTCATATTAATTAGCTGCTGTGCTGCTTGATCTTCTCCGATTTTGCACATGCCGTCTGGCCCGAGAAACCTGTCCCTTAGAGCAAGTTCCATGCCAGTCTCACAAGGTCAACCAACTTAACTCCTCATATGATAAAACTGCCAGGACCTGCCTATACCCATGAGATTGTTTCAAAACAGACGGTAGATTGCAACTCTACAACAGTGCAACACCCTTCGAACACACCACTGCTGAATTTCATTCGGATTTCACACATAACTTTCATACATTCAGGACAACAAACATACTTAAAGGGGTCATATGACCTTGCTAAAAAATAACTATGTTGTGTATTTGGTGTAATGCAATGTGTTTATACAATTTAAGGTTCAAAAAACATTATTTTCCACATACTGTACATTATTGTTGCTCCTCTATGCCCTGCCTTTTTGAAAAGCCTCAATTTTTACAAAGCTCATTGTTCTGAATAGTGAGGTGTGCTCTAATTGGCCAGCTATCCAGTGCATTGTGATTAGCCATTTTTTTGCATCCGGTGGGGACATAATTACTGATTATAATGACTTATACTGTGTTTTAATGTGTTGCGTATCTCGCTGTGTAGACCTAAATCCATGTCTGCATTTGTGATCGTAGAAACGACAAACAACAAGTGCTACTCTACACTGCTTAAAACTCACATTTGAATCATCAGTGGCAAATTCTTTAAACATAAAAATTGTACTTACAGGCTTTGAGTCAGAAGTGCCAGACTGTTCTTGCAAAGTTTTAACTGCCCCACTTTATAGAAAAGCCTTTGAGCGCAGACATTATAGGCTACTCTGCAGGTTCAGGAAACAATCCTCCATAATATGCTTCACACAGTGTTACACACTGCGGGCTTGACTGAGGAACGGCTGGCAGACTTGAGAATGGTGCAGACGGCAGATTCGATGAAGGAGCGGCTGGTGGGCTTGCGGCAACCACATGTGACAACTCCGGGCTGGACTCCACTTTGTCCAAAGTGAAAGCCGATCTGGCGATCCACAGCATGAAGTTAATGTATTTCCTCAGTGACCAGCACAGATGAGCTCTAGGCATGACAAATCGGATATCGTCCTCTTTTGGAAGGTCAAACAAAGTAGTTGCGCTTTCACAACGAAACGCACAGCATCTCCACAACGGCGGCGGCTACAACTAAACTACAGCGAGAATAAAAGTTAAGCCTTCTTTCTTTGCGTGAACATTTGGGCATGTTATACATATCTTCCCACACAGTGACATAGACATGTGGGGGCGTGTTTAAACAAGGTGTTTTAGGAGGGCTTGAAGACTTAAATTTCATGAAGAATATCTCTTTGGAGTTGAGACTTTAGATCTTCTTTATGCACTAAGAGCTTTTAACACTCCAAAGAGAAATGGAAAAATGAAATCGCATCACATGACCCCTTTAATTCATGCCACAAAGATCCAGGTTCAGAAAAACTAATTTGTGGGCAGTTTGTTCGCTGATTGTTAAGTATCTTGATACAGTCTTTTGACTGAGAGCTTGAACAAATATGAATCGATTCAGACCATTTTATAAACCGGTTTGGCCAGCTGATTGAAATGTAGAAAGATAAAACAACTCCAAACAATGATTAATTCACAAACGATTGGCAGCAGCACTTAGTCAGGCGACAAAAATACTGGATGCACATAATAGCCTAACTGAAATATTCACTATTCACAGGGAAAATATTTATCAGGTCAGTCAGAGCATTGGAAGGAAAGCCTCCCACTTTAGCCAAAAAAAGAGTAATGGCAAACAACCACTTTGGTTAAGCAGGGAAGAAGACCAATGCATGTCAATGGAACAAAAGCTCCACCACACTGAATAAATAGCTTTTGTGAGGAAAGGCCTTATCATTTAATGAACTGACAATCTATAGAGTAATCTTGAACGTGTTTTACACTAAACAATAGTTTTGGATAATACCAAGTTCCTTCATGAAACACTAGATGGCGCAAGCTGATGGGTTTTTAATGTTACTGATGATATTCACAGTGTTAATCGACTTGGCACAAGCTGATTGTTTCACGTTGAATATGCAGCCAATAAGCTTACTGCTTTACATTTAAATGGCTGGTAATAGCATTAACTTGAGCAGTTTGCTGCACGCTTTCAGAGTTCCTCTGAAACCATCCACCTTCCCCAGCTCCACCTGTGTAGATCTGGTACTATAGTAGCATGGCTATTTAGCCGTATATACTGGCAGTAGCAACCTTGTGTACTTGCTTACAGCAGTAACCAACAGCAGCAGCAGCGTATCAGATCTATATCACCAAGACCAAATACATTTTACAGCACTTCTCATTAATTCCTAAGGTATCTGAAACAGCGGTTGACAATGGCACAACTCTGACTAAAATTCAATGATGTCAAGGATGTGATTGGTTATCAAGGCACATGTGATCCAAACTGACTCTTACACTTTCTCCAGTGGTAAGAGACTCCCAGTAATAGAACTCTGGTGAAGCGATGCAATTGACGCATGACAGTGCATGTTTATTTCCTATTTGTTTAAATGTGTGTCAAGAAAATAAGTTACTTAGAGTAAAGCTGGGAGAAAATGTATCAAAATCATGTTGTAAAAGCACTGGGCTTTCTGTCTTGCAGCAACCTCCTAATCAACTTTTGAGAAAAATGTACAGAGGTCCTGCCATCAAAAGTGCACCACTACCGAGTAGTTCAAAAGGTTTTTATAGCATCTTGTTTGCGTGGGTGGTCATCAAAGCCCACATACTTGCTGTTCCTGGAATTATTGGTCACACTGTGGAACTAGTCGGATACACTAGTTCAGTAAGTATAGTATGTACAGTAGGCCTATCTTCCATTCAGATCTTGAGCAGCACTATCAATGAGAACTGTTAGTGAGACGACCGATATTTATGCATTGAGTGTCTGGCAGGTCCTGTTATATAGAGATTTGTAACATAATATAATATAACATAATATCGGGCAAGTCAATTTTAGCTTATTTTTGCTAGATGCATCAGTATAATCCCTTTTTAATCTAAAAGGAAAATTAATGAAATGATTTAAATATAATCTAATAGGAAAAGACTTTCTTTATGCATCAAGTTGAACTCAAAGAGAAGTTGGTCAGTTTAATTTCACGTGACAATGACCATTCCCATTTTTAAAGCATGTTGTAATTAGTCAGCCATTTATATGCTTGACGATGCATGTCATTGCTTCTGAGGACAGAATCGGTGCATTTTAAAATTGACTTGTCAGTAGAAGCCACAGGGTCCACTCAATGACGTGAATTTAAAAGTATTCATCTAGTTGTACTGAGCTTGACTGAAAAAAAAGAAGAAAAAAAAAAAACTTCTTGAATTTATAACAATTACTTCAGGCATGTTCATAAAATTCTGTGCCACATGCTGTGGAGTGTTCCCATCAATCTGAAAATTATTAGGCACTTGCAAGTATATGCTACTCCAATGTCCCATTACTTTTTTCTCTTATGTCACATTTCATTTTTTTATGTTTTTGTATTGTTTTTGTCAGATATTTTCCAGCATCACATAAAATAGCTTTAAATGGCAGTTTTTAACTAATAGTAAACCAATCAAAATGCTATCTTTTGACATTCTGAGATTTTGTCATGATGATTTTGGCTTGACATTGACATATATTGAAAAATATATTTAGTTGCTTCCCACATTTAATGCATGCTAAACCCTGATACCATGGGCCCTATCTTGCACCCAGCGCAACTGACTTTGTACACTGACGCATGTGTCATTCCTATTTTGCACCCGCGCAAAGCACGCTTTTCCCTCCACAGAAGCACGTCGCTAAACTAGTGAATGAACTTGCGCTCCCTGGGCGGTTCAGCGCAAAAAAGGAGGCGTGTTCCGGCGCAAACAATCCCTGGTGCTATTTTGCTGTGCCATTAAACAATTGCGCCACTGACCAGAAAAAAACTAGTCTGAAGTCAGTGGCGCGTTGCGCGTTGTTCATTATGCTATTTTAAGGGCGCATGCTTGACCATAATGTATAGCGTGCACAACGCGCATACACTTTGCTCGTGTAATCTACACAGATGCGACAGTTATTTTTGCAAATCATAAATTGTTACACTAAAAAAAATATTAACACATGAGATGACGGAAATCATTGTGGTGTGCCACAAAGATGTGAAAAAAATAGGCATAAATCTAGCTTACAAATTATTCAGGCTAATTATTCTCCCATCCCCATACAACACACCTTCTTTGTCTTTCACTGCTCTTACAAGAACATCAGTCTCCTCGGCTGTGAACCGCTCCTGGCGTGCGCCTGGTAAATACGCCATAATAATAGCAATCCATAATGGAACTTGCGCACCTGCTTTTAAAGGGAATGTTGGATGACGCTCTGATTGGTTTATTTCACGTTACGCCCAAACCACACCTATGAATAATGAAGCTGCTTCAGACCAACCCATTTTAGATTTGCGCCGGGCGCAAGAGCCATTTATCCCGCCGGGAAAATAGCAACAGCGCCGAGACCCGCCCACAAACTTAATTGCGCTTCGCGATTTGACACTTGCGTTTCAGATCGTTAAAATAGGGCCCCATGTGTTACCTCCCATTTCATATTATTTCAACTACATCATGTCTCGGGAGAATGCAAAAGCACCGAAATATATTTTTTCTTCCCATCTCATTTTTTCCAATTACTTATATTGTTAGTGGTGACACAAAATGTGTATTTTATTCTTAAAATTGGTCTGTTTTGGTTTGCTGTTTATTCCTATATAAAAAAAATAATAAAACATCACAGAAACCATGATGTGTAACTCTTTAGACAAGTTTCATAAAACTGCAAACTTAGAAACTTAGAAAATGAATAGAAAATAATAAAAACTTACATAAAAGGCAGTTTTCTTTAAGGTTAAGCCCCTTCTCTCACTGCCCAAAAAAACAAAGGATACCTGTTTAATCACAATATAAAAAGATAAACCATTTTCAAGGATCAAAAAGCATTTAATGGACCACATATATCGTCTACAGCCTGCTGCTCTTGCCATTCAATGAGTCAAATACAGCCCCAGTCTCAGTCTCATAACTATAAATCAAAGCTGGGCTATTGTGTGCCAAAGGCGCAATATTTTTCTCAGCTTCATATTCTGTCAGCTGTGGCAGATCCTCGGGAGACATGCAGCTCTGAACATTGTTCCGGGTTTCCCTGCAGCACAATGTGACTCTTGTGATGATGTTATCCACTGGTTTGAGTGAGTGCATCCAGAGAGGTAGGTGGTCCCAGGTTTGCAGCCACCAAGGCAGGAGGTGAGGCTTTTGTGTTTGCAGTCTATTCACAACAACAATGCAGAGGAGGACAGCAACACATGCTACACAAATACCCACCAGAACCTGCCATCCAGCCATGGAGAGGGCAAAGACAATGGATGGCAGGAAGAGGAAGCAAAGAATCAGGTAAAGCATAGCAAACAATCTGTATTTTGATGTCCACTCACCCAAAAACCATGCCATGCAGACGGGGAGATGGCTTAAAGGAACTGGGTACCAAAGTAATATGCCCAGAACATTGAAGATGAAATGACACAGGGCAACCTGAGAGAGATGACGTGCAGAGCAACATGAGGGACAGAACATGGTTTAATTTACTTCACAAACTGTGTAATGGCTCTGTGCTGTGAGTCTTATGACTTGTTTTCAGTCTCTTACCAAGATCAATATTGACCTATATTTTTTATACCAATATACAAATTTATTAACTTGGAAAAATCTATGTCATATACATTTTGTTTGTTTAATTTGTATGTTTATTCCAAGAAAAATTCAAAAACATGAAAAAGAATTGAACATTCAATTGGAAGTCCATTATTCATTTACTTATCAGACTTCTGTTTTATTATTTTCGCGTCAGCACCAAATGGAAGGATGCACTAAAATTATAAGTAATTTATAATGTTTCCAAAAGATTTCTGTTTCACATAAATGCGGTTCTTTTGAACTTCCTATTCAAAGAGTCATGTGAATGGTCTCAACTAAAAATTAAGCAGCACAACTCTTTTAAACACTGATTATAATAAGAAATGTTTATTGAACACCAGATCAACATATTAGAACTAATATCATTTATATTTGCAGTCACATTTTTAAATACATTTTTGTTTATTTAATTTTGATGTTTGTTTAATTTGTATTTTAAAACAAATCTCAAAATTTTGTTTTAGCAATTTAACATTAAATTGGAAAGCTATAATTCATTATGAATAATATTTTGATGGAGACTAAAACTAATAAACATGGTCAATTAATTTGAATTTAAATATATATGATAAACATCACAAATGCATAAATTATAATAATCATTAAATCATTATTTAATGTAAAATAACATTAAAAGATGTTTGTGAGGGATTTTTCAGTATTTCTGTGTGTTAAAATGAGCAGAAAGAGAAATTGTTCCTTTCCTCAAACCGAAATCCTCAAACAATTGTTGTTTTAAAATAATTAAAATAATTCATATTAAAATGCTATTGTTTAAATCATTTAAGTTCATTATCATTAGTTGGCAAAAAAAAAAAGCAAGGTCCATATTTTTATGTGAGAATCAATCCGCTCCATACAACATACTGCTGGAAGCATCAGTATTCTAAGATCAATCCACCATTCCTAGAGTCCTCTGGCTTAGCCACTGTTTAATTAAGTGAGAAAGTTCATGTCTCAAATGGGATCACTTGAAAGGCCGCAGCTAGCTTGTCTCCTGGGCAGTGGTGTATAAAGTACCTGAAAGTCATACTCAAGTAAAGGTACAGCTATCTCACCAGAAAATGACTTTGGTAGAAATTGAAGTCACTGTTTATAATATTACTTGAGTAAAAGTCTTTAAGTATGTGATATTTATAGTACCTAAGTACGTTTTTTTAAGTATTGAAAGTAAAAGAACAAGAAAATGCAAAACGGAAAATAAGCATATATATATATATATTTAGTACAGACCAAAAGTTTGGACACACCTTCTCATTCAAAGAGTTTTCTTTATTTTCATCACTATGAAAATTGTAGTCACACTGAAGGCATCAAGGGCTATTTGACCAAGAAGGAGAGCGATGGGGTGCTGCGCCAGATGACCTGGCCTCCACAGTCACCGGACCTGAACCCAATCGAGATGGTTTAGGGGTGAGCTGGACCGCAGACTGAAGGCAAAAGGGCCAACAAGTGCTAAGCATCTCTCAGGGAACTCCTTCAAGACTGTTGGAAGACCATTTCAGGTGACTACCTCTTGAAGCTCATCAAGAGAATGCCAAGAGTGTGCAAAGCAGTAATCAAAGCAAAAGGTGGCTACTTTGAAGAACCTAGAATATGACATATTTTCAGTTGTTTCACACTTTTTTGTTATGTATATAATTCCATATATAATTCCACGTGTTAATTCATAGTTTTGAAGCCTTCAGTGTGAATCTGCAATTATAATATATATATTCCTACTGTGAAATTACCACATCAAATGTGACGTTCTAACATGGATGCAGCTGAAGCCGCCGGGTTTGCTTCAGGGAATTGTTTTTTTTTTAAGAAGCTTCCCAATGGAAACCTCTACAAGCATATGCAGTCTGTGTGCATTACGTGTGTGGTGCTGAAGCAGCACGGACTCATACTCATTGTGCTTTCACACAGGACGTGTTTGCAGTCCGCTACTCGGTACGTAAACCGATACGCACCGTTCCTGGAACGCACTGATTGTGATGGATACAATGGAGGACAGGAGGCAAATGCAAGTAAGAATGTTTATTGAGGGATAGTAAATGATGAGGAGATGTCGGAGGGTGACGCAGGAACCTCGACGGCAGCACAGAGAGGTGAGTTGGTGTTTGAGTGCGCTGGTGGAGGTGATGGTGGTGATAGTTCCAAGGTGAGGCTGTAATTCAAGGTAGACTGAAACAGGAAACAAGGCACGAAGCAGTAGAGCTGGAGGACGAACTAACATGAACCACGAAGGACCTCAAACAATGATCCTCCTCCTAAGGACGTCTCCTGGCGTCCCCAGACTCCCTTACCTGTCGATTGTAATCATCGATAAGAGAGTTATCTAGGATGTCACTAGCAGGCACCCAACTTCTCTCCTCCGGACCATAACCTTCCCAGTCCACCAAGTACTGAAATCCACGTCCCCTCCGTCTAGAATAAGTGGGTTCCCCATCTATGAGTTGTGGCGGGGGGGGGGTCCGGGGTAGGCGGATTAATAGGAGAATGAAATACGGGCTTTATTTTAGATACATGAAAGGTGGGATGAATTCTCCTGTACGCAGGAGGAAGTTTGAGGCGGACTGCCACCGGGCTAATGATCTTGGTGACCAACTCATTAGAGACGGAACGGAGAGGAATGTTCTTAGTAGAAAGCCACACTTTTTGACCCACGATGTATACGGCAGGCCTAGACTGGTGGCGATCGGCTTTAGCCTTGACCACTTGGAGTAGAGTCTCGCGGGCCAAGTCCCCGAGTGCTGTGTCACCTTTGGACGTGCGGTGACACCTCTGGATCCTCTGTGATCTACAATGGCCAACAATGGTCAACACTGTCTCCTTGGCTGAGGGTAATTTGGGCAAGGGAATAAAGTGGGTGGCCTTCGAGAACCAATCTACCATGGTCAAAACTACCGTGTTGCCCTGGGAGGGCGGTTATAAAATCAGCGTGATGGGGGACCAGGGTCTCGAAGGGATCGATTGGAAGTCTTACCAGTGGCACAAACCGAGCAAGTGGCCATTTAGTACGGATGAAAGAATTTAGAATTTAGTACGGTTAACTCTTGGATGACAAGCCACATTAGAACAATGCCCCCACTGGATAATGTTGGACCGTAATCCCTCCGGCACAAATAACCGATTCGGTGGGCACCTGGGCGGAGGCGTTACCCCTTCTAAGGCTGTCTTGATCTTCGATTCGATCTCCCATGTGAGTGTGAAGACCACTAATGTCTCAGAAAAAATGCACTCAGGAGTGAACAGGCGTTCAAGGATATACGTGACAAGGAATCGAGTTTAATATTTTTGGAACCTGGGTGGTACGAGAGAGTAAAGTCAAAACGTCCGAAAAAGCAGTGCCCACCGAGCCTGCCTGGAGTTCAACCTTTTGGCAGTACTAATATATTCTAAATTCTTGTGGTCTGTCCATACAATAAAAGGAACCCCAGATCCTTCTAACCAGGGGTGCCATTCCTCCAATGCCATCTTGACTGCCAACAATTCTCGGTTACCAATATCATAATTTCGTTCGGCAGGGGATAATCAATAAGAGAAAAGCGAACGTGGGTGCACCTTGTCGTCTGAGGGAGAACGTTGAGATAACACCGCCCCTACCCCCACCTCCGACCCATCGACCTCCACCACAAACTGACGTGATGGGTCAGGGGTGATCAAGATAGGGGCTGAAACAAAGCAGCTCTTCAGTTTGGCAAGCACAGCCTCGGCTGTGCCAGACCACCTGAACGTAGTTTTGGGGGAGGTCAAGGCGGTCAGAGGTGCGGCTAGTTGGCTGAAGTTGCGAATAAAACGCCGGTAGAAGTTGGCGAACCCCAGAACCTCTGTAGGGCCTTACGGGAATCTGGCCTTAACTTTCTCGGGATCCATGCGTATTCCCTCAGTCGACACGATATACCCAAGAAACGGAACCGACTGTGCATGAAATTCGCATTTATCCCCCTTGACAAAAGCCCATTCTCTAGGAATCTCTGAACCCCTCGTCGAACATACTGCACATGTTCCTGGAGAGAAGAGGAAAAAATCTATATGTCGTCCAAGTAGACATATATGAATTGATCAATCATATCTCGCTGCACGTCGTTGATGAATGCCTGGAAGACCGCTGGGGAGTTGGAGAGCCCGAAGGGCATGACCAAGTATTCAAAGTGCCCCCTGGGGGTTTTAAAAGCGCTCTTCCATTCATCCCCCTCCCTGATGTGGACCAAATGATAAGCATTACGTAAGTCCAATTACGTGAAAATGCTCCCTGCAACCTCTCGAAGGCTGAAGACATTAACGGCAAAGGATAAGTATTCTTTACCGTGATGTTGTTCAGTCCCCGGTTATCAATGCAAGGTCGCAGCGATCCATCTTTCTTTCCCACAAAAAAGAACCCCACCCCCGCTGGAGAAGAGGAAGGTCGGATGAACTTCGAAGCTAGAGAATCAGAAATATATTTCTCCATAGCCTCCCTTTCTGGAACAGAAAGTGAATATAATTTGCCTTTAGGTGGAGACTTACCTGACAGTAATTCTTTGGCACAGTCATAGGGATAGGGCACAAGACTTACTGAACACTTCCTTCAGGTGGAGGTACTCAGCGGGCACGTTAGACAAATCCACTGCCTCCTCCTGAAACACAGACATAGAAACAGACGGACAGGCAGACACTAGACAAGACTCATGACATTTATTATTCCAAGCCAGAATGAAATTGGATGACCAGTCTATTTTGGGGTTGTGAAGGAGGAGCCAGGGGTGACCGAGGACTATAGGTGCCAGGGGAGAGTCAAGGATGTGGAAGGAGATTTCAGAGTGGTTGCCTGATGTGATGAGGGTGATGTCTTCAGTGACGTGAGATATGACCTGTAGTTCCTGTCCATTGAGGGCGTGAACCGTGATGTGGTGCATGAGGGGTCTGAGGGGAATGTGTAGTCTGCGTGCAAGTGTACTGTCCATGAAATTACCTTCCGCCCCTGAGTCCAGTAGTGCTTGACAGTCGTGAATCTGTGCTGACCATCTTAGTCTTACCAGGAGGAGAGTGGATGATGTGGAGGTCTTCTCGGCGGAGATCCCACCCGATAGGAGCCTCATACGTACTACCGGGCTTGGCCTTTTACCGGACAGATGTAGGCATGATGCCCTGTTCCCCCGCAGTAGAGGCACAGGCCCAGGGACCTCCGCCTCTCCTTCTCCTCCCGGGAAAGCCGAGCTCAGATGATCAGCGGTAACACCCAAATGAACAATCAACATGACGTAACATGAGACGAGCAGGAGATGGTGCATTCATGAACCGTGACACTGATGGACCGCAACTGCGTGAACGCTAGAATCCATTAACATGGGTGCGTAAAAAATTATAAAACACATACACACTGCAGACAGAGTATGTGTGTAACAGGCGTATGGTTGTTTGCACCTTGTGCAATGTGGAATTAGTTTACAGCTTTCTCAAGCACTTTGTGATGCATTTTGGAAACAGGAGATGAGCCCCTATGCACCACCTAGCTTGAGAAACCCATTCTAAAATACTTACTTTTAGTCATTTTTTTATTAGGGTAGCACACATATTCTGAATGCCTTTGGCAGAATTAAAATGAGCTATTTTAATCTAGATTAATCTAGATTAATTCCAAGATTACAGTGAGATTTATCTAGATTTAAAAAAATGATCTATGCCCACCTCTAATCTCAGAGGGGACATGGA